>NW_026947495.1:53407500-54032500 GCF_034190915.1 Cavia porcellus
AGGTTAAGTCAAGAAAGAGAAAGAAGCTATTATAAAGGCTGTGTTAAAGAATGGATCCAGTAATGGGATGGCTGGAAAGTCCTGGGAATCCATGATTCACTCCCCAGAGGCCAGGGCCACCTGCCTGTGGACAGAGCCTCCCAGGGTGAACGGTGCTGCGCGCCAAGTCTAAGGTAACTGTGATGGGTGAGTCAGGAGGAAAACCAGGATTCTGAAACCAAAGCCACTGAAATTTAGGGGGCAAAAATCCAGAACCCGAGTGATAGCAAAGAGAAAAGATGACAATTTAGAGAGATTTCTTCCAAGAAGAAATTCAGAAGCATTATCAGTGATGAAGCCAGTATTACCTGTAATTATCAGGTAAGAACTAGGAAAAATGCTATCTATTCTTTTATTTAAACTGACTTGGAATTCAGGGAAAAGAAGAATTGTCTTAATGACTCTCAAACATATCCAATATAATTATTATTTAAAACCAAAATAATGGCCTTCTGTCAAGAATTGAGAGGCTAAGGGAGTGGGATATAGCTCAGTGGTACAGGGCCTGCTTGGCAAGCACAAGGGCCTAACTGAGTTCAACTACTGGCACTGAAAAAATAAAAATAAAAAAATTTTAGAAATTTTAGAGATGAGATGGCAGGCATAGTTTCTAACTTCTATGATGCTTTCCTTACACAGACATAAAAAACAAACTGTGAGTGCAAGAGGACATTCACAAGTTTCAACTCCATAAAGCTTAATGCATGATCTCTAAAACTACTTTCAATACAAACTGCAAAAAGCAATTTACATTAACTTAATGAGCATTAATACATAACACCGTGTGTTATTTGCTAAAACCGAACTACTTTATTGTCACCTATATTCATAATTTGTAAAGTTACATGATTTTGGAAATCTCAAATTTAAGGTTATTTTGAACTTTCTAAAAAACAAAAAGACATTATAGAAATGCAACACCCAAGTTATTGTTTATTCTTTCATCTTCCATATAAACATACATGTACTACACTAAACTCCAAACAGCTTCAATTTGTAAAACAGACTCTTAAATAACAATGGGCAATTGATGGGAAAAGATAGAACAAGATTGAGTATAGAGTTCATGTAACTTTCCACTTCAGAAAGAAATGGAAAATTACATTTGGCTTTGTTCCATTTTTACAATTTTTATGCAGATACTTAAAACTATCAGTCTCCTAAATTACATTTTCACTCTTTGCTAGATTGAAGTTTGATTTTATACTTCTATTTACCTCATTCCCACTTTTAAAATAAGTTTAATTGATGAGGTAGAAAAGAAAACTAATTACACGGACAAATTTATCTGTTTTAGTAAGAGAGTATTATGTTTTAGAAATGGTGACTTTTACAAATCAAAGAATCAGCTTGAAGTGGAAAGAACAATTTGGATAGGGATGGTATGGTTTATATCTAAAATGTCCCCTCAGAACTCCTGTCTGCAGAAGCGGGCCTTTGGGAAAGTGACTGAATCATGTGGGCACACTGTACTCATCAGTGGACTAATGCATTAAGGAGTTCATAGCTGCATGTGCTATTAGAAGGTGATGTCTCTCTCTCTCTCTCTCTCTCTCTCTCTCTCTCTCTCTGTCTGTCTGTCTGTCTCTCTGTCTGTCTGTCTGTCTGTCTGTCTGTCTCTGCTTCCTGGCAACTGCAGGTCGAGAAACTTTTATCCACCATGTTGTTTATGCCATGGAGACAGCTTGTCATACACTGAATTCTCTGAAACAGCAAGCAAAAATAAACCTCTCCTCCTTTAAAATACAATTTAAGGTTTGAGTGCTTGGTATTTTTGTTCCAGTGATGGAAAGTGACTAATATAAAAGGGGAAATTTTTTTTCATATCATTGACTTACTAAATCAAATCAGTAATTAGAACTCCTCTAGGAAAGGCTTATTTTTTAATAATTTCGAATATTAAGAGTCATATGGGTTGGTGGATTTCATTTAGCATTGATGTTAAAATACTGAGAGTAAAATATTAATACCCTTTTAGCATTCTACTTTTAAAAACACATGTAACCGAATGGTGAATGAAATATTTTGTAACAGAAAAAAAAAAAAAAAATCAAGAGAATTACAGAGGGTTTGAATGATAACAGGAAGGTCCTACTATTTAACTTTCTCCAACATACCTGCCATGAACAGTAGTAGATTTGATGATATCCCCAGGTAAAACCACTGTAAGGTCAATGTCTTTATCTATTATGTTTTCTTTCTGTTCCATAATGAAAGCAGCAGATTCTACAGAATCATCAAATGAAGAGGCGTCCACATATTTTGTCTCAGCTGGAGGAAGTGGTGCCTTGGCTTTTGTTTTTCTCCTAAAATAAAAATAAAATGCAGAAAATAAAATAAAATTATATATACATACATATATTCCTAGATATGATTTTATAAAACTCCCAAAGATATGTATATAATTTTCACATTTGCAAACAGCACAATATTAACTGTTGTTTTCCTTTTCCAATCTTCACTTTGTTTTGTGTTTTGAGCACTATGCATACATTATTTGGTAATAAAAAGAGGATAAGGAAATGTCATATTTGTCTACATTCAGTTTAATAAATGTATTTGTCACTAAATAGTAAATAAAGAGTATAATTTATTGTCTTTGTTAAGATAAATTATAAAAATCTGTAACTTCTCTAAATAGAAATCAATTACCGTACCTATTCACACAAATTCAAGCACTCCTGTGCACTAGTCATCTTGAAGAGACATATGCAGTACATTTTACATTAATCTATTATGATAACACTTTTAATAATATTAGGCACACTATATTAAACTTTTACAATTGCAAAAAAAAGAATTTTAAATGCTGTTATAATGAATATATGTTTATAAGAATTTATATGAAGAAAAATGTTTCCCAATTTCAAATTTTAGGTTTTATTCTTCAGAAATTACTCATGCATAACAAATATTTATCCTATAACAATTATTGTGGTAGGTTGTGCTCACATGCTGAGACACAAAGATGAAGGACTCAGTTCTTATCCCTCAAGTGTTCATGGTGTATTACTATGAACAACAGATATATACAAAATTACAATAACATTTGGTGATTGATTTAAGACAGGAATAAAAATGGTATAGCTGATTATAGATGAGCACGCACTCAACTCTCTTAGGAATTCACAAATGATTTTCAGATGGGAAGTATGAACTGAGTTTGGAGAAGTCAACTGAAAAATACCCAGGAAAAGACTAAAAATAATTGATAGTTCAGGTAGCAAAAAGCAAATAGAGTCTTATAATAGTACTTTTTAGAACTGAGCAGTTTAGTAAAATTGTACGGAGAAGTCATAGGAGAAATCAGCGATCAACAGAAAAGCTTTTATAACTGAGAATTCAGTGACACACCTTGGTACCAAGTTAAAATGCTGAAAATTCCACAGTTTACACATACACAAGCAAAAAACAATCCATAAGTATGAGAAAAGAAAAATTCATTGTATTCCAGTAGTTGTAATACACTGTAGTGCAGAAATGAATTTTTTAAAAGATTCTTCAAGTCTTCTCATCTCTGCAAGTCACACTTTTTTTCAGCTGCCTGAGGCTGAAAGTCCTCTTTCTCACCTATGCTCCTCCAATCCCTAAAAGTCTATCAGGTCAACAGTATCCACCTCAAATATCTCCTTTTATTTCTCTTCCCAGACTCTTCAACCTTCCTGCCGTTATAAACACTGTCTGTTATTTTTCAAGATCCTGTTCAAACTGAAATTCTTGGAGATGTCTTCCCTGTTTGGTGCATGCTACAATAAACTCTAACTCACAGTTGTGATGCTTTTTGTGTGGGTGTGTTGCTGTCTTAAGTCCTAAAATACTATGAGTCTGTAATGAAATCCTGTTTCTAATTTATTAGCAATAAGCTTATTACAGCAAAGAAAAGCAGAACAAAGCACTGGTTGAAATATTTATTATTTACATAGAACTTCTTTTGAGAACACTCCACAGTCTGTTATTGCTTTATTTATTTATTTATTTATTTAGGTACCAGGGATCGAACTCATGACCTTGCACTTGCCAGGCAGGTGCTTACACCACTGAGCTAAATCCCCAGCCCTTATTGCTTTAATTAGTAAGACATTTTCACATCTCTGGAATTGAAAAACTCAACGTACCTGTGAGTGAGAGCAAGAGCTTTTCATAATGAACTAGCAATCCAAAAAGGAATATGCAAAAGATACAAAGCAAAAATGAACTGTCATAAAACAGACAAGTAACCTTGAAAATGCTGAAGGAGAGCCAGACAAAACTATCCGGGCAGGAATGAGAAGGCAGGGGTCAAGGGAAGCTTTACAGAAGAGAGAAAAGTGATTCAGTTCTTAAAGAAAACTAGAGCTTAGGCAAATTCCACAGGTCAGTTATATGTTGGTTCCCAACTGTGACCCATTCACATCAAACTTAAGACTGTGTTTACTTTATTTACTACACCATCCAATCTAGTGAAAAGAATTGCAAGTGGAGGGCTGGATTGGACATGAATTCTAAACAGCTGTAAGATTTAACTCTGTAACCTTACATTCATCAGGAATTTTTTAAAACTGTTTTTGTTTAACCTACTCACATCTCTAGTGTTCTTAATTTTTTGGGTATGAGATGCTCTGAAGCAATAAAACAACTAAATTAAATATCATCCAAACCAAAAACTATGGTGAAGATAATCAAATCAAAATGGATTATTTAAAAATATATGTAAAAAATCTACTTCACACTTAAATTTAAATGTGGAAAATTCTGGCAATGTGGACGGCACCATCATTAGTCAATAATGACTATATTATCAACAAATACGAGCTATAAATACTAGCTATCATATTTAAAATTTTTAAGTTAGCATTACTACCAAAGGCCTCTTGCTTCTTTTAGGCAGGAATATTTGTGTCATTTTTCCTTCCCAAGATATCACTGTGCAAGCTTTTCTTCACTAATGGCAGAGTTTGACTGTCTGTCATTTAGAGACTGCGTTTATGTGGAGAGAAAATTACACTGAAAAGACATTTGAGGCAGTAATTTCCACCAAGTCAAGGCTAAAGCTAATATACAGTAAGGCATCATTTCACATATACAATATATTTAAAAATAACAAAACCTCATTTTAATATAGCAGTTAATAGATATCTGCTTATATTACTGATCTTTTTAATGTTTTAATTTACATAACATTTCAAAATCTTGCATCCATTATATTCAAAACTCCTTTACTGTCAATATTCATATCCTTACAACAGATGAATAAAAAACAATGGAATTTTAATCAAATATTTTTTTTCTTGGCTTGAAAGACAAAATCTTAAAATGTTGTTTGAAGCATAGTTATATCCTTTATAAAGTGCTTAAACCCAAAGAGATTTCATTTGTTTGCCTTTTTATAGTATTTTTATATATTCAAAGTACTACACAAAAATACAGCTTCATTATTGAAGACAAAAACATAAAAATTAAATTACATCTTAGAGGAAGACCTTTTTAAGTTTTACAATCTAAGAACCAAAAAGAAATTTAAAATCCACCTTTCTCAATGCAGAGGAATACCAAATTTAATATACACTGTAGTTGGTGTTCATTAGGCAATCTTCCAAAATAGCTGAAAATGTTTCTAAAGCCCCTAAATTCGCATCTCAATTGTAAAACAGAGACTGATTTCTTACATTTTTCCAGTTAAGATATGCCATAAAGGAAAACAAGAGAGAACCATGATACTATAAATTCTTGGGGCTGGGGATTCAGCTTAGCGGCATAAGCCTGACAAGTGTGAGATTGTGAGTTAAATCCTTGATCCAAATTAAACAAAATTATCTTTGCCATCTTGGTCACATTAAATCCACTTCACAATTGTGCAAACCCACTGCTTTGAACTTCTTCCTGGTTTTTTTTGTGTTGGTGTGCATGCGTGTGTGTGTGTGTGTGTGTGTGTGTGTGTGTGTGTGGCAACACAATCTACTGCTTTCTTCTCTCACTGCCACTCCTGAGTGTACATTTCTACCTCCTCTGCATGATTTCTTCAAGTTGAAGCACTGTAGGACGCACTGTGTGCCCTTTCCTAGTCTCATGCCACAATCTCCGCCCCCAGGTGATTTGATCATACCCCAAGACTTAGTATCACCTATACATGGGTGTAAATTTACATCTCCAACCCTTACTGTTTATTTAGCTCTACTTACATGTCCAAAAATCTTATAGCTATCTCCATCTGGATGTCCACAGGTATCTCAAGTTTCACGTAACCGTCTCAAATTTCATATAACCAAAACTCTTGATTTCTCCTCTCTACCTCCAATCCTCATTCTCACACAAATCTCATTATTCTCTCTCCGTGAATGATATTACTAACCGCCCAGTTAACTCATGCAACACTCCTAAGCATACATTGATTCTCTTGGTCCCTTATTTCCTATTTCCAATCTATTGCAAATCCCATGGGTTTTTAACTCTAAGACAGTCTAAGACCGTAATATCTCACTAGATGTTTAAGCCATCATATCTTGCCTAGACTGCTCCAACAGCTTCCTGGCTGTTCTTAGAAGTTTTGCCTTCTGTACATTAAAATCCATTCTCCTCTGTAGTAGTCGTAATTTCCTAACATGTAAATCAGATCATATCACATTGCCAATCTTCACTGGCCTTTTGATACATTAATACCTTAAATTCCTTTCCTTGGCTTAAAGGCACCAAAATAACTATCAATACAATTTCAGAGCACCTGGACCCTTCTCGAAACTGCAAATACTCATCTCCTCATCTGACTTACATAATCAGAAATGCTGAGTAAGGCCTTATAACCCATTTTTAATAATCCTCCAAGTGATTCTAATACATGGTAGACTAAGAATCACAGCTAGCTTCTGCCAACCGCTGATCTCTCCTATTACTTTTCATTTCATTACCATGTGTCGTTTTGACATTTTTTCCTTTCCTAAAACAGACTCAGTGTCCTCACATATGAGCATGTTGGCCAATTTTTTTTTGCTTTCAAGTTTTTATAACCACAGAATACTGTAGTTTCATTCAGAATCATCAACTCCTAACTCTGAGTGTTCCCTTGTGTTACAAAGTGCCCTGTCCTGGAATGCAGCTATGTGGCTGTGTGCCTGTCTTCCCAGCTACATGGGAGGCTAAGGATGGAGGATCACTTGAGCTCATCGAAACCAGCATGGGATGGGCAACAGTGAATCAGTGTCTGTCTCTCTCATTAAAAAAAAAAAAAGAAAGAAAAAACAAAAGCTGAGTAGCAGGGCAAAAAATGTAATTATTAAATATACACTGCCAAGTCTTGTGCAGACTCTTTCTTAACTTTTAATCTCCTGAGGTAATTCCAACGGTCATTTAACTGTGCTTTACAGAGGTAAAGAAATTTGTCTGGAGTAGTCCCACATAGCATGGTACAACAACAAACAAAACCCCACCAAATCCTTACCTCTCCCCATAACCTTGATGAGGTCAATCCAATTAAACGCTGCCGTGTGAAGAGAATACAGGAGTCAGATGTGTACCCATTCCTGCACCAACAGAGGCTGCTACTTCTCCAGGTGGGGTTAGGGAAGCAACCTAACTACTGGATAGCAGAAAGACCTGGGTATTTTACACATGGCCACATGCGTGACCTTAAGGAAATCATTTCATTTCTCTGGTTCTCCATTTCCTTATTTCCAAAACATTACTATTACACTAGACGATCTCAGGTCCCTTTACCTCTAACATTCAACAATTTGGGAAGTAAAAACAAGAGCTTTAGAACTGAATCAGGGCATGGGGTTGACCTAAGAGTTTTGCAATAACTTTCTTATTCAAAAGAATCCTAAGCCTCGCACCCTCATTCTCATTCCTAGGCAATTGTCCCATCCCAAAACACTGCTGGTCCTGGTCAGGAAAGGGTCTCCATGGAGACTTCCAGAAAATAAAAGCCTGGGAAAGGGGTTCTATTCCCAAGTGTCGTTATCTGGGTTGGGCCACACATTAGTAAAAAATGATGAACAGAATAGTAAAACTAAAAATTGAATTTTTGAGAAGCTTCTGGTGTCAGTTTCTCACAGTCAATTATTTTATATTTCAGCACCTGGAATATCAAATCCCTACCACAAGCCATTCACCATCACTTCAAGTTTTCTGTCAACAGCATAGCTCCACACAAGTATGACCAATGATCCAAAGCCACATTAATTACATCTGTCCCTCATTCTCCACAGAAGACTGGTTCTTGGAGGCTCAAGGATTTAAAAATCTGCAGGTGGTCAAGTCCCTTAAAAAATGACCTTTGCATATAATTTAGGTATAGACTCCTTCATACTTTAATTATCTCTAGATAACTTATAATACTTAATACAATGTAAATACTACATACATAAGTATTATGCTGTATCATGTAGGGAATAAAAACAAAAGTTTATGCCTATTTCTGTTTTTATAGGATTGACCCTAGGGCCTTACATACACTAGGCAAGTGCTCTACCACTAAACTACATCTCCAGTCCATATCCTTATTTTTTTCAACTACAAATTGTATGACATCTAAATAAAGATCAAGCACTCTAAATACAAACAGCACCAGAGCTAAGATAAGGTACCAGTATCAAACACAGTGTTTTACAGACTTGGTACTACATATTAAGTATCTATTAGTATTTTTGAATATTCATTAAATGTTGAAATAATCGTTTTGATAAACTGAGTTAAATGAAATATATTGTTGTGACCACCCAATAGACACTAGAGTGAGCTTGCAAACAGATCCATCGCAGTGAAGATCTGAGCACCAGACCAAGCCTCACTGGAAACCACTCTAGAGAACCACAGGCTTGCATAAACCCTACTCAGTTTTAGCTTGCAGTGATTCAACATACTTTGTGCACTAAAGCATCTACTGCCATGGCAAGAGATATTTTTACACGACTTCTCTGAGGTTCAACAGTGAAAATCCTCTCTCTTCAGATGCTCCAATCTTCAAGAATCATTCCTCTTGTACTCAAAGAAGTCCTTTTACTTTAAAGTCACTTAGGGAAAAATACCTAAAACGGAGATAACTGAGTCATATGGAATTTCTAATTTTAGTTCTTTGAGGAATTTCCATCATGGTTGTACTAGTTTACATACTTATCACTTGAATAAGGCAAAGTGCAAACAGCACAATAAAAGATAAGCAATAAGGGGACAGATGTCTTGCAAATGGGAAGGGGCTCAAGAGGAGGAGAAGGAGAAGTAATAATGATATGACATGTACAGAAACCTAATAACCTCAGTGAATGTAGACATTATATGTATAAACATAAGATTAATCATATCAATAAGAAGGGAAATGGTAGTTGGGCATGATGGTGCACACCTATCATCTCAGCACTCAGGAGGCTGAGGCAGGAGGATTGCTGCGAGTTTGAGAGCAGTCTGGGCTACAAAGTGAGCTTAAGGCCAGCCTGAACTGCATAGTGAGACCGTGTCTCAAAAGACAAAAAGAAAGAAAAGAAATGGAATCGTGAAAGGAGGGAGGGAGACATGACAGAAAGGAAGGGATTTTAAAAGAGTCAAGCTGTATTATGCATACATATCCACTTTTTTTTTACATATCCACTTTTAAAGATGATTATAAACTACATGTACTGTAATACCATACTAATGCAAAAAAAAGAAAAAACAAAGTCTCTTAGTATCATTTAAAAACCATTTATAGAACACTCCTGTAGACTCTGTTGTTCAACAAATAGACAAACTTTCATACCTATCACTGTGAAAATGAAATGCACCGAAGCACAGACACAGGTTGTCTCTAGCATTCCTGTAATGGCAGTAAGAATAAGCAGGAGTCAAGCAACTAACCCAGAGCAGGAAAAAAGCACTCTTGCTTTTGTGGTTTAGATCTAAATTGTCCCCCCAAAGTCTCATGTGTTTGCATGTAGAATGTAAGAGTTGTGGGGTCACAGAGGCTTCTGGCCCTCAGACGTCAGAAGAAGCCCTGTCAGGACAGAAGTGTACACCTCAGAGAGCAGTGTGCACAGCTGTGAAAGTGAAGCAGAAAGTGCAGTGTAGATCCCAGAAGACTTTGGACATTGTACAAGATGGGTACAACCCTTTTCAGGGGCTAAGGACAGATGGTTATGATGGTTCCAAAAAATTGTATGCATTTGGAAGGTGATTGGATCAGACACTTTTATACTGAGCAGAGCATTCATCCATTCATCCACAATGAATGTCAACTAAGGTCACTAGTTGAATGTATGTGCTGTTGGGAAGTGGGGCCTGGTTACAGAGAGGTCTACAAGATGGGTACAACCCTTTTCAGGGGCTAAGGACAGATGGTTATGATGGTTCCAAAAAATTGTATGCATTTGGAAGGTGATTGGATCAGACACTTTTATACTGAGCAGAGCATTCATCCATTCATCCACAATGAATGTCAACTAAGGTCACTAGTTGAATGTATGTGCTGTTGGGAAGTGGGGCCTGGTTACAGAGAGGTCAGCTGGGCTGTAACGTGGACCTGGACAGTGTATTCTAGTTCCTGACCCTGCCTTGCTCTGCTTCCTCTCACGCACGGGTTGAGCATCTTTCCTCCATGATGCCCCTTTGCCATGCTATTTCTGCCTTGGAGCCAGCCAACCACGGACTGAAACTATGGGCCAAAATAAATTTCTCCTCCTGTAAATTGCAGGTGTCTGGTATTTTGTCCCACGGAAAGTGGCCAATAAATACATCACCCTTTTTTCTTATAGCATAGCTTACAATGTGTATCATCTGATTTGCCAGAATTGCTTTCTGAGGCAGAAACCATGAATGTATTATTTTATACTTTTGATTATTACATTATATTTTTCTGAATATGCCTATTTACTTCTTAAAGAATGAATCTACTGAAGTACAATTTTCATTGCTTTGTTACTGTACTGCGCTTATGTCAAATTTTTCCTTGTAACTACTTTTAGAAATACAGGAGTTATGTAAAGTGGGGCACAAGAACACCACAGAATTTCTGTATCAGTATACTTTCAAGGATAAGGTTAGTGTGAGTAGATGGCGCTACTATCTGGGTGTTATATATCCAGAAGGAATAACATGCTCTGTATCCTATTTCACACAATAAATGGGTCAAGTGGCAGTAACAGGAGTCTCCCAACTTAATTTAGGCTTCAACTAAAAAAAGCTGGGTAAACATTTTTTACTTTTTCATTTTTATTAGTACACATCAGCAATGCATGACTGACTTCATCCTGGAGAGTTGGTACATGCACACAACACCTTAATTCTCTTGTGCTTTCTCTCCCCCTTCCATCTCTTGGTACCTTTCTTGTTTCTTAAGTCAAATTAGTTTAGTTTTTCCTAAATTTCTTGTCTTAAAAATTATGTAACAAACTGACAGTACAAATTGACAGTACTGATGAGTCTGCTATACTTTTCATGTAACAAGAAGTCATTATGCAGTGCAAATGTAGTATATTTCACAATATACAATTACCCTACTTCATAATTACAATTCCGTACCTTATTATATATTATATAGGATCATTTTTTTATCTTACCCTGAATATGTTCCACATATACTGGTATACATCTTTGTGTACACATGTATATATGCACACACACTTACACATGCATGTATCTTCATACATGCACACATAAACACACCGGGACTAATCTACTAAGTACAATGAACATCTACATTTCTTTGGCCTTAATTAGGGCTATATTTCAAATTAACTTGCCAAATAACTTTATGACGCACTATACTTTTCTTATTCTGCTTTAAGCAAATAGATATTCCAATAGAAGTAAAATTTTCTAAATATAATTCTGGTGAAGCTGAATATGTACTATGGTAGCTAACTAATAAGATGTTAAATGACATAATTCTCAAAAAGCTAAATCAGAAATTTCATTTGATCCAGATATTCCCCTTCTAGATAGCTTACTAAGAGTTAAAGAATCACTTTACAATGATACATGCTTTCCCATGTTTATAGTAGCACAATTCATAATAGCTAATCTTGGAAGTAGCCTATAGATTCATCAACAGTTGAATGGATAAAGAGAATGTGGTAATTATTTACAAAAGAGTACTACACTGACATAGAGAGAGATGAATGTTAAGTTATCCGTTGGAAAATGAATCCACCTTGAGACTCTAACATTAAGTGAAAAAAACCAGACATAAAAGCTTAAATATCACATGGTTTCTCTTATATGAGAAACTTAAAACATAAATAAACAGAAAAATAAATGGTAGGTAATAGGAAGAAAAAAGATTTTTCTCAAATGAGAAAATAGAGGGGGAAGGTGAGAAAAAAATTAAGATGTGTTATGTACATGTACAAACTCCTTATAAAGAATATAATCATTGGGTATTGCAAATATGTATTAATAAAAACACATCCCCCAATTGATTCTAAAATGCAACCAAGTTTGAAAACTACTGGTCTAATAATCCAGTGCCTGTCACAGAAGTACTCAGAGTAATAATATACGCTCTTGGAAACTTTATGAAATCTATATGTTGCCTGATGTTTGCTACCTGAGTCAGTCAAGTATACGTATGGATATGATTAAAAAAAAATTCAATGCATACTAACTCAGGATATGTCAGAACTAGTGAATATAAGAAATCTTAAAAGCTGTCCAAAAGTTCATCATGGCTTCCACACATTTAAATCCCCAGTCTATTTTTGTTTTTATTAAAGCAGGAAATTAATTATGCAATGAAAGGAACTAATTCCCTTCATATTTTTTAAGTAAGCAGTAGTTCTACGCCAAAAGACCCAAATATAATTTAACAGTTTGATACATATCCACTCTTTCCCTCGCTGCCTTTTCTGTTTTCCTCCCTCCTTCTCAGAACTGCCACACGGACCAACAACTAGGACAGAAATACACATATTAAATCAAAAATTAAAGCTTTCCGTTCCACAAATGTCACTGAAATTTTATTTGTCCCTTGTTTCTCTAAATACCTTTTAGGTAATGTTTAAGGAAGAAGAAATATGAGGAAAATCTCCCATAAAAATGACATGTCAAGAAAAAACAAACTGGCTGGGTTGTAGTTCAGAGATATAGCATGTCTGCGGCAGGTACAAGGCCTGGGTTCAATCCCAGGCGGCTGGAAGAGACATAAAATTAACATAATCCAAAGAGCAGGTTTGAAAAAACAGACCTGAAAATAATATATACAATGAATCCCAAGAGTCAACATTTACTGGGCACCCAGTGTACGCTCAAAACAACGTAAAGAACTACCACATATACCAAAGATTCCTCACTTACCAGGAAGTTAAAAAGAAAATGAATCCAAACAGTGGCAAAGATAACCTAAGTGAACCCTACATGAAGTCAATATTAACTGAATGCTTATCTAGTTACAGGAACTCTGACAAGTGTTTTGTGTGTAGTTCTCTAGCAAATACTATTCTTTATTGAGTAGCAAGTCAAAATAATTTATAAATACTTATAGAAATTACTAAATAATTTCTCTCAACCAATTGAAATCATATCCTAATGTTCACTGTGACTCCATTCACTCTGTGTGAAGTTTTCTGTTCATAAGTCAATGTCAGCAGCAACTGGACTCAACATCATCTACTGAAACTGCCACATGGACCAACATTTTGTTGCCTTGTAGCAGTGCATATGAAAGAATCAGGCTGATATGGAAAATAGGTCTAAAAATGTTACAGAATGTGACTGGTGTTACAACTTAATTTTTTTTTATATTAACGCTAATACAGAGATAACCATAGAAAAATTTTAACCTCTTTCTTCTTTAGCATAAAAGTTAAGCATAAAAAGTCATATCGACTTACAATATAATTTTCATCTCTACTTTTTCAAAAAGGTTAAATACTTATTCATAAAAATTCAAAGGAAATTAAAGCATTTAGAATGACATTCATAAAATGACACTACAAACCCTTCTGCTCTATGATCGAACAAGAGCTCAGTAACATGGTTATCAGTCCTACACATTTGTTTTACTTCTCAAAGAGGGTAAGATTAAACATATCAAAACAGAACATAGCAGTTAAAAAAACAATTTAAAGAAATACAGATTTCGCAGCAGGCCCACTGGAGATCTTGATTGTCTATCTAACTGTCTCTAGTTTCTTACAAATAGTTGTCCCCATCTTCACCCACCTTATATACTTAGTGTATATTATAGAACTAATCAAATCATTGAAGACTTTTTAGGTCCTCAAGTACCAAATTAGGGAAGACAATAGTAACTACCAACGCATCTCTCCTTCTCTTTGTGATAGCTGTCCCCATCTCTACATATGCTGAAATTGAACTCAAGAAACCAGTCCAATGTCATTCTAATCAGCAAACATTAGTATTGCTAGAATTTCTATCATAATGCTACTAAATTAGCCTCGGGTTTCTTAGCATCTCTTCCTCAGAGTATCTGTTCATTACATCTTACATTATATAATCTGTTCCCATAAATAATTAAAAAGAAAAAAAGAACCCATGTGTGAATTTCTACCTATATATCTATCCTCTCTGTGTTATAGGGAATACCAAGTCATAGCAAGGCAGCAAAACAATAACATGAACAGCTACTTCTAAGATGACAATGTGTAACTTATCAACCAGCAATTTCTTACCCTTTGTTTTTCTGTAAGTTTGTATCATTTCTACCCTTTTTTAAAAATCTCCATGTATTCTTTTGTTTCCCTTTCTTTAAATAAAAAAAAAAAAAATTCAAAGGAAAAAAGCTACCAACTAGACACAAAAACTTACCCATGGATGTTACATTTCCTGATGCAATATAAAAGAAAGAAAATTTTACTAAAAAAGAAGTTAAAAAATTCTGAGTTGAAGTTTCAGGAGGATGCCAAGAACTAACCACATTATCAAACATGAGAACAGCAATTCTCAGTGCACTGTCAGTTAAGCAAGCATACTGGTAGATTAGTCAAAGGATGAAAGCAAATATTGCTTTCAAGTTACAATCGCAATAATCAAATGTGAACTTTGGTAAACATCACTGAGTCATCATTATCAAGAAATGTTAAACCTGTGTTGGGATCTGATGCACTCTGGGAAAAAAACACAGTGAAGCACAAAAATCACAGCATAATGAGAAAGAAAACTTAAATTTTCCGAAGTTACTTTTCTAGCACCATGTTTTGACAAAAACACTAGCTAGAAGAACTACTTGTACCTAGTATCTCAGCTCAGAAATATTAAAATCTAAGCTGTTGCAATAGAGAAGGCACTAGAAACACCCATGGTGCCTACAATTCAGAAGCCTGTTCGCAGCATTAAAGGCATCTGTCATGTGTTAATAACTGTATGCATGGAGGAAGAGCTAAATCTTCCTTTCAAGCCGGCTCATAAAATCCCTGTAGAAATCTCAAAAAAACTTTATGTTGAGCCTGCAGAGGGCAACACTATCTTTTTACTGCAGATCAAGAAATTCTCTGACTGAGATAAGGATTGCTATTGTCAGTCAGCAGATGTCACAAAGTCCCCTTGAAGTTCGTGGAAGGTTCTATGAGCTTCTAACTCACTGTACTCCTTCTAAGGTAATAATGAAGGAAGGGGCTACTCTTAGAATTCTTCCAGAACTATGATGGACAAGTGAAAAGGGAAATGGCCCAGATGCCAGCTTATTAGAAACATCACCTACAGCGGGGCAGTAAAGCCATTCACCTTGAAATCATGTGTGGTCAAACTGACGGCAGTTTGTACATTCATGAAGGATGGAGTGAAAGACATGATGTTCTGATTTCAATCAGTGATTCTTTCAAATATTTTTCATAATTAGCATTTATAGACAATTCACACTGGAAGAGCAATGGGTACAATAAACTAACTTTACTTTTAAAAAAGAAAGATTAATATCTAAAGTTGCACCTTGTACAACCCAAAGTTGCTCTGGTATAAAATATAAGTTTATAAAATACTTGGATGAAAACACAGGAGGAAAAAAATCCTTTGGACCAATAATTAGGTAGAAATTCTTAGGCATTGCAACAAACACACAGTTAACCAAAGACTGAAATACTGCATATATTATTATGTCTTGATAATCAAAAATTAGAAACTACTGTCTGAAAGACATTATTAAGAGGATGAAAAGGTAAGTCACAGACTGGAAGAAGATATTTACAAGTCACACATCCAACAAAAAGAAATAACATAGAACTTACAGAGACTACTCTAAGCAGTAAGAAAGCCAATATTCCAATTATAAAACATGAAAAGGCTTTGAAACTTTCATCAGTGTGAAGAATAGTGCTAATAGCAGTGAAGCACACAAAAATGTTCAACATCATTATCCTTCACCGAAGTGCAAACTAAAGTTATGATGAGATAACCACTGGACACCTGAATTAAACTTAGCAAGTGAAGGTGACTTTTTCATCTTATAAAATGAGGGGCGGGACCAGGAAATTTAAGTATTCCACTCTAGTATTTCTTGTAACTGATTTACATAAGCTGAAATCAATTTTTTCTTTCTAATATATTTGTTCTAACCCCAACCTACTCAGCCTACTCATGTACTTTCTATTTCTCTTTTAACATTTTATATTAATGAAATCATACAGTATGTATTTTTTACCTTGCTTCTTCCACTAAGCTTCATCCATATTGCAGGATATATTCATTACATTTTATTACCTGATAACATGTAACAGTATGAATCTACTACATTTCATTGAACCCATCATCAAATGATGACATTTGGTTTATTTCCCATTTTTGACTATTGTGTATAATGTTGCTATGAACACTTACATGCACATCTTTCCACACACCCTTTCCAATTTGAGTGCAAATTCCATGATTCTTAAAACCGTACTTTATTCTTATGCTTATCTCATTTACATTTAATTCAACAGCACATTTAGAGCATATCACTCCAAATTGCTATTTAAGATTCTTTCTGAGGCATTTAACTTAGACAAACACATTTCTTGTTTTCAAATTCAGCATTGGCAGTATTTAGTAAATCACAATATACTGTTAAAATATGTAATAAAAATAGGCCTTAATAGGTTAAAAAATGGACAAAATTAAATTTTCAAAAAAAAAAATACTGCAGGCCAGCTAGAAAGTAACTAACTGCCTTTGGGAGTTCACTGCGCCAAGAACAGCCATCTATGTAGTATGATCCAACAAGGAATCTTACTTGATCTAATTAGTTATAATTAAGAATTTCTACAGTGTTTCTACTGGAGAATTTAATCAATACATTGAAAAATCTTTTTTTTTTTATTACATAACATTTACATTCTTTGCGTGGAGTTGGTACATGTATGTAACAGATCGTATTTCTTTTTTTATTCCCTTTTAATTCTGTCATGGTTTATGTTGGTGGCCCTCAGGCCTCAGGCATTTGCATTATGCATTTGTGATTGGTTCATTGTCTAGCACTTGGATTGGGGATGTGAGTGCTACACTGGCCTAGGGGTGGAGCTAGGATGTGATGTAATGGCAAGAAGAAGGTGTGTCTCGCTCTCTTGCCTATTTTGGCTTGATGTTTGCAGCCGCCATGAACTGCGGCCCTGCCATGCCACCCTGCCTTGGAGCTAAGTATGGTCTGAAACCTCCAAAAACTGTAAGAAATAAACCTTTCCTTTCCCAACTTGGTGCATCAGGTATTTTGTCTCAGCAACGAGTAAAAAGTAACTAAGACAAATTCCTTATTCTTTTGTCCTCCATCTCTTGTTCCCCTTACCATTTGAGAAAGAACTCTCTATATACTTTGTATTATATTTTATTTCACTTTTTATATTTTGGGTCTCTCATGTAAAAGAAATCTGTGATATTTAAGCTTCTGTGTCTACTTCACTTAAATTATGACCTCAGGGTGCATCTATTTTCCTGAAAAACACTCAAGTTTATTTTTATGTCAGAGTAGTACTCTACTTTATGTATATCACATTTTCTTTATCCATTCATCTGTTGATAAACATACATGCTGCTTCCAAGATTTAGCTATTATGAATTGTACTACTATAAACATGGAGATGCATGTATCACTGCAATATGATTCTTTTAACTCTTTTGGGAAGATACCTAGAAGGGGAATAGCGGGGTCAAATGAGATCTCTAGTTTTAGAATTTTGAGGAATCTCCATACTGATTTCCATAGTGAGTATCCTTAGTTTGAATTCCCACTAATATTGTAGAAAGGTTCCTTTTTCCGCCACAGCCTTTGTGGCATTATTTGATTTCTTGATGATGGCCATTTTTTCTGGAGTAAGATGAAATCTTAGTGTTGTTTTAATTTGCACCTCTCTAATGGTTAGCAATGATGACAAATGTTCAAAGCAGTGTAACTCAAAATTTGATTTTCTAAGTGTGATCAAATACTTGGAGGCCAAACAATTAAAAAACAAACCCCAAAACCAACAAACCAACCTATCAGCCATCTCTTAATTCATTTTACAATTTCTAGGGAAATAACAACAAATGAGAACACTATGGACCAGATCACATATGCCAGAGGTAATACTGACAATCATCTCAGTAAACATTATAATTTAAGCAGTCTTAAGATACAGATATGTAAATACAGCTCTCTAGAAATCACCATTTCTATTCTTCTACAGAAGTAATCCATCTGGGGAAGAAATGATCTAAAAATTCCCATTTCTATAAATAAGTGTTTTCATAAGATGGTCTCTCCAATGATACAAAATTTAATATACAGAAATTGAATCTTATTTGTGTCATCAGAACTGGAAAATCATAATGAAGTTAAACACCAACCATTATGTATTAGTGTGTGTGTTTTTGCTTGTTTGTTTTGTGGTGCTAAGAATCAAACCCAAGGCATTGGGTATGCAAGGGAAGAACTGTACCACTAAGCCATATCCACAACTCTAAATATTATGTATAAGAAATTAAGATCTCTGAGAAAGTATTGGCTTCCCTATTTCCTCACTCATCATTAGGTATTTTTTTTATTACAAGCACATGATCACATGCCAAGCAAAGAAATGTGTGCATGCATTGTATACTCTTCATAAAAGAATGATATAAAAATGGTTTACTGAAACTGCTCACAATTTTGAACATTGATTCAGATTAAAGAATTCTGATTACTGAATGGAAGCTACCTGAGACACAAGTGGTTTAATGTATGTAGTGCCACTGTAAATTACAGTAGGTATTTAGATTTTAAAAACGTATCCCAGTAAAAGACACATAGTCATTAACTGCCTTCAAAATACTCCCCATTACTTCAAACACACCTCCCCTTGTTCTTGCCACTTCTTGAAGCAGTTCTAGAGGTCCTCTTTAATCAGTATCTTTACTTATGACTGCTTCAACTTCAGAACTGATTCAAAATATTTATCTTTCATTAATCATTTTAACTTTGAGGAAGAGCCAAAAAGTGTTAAATCCAGAAAACATGGTGTAAGAGGGCACTGTAATATTTTTACAGCCTGGTTTTCTGTTGAATAGTGCTTGGCAGAACATTTACCACTTTTTATCATACAGATAGATACTCATGAAACAATTTCTCGAACTGATTCACAAAGTGGTAAAAATGATGGAGTAAGTGTTCTCAAAACCAAGAGGAATCCTGGCAAGTGGTTAAATGGCAATGTGTCTTTACCGCAATAATTTTAAATATTCATCATATTTTTTAATCATCCCATGTATATCCTGGATAATCTAAAAGAATATGTAAATAACCTAAATCTAAAAAAAATCTATAACAATATGCAAAGAATATGCTTAATAAAACACTGTTGAATGAATGCTTCCTTACACATATGTGAACATCCATACCAACACATATACTGAGATATCCAAATGTGTTCCACATTTAAAAATTAGTGTTCCACTAATTTCTTAAAAATATGATGGGTAGGATTTTTGACATATATAGTATGAAATACTGTTTCACTTTTATGTGAAATCACCATTCTCAGAAATCAAGGAGAATCTCCCCAAAGAAAGTTAGTCATACAACAGTCTGGTCATTTTTATATATTGCCTGAAGCCAACCAATCAACAGGAGTCTCAGTATCTCCCATTAAAAGTTTTCTATTTTCATCTATTGTGAAGAATCATTTACCTTTTACTAACAACTTCACATTAGGATGAGAATTCTCTTTAAGAAATTATATATATTCTCACACAATACTTAGTAAAAAAAATTACGGTTTATATAGGGGGCTGTGAAAAAGACAATTACAGATTAATTAAAATGAGCGCACCAAGAGTAATTTTGCAGAATTAAAGTTAACTGTACATAGAAAAGAACTCTGAAGCAGAAGGTAGAGAAACAAGTTGTCTCTTTCATACTCATCCATCACAAGCATTCATCAACCACATACATTGGTTTTGGGAAGAGATATAGATACAACACTTCCTACATTCAAAGAATCAAAAGTTTATTATTTCACAGTATTAATCAATTACTTGGTAAAATCCCTGAAGTTATCTTGCTGCCCCCGGCTTTTTAATATGACTTCAGTTTGGTTATTCAACAAGTACTACTGAAACACTCTAAAAACATAACACTATGATGGGCAGGTGACTATATATATTTTTTTGAGGAGGAAATATTTATTGAAGGAAAGAAAGCTCCTGAGAAGAACAGGGAGGGGACCATGAAAGCAAGCTCCTTATTACAACTACCTTGTGAATAGTTATGCCTAAACGAACAAGAAACAAATTCACAGGAGGGAAGTTGCCGTAGCCTTAGTCATTGAAAACCGCAGATATAGAGTTCAAATCTAGGATAGTTTGTTCCAAAGCCCCATTTCCTATTCCCCTGGCCATTCCATTACCACATCCAACTCTGTGCTCAGCGCTAGTGAAACACCAATTCAAAATCTTAAAACTCTTCTTAGAGTGTTTGAAAACAAAAAAATTACACATTGTATGAACCTCTCCCCCACCCAATGCAATTTATTATTGTCTCTGGAATGACATCTAAAAGAAACAGTAACTCATGAGAAGGAAATCATTAGTTATGCACATGCTATTATTAGAACTGTGCTCTTATAATCTGTAAAGCAAGTTGTTTTAATACATTTGGTTTAAATTACCTAAAATATTATACCTGGCCCTCATAGTTACCATATTCTTTAGTACTATGGGAGTACATAAAACTATACATACTGCAAATCTGCATTGGAAACCTCCCTTTCTAGAAAAAAGAAAAAGGAATGACAAATATATAGCAGTCTAATTTACTCAAATCTTTTCTAAGGAAATGATGGATCTAGAAACAATGACGTTTATCTATAATACTCCATGTAGTAGCAGTTGTTAATAGAGTTTGAACAAAGACTTGGCACAAATTTTATTCAGAGCAGGATGCTGACACATCCCTATAATTCCAGCACGTGGGCGGCTGAGGCAGGATAATCATGAGTTCAATACTATCTTGGGCTAAACGATGAGATCCAGTGGGAGTTCTTGTTTAACTTCAGGCCATAGCTGTATTGCAGTCAATACTGCACGTATAGAAGAAGTAATAATGATTCCATTATTAAAAGTAATGGAATATGCAATTTTGTATCTTTTGTGTTGCTCATATTTTAATAGTCTTCACTTGATTTTGAATACATTTGATTAAAACTGAATTAAGATGTGTATTTGACTTATAAATGGAATGAAATCGAGTGAAGTCCTTCTTTATATGGGAGGCAGTGGCCAAAGTTTCCATGGTGGAAGGTTCTGTTTGCCTTTGGACCAATGGGGAGAAATCTTAGGGCATTTACGAAGCAGTTTACCTGTTTCTCATTTTCTTTTTTACAGAACCAAATGTTCGTTCTTGTCCTTGACTTTTATTTCATATACTGTTTTCTTTATCATCCTACAGATAATTTGGAAGGTTCTCTTTAGTATGATACAGATAGGTTTAATACTAAGATAAAATTATTAAGTGATCTAATGAGATGATGCTTAAAAATTAGAAAAATTTTATAATCTAAGAGTCTGTAATATTTATGACTTTGTAAAACAAAGAAGTTTCCAGGGCTGAGGACATAGCTCAGTGGCACAGTGCTTGCCTCATATACATGAGACCCTGAGTTGAATCTCTGTGCCACAAAAAAACAAAAACAAGTTATTACAAAAAATAGGTTCATATGCTTATGACTGGGAGTTCTATGATCTAACTGACAAACGAAAAAGACCAAAAAAAAAGAATCCTTTCCAGAGATGGTGTTGTGAAAAGATTGAAACAAATTTAGAAAATATGAGTCAAATTGTACATCTCCATGTATATGGGTTATACACTAACCTCCCATTGCTTTGTCATATAAATTATCCACTTTTAACACAAGCTTAAAAAGGGAAGCACCTAACCCTCACATTTAATGTTACTGCTACATAACTTCAAAATTCCACTAAAAGTTACCAAAATTAAATTCAAATCTTAATTCTGAAAATTAATGTGTAATTATTCCAAACATGAAAACTGCATAATACTCTTCAGATGGAATGTATAATGAGATTGTGTTAAGCAAGTCCATTACTCGTGTTAGTTTTTTCTTGATTTCATATAGTCCAGCAACTTGCTTGCTAAAGAACATGCTGAGTGGGAGTAAATGAAGGACCCCAGGGGTATATTTTTCTCCTTCTTATTAATGACATCATCAAGTCCACCTATTTAGGGCTTCAATCAACTGACCTCATGGCCTACATGAATAAATAGATTTGTTTAACTGTTAATCTTCACAGTGTGTGCTTAGCAACAATTAAGCAGTGATAGATAGTAGCTTTATGATCTATTTTAAAAATGTAGAATGTGAGATTGTATTTTCTGCTGTTTTGATTTACATGGACCTTATAGGTGATAAGATTTGTCATCAACAATTTAGAGATATAAATATAACTCACGTGTATGAGAAATTTAAATGTTAATTGTTTGAATTACATTTTAGGGAGATACTTTAGAAACAGCTCTTGGTTTAAAAAACTGCTACTCTAACTCTATTGAATATTTTTTCCTTATTTAAGACATTTTGTAACAAGTAAATTTACACTTTGAAGATTTAAAGTACAATTATTATTTCTTCATTTTATAAAATTTTACAATTTTATAATTTTATCACTAAGACTTCTTTAAATAATAAACTGTTTCAGAAAATATAAAACAAAATCACAGTAACAGCTCACTTGTTTTCTTTATCTTATTCTTTTAAGTCACCAAACTTTCAACATAAACCATTTGGAGTTTCAATCAGAGGAATTTTGACTGCCCACAAATATTTTTTACTAAAACCTCACCATAAACAAAAATAACTCATTTTGACATTCATCGAACATAAAACCAGCATCTATTCAAGAGATGGTGTTAGTATGGTCCTTAAAAGAATTAAATTTTAGCACATATTGGACTGGGGATGTAGCTCAGTGGTACAGCATTTGTAAAAGACAGACAGACAGACAGACAGAGACAAAGAGAGATACAGAAAGAGAGAGAGAGCGAGAGAGAGCGAGAGAGAGAGAGAGAGAGAGAGAGAGAGAGAGAGAGAGAGAGAGAGAGAAAGAGAGAGAGAGAACAGTTTTAGCACACACATTAGCAGAAAAGTTCAGTTGAACTGAGCCAGGCTATACTCTGTAGCTAAGTTACACTCCACTTTTGGGTCAGTTCAGCAAAGTTTTACAGAATCATGTACCAACTTGGTTAGAATTTCCATAAACAACACTCTTTTTCATAGTTCATGCTGACAGTTAATATTCCATTCAAGGTCTGCTCTAATGACCATGTGTTACGGGGTTTTTAAAATTTAATTTAGTTAAATGTAACTAGATGCAGTTTTTCCTCGCTTCCAGAGTGCTGTTAATGCAGAGGGGCCCTTTCCAGGAGCTAGAGAGGAAACACTGCTCATCCAAAGATCAAAAAGGCTTAATTCTAGTTTGAATTTCTTCGTCAAGTAATTTAACACCTCCAAATCTCAGTTTAGTTATTTACTAATGTTAACTGGAGAACACACCCAAAGCCTGCTTCATAATATTCTTGCTTTAAAAAGATTGTGATTATACTTTGTAAAATTAAAGGCCCAGTTGAATGTAATTTATCATAGTTTATTGGAATGTGCATCAGAATTTTAAATGAATTTTACTATGTCTTAAAACTTGAAAGTGCTTCAAATAAGAACATAATGAACAGTAGAAATTTTATATATACAGGCTTAATGGATTGCTACATATAAAATGTTTTTTCTTTTCCAGTGGGCATATATAGATCATTGCATGCACACACACACACACTCACACATATATCTCAAGAAAAATGAATTATGTAACATCAATTCACAAAATCCTAAATTCTTTAGCTTTTTCTACTAAACACAGACCAAGAAAAAAGGAATCCACAGACATGTTTAACAACAATAATACCAAAAGAGAAATATTAGAAAATTTTAAAAAGCAGCCAATGTTAAATTATTTTAAAAGTTTTACAAATATAAATACTTACAACTCTTCTAGGAAGCCTCTTAGAAACAGTGCGGCTGTAGCTATTTACTTGCAGAGAATGCTACACTGACTGCCCTGTCCTACTGTTTATCGTGTTTGTCAGCACCAGGCACTCCTTACCTCTGGCAAATATGTAAAAGAAGGAATTTACAAGTCTTACAAAATCATTCTAGGCACAGTCATGTAACCTTTTCACAAGCCCTTTTATCTGAAGAGAATGTGTCTCAAATAGTAGTTTTAAAAAGCAGCATACTTTTAAGCAAAATTCAGAGAACTCAATAATCTTCCCATTTTGAAAACAAAGTTTCACTTTATGTTGTATCTATCTCCATTCATTTATTCACTGTCTTTTACCTTCAAGGTGTTCATTAAAAAAAGACCAAACATCTAATGCACAGAATGAAGTCTACAGTTAATATTCTCCTGTATACAGGACATCAGCTAAAAAAACATATTTCAGATGTTCTTCTCATAAAAAAGGAAATTATGTGAGGAGATGAGGATGTTAATTTTCTTGGCTACAGAAATCAATCTACTCCATTATATATTGTATACTTTAGATACATGAGCACAATTTTTTACAAAGTTTTTATAGCTTGTTTCTACTTTTCTCCTTCCTTGCCTCATCTCTCTCAGCAACCCACTGCATTTGGCTGTCTCCATCCCACCCCGCCGAGACTGTCCTACATCTTCATTATCTTCAGTGACCCCACTGGAGACTGGACAACAGTACTCTTCTCTATTCTTATCTCCCCTGACTTCTTAGCACTCTAAACATTTGTCAATCTTGAAATCTTTTTCTGAAAACAGACTTCTATGTGTAATACTTTCTGCTCTGCCTGATAGTCCCAGTTTATTCAGCTGTCCCTTTGATAACATATAGTGCCTTAAAGAGCATGAGTTTGAGGTCAGCCTGCCCTACATAGAAAAACCCTGTCTTAAAAAATAAAGCAAAAAAAGAATAGAAGAGAAGAATTAGAAGGGGGGAAGGGAAGGCAATCTGTCAAGGGAAAGTCACTAAACTATATCTCCCTCTCTTACACACACTGTTAAAGAATTTGTATCTGAAAGACCACTACAACAAGCTCATTTTATATTTTTTTCTTTTCTTCCCATAGCTTCCCAAGGAAGCTACTCCTACACCTGGAGACTGCAGGTAGCACCCAGGGAGAAGGATTAGGGATGCTGCTCTATATCTGAATTTAGTGTGTATGTGCACGTCTGTTGTGTATGTGCATGTGTGCATGTGTAAACACATTCCTACTAGGAAATGAACCATGATATACATGCCTAGCAAGTACTTTAACACTAAGGTACACTCTCCTAGTCCTCTACCCAAATTTAAATATAAGTAAGAATGTGCATAATGGTCCTTCTTAGGATACATGAGAACACAGTCCTCTAAATCTCAATATCAAGGGATGATATTCATTATTAAGTGAACTTAATTCATATTTGATTTTCTATAGCAACTTTTAAAGAATGTAAAACAATTTAACCTAGACACTGAAACACTATCCAAAAAATGAGTCCAGTTTAGAAGCTATTGGCATAGGGGTTGTTGTAGCCAACTGGAAAGAAGGTCAATGACACCAGTAGTAGATAGTACTTGGACCTAGCTAGTTAACACTCTGGGAAGTTAAAACCAGTGTTACCAAAATTTCCAGGGTCACAAAAGAAAAAAACTATGAACTTTCAGATGGAATTCTCAATGTTATCCAGTAATTCACCCTGCTAAACACTATATTTTCTGTGTCCCTGGAAGAATTGCACTGAAAACTCTAGACCAGCAGCTGGATCTCACCAATATTGTTATCTGTTCCTAAGAACTGTGGCCAAGAGTTGCCAGTAACAGCCTTAAAAAGATAATGTACAGCTTTCGCTAGGATACTTCTAACCCTCAGACACATGCACACAGGAAAAGCTGTGGGTGGGACCAGTCCCTAGAAAGGTATTCAATATTCATTGAGAACTTAACTGCATGGGAGATTGCTGACACTGAATGAATGAAATGGCAGTTTGGAGGATGGGGAAAGTGATCCCCTCCCTTCCTGGTGGTGAGAAAAAAGGTTACACCTCACAGAAATACCAAAGCAAAGAGAGAAAAGTGGTCTTCACACTCCAAATAAAAGGGTTTTCCAAGCAAAGTGATGTAAAACATGTCAAAGAATTTAGACGTGATATGATTTTATTTAGATCTAGTACTATTATGATGAACATGACAGGAACTGGAAGGAGGATAAAACCAGAGACAAGCGGACAAATTAAACCATCAATGATCTTGAACCTGATTCTTGACAATGTCATTCACTGTTGGTGTCACTTACACTAGGCTATGTACCTGTGCGCTATCTTAGATCTTCATCAGTAAAATACAGCAGTAAGAATACCTACTCAAAGGGTTACTGTGAAACATTACGAGTTCTCATACAGCACAACTCAGCACAGTGCCACACCATAGAGAAAGCTAACAAAAAAGTATCTGAATTACCCAAAGGAGAACACAAGAAGGGCTGTGGTGGCACATATCTCTAATCCCAGCACTCTGGGAGGCTGAGGTAGGAGGATGGCAGGTTAAGGTCCAACCTGTGCAAGTTAGCAACTTAGTGAAAATCTGTCTCAAAAGTTAAAAAAAAAAAAAAAAGAAAGAAAAGAAAAGCTTTAAAAAGGCTGAGGATGTAACTCAATCTAAAGGTCCTGGGCCCAAATTTAATTCCTAACACTGGCACCTTAACTAACCCCCCCCCAAAAAAAAAGAACAGATAGGAGGACACAATAAGTAGCATTTTATAGTAGTCATCTTTTGAAAGTCAAATTTATTCCATGCAATTCTTTCCTTAAAAATGTTTTAAGTTTACAGAAGTTATTGGTTACCTTAACGACGTGTATGTGTGCACGCACGCAGGCGTGTGGACATTTTTTAAAGCTTTAGAGCCAGGCCTGTGAAAGTTTTGAGATTTTTATCTAGACCAACTTCTGTGTCATTTTCTCTTAGAAAATAATAAATAACTACACATTAATTGAAGACTTAATTATTATTTTCCTTGGCTCCCAGGATGGAGAGTTATGATCTCTACAAAGACATAGACATTATCATCACCACAAAGTACAGAGAGGCTGTCCTGCTCCTATTTATTCAATGACCACTCCACTCCTGTGTTTTCAACTCTATCCGAATTTGGAAACCAAATGATGTTTGCCCTGGGCGGGACAGCCACCCTGCCCCGCCTATTTGCCTATTTGTGGGTGGACTCAGTGGAAATCCAAAAGCCAAGGAAAGGGACAGCCGAACAGAGTGGAGATGTGGCGTCGCCCTGTGAGGTCCAGGAGCAGGGAGTAAACACAATTCTCAGTCGGTCATTTGTTCCTCCAAACCTTAGAACAGACACTCTTTAATACCTTGCCTATGTTGTGAATTTTCTGCTGGGTGTTTCCTTACTCTCTGAAGAACTTTAAATATGCATCCATCTCACCAGAATTTCACCGGCAGTGAGTAATGTGTGTTCCTCTTTAATGTTGTAAATCTCACTATGTTGTATTTTAAAAGTAATTTTTCACAACATTTAAAATCTAAAGCACAAAAGCAATGTTCAACACCTTCCAAATGGATCATAATACCACAGAGAAGACGACATCTTTTAAAATTAAAGAGCCTTTTTAGTTTCCATGTGTTTATCTGACAAAAGCTGCACAACGTATCATGCCCTCTGTAAAATGTATGTACAAGAACTATACGTTCGCATGCTACTACTTAGAGAGGACAGAACAGTTTTGGGATAGTTTACTAAAACTTGAATTTCTATTATCAAACTGAGAATCACTGGACTAAAATGGGCTATGTTAATCTTTAGATAAAGTAATGCTTTCATATCATTCTCCTCTTGGGCAACAGCTGACATTCACTGTGTGTTTACTGAAGACCAGCGCAGTGCAAAGTGCCTCTCAAGCACTTTTTTCCTGTTTCCTACAATGACCACAAACAAGCACTCATGTTAGGGACCCTTCAGAGTACCTGTGAATAAGCACACTTCCGGAGGCGGGACCATAGGGAGGCAGGATTATGAACCTACTGTACAAGGTCAGACTCTAGCACCTTTACTGATAGTCACTAAAATAAAAAATAAATCTAATTCCAAACGTGTTCCAAATTAAACCATCTACCCTGATTTTGTTTCAAGGGTTTTATCTGTGAAAATGCTTAAAACATGACACTAAAATACACTGAGAAAAGCAGACTTATGTTCAGTAATCTCTAGGGCACAGTCAGGAAGTTAGATCTACTACTACTTTTTAGAGACTACTGCTTTTTAGAGAAATTGAAAATAGGCTTCCTTAAGTAATTAAGAATATTATTAATTACCAATGTATTTAAATCTTAAAACTGACCAAAGATAATAAAATGTACATTATTTTTAATGGCTTTTTATTTTAAGTCTTCAGGATTGTTCAACAGAAAAAAAGGAGACTTTCACCCTTGTGATTTAGGAGAAAGATTTCTGGTAACGTATCTAATTCCTCAAGTTTTTGGTTTATTTTGTTGTTTTAAGACAGGTCACACTATAGTCCAGTCTGGCCTTGAACTTCCTGTATAGTCCAGGCTGGCATTAAATTCCTGATTCTCCTGCTTCAGCTTCCTTTGCTGAGATTACAGGTGTGTGCCACCAAATTCTGTTTGGCTCTCTGCCCCTCCGAGCGTGGGGGATTGAACCTCATGCATCTTAGGTAAGTATGCTGTCACTTAGCTACACCTCTAGTCAAGTTTTATTATTTTATTTTAGATAGGGCCTTGTTATGTTGTTCAGCCTGATCAAATTTAAGATACTTTTGCCTCCACCTCCAGACAAACAGAAATCATATGTTTCTGGTACACCTGACTCCAGTTACCTTTTTTAAAAAATATTTTATATATTTATAAAATACATTTTTTTATTTTTTTACATTTTCAATTGCTACCAATATAGAAAGCTGTGAAAAATCTTGACAGCTAAATTGATTCTTGCAGTTAATTCTTACTATAATAAAACTTCATGAAAATGCATTTATTACTACATTCATTAGTACTTATTTTTTGTTTTGAGTTTCATTTACTCCATTAATTACTAGTATTTTCATATTAAATAAAAATCTCTAAAACAGCAGTTCTCTCCTAAATTCATTCTATGTTAATTAAAAAACTTCACTTTCCTAGAAAACAATGTCTAATAAATTCAATATAAAAGCATAAAAAATGAACTGATCAATAAAATGTAAGCATTATAAAGCAATAAGGATCAAATAAGATTATTTCTATTATTGAGCAGGTTAAAGATATCAATGTGTTCACATTAATAAAACAAACAGAAAGCAGATTAGCAGTTGCTATGGTCTGGGGAAGGAGAGAACAGGGAGTGACCACTTAATGAGTGCTGGTTTCCTTTGGGATGATGAAAATATTCTGGATCTGGAGAGTGTTGATAGTTGCACAATACTGCACACACATGAAATCCTAGTGCACTGCCCAAACTAAAATGGCAAAAATGGGAATATTTTACGCGACATGTATTTTAACATTATTGAAAAAAACCAGCCAGATGTATTAAGACAAATTGACTTTTGACTAGAGACAAAATTCATAACAACAATTAGGACACAAAACAGTATATCATCAAATATTTCATGTATCAAATCATGCTTAATAAAAAGTTTAATGGTTGAAATGTTAAGAAAATCCATTGCAAGTAGAATTTTATCTCCTAGAAAACTAGAACATCAGCAAGACCCACTTAAAATTGTTGTATTTAAAAATATCACAACATCAATAGCCCAATAGTATGCATAACATTGAAATGTCCTTTTCCAAAAGGCGGGACGCATGCTTCTCATGTTATGGGCTATGTGCCTGACAAAAGCAGTTCAGGAAACCAGGGAGGTCAGATGCGTGCGTCCTGGCTGTGCCAAAACCAAACATTAAAAACTCTTCCTCCAACCCAGACACTCAATCACATGAGCCAGTGATGATGTGATTATCACTGATAGTGTAACTTAAATATAATGGCTTCAGACCTTGTAATTTTATAAGATGTGACCATCAATTATTAGATTAAGAAACACCTAGCAGATTAGTAAAGCATACTCCTGAGTGTCCCCAGGTGGGTCTCAGAGATACGACCTTGAGAACATGTGTTTTTCCCATCCTCTCTGGTATCATTCTCCTTGCTCTGCTCCCAGGCAATTTCAGAACCAAGAAGCTTTGCTTTGCCACATCCTTACACCATAATGTTTTTGCCTTGAAACCTGCCAACCATGGAGTAAAACTACTGATCAAATTAAGCCTTTCCTCCTTTATGTTGTGGATGCTGGGTAGTGTGTCTAAGTAATGAGAAAGCTACTACAGAAGACACCAAAAGAATTTAAAACCATCAAAGCCAGTTGTGGTGTCACACATCTGTACTTGGGAGGCTGAGGCAGGAGAATCATTGGGAGCTTGACACCAGCCTGGGCTACAAAGTGAGCCCATCAAATACTTCTAATGGCAGTCAGTACCTTTTTAGAGGTGCTGAGCCAGGCCATAAGGAAGAGGAGAAGGAGCGGCAGCAAGACCTTGTTTAAGCAGGAAAAGCAGCAGGTTGAAGTGGACTACAACCTTCTCAAACTCATGTAACTTCTCCCTCGTCACAGTATTCAGAGCACTTAGCTTTAACTTCACTCACGTTAATGTTATAAACTAAGATGAAGTTTTCAGTCACATACTTTTATATTTTTAATAGACTTTCACATCTCCAACAGAGTCATACTCTCACTGTGCAGTACATGAAGGTCACTTTAAAAGCCTGTGCTATGGGCTGGGGGTTTCGCTCAGTGGCTCAAGCACTTTCTTGGTAAGCATGAGGTCATGAGTTCGATCCCCAGTACCAAAAAAGAAAAAAAAAATAAAATAAAATAAAGCCTGTGCTATTAATCTAATCCTGTAGTCTTACCTTTCTATTTTTGTATCTACATTTTATACCTCTAAATTTTAAATTCTTTTAAGACATAGTTCATAGGTATATCCTCAGTCCTCCAAGTTCCTTATACACTGTTGAAGCACACAGAATGTGCTGAGCCTATGACTACAAAATGCAAGTGTTTGGGCTTGAACATGCTCCATCTCAATTCATGTTAGAAACTTAACCGTCAATGCTGGAGGTAGCACCAATGGGAAGTTTTAAAATGGCAAATGGCTCCCTTACCTTCATCTTTTGTTATGTGAGGATGCCTAATATGCCCATTGCCTAAACTTGGATTCCTGGTTCTAGCAAATGCGCGCGCGTGCGCACACACACATATGGGGGTAAGGAAGAGAAACAGAACTACAGCGAGAGAAAGGGAGAGAGGGAATGGGAAAGGGAGGGAGGGAGAGGGACAGCGGGAGAGAGAGAGATAGACAGCGAGAGAAAGAGATGGGGAGAGAGAAACAACAGGCTTTCACCAAATGACAACAATCTGACCTTGGAATTCTCAGCCTATAGAACTGTGAAAAAATACATTTTTTTCTATCAATTACCTAGTCTATAGTGTTCTGTTATACTAGCAAAAACAGAGACAGGAAAGTACTTTGGTCATTCAGAAGACACTCTAGATATCCCAATAAATAAATAGAAGTAGTAAAATATTGAAATAGCTGGATCCCCACATTCTTTCTTGGAAAAACAATAGACAAAGTCCCTCTTCTGAACCAGCATAGAGCTGTAACTTTCAGCAGGTGTTAACACAGGAAGTTACACCAAACATTTTCATATGTACTAAGGTCCAAAAGTGACAGATAATGTCATTACTGGTTGTTTCTATAGTAACAAAAATAAACAATCATTCTAGTCATCACCTAACTACTTTTTCAGTGGTGGTTGAGTCTAGGAAAGGAAAAAACAAAGACAATTAAAAAAAAAAGACAGCTGTGATCCCCCACTCTATATAAGGAAGAAAATAGGAAATTGATTTAAGCCTAAGGGGTATAGCTGATGTTTCCTTTGATATGAAATAAATAGCTAGAGGAATTTCCCCAACCCCATAAAAGGAGTTTTATGCTAGAACAGTATAAAATAGATAACTAAATGTATAAAGAAATTGAAACATTAAAAAAGGTAGTAAATTAATTTTGGGGGGTAGCAGGGATCAAACTCAACCACACACTTGCCAGGCAGGCACTGTGCCGCTGAGCTAGATCCCCCATCCCAGTAAATCTAAATGTTTAGATGATGCTTCAAAAGTTCAATTTACAATTTTAAGTGCAAAAATATTTCCATTAGCAAAGTTGACTGCTTCACAGACAAATGAAGAAAGAACATTTCAACACACAGGTCAAAACTCTACAAAGTTAGAAGGCTTTTTTTATGCTGTATTTGAAATCTTTTCTGACTGCCCCTATCTCACAAGAAAGACATTTATATACATATAAAATGCATGCTTATTTTCTGGGTTGCACAGGAACCACACTAACACATGCAGTTCAGTCACAAAAACAAAATAATATAAAAAACTTTAAAGTCGGGGCTAGGGGTTTAGCTCAGCGGCATAAGCACCTGCCTTGCAAGCAGGCGGTCGTGAGTTCGATCCCCGGTACCGATAAAAATGAAAAAGACAAAAAAAAAAAAAATTAAAGTCGTGCTACACAAAGCAGAATGTAAATGCCATACATATGGGCAGTGGGATGGGCATGATATTAAGAACTATGCACCGCAGAGAGATTACCATTTTTGGAAAACTGGACGCATAGGTAGAAGCAGGCAAAATAGGGGATAGCCAAGAGAAAGACAAGAAGCTTAGTTTCTGGGATGGTCCAGGGGGAGTAGCTGAAACAGCAGCAAGAAAACTAAAAACAAATATACAAGCAAGCAAACGGGGCCTCAAATCATTCCGCAGAGGCTGAGGAGCAGCCCTCGTCTGGCAGGTCCATCTCCCCAGCTCCAGGATACACAGCCACCCCGAAGAGTGGCTTCAGGGCCACTTTCCCAGAGTTTTGCTCACCAGCCCCCTACCTACCTCCTTGCATTTCTTAAACCACTATCCAGTTCCCCAAAAGCTCTGTAAACCATTCTCAGCATTTTACAGAATCCCTCCTACCTCCTTCCTTGCCTTAATGCATCTCTCCTTCTCCTTGATTATGCCACGTCCATCACACCTGCCTCTGAGTTTGTTCATTCTCCCATTGCTTCTGCAGAGCAGGGCGAGGAGAGGGGATTGGTAGCTTCCTGACTGCCTTCTTCTCCTCTCTCATTAATGGATGACTCCAGTTCATGAACCATCAATCCTCCTCTTGCGACAGTCTCACTATTCCAGTGTGCTGCTCTATAATGCACGTTTGTCAAAGGTACTTTCTAAAACAGTAAGGACTTTGACATCTGGTTTGTAGCAAGTTTACCCTTCCCAACTGCTCTCATTACCTTGAGAATATTTTGTTTGGGGTTTTTCTGTTTGTTTTTTGGCCTACTGACCCATAGTAGCTTGTGCTATTGGGAAAAAGGCCTGACTGGAGGAAGCAGACCACTCGGGAAGGATATATATATATGCTTTGCTCTGGCCAAGTTTTCTCTCTCTCTCTCTCTGGTTTCCTTTCTCTTCCTCTGCTTTCTGGCTGTTATGAGGTAAAAACCTTTTCAAACAATGGTCTTTGCCCAACCATGATCTGAAACTGTGAACAAAAATTAATCTTTTCTCCTTTAAATTGTGTAAGTCACTTTTTTTTGTCGCAGCAAGAAGAAGTTAACATAGACACACACAAAGACACACATGCAAAACTTTAACCATGTGAGATAACGAATTAACTTTAGATAGAGATAATAATAATGTCAGGTCAGTATCTCTTATCCAACATGTGTAGGACCAAAAGTGTTTCAGGTTTTAGATTTTTCAAATTTTGAAATATTAACATACTTTACAAGTTATGCATCTCTAAAACAGAAATTTGAAATCCAAAATGCTCCACAATCTGAATATCTGAATGTCATATAAGCACTAAGAAAGTTTAGGACTTTGGATTATAGACTTACAGAGTAGGGATGGTCAAACTGTGATTTCACGATGTAAACACAGTATCAAATTATGTTAAACAACTTAAATGCATATAATTTTTATCAACTATACCTAAGTTGGAACTCCCTCCAATTATCAAACATTAATATCTACCCTGTGAATATAACTTATGTCTTTCCCATTCCTGTATACCTTTATCCTTGAGCCTCCGAGTGAATTCCCTACTCTCAGTTACATACTATGCACCACAGACTACCTGGTGAATCATCTGAGTTTCGTCTCACATCTCACCTACAACCTCAATTATTGGGGATGTTAGTCATGTTTATTTTGGCTTATGGTTTCAGGGGTTTTGGTCCGTGGTTACTTAATCCTGGTGCTATGAGCATGTGGTAGCACAATATATCATGGAAGGAACACATGACAGAGGAGACACGTTCATCTCATGAAAGTCAGAGAGAAAAGAGATTGGGGGTAAGAGAAATAAAAAATAGAGAAGGGGAACAGGTGGAAAAGGGATAGAGGGCATGGGCAGGGTAGAGAGAGAGAAGGGCTACGGTTTCCTTTTTCCTCCAAAGGCACATCCTCAATGATCTAAATTTCTTCCACTAGGCCCATCTCCTAAAGTTCCTACCACTTTCCAGCAGTGCAGCACAAACCCAAGGGTACATTCAAAAGAAACTGCATACCTGGGTATGGTGATACATGTATATTATGTAAGCATGCTCAGAGGATGAAGGAAGATTACAAATTCAAGTCCAGTCAGGGCAACTGAGTGACTTAATGAGACCTTGTCTCAAAAGTAAAAGGATATAGCACAGTGTGAAGGTCTTAGGTTTAATCCCCAGGATCACTTGAAAAAAAAAAAAGACATAAATGAGACTCCTACAGATACAAACTGTAGCACAGGCCATCCTTTCTTCGCAGTTTACACATAGCTGTCAAAATCTCAACTTAGAATTATTTTAATACCTTCTCTGTTTCTACATGAGGTTGCCCAAAATAAGCCCAACAAAGCTATTTCATTATTCCACCCTGTCTTCTCTCATGAATTGTTTAAATTTTTGTAACAAACCAGAATAAAGTGTTAAATTTGAAAATGTCTCAAGTATGGTGGTGCATGCCTGTAACACCGGTTTCTTGGGGAGCCCAGACAAGAGGATCGTAAGTCTGAGACCATTCTCAACAACTAGTAAGACACTGTCTCAAAATAAAAAGTGATGGGAATGTAGTTCAGTATTCCCTAGATTTAATTCCCAGTACCACACAAAAAAAATTGAATATGCATGTACATTTTATAGTTTTATACTGAATAAAATATAGACATCTGTCTATATTTGAATAAAATATAGACATTTGTCAGGTGCTTCCCTAGCATCCACCTCATACTTCTTGCACAGGTTAGCAGACTTAGGGATGCATGGGGTTGACCTCAAGAACTTACTCCCAGAAATTGGTCCTGATGACATCAGCATATAGCTAGCAGTAATGCAAGGCCTAACTAAGGAGCAGCTGGTACTACATGTTACTCATCAGAATTGCTTTGCAGACTGGTTTATCACTCGTTCAATAGTGCTACCCATTCTATGTTCCAAAAGATTTAGCATTTCTGTTTTGTGATTAGAACTTTGATCCATTTCAGTTTTAGTCTGGTGCATGGTGAGAGATGTGGGCCTAGTTTTAGGCTTTGGCACTAGGCAAGCCCATTTTTCCAGCAGCATTTACTAAAGAGGCTAAACAGGCTATCTTCCTTCCAATGAAGACGATTGTGAAATAGGAAGAAAATCTTCAATTGGGAAGATGAACTAAAGAGGGAAAAATGGAAGGGAAAAGAGAAAAGAAAGAAAAAATGGAACTAAAGCTTTGGAAATGAGGGGAAGAAGAGTTGAAAGGGAGCAGAGGGGAATGGGGAAAAAGGAAGAATCAAAATATATTATGTACAGGTACGAAATACTTATGAAGAATGTGATCATTATCTATAGTTAAACTATATCAATAAAATTAATTTTTAAAAGCTGAGTCCAAGAAATCCCATTGCAGATGAGATATTCAGAACTGCTACATCCATTGTGATACTACACCTGACCTACATTTAAATACAACTTTGTTTTTTGTTTTGATTTGTTTTGTCTTTTTGAGACAGTCTCATTATGCAGTGCAGGCTGGCCTTGAACTCACTTTGTAGCCCAGGCTGATCTCAAACTCCCAGCAATGCTCACAGCTCAGACAAGTACCGAGACTACAGGCACACACCACCATGCCCAGCTCTACATTTGTTTTTTATCTGTGTTTTTTGCAGTGCTCAGGACTGAACTCTGGGCCTTGCTCATTTCAGGCAAGTGCTCTGATCCTGGATTGCACCTTTTTTTTTAGTCTACAGTGATAATAAAAATTAGCTTCCAAGGAAATTAATTATGAAGATCACATGAGTATAGGCAGAGTCTACAGTAGGTGATCCAGTACCATTTTCTCCCTCCAATAACACTTAGCTGGAGAATAGAAAGAGAAGATACTGTAAATCAAGCTCAGTTGTTTTGTTTTGAGATAGGGTCTCACCTTTTATTTCAGGCTGGCCTTGAACTCACTATGTAGCCCAGGTGGGCCTCAAACTCAACAGAAATCTTCCTACCTTAGCCTCCTGAGTGCTGGGACTACAAGAGTGTGCCGTCACACCCAGGCAGGCTGAGCCTGTTTTAAAACTGGGTAAAAATCTGCCTGTGGATAAAGAAAACCCTAAAATTGAGCTGGGTATGGTGACATATGCCTACAATCCCAAGAACTCAAGAGACATTTGGTTTACTCTGAGTTCAAGGCCAGCCTGGGCTACATAGTGAGTTCAAGGACCGTCTGCACTACAGGAGACCTTATTTCAAAACAAACAAAAAGCTTGAAATTGAGACAACTATTGCAAAGAAACGAGTGGAGAAATAAATGCAGAGAAACTAGATCACTAGAAAATAATTTCTAAATGTTCAAAAGATATACAGGACAACAGAAAAAAATTTGCATGAAAGCTAGTAGAATAAGAATTTGTAGAATAAGTGCAATTTTTGCATTTTTCAGTACAGAAGTATGGTAACAAGAGCAATGGTTTTCAGAAAGAGACATACAACGCACACATGCAACAATGCAAGGTATGAGATTAATCAGGGGCCTCATTTTAATGGCAATCATGATGACCAAAAGTTAAAGAGGTCTGAGGAAAAGCTCAGAGGGGCGAGGAACTCATACACAGCAGCCTAGAGGGAGGACAAGGGTGTTTGGTCAGATGGCATCATCTTGGGTTGTTCAGATCCTGCCCTACAAAAGTGGCAGAAAATAAACCAAAACAGAGTACAGGGTAAGACCTGGGAATGAATAACTTCCGGAGGAAACGTGGTGTTCCTAAAGAGTGAGAAAAATGAGGGAGGTGTGAAGTCGTTTGGTATAGTGTGGAGGTTTGGAGGGTGCTGACACTTAGCTAGCTAACCATTAATTCTCAAAAGTTGACATTTTTAGCATTTGTGCTATTTCTATTCAGGTTTCCACATAAGTAAAACTATAACACAATCACAAGCTAGCTTAACTATCTACATAAAGCCTGTCCTTGTATCAAAATGCAGATGCTGAAATTCCATTCTCTGTGTTATTCTCTTTATAGAGGACACTATTAAAAAACAATAATCAGGGGCTGGGGATTTAGCTCAGCGGCATAAGCACCTGCCTTGCAAGCAGGCGGTCGTGAGTTCGATCCCTGGTACCGACAAAAATGAAAAAGACAAAATAAAATAAAATAAAATAAAATAAAATAAAATAAAAAACAATAATCAAGTGCAACTAGATAATTCTCAACTAGTCAATCTATTTTTCTGAACTAAAGTTGATGGGGATTTTATGCAAACTGGGCTGATTATATAATTGTGAGTCGTTCCAAAGTAACCAGCTTTTTTTTTAAATTTACTATTATTTTTTTCTTCCTACATTCAAATGCACTGAAAGAAAACAGATGGACATAAAAACATTAATATCAAGAAAAAACTGAAATACAAATACTCTTTGTAATTAAACAGGAACAAACAGTCTCATTCAATTATTTTCCCTAAGTCGTATATTGGTATCTAACACCTGCCCAATAAACATAGAAGATTTTTAAAAGGTAAGTAAAGAAAGAAAACGGACTACACAAAGAAATCCAGAGATGGAAACATGATTTATTTTAATATTTTATTTTAAATAACATGGTTTATTTAAAATGGTTTAAATAACACGGTTTATTTAAAATGGTTTAAATAACACGGTTTATTTAAAATATTATCAATTACTAGTGGAAAATGTTTTGGAGGATTATCTACCTTTCTCCAGAACCAATTAAACTTCGATAGTTTTAGGTATTACACCTAAAAATAATGCTAAAAGAAATAACTGTGGCCTAGAAATAACTTCCTTTGTACATTTGCATATTAGTTTAAACATCAGCTTATAACTTACTGTCCAAAAGATAACTACAATCAGAAATTGCCAGCAAAAACAATCTGAACTTGTATAAACAGACATGTAACTGTGTATTGTACGCACGGATTCCATTCTGTGCAGCCTATTTTTGAAGCACTCTGCCAAATATTCTAGAGCTATAACAGTCTTAGAATACTCTCTTATACATTGTCTTTTTTCCTAGGATTTTCTAATTGAGAGATACAGCTTACCTGTAGCATCCCTTGCTCTAACTTGCTATAATACCTAACTCACAAAAAGAAATTTACTGCATATATGAATCAAATTTGTAGTTTAATAGCTTTCACCAATAAAGTATTTAATAACATGGATTAAAAAAAAACCACTTGTCAACTATCTCTGTGCCCACTCGGAACACTGAAAAGTGAAAGGTGAAAAATGTTCCAAGTAACAGGACCAAAAGATCAAAGATGACATTTTAATAAGGGCTGGAAGTGAGGCAGCTCAGGAAATGTAGCAAATCCTCTTTCCATTGCTAGGGTTTCTTTACTGGTACAGACTATATAGCAGTGAACTTCCTTCCCTGTGTGCCTTCCTGAAGGAGACAGAGGCCAAAAGCCAAAGCATTTCTCTTCCCAGGCTGCACTCCCCACCCTCACCCCACCCCCACCCAAACTCCCACCCACATCCACACCCCTGTCTGGGGTCTGCTAATTAGATATACAGAAAGGAGGAAGTGGCTGAGCAGGGTCACTGCACTGGGAGCTGCAGTAGCACTCCATTGTACAGGCTGGAATTTCATGGGTGAGAAAAGCAATGAAAGGGTTTGCTGGGTTTCAGTTCAAATATACTCACATGCAGAGGGTGGTTTCTGAGCTATCATTTGTGATTCCTGGATCACAACTATGTGCAAGCAGCAGCTTTTTTACCTTCCTGGTGGTACCAGAGACAGCTTGCCTCTTAGCTGACCAAATGAATGACAGCATCAAACCTGAAGGTCCAGAATGCCAATCTTTTCACAAGCAACAAATCCAGTTTTATTAAATTATTTTCTGTTTAAAAACTGCCAGCTTTCCTCTTGTTCTCTGAAGCCAAAAGTTAACTGGTAAGATCCATTCATATTATAGTATCAAAACAAACCAGAAAAATGCTCAATTAATCTTTGCAGTTTGTGTTTGATGCTGAGGATCCAACCCAGGGCTTCAAGCATGCTAAGCATGCAATCTACCAGTGAGCTACATCACCAGCCCTCAGCTGTTACCTTGCTTCATATTAAATGCAGTTTAGTACATAATCTTAAAGCCTGGAAGATAACTTGACCTAATACCCATCAAGTTAGTATAATTCCAAAGTCAAAAAACTTTGATTGGAATTCCAATAATTCTGGCAAGGAAAGTTCCCTCAGGTGTGGTTGCATGTTTCAGTCTTCTGAGATAACATAACCGAGGGAGGAAATGGAAGGTAGTTGTGTTTTCTTAAGCAGGTCTGGTTTTAACCAGATGAGGTTGTTGCAAAGTAAATCTTCTTTAAGCACCTACTGACTTTCAAGGACTTTTAATTTAAAAGAGTCAGCATATCAATGTGGCAGAATTGGAAGATGAAATTTCTTTGGCTTCCCTGCTATGTAAAGTCCTGAAGCCAAAAGACTCAATAATCTACAACCATGCAACAAAAACATACAACAGCTTCTTTAAGTAAGGAATGGATATATTTCCAAGAACCAATTTCCAGTGGCTCCTGGAAGAACAAAGTTGGTGCTGTAACTATCTCCTAATTAGAAAGAGCACACTCTTCACAACAGGACCATAATTAAGAAATAAATAATCTAAATTCAAAAGACTCAAGAGGAAAGATAGACCCCATTACTATGCAACTGTGAGCAAACTAATTAAACTTCAAGCCTCAATTTCTTCTGAAAGAGTTTTGGCCCAGACAGGACACTGTAGCTGGTGAAGCCTTAGAGGCGGAACCAAGGAGCTCCTATCTCCCCCACCCCTAGGAATTTACCTGTGGCGCCAAACAAAGACCAATGGGCTACCCGTGCATCCCTAATGCCCCCTTAGGTTCCACCCCAAGCCGAGGCTACATATATACCCTCCATGCCAGGCGTCTGCCAGAGAGAAAGCTGGAATCCAGCGGTGGGGGGTGTTTTGGTTTTCTCTCTCAGCGTTCTCAGAATAAAGGCCTCTTTTGTTTTATACTTCTCATCTTTTGGATATAATCTTATCATTTTCAACTTTCAAATTGAACAGTACTAATCACATGGTAGTTACATTAAAACTTATGTAAAATGCCTTAAGCATTAGGTATCATGAAGAAGACATTAAAGTTCAAAAGTTTTGTTCAATAAACCTAGCATTAAATATTTGCAATATCAAATTTTTCATTATGCTTTACATCTAAGGAAAACACTTTTGAGCATACAGTCTCCTGCAGACACTGCCTCTCTAACATCCCTCCCATAAAATAAATATTTTGGAAGACTAAGTAACCTACTCTGCTCTACCTCAGGATTAATTCCCTTCCCTGGCCCAGTAAATCCTGAAACTTCTTGAAGTGGACATTCCACTAGAAGACACACCCTAGGTTTCCTACTCTGAAATTCCATTCTATTTCCAAACAGAGATCACCAGCCACCCAGTTTGAGGAAAAAAAAATAAAATAAAATAAGCTTTTCACTTTTTACTTTCAAAAGGCAATCATGAGATATTTAATACTAGAATCCTACTAAGGGCAGAAACTTTTCAATGTATCCTTATGAACCAGACCTCACAACAAAAGAAGACTCATAACTTTGAAGCCCAATTTAATTCTTCTAAGGTTATTATTAAAATTGTAAAACTAAATGGAACTTCTTTTAGCTGGAAGCAGTGCTGCTGTGTTACAATGATTTATAAACCTTCTTAAAGTCAAGTCTCAAGCTTTTCAAAAAAATTTTTAAAAGGAAGATGAAATTATCCTAGGTTTTTAGCACTATAAAAACTAAACCTTTTACAAATTTCACATAATTTTATATGCAATGAATGAGCTTATTAAAATGCTTTGCTCTATTTTATGTTCATATATAAAATCCATATTGCCATCTTCAAAAAGCTAAGTGACTGAAATCATCAATGATTTTACGCTGAAAGTATGTTCCATTTCAAGAGACTTTGTTACAATTTCCATGTTAGGTTCTATGTGAAATTACTACTAGATGCTCATAAAACAAGGAAAAAATATGAAAAAATTATTTTAGTATGTTACAGAATAGAAAAGACATTTGAGGAATCATTCAACAATTCAACACCAAGTGTAACTGCCTAGTCCAATGCAGATTGCTAAGTGTATTATTTTTTAATTGCTATGAAATATGAAAATCATTATGGCCAGTTTTTAGAATTAGAGTACTGAAAGACTCGAAATTTAGGACACAGATAGACTTTAAAAGTCATACTATGAAAATTTTGCCAGATTGTTACACAATTTTTATATAAATGACTTAATTATTTAATAATTAGGAACTCCTATCATATGGTTTTCTAAGCACAAAATCACATAAATTTAGAAAGATAAAGTGAATTTGAAGGAAGTCACAACAAAGCTTTCTTTGTTTAAAAAAAAAAAAAGTCTGACTTTTTAACATGCAAGTTCCCTTGAAAGGAACACCCCAAATCTCAAAACTTAAGGGGCGGAAGTTGAGCTTCAGCCTTCTCATCTGTATCCTGCTGATATCTACAGCATTATCTTAAAGTTTACATTAAATATCCCATAAATCAACCCATAGAAGTGAAGATAAAACTACAATTATCCAAAAACTATGTATTAAAAAAAAATCTTTGACCCCGAGTTTGGGAAGTATCTTATAACTAGGGAAGATCCTGGAAAAAATGTTCAGAAATACACAAATAAGAGTTAATTTCATCTTATTTCAAGGCATGTGAAGGCAGGATGGCAAGAGGAGGGCAGGGAAAATGAATCAGGTAAGAGAAAAAGATAAGATGAAAGAAAATACAGACACACCCCTAAGGAATCCTGACATTTCAGTGACCCTTTGCTAGGCATAGTGCTGGTCCAGCAAATATCAAACCGCTTGGCAATTCCAACTGATCAGCCAGGGAGCGTGACAAGGAGAAAGGAGAAGAAACAGGACTAACTGGGGTTCTGTGTGGATACAACCCAAGAATCTCCCAGCAGTCTGATCCGCCACACAGAAGCCTGGAGGGTCTGTGCTTTCCTCATGAGTCAACACAACTCACACGCCAGAGCAAAAGCATTGTACACCACCAAACCCTTCCCCACCCAACAACACTAGTACTCCAGATTTAGTATTGTTAAGGAAAGAATATGTCTTTTAAAACCTTTAAATCAATACTAACAGTAAGAGCCAATAAAAACAAAATGAATTGTGAGAAACACTTATCACAGCTACCAGTCTCCACTAAACCCACTTCCTCTGAGGTCTCTTCTCATCCTCTCTCTAGGGAAAGTGGGTTCCACATATCAAGTAATCAAATGTGTTTATTTTGAAAAGGAAACTATCCTAAATGTCTCTTTTAAAATTACTCCTTTATACTAACAGTCTAAAAGGAGATTCCTTAAAATTATTTTTCTAAAAGCTACATAGTATTTTGAAACATACAGAAGGCTAAAAGCATATAAACTTAGAATAAAGAAAGAAAAAATATACATATATGTATATATGACAGTGAAAGAAAAATGTTACAGGACAAAGTAACTGTTTTTGCCTTTGATAAAAAATGCAAACATTTAAAAGGTCAGTAAATCAAAATGAATCATTACTTTTTTCATTGCATTATTACTAATCATTTCCATGTATTCATTCTGTTGTTGTTATTATTCCAAATAATCTTCTAATCCTTTCCTATTCCTGAAGTAACAAAGCTGATCAATGATTACCACCAAATTATAAGAAATACCTTTATTATGGTGTATAAAGGCATTGAATTGCTATAGTGTCTTGCAAAATCATATAGAAAATATACCTACAAAATCTATTTTCACTGTTTCATTTGATCAAAGTATTCACATAAAAAGTCAAATATGTTTGCCTAGATTAGAGAAAGCCCTGATTGGCAAGTAGTGTAATAACAACTTCAAAATGTACATTCACGTGTCTGGCATGGTGGTATACACCTGAAGTCTCAGCATTTTGGAAGCCAAGGCAGGAGAACCATCTTGCATTAAAGGCCAGCCTGGACTACTGAGCTCAAGGCCAGGCTGAACTACAGTGCAAGATACTTTGTCAAACAAAAGGTACATTCTCTTTAAAAATTATATTCTGTCAAAGTTATCCTTAAACCCAACTCTTATAGGAAATGTGTAAGTTTTTAAAAACAGGCTGACAAGTTATGGTTTTATAATATGTAAAGATAGCAAACATAAAAATAAAAGTCTGGTTAACTGAGCAGCACTGATTGTTCTTACAAGTGTGCCAAACTAAGTGTGGTGGCCCAGATCCGCAAACCAGCACTCTGCAAGGCTGAGGCAGGAAGTAAGCAAATTTGAGCCCAGCCTGGGCAACTCAAGAGAAAACCTACCTCAAAATAAAAATTTATCTTAAAAGAGAGATCCTGGGGATGTAACCCAGTGTGAAGGCCTTGGGTTTAATCCGCAGTAGTGTCAAAGGGGAAGGAGGGGGAGAGGAAAAGGTTGCCAGATGAATGGTGGCCTCTCTGGATCCTGTGTCTTCTAAAGGCATACACTGTGACATATAGGACACCACATGCACCATAGTCAGAAACTCTTTAACCTGAATCCATGTTTCCCAGATGTCTCTTTTCTATGCAGAAGGACTTAAAAACACATTAAGGCAGTCACAAGGAAGCAACTGGATAAAGTCCAGAAGGTGCAAGGGTTTGTAGGGCAACCCACCTCAGCTCCTCACAAGTCAGAGTTGGGCCTTACCCAGAAGAGGTCACCCAGGGAGAAAAGCTGTCCAGAGAACCAGGTCTGAGGCCCAGGGCTCAGAGTCTAAAGGCTACACAGGGAAGCCCCACCCCACCCCCATCTCACCCAAAGGCAAACAGTAATTGGTGGAGCTAGAAAAGAATCCAAGACTGTTACCTCACAGACCAGAGATGTTCCTATTACACTCTTGGGAAACAAATTCTAAGATCCTTGGCAATTATCTTGTGGGAAAAAAAATGCCTAAAGGCAAAAGAGGACAGAAAACTCCTTAGAAGGCTCTGAGTAGATCAAGCTAAACCAGGATGAATTAGGTCAAAAGATGAGAAAAGCTGAAACAGAACCTCAGGAAGGAAAGAGAAGAATGGAAACTGTGGCTCATCTTCAGGATCCACTACCAGAAAAGCCACTGGATCTTTGATCCCTTGTAGAAACAGAGAACTACAATCAGAGAACTCCATGAATATTATACTAAAGAAGGCTATGCAGAAAAAATGGCCAAGTGGGAGAAGCAGGGTTTTGAGTGCATGCGCTCTTTTCCATTCTAGACTTCGATGTTAGCAGGTTCCTGTCTTTCTGACACAGCTTCTTTCTGGAAGCATGGCCTCTCACTAAGCAGTGCCCAGGCCTGGCCTGGGTCGAGGCCTCTGAAGCTGAAGGTGGTGGTGTTCACCAGCTGTGATTTGTAAAACTAACACTATTAAGTTTCAAAAAAAATCAGCCATGGTAGATACTAATTGAAGATGTTTACAGAATATAGTAAGATATAACGAAATGTCCCAGATTGGAGCCCAAGGAGGACAAAGAGTCAGGGAATCCTGGGGAGGATGGACTTAGAATATGACCACTCAAGGTGAGAAGCTAAGAGGTGAGTCATCAGGAAGAAGGACAGCAGTGGTTGCAAGCGTCTCCCCAAAAGCACAAGCCAAACTATCATCTCTCCACCAAGACAACCATCAGTAACTTGGTAACAACTGCCACAAACCCAAACAGCTTCTGGTAGTTTTAAAGGATATTATATTATGATTGAAGTTCAGCAAGCATGTACCATTGGCATAATTTAAATTATTCTTCTAAGTTTTATCAATTATTCTTTTATTTTAAAGAGGATAAAACTAAACAACAAAACAAAAAAGCCAATCAGAAGAAAACAATGTAAATGACACAGATTTCAAAGCTAGACAACAGGAGATCATCATTGGCTACCATTATGTCTCTTGTTTTCTGCTCAATTGTTGTCTATATCTTCACACACAATGAATTCATACAGAACAAAATAGTATTAAACTGATCAGAACAGAGTGATGAAAGCATTATAGGCCTTCAAAACCAAACCATAGGAAAATCAACAATGGCTGCCATAATGTCCCTCGCTTATCTTCAAAACAGCTGTCTATACCTTCATGTATGCTGAAATGAAACAATACAAAACAGACTAAAATCACTCTGAACAAAGAATAATGGCATTACTGGATTTCACAGCATGATGATACGGAATCAGGAATAGATAATGTAATGTCTCTTTTTTCCTCAAAGTAGCTCTTTATTTCATCATGCATTACATAATCAATTCTCATAAACTGTTTAGAAGTTCTACGCATGTATAAATCTCTACATGTATACCTATCCTTTCTGTATTAGAGGAAAAAACAAAACAACAAATTACTAGGAAAACACGAAACAAAAAAGACAAATAAATAACAGTTGCAAAGAGCCCAAAACACTGACAATATAGGCCTTCAAAACAAGGTGGTAGGAACCTAACTAGGGTTGTTATTTTACATAATGATCTTCAAGAGTTCAAATTATTCTTTAGAGAATAAATTTACATCCAATTCAAAATGAGTATCAGATTCATATTTACAGTCTTTAGACTCAGTGTGCTGGGATTACCCATCACTTAATCAAAATGAAGATACCGTATGTTATCAGTTTGTCCCTTGACTCTAATACATTCCCTTGTGATAAATCCATTGAAGCACTGTTCCTTTAAAGCAGGCATAATGAGCTGGACATGGTGGTGCATACCTTTAAGTCCAGTGCTTAGGAGGCTGAGGCAAGAGGGTAAGAGTTTGACCCCAGCCTGAGTAGCCTGGTGACTTAGTGAGACCCTATTCCAAAATAAAAATATTTTGAAAGGCCCTGGGTTCTCCAGTGTTAAAAAGAAAAACAAAACAAACAAACAAACAAACAAACAAAAGAACACTTAAGCATGATGCTAAGGCCCCATCTGGCTGATACATGAATCTGTGAAAAAGAAGCCAAAGTTGGAATGAAAACCCAGGAACTGAAGATGCCAGGAGCATGGAATGTCTGCAGAGGAAGCTGCGGGAAGCAAGCAGATTAGACTAAAAAAGCAGCTGTGAACTGAAAGCAGTGAAGTCATAGGACAGGCGGCCACTCAAGCCCTTTGGAATTCACATCATGTGGCTATGCATCTCTAGAGGTGGACATGGAGATCCATGATGTAATTTTGCCCTGATGAATTTTTATCTTACTTTGGTCCCATCCTTTCTATCCCTCTCTTCTTCCTTTGGAATGGGAATGTTTACTGTGTGCTACTGCGTGTATGTAATTTTTGTTTTTTTTTTTTTTAAACAACTAAGAGTTCACTTGGAATCTCTGAGGAGACACCGGGCTTGGACTTCTAAGCACTGCTGCAACTTTGATGACTCTTAAAGATGGACTATGTGGGTCATTCTGTATGACAAGTTGAACTTAAGCCTTTGGGGAGCTAGGTGTAGAATGTTATGATTCAAATACAAAATGTCTCTCCCAAAAATCGGTACTCAGGGATGGGGCTCTAAAGAGCTGAATGCAATCATGTGAGTGTTATATTCATCAGATTAACCCACTGAGTGAAAGCAGATAGTGTCAAAAGGTTACGTATCACTGAGAGTCCAAGGCAGGAAGACTATACGTTCAAGTGTCACTTGGGTAATTTAGTGAGACTCTGTCTTGAAATAATCAATCAAAAGATTGAGAAAGAAGCTGAGTTGGGGGCCAGAGATTTAGCTCAGTGGTGAAAGTGCCTGCCTCACAAGTTGTGAGGTTGTTTGATCCCAGGTACCAAAACGAGGGGGGAAAAAAATGCAGTGATAAACTCAGTGGAAAGTCCCAGTTGAGTCCCTAATACCACAAAACAAACAAACAAATAGTTGTATGTATGATCCTAGGTTTAAGACATTCTTAAAAGTTAAACTCTAATGACAGACTAGAACTGGAATCATCAGATGTTATTCTTGGCGTTGAGATACAGAAGGGCACATAGAGGCAGGACAGGACAGACCAACATACCTAAATAATGAGACAGACACAGCCTAAGGAAGGAAAGAAACTGCTCTGGGCACAGGTCAGAGAAATCCTTTAGTGACAGGGATAGCAGGTGACAAGGATGGAGAGGAAGGCTAGATCTCTTTGTTAGGTTGTCTCATAGGACTAGTGTTAGGTCTTGGTACAAACGCAGGAAGTTGAAAGGACAAGGAGGGAAGAAATACTGTAAACAAGAAAGTGATAGAATCAGAGTTGCATGTTAGAGTGTTCATCTTGCCCACAGTATGGAAAAACTGTTTACAAGCAAGCAAGAGCAGAGGCTGGAAAACTAGCTAAGACATCCTGAGAGTAATAGTCCAGTAACTTCCAAATGTACTTGATCACACAGTTCTACCAAAAAATAGTAGACTCTCGCTAACAACATGTGCTGCTGTATTCACTGATTAGAAAGTATAAAGTAACCCCATGTATTCTTTGCCCACTCCCCACACACACTGTTCCCTTTTATAGATGATTGTATTAGTGTGGCACATTTTCATAGCTGATGAGCCCAATTTGAATTGTGTTAACTAACGTCTATAGTTTGCATTAGGTTTGCTCTGTGCTGTGTAGATTTATGGACTTGAAAAATGCACCCCCCAGTACCCTATCAAAGATTGTTTCCCTGCCCTAAAGATCCCATGGCACACTTATTTGTATCTCCCTTTCTCACCTGAAACCCAGTTGATCTTTTTGCTGTCCCTACAGTTCTGCCTTTTCAGGAATGTCCTATAGGGGGAATCACAGCGGATGTAACCTTTTCAGGCCAGCTACTTAAGAGTCCTCCAGGTCTGTTACCAGCTTGATAGCTCACTTTCTTTTATCATAAATACTCCATTGTGGACACACAAACTATGTAAGCAAATTTCAGACAAACGTAGGATAAATACTTTAATTTCTAAAGGGAAATAACACAAACTCCCCACCAATGGATAGAGACTGTGGAATGAGAAACTGAGTTTGGCACCTTTTGCCACTTTGTTCACACTGAGCATAATTTTTCCTTTCATTAATTAATGTCACAGGAATAGTTTCTACCAACTAAGGATTTCTTGAATTCCTGCAATAATCTTACCTATCAGCAGGGTAATTTAATTTTCTTTAGGAGTTTTACAGCTATCGTCACAAAAGAAGATGGTTTTTCACTTTGTGCAAAATGTCAGGAGAAATGTGTTCAGTGTGTGAAACGAACTTCCTAGCTTCTATGTGCTGCACAGCTATAAAGAATGTGATATAATCCTTAGAAAATGGAATAATGAATTGGTTTGATCCCAGAGTCAGCTGGAGGGAAGTTAGTCCTTTGAAAATTTTTTCTGTCCCCCCCCACCCCCCGTCAGTAACGGGATAGAATCTGGAGCCTTGTGCATGCTGAGTAAGAACTCTGTTCTCCACCCGTAGTAGCCCTCGATACTGTTTGCTGAGACAGAGTCTCATTAGGTTGCCCACGCTGGCCTCAAACTCACCATCCTCTTCTCTCAGCCTCCCAAGTAGCTGGGATAAATCATACACCACCACATCCAGCTCAAACCTTTTCTATGATTGATGAGACAACTCTAATTCTTGATTGAAGTTTTTATGTTTTTCCCTCAAAAGTCAAACATTTCATTTGGAATTTTTAATCTAATACCACATTACATCTAATAGTCTTATAATTTAAAAATTCATATTTGTATTTTTTCATTAAATTTTTGTTGCTTCTCAGAAAGTTTTTCAATTTTATATTTGTTAAATCATTTATTCCACTTCTTCCTTTCCCCATATTTGCTTTGTTTTTGCATGAAGCTGACTTTCTTAGTTCCTATCATTTTAATAATGAATACCATACATTCCTTTGCTTCTAAGTATAGTCTATCACTAATCTCAGAATTTAAAAATTTTTTTTCTAATTGCCATTTTGATTCCTTAGCTATTTTAAATGTTTCAGTGAATTTGAATATTTCCAAGGATTGAGTTTATTTTAGTTTGAAGTATATTTTAGATAGTATCCTTGGATCAAAGAATCTCTGTAAAATTAATTTTTGTGGAAACTCACTAGGCTTTTTTTCTGGCCTGGTCTATAATTAGTTTCACAAGCTTCTTAAATATCATAAGCATTTTACTTCAGTCTTGTGCTTTAGGGTGTTCATTTGGTAAACATTATTTTTAATGCTTTGCCCTTGCTGGATTATGCAAAACTTTACAGAATTACCTTTAATTCATTCATGGTAAAGGCTGGGGTTCTTTGGTTGGTTGTTTGGTTTGTGATGAGACTCATCATACATAATCCCGGCTGGTTTTGAACTCACCAGTCTGACCTTAAACTCAAGACAATCCCCTGCATAAGAACTGGGATTCCAGGCATGTGTCAACACACCTAGTTGATGGGTTTTTTGAGTCTTTTTTTGGAACGGGGATCAAACTCACAACCTTGCACTTGCTGGACAGGCGCTGTGCTGCTTAGCTATATTCCTAGTTGGCCAAGTCTAGATCTTATATTTCTATCTTCTCTAGTTCAGGTATCACTGTTTGCTGCTAACAGTCTATCAATATTATCTCAAATATCCAGCATCTGCTTTTGGTTTTGAACTCAAGCAGCTACACCTTAGAATTAAATGTTAAAATAGCTGGCATGGGAGTACAGGTCTGTAATTCCAGCACTTTGAAGGCTAGCCTGGGTTACAAAGTGAGTTCAAGGCCAGTTTGCACTATATAGTGAGATCCTCTCAAAAAGACCAATAAATGAATAAATTTTTAAAAGTTAAAAACAAATATGACTTAAGCAAGAGACCCGTGAACAACCTTTGAGAAAAATGCTTGAACTTTGTGATAGCCACCCCCTTTAGCTATTCTGACCTTGTATTATTTACTGAGCTAAGTTGGTTGCAAAGCAGTTTTCTAGGGTACAGAGTAATTTTTACTAGATTTTTAAACTATGTAAGCACACTGAAAAAACTAAAAGCTCTAAACTGTTTTTATTTTCCAAAAAGAATTTCACATAGTGGCTTCAACTAAATAACATTAACATCCACAATATCTTAGTCTTTTCTATATCACTACATTTGAAAAAGACAATTCAGTGAAATAGCTTAACCAGAAATAGCTGGTTGGTTGCCCCACTCAGTCTTAAAAAGTAAGAACAATGTTTCTTTTTAGAGCCAAACAATGTGGCACTTTCTATAACATTCACTAAATAGTCTCAAGGGTGTTAGAAAGTCACACTAGACCAAAACTCAAAATTTTCTTTTTACTCAGACTGTGTCATCCTCAAATAATACCAATACATGAAGTAGTTGAAATATTCTTGTCTACAAACATATTTAAATTAGAGATAAAGAAAATTTATACTTGGCTCTTAAAATTTAACTTCCAATGATTTGTGTCCATATTTCTGTAGAAATCAGAGTTGAAAGATATATGTAGTTTATCTATTTTAGTATTATGGTGGTAGGTTTATTAATATTTAAATACACCATTTTTAAACTATTCAACTACGAAAGAAATACTGATTAAGCATCAAATTTGATGAATTTTTATTTCTGCATTGTTCAGTGAAATGTCACTAAATAGGAAGATCTGTTTCTGAGATCATTCTGCTCTTGCTATTTCTTATTTGTAACATCAGTAAATTAACACAAAAAATATTTTTGAGGCCTCAAAATTCTGAAAGAGGGTTGGGGACTTAGCTCAGTGATACAAGCATCTACCTGTCAGGCACGAGATCATGGGTTCAATCTTTGGTACAAAAAAAAACAAAAAAACAAACAAACAAAAAAAATTCTCAAAGATTAGTTGTTTAAGGTAAGTGAAAAATATAAAATTGGTCTTTGAAGAACGAGCATTGAAATCTCAATACTAAGGCAATTCGAAGTCAACATCAAGAAGAGATTTATCATTTACTATATTTCAAATATTTACTTGGAAAAAATATAAACTGTAACAAAACAAATTGGACTTCTGCCAGAAACCTGCCAATTATCAATATGAGATAGAACTGTCTTGAGGTACCTATAATAAGAGGACATATTCTTGGAACATTATATAATTGTATTTTGTTGTACACAAATAGCATTTTTGTTTTTTGAAATTGGTCTTGCTTGTACTTCCAAATTGGCCTCAAACTCCTGATCTTCCTGCCTCAGCCTCCCGCATGTTGAGATTTTAGTTGTGCACCACCACACACTGCTTACAAATAATATTTTTATAACATCCAAATAAATCACCTATGTGACTATAGAAGCACTTATTAAACATATCCCAAAATTTATAATTCTCCAAATCACTAGAGCTCTTAATTCTGAATTTTATTCAAGCGCCCTAAAGGGAATTCAGGCATCACAGATTTGGTTCATAGTGGGAACTTTAAAAGAGAAAATTCTAGCGAAAGCTATTTTAAAAGAATGTAAGGGAGAATGAAGATGTATGCAAAGCATGCACCTTGCTTGTAGGACGGATTTGTCACAGAATTCTACTGACTTTGCATAGAGGCCATGTGACTTGTAGTGACAAGACAGACAACTGAAGAAAACAATCCTAGAATGAGTCAAGCAAGAGGATGGCAGCCAAAACTTGCATAAAAGACATGATGTGCTTCAACGAAAATCCCAGTGGCAACAGCAAAGCACGTCTGATTCTAAACTGCTGGATCACAGAGTGCAAGCTCTTCACTGTATGAAGGAAGGGGATGAGTAATGGAGTCATTGGCACCCAGAGGTCAAAAGCAGCATCACGCTCCGAGCATGAAGAGGATGAAGAAACACCTGAGCCCATCAGCCGTCCTTTACGCTGCTTTTTATGACTGCATAAGAAGGATATAACATGACAAATTAAAACTCCTTTCAACTTCATTAAAAGTAACATAAAAACAAAGTGACAATGCATATAAAACTGTTCTACATCTCAGTTGTGATGTCATTATTAGTGTGTGGAGTTACCAAAATTTGCAGAGGTACACATTAAAGGAGAAAATTTATGATATATAAATTATATATTCATAAAAGTTTTCAAGAAGTGTGCCAATTTAACTGGTTTTTAAGTAACATATAAAATAGTGAACTAAACAGAATTCTAGATTCAATGAAATATGGTGCATGAAAAACTGATTATTTAAGCCACTTGTGGTGACAGACACCTGTCATCTCTAAGCACTAGGGAAGCAGAGGCAAGAGGATTTCTGTGAGTTCCAGGCAAATCTGGGCAAAGAAGTGAGTTCAAGGCCAGCATGAACTACATAGCAAGATGCTGTCTCAAAAACATAGAAGAAAAATTGACTACTTAGAGCTTTACCATTCCATCATCTGTGAGCAGATAGATGAGACTTTCCATCCCCAAATACAAACATGTGGAGCAATTTCTGTTTTCTTGGTTCTAAGACTACCACTTTTAAAAAGGTATTCTGACTTCTGGAAAAATTGGTTATATATTTTTTTAAAAACCTCCGTCTAAAACATATTAAGGATAGAATAAGAAGAGACAAGTGAAAAAGTGACACACTCAAAAAGTACAGCCAGGTCTCTGTCATTATATTATGACTAGTAATAAATCAAAACCTGAACAACAGTCCGAAGAAACCCAGGGAAAAGAAGTTTCCACTTGTATTACCCAAGTTAAACTTTAGAAGCATCAAGATAAATTAATCCAAATTCATAATTTTTCTGTGGAAGCATTTTTGTTGAGGTTTAACAGTTCCTGTAAAGACGTCAAGAGATGCTTGGTTTCATTCTAAAACTAAAATACTTGTAACTTGATTTCTCATGATCCCCACACTCACCTGGCCACAGTGGCCTTTGTGTGACCATGACAACCCATTTCAAACTGAGGATCTGAAATTTTTCTTGACATGACAACTAACTAAAGCACACAACTTTTAGCAACATCTAGCACCACAAATTAGAAGATAAAACCATTTTATTTCTGACACCTGTCATATTATGTAAGCAACTAGGTCAGCCAAGGACACTTGAATGTCTTTCAATTTTGAATGCCTGCTTTACACAAAAATTGAAATCATGATTTTTTATAATGTCACTATTCTACAGAAATAAATTTTAAAGTCAACTAATGAAAAATAAAGTAGCCTACAATGTATTAGTTATTTATGATTTATATAGTAGGTATACATTGTCCTTATTTCCCTAGGATTCTGTAAACTATTTAGCTCACATTTGTTACTTGCTAATTCATATTCTAGAGCACTGACAATGAAACTTTTAGAGATTTCAGTGATAAACAGCCAGCTGGGGCACATGTGCCACAGGTCTGCCACCACATAATCTACAGTAAAATATTAAAGATAACTTTCAGCTGAGGGTACAGCTCAGAGATAGGTGCCTCCCTAACATGTCTGAGGCTTTGATTCCTTGAGCAGGGAAAAATTTTTTTTTCATTTGTACAGAAAAATTTTCCATGAAAAACTGAACAACTAGCACTATTTGCAATGACAGAGTAAAGGTTAAGTATATGCAAATGGTTCCAACCAGTGCCACCTAACACTTTACAATCTGTAACCCTGGCAAGATTTCACTTTTCTATTTAGATTTTTCCAGTTGTAAAAGAAGCATGTTGGCACCACTTCTGAGCTGTATGAAAATAAAATACATGTTAAGTTCTTAGTGCATTATTAGGCATACAGTAAGCTCTGAGTAAATGTTAACTGATTTTTAGCTTAAAAAAACTTTTAAAAGCCCTGATTCCTTTTAACATAGGTCATGTGCAAAGAAAGGCATTATTTGTATCAGCATCAGCATGTACTTCACAGTACAAGAAAATATAAATAATATTTTTTATTTTCTTATAAATATGGCATAATCAAAGTTCCTCCAAACAAAACAAATAAATTATGGCCTGATTAGTCAGTTTAAGTATTTCACTACTAGTACCTTTAAATAATTTACTTCAGTACATATGAGACCAAAAAATTAAACTGCAAATTAAAAAATATTGAATTTCAAGCTTTTTCAAAATTCAATTTTACAAACTGATATATTTCTAATTATGAGACAAGTCTATCAAGTGGATTAATGTAATAAAAGTGTTAGACTGTCACATTTTACATCTTCACTAGATTCAGCAGCTACTTTAAATACTTTAAAAAAAATCACAGCCAAATGGAACAAGATGCTAAAGAAATTCAGTCATAAAAGATCTTTGTTTAATCAACAATAGGAATCTTATAGTCATGCATTTAACTTCTGGGTAAATCACAGAAGCCCTCAAGAGATCTCATGGGAATAAGAGGATTTTTATCTCCACCATGGCTTAGCTAGTAAGAGTCAGTCAGAATCAACATTACTGAAGTAAGTCACTCCCCCCATCCCAATGCAACCCCAAGGCTGTTTGTTGATTATTTCCCTTTCAAACATCAAGTAGTAAAAAGTGATGAGTCATTACCAAGTGAAAGTATGTCTGTCCCAAAAAGTAACAAAATAAACACAAGACTTCCATTTCAATGCCAATGTTTACTCTCGAACTCAAAAAGTAACTGGCTGTGGGAACTGGAGGCATTTACAAGAATACTGTTAGTGGACAAATTGTACATTTTAATAATTTTTATATGATCACATGATTATTTCAGTCATCTTATAGAAAAAGAGAGGAAACGGAATTAGAAACAGGTAAGATTTTAGGGTCCTCTCACTATATGCCCCCCACATACACAGTGTTTTAACCCCCATTTTATAGAGAACAGTGGTTCAGAATGTAAGTGATTTGGTCAAGGTCACTCACGAGGAAAACTGACACATGCTTGATCCACACCCATCTGGGTAACAAAATCAGAGCAAGCAAAGAGCAATACTTTTTTAAAAAGTTTTAGAAAACCAATGTTTAAGGAAACATTCATGTGGTATACACTAAAATAACACAGTTTCAGTATATGGACCACAGTAATAAGGTACAACGCATGAATTGACCTGGAAGTTACTCCACCTCTGTCTCAGTTTTTTCTTTTTCATCTGATGAGCAGGGACAAGTATGGCAGTAGCAGCTTTTTCACAGGGTGCCATGGGACAAAACATTCTTCATAATGTACATAGCGTAAGACTTTGTGTCTAATAAAGTTTCTATAAATGTTAGCCAGACCTCATTCATAAAATTAAAGTCTTTACTCTCCACTGGGCCATCAGTTGAGGAAAGGCCTGGCACACAGTAGGGTGACAGTGAGCTGACTGGTTGGGCAAGGTGAGATGCAGGCTAGGGGTGCCTGGAGGGCACTGGATGCGGGGGATTGGCATCTGACCTCCGCAGTACAGTCCGGGATCCAGTGTGCGGCTCTAGAGGGTGAATTTGCTTTTCCCTCTGAGCCTCTGCTTCCTCCTCTGTAGCATGGGGGTCAGAATAAACTCTAGCATTACTTCATGGTTCAGTGAGACCCTGCCAGCTCATTTTGCAGCCTGTAGCTCAGTTCCTACACTTAAAGATCACTTCCTTACTATTTCTGTTAGCAGTATTGATGTTACTTAGTTCTGGTGTGGAAGATTACTGAATGTGGAGGCCAATGGATTTGGGCTGGAGGCCCAGCCCCACTGTGAGATGAAGGTGGACAGTCCCAATATTACAGGTTTGTTGAATTCTGATGCAATGTACAACCTTTAGCATAGCAAGAGCTCAACAGACAAATCAGTCATTGTTAGAAATTCTAAGAAAGAGCAGGGAAGAAACAGAGACAGCACTATATAAAACAGACCTGAGGCCCTGGGAAATCAACATCCTAACCTTTATTATTTGGCCAATTCTGCTAAGGCCTGTAATATAGGTTGTTCATTTCTTGAAAATGATTATTACATTTTCCCCAGGCAATTAATTTGAGAAGGAAAATTTGTATTGCTATCTGAATGGAAAGCTACCACTGCTTGATATGAGAAGGAAAACAAGCTGAATACTGTGGAAACAGAACAGTCCATTAAATTGTAGGTAGGAAATGAAAGGTAATTGAAAAGATAATTTACACTGTATGACTGCATGTGGTCAGATCACATGGACTCCATAAAGTTCCCAACTCACACATGGCAGTTGACAGACGTTAAATCCGTGACTGTTCCTCCAACTCTCACTTGAAGATTTACTTAATACACATTTCTACCAGCCATGCATCATTTTAAGGGCTCAGAGCTTATTAACTCATTTAATCCCTTTAACACCTGTCAGAATAGGCACTATCATTCTTATGTTATGCCTGCAGGAAATGAATTCCAGGAAAGTTAAACTACTTGCTCAGGCCAGGCTTAGGAAGGAAGGAGGGGTCTAAATATAGCAGAGGTTCCCCCTTCCCTTCTGCTCTTCCCCTTCCTCCCTAACCATTTGGCTGCACAAAAGCCCTACCAAGATGTTTACTGCTAAACTCTTCCTCAGAATCACAGACTCTGCATGGCCTTTGGTGACATCATCCTTAGTAGCCAGGGGCAGGAACTCCATTGAGATGTCCTGATAAGACAGCCCTGTGACTAACACTAAATCCAGTCTACTGCCTCCCGATAAAAGTCTTAAAGCCACTGAGCCAGGGACACAGTGCTTTAAGGAGCTACCCCCTCTTTCTCTTCCTTGTTGTTTTACTTAAGATAGGGTCTCACCTTGCAGTCCACATTCCCCAATGCTAGGATTACAAATTTATAAGCATGTGCCACTATACCCAGCTCTTCTACCTTCTTCAAAGACCAGCACTGCATACATCTAGTTCCTTCCTTCCAACACTTGTCTCCCAAAGAGTCGGTACTATGTATTCACAGGCAGCCATCACTCTCAGGACACCAAACTCTGGTAACATAAGTGCTCAACAAACAAATAAATCATTTGAAAGTAAACTAAGCAAGCTCTAGAAAAATGAGTTGACATTCCACTATTCTCTGAAGCCTCTCACCAAGTGCTCCTGATTACCTGCCCTTTAGCAAAGGCAAAGCCAATTCTGCATGGCTTGTGTGGTGGATTGGTAACTGGTGGTCAACTTGAACATCAGCTGTACTGAATCAGCCTGGTGTGGAGCGTGAATGGCCCACCTGAGGACTGTTGCCAGCATAAAAAGGAGATGTGAAGAGGAAGAGAGAAACGTTGTGGGTTCTCCTCAGCTTTGTTGTAGTTTGGAGCTATTGGTTCTCCTGGAGAAGCTTGTGGAGCTTTTTTCCTGATATGAACTTGGCTCTTATCATCAGAGGAGCCTGGGCATTGTCACTGAGAATCCTTAATTTGAAGGAACTTCGATCCTTAATTTGAGCATCACTTCCTGGCTCTGCAGCGAAAGATGTGCTGTTTAATCTCCAGAAGTCTGTCACACTGGCTTCCTGATATGTACTTGGCTGTTATCATCAGAGGTGCTCGGGATCTCATTGTCCCTGAGGATGGCTGTGTTACTTTTCAGAAGTGTCCTGGTCCTTGAGTGTTGCTTCTTGGCTCCAGTGCAGACCCTGGGTCTGCTGGCACAGATCCTTCACCCCACTGACATACACTTTCTAACTTCCACTGCTGATCTTTGGGCCTTCCCTGCACAGATCCATGGGATAGACTTGCATGGATCATTGTCATGGGCTTTGAGTTTTCAGCTGAACTTATGCAGGATAATGACAAGGGATCTAGGCCCTTGGCTGGATTTTCTAGGTCATTAGTGCTATGGAAAGATTTCCTGAACTTTCTTTGTATTTGTCTCCTTGGGTGACCATTATAAGTAATACTACAAATTATGTATCCTATATTTAAATGTTCTCCTTGAAACCTCTGACTAAAACAGGTTAATTGATCATAAGTAAAATGTCTCTGAACCAATATTTACATTATTTTCATATTTGATACATTTAATCTACTTTGAATTCTTAAACTATTTATTTAGATTCTTAATCTAAAGAGCTAGTTTGGAGAATGGTGAGTGCTACAATCATTTTCTTTTTAACTGTGTATTGATCTTAAGGCTGAAATGAACTTCTTCCTCTTCCTCTTCTATAACAATGGCTACAACATAAATCCTACAGGGTGCTTGTAAGGATTTAATGGCCCAGTGCCTGTGAAGGTACTGCATAGTTACTAGGTTTCAAAAGATAAATACTGATACACTGTCAAGCAATTTTTTTAGTTTAATTAACAAAAGATCCACACACTGTTTCCAAAATATTCATTTTCATATAACCTCAAATACACACCAGGTGCTTCTACCCGACCTATGAAAGACAGAGAGAAGGGTGAGAAGAAATAATTCAAAAACACAAATTTTTCCACTGTATCCTTCATGCAAAAAAGTAAAAATTTTAAGCCATCAAAGATCCTAATTATGAAATCAACAATGACTGGTAACCCATCCTGGAAAAAAACTGAGTAAGATTGCTGGGGATAAAAAGAGTAAGTCGAAGACATTAACAATATGGGGAGAAATACAAGCTCATAAACAAAATTAGGAGACAGAAGAAAAGACACACAGAGAGCAGCAGAAATATATTTGATTTAGGGTCTGGGAAAGCTTCACGGAGAAGGTAGAATTTGGAGCGGGGCCTTGAAGAATGTGTGGATTCCTTTGGGCAGTGAGATGGGCAAGTAGAATTCCACAAAGAAGTCCTAGGCAGAGGCAAGGAGGCGTGAAGCAAAGCAGCTCCACGTGGCCTCCTGGATCTGAAAGGAATGTGAGGGAGATAGGTGAGAGGGCAGAGTTGGGACCCAGGATCCATGCATTCTTTTTTCTTTTTTTTCTTTTTTTTTTTTTTTTTTTTTGGTACTGGGATCAAACTCATGACCTCAAGCTTGCCAGACAGGCGCTTATGGCGCTGAGTTAAAACCCTAGCCCTTGATCCATGGATTGTTGATAGGTACTATAGGCTCTCTCCTTTATTGTATAGCCAGCAAAGACTTTCTGGGGAAGGGTGTAGGAGCCTGATACGAACTGACTTCATAGTTTAGAAATATCCCTATCATGTATTAAGTATCCAAATAAGTAAATGAGCCAGGGATGGTGGCACACATCTGTAATCCCTGCACTTAAGAGGCTAAGGCAGGAAGATTGCCACAAATTCAAGGCCAGCCTGGGCTACACAGCAAGACCCTATCTCAAAAAAATAAATACATACATAAAATAAATGAATACTCAAAGCAAGAAGACATTATCAAAACAGGGCTAAACTAGAACATTAAGGAATAAATATTAACCAGGATCAGGTGGTGCATACCTGAAATCCCAGCACTTGGGGAGGCTGAGGCAGGAGGATCACAAGTTCAAACTCAGCATGGGAAATTTAGTGACTTAAGATACTGTCTCAAAATAAGACAAAAATTAAAAAGAATTAGGGATGTAGCTCAGTGCAAAAGCCCTGGGTTTAAATCCCAGCGAAGTAAAGAAAAACTAAAAATATGCTATAAAAACCAGTAGCATAGAGTAGACTTCCAGGTTGAATGAAATGGGACTAGGATAAGAGGGGCTGACCAACATATGTGATCAAGGGTCAAAATAACCATCATAAAGACTTGCTAAATGTGGGTTCAATATTGCTCGGGATAGCCACACTAGATACGATAAAATAAGAGGCATCAAGTGGCTGAAAACAGCAGCCAAGGTCCTAAGGCACTTGCAGGATGCACAGAAGTCAGGTTGGGAATACAGTCAAGGTTCCAGGCAGGTCAGATTCACAGCAGGCACACACTGGTTGTGAAGGCCACAGAATTCAAGATGCAAGCTCAAAGAGGAAACTCTCAGTGACAGTCCAGGAGTCAGAGCCTAGAAAGATGGAATGAAGCTCAGGCAGGAGTCCAGGGAGGCTTTTAGAGGGGAAGACCAGAGCTTCCAGGCATTCAGATGTTGAGAATCTAAACAACTACGGAGCTTTAGTAGCAAGAACAACCCCAGGCCACACCTACTGGAGAAAAGGCTAAATCTGGGTAAAACTTTTGAACCTTAAAGGCAGAGAAGTGCTGAATGGAATGCAAACAACTGTGATGTGAGCTGGGTGTGGGGCCACAGGCCTGCAACCCCAGCATTCAGAAGAAAGCAGCAAGAGGACTGGCACAAATTCCAGGCCGGCCTGAACTGTATAGTGAGACCCTGTCTAAAAAATAACAAACTGTGCATAAAATGAATTTATAAAACAGATGCTGTTCTAAAATTCCTAAGAAAATCTCTTTGAGTGTAATATTGTATGCTACAAAAAATATGTAAACAATGCAAGTGAGATTAAAAAAAAAAAGTCTTTGTAAAACAAGACAGAAACTGGGTGTGGTAGTACACACCTGTAATTCTAGCACCTGGGAGGCTGAGGTGGGAAGATCACCCACAAATTCCAGGCCAGCCTGGGCTACACAGTGAGACCCTGTCTCACAAAATAAACAAAGCCAGGCTCAGTGGCACACATCTGTAATCTCAGCACTGGGGAGGCTGAGGCAGGAGGATGGCTGTGAGTTCAAAGCCAGCCGAGACTACAAAATGAGTTTAAAGCCAGCCTGAACCATATAGTGAACCATTAATAAATAAAATAAAATAAAATAAAATAAACAAGACAGGTATTAAGCAAAACAAAAAGTCTTTCAATCCACTATAATCTCTGAAGTACTTAACACAACAGGGCTCAGGTTTACGTACAGCCTTGCCTATTCCTACCGAATTCCTATGTTCTGCTCATAAGAAACTACTCCAGTCTTCTCCATCAATCAACATCCTTCAACCTATTCATGTCTCCATTTAGAATCACTCTTCCAGGGGCTGGGGGTTTAGCTCAGCGGCATAAGCACCTGCCTTGCAAGCAGGCGGTTGTGAGTTCAATCCCCGGTACTGATAAAAATAAAAAAGATTAAAAAAAAAAATAATAGAATCACTCTTCCTTTTCTGGCTCAGCAATTCCTATTTTCTCCCTAACCTTCAAGGTAAAGTCTGTGTGCTCTTGGCAGAACTAATCACTGAGTAAGTTCTTCCTGAATTCTCTACATACTTTTGGAGGCCCTACTTGACCCTCAAGATTAGCTAGCTCAAGAGCCAGGTGTGGTGGTGCACGTCTGCAAACCCAGCACTTGAGAAGCTGAGGCAGGAAAACTATAAAATTTGAGCAAGCCCTACGCAATGTAGTGTGATCCTAGCTCAAAATTTAAAAGAGTATGGTAGGTGCTGGAGATGTAGCTCAGTGGGAAGGCCAGCACTGCATTCAACCCCTACTACTGAAAAAAAGAAAGATAATTTTAGTAACAGCCCATATGACGAATGATGATGATGCTAGCATAATGCTCTGCTCAACATCAGTGGTTCTCAACCTCCCCCAGGAGCAGCACCTAGAAAGCTTATTACACAGGGGCTGCAATCTACTCTCAGACTTTCTGATTAAGTAGATCTAGAGAGGGTCAGAGACACTGCATTTTTAATCAAGTTTTCAGTTGATACTTGCGTTGGTGTTAAAAGATTACACCTTAAAAACTATTTCACAATATCCAAATGATAAAGCCACTTAAAGACACCTATTTAATTCAGTAGACTCCAGATGATTTGTTCGCATAGCAAGGGACACCCACTTCCTAGTACAATGTCAGGTTTTGCAGCAGAGAGGCGCATCACACGGAAAGAAACTGGTACCAAGGCCTTTCAGAAAATGGTTTCTGAATGGGAAAATTCAGTACAGTAAAATTACCAACTTACTACAAATTTATAAAAAAAAATAATTCAACTAATTCAATTCTCACTTCCAATTCTAAATTTTGTTTGAAAAACTAATGTTGGAGAACTGCCAAAACAATCTGAAAATAGAATGTTTTAAAAATTCGTTGTTTCTTGGTCTATCAGTTCATGAACACATACTATAACCCATCTCAAGTGGAATATTTTGGGTTGATAGAAAAAAAATCAGTAGAATTAAAAGAAAAGGCAGAATACATGTTAAAGCTACCATTTCAAATCATTGGGGAAAGAGCAATTTTTTAAGAGATAATACTGGGCAGTTTTTAAAAAGTTTATACCCATGGGGATATGCAAAGGGCTGGAAAACCTGCTTACAGAGAATCACATTCCATGAATTAATGAGTTACAAAACAGCCCTACTTATACTTGGCAAACAACTATCCTAAGCCAAATATCAACTACTGTGTGGGCACCTCAAAAAAAAGTAAAAGTTTCATGTGATGATATTCACATACTTTAATACTTGACCTAAAGGTATTTGACTGTTAAAGCAGTGTAAGTGCCTGCCTGGCAAGTGCCAAGGCATGAGTTCAATACCTGGTATCAAAGGGGACAAAAAGTTTATGCCCTATACTATCGCTTGCCAAAAAAGAATAAGCTTCAATTGTTTCTAGCAAATATTTAATCCCTCATAAATTCAAGAGAATATTCTAACACATAAGTGTATTTAAGAAACACAAAGGAAAATAAATGAAATTGATTCTTACATCATACTGAAACTAGAATACTATAAAACATGAACACAGAAAGTAAAAGGTCCACCTGAACTACATAACAAGAACTTGTCTCAAAAAAACAGGAAAAAAAATCATATGAGAAAAACAAGAGTATTAAACATTTTAAGAAATTCTGAAACATTAGGAATACTCAAAGAAATACAGATTTAAAATAAATATTTTCCCTCAGATTAGAAAGTATGAAGGTTGGAAGGTATAGAAAGTTTCTTAAATCAAATTAAAAATGAAAAACATGACAAAAGTTCACCAAAGTAAGAGAATGTGCCAAAGTGTCAAACACAAAGTGAATGTGAAGCAGAAAAGGAAATGGTTGTTAGGAAAGCTGATATGTAATCCACTGTTTATAATCCTCAAACCAGGATCTCACTGACTTTCATTCAAAGTGCATCCTTGACTTAAAAAGCCAGAAGGCTGTTAAAGGTTTTTGTGTAGTTACTTCAGAAGAGGCTAAAAAAAGAACAGCTAGTTTCGCTACTTGATTTTTTTTAAACTTCATGAACATTCATAACAGTTTTATGCAAAGAGTAAAATGCTGTTATTTTTATAAAATATATGAGGACTATCAGGAAACTCAATGATGCTTGACAAATCTTTAAAATTACCAAGTTCTCTTAAGTGGCACAACTATAATGTATGACTCACTTTCAAACTGTTTAAATAACAGCAAGTTTCAATAAGAAAGCTGCATTTCTTAGAAGCTACACCAGTTTCAAACGTAAACACACTCCAGTGCCCTGTCACACATCTTCCTCCATGACTTTAAGGTTCCCACCAGTTTTTGACCAGCTGTATCTTAGTTGGGAGGCCTTAAAGGAAGAAATCCACAGCTGCCTGCTGTATGATCAAAATAATACTATCCTGTCTTCCTCCAGAAAGGACGCTGACAAATTTTAAGTAGATGTGCTCATGTGGAAACGAGTGTGGGCTGACGTGAAGACGGGGACAACCTCATGCAGATGTCATCGTGCTCTTCATACCCAAGAGAACATGTGCTGTCAAGGGACAGAAACTTACCAAGAGCTTAGAAAGAAAATGCATAACGCATTCAAACAAGACCACTTTCTTTCAAGACATGTTATCAACAGTAAGTAAGAGTTCTCGTCTTACCTATTATTTGTAGTGTACAGGGGCTGTTTCTGGTTTGCCAATGTGAAAATTATGTGACTAATGAAAGACCAACTCAACTAGTGAGCAGTTTCCAGTCTGTGTACAAGGAATGAAACCTGCACCTGGGATATGGAAGCATAAATTCTACCTTCTGCTCTAAGAGGAGACTTTTTGCAGACCCAGAGATAAGGTCTTTTCATTAGGAACCACTGCCAACAACAAATCCAGTGAAGTACATACTTGGTTAGTTGCTTTTTTTCCTCCCTAGAGGAAACGATAATAAAAGATTATAATGTACACATTGTATGCTCACTATCTCCACATCTTACTGGGTAGAACCTTTTCCAATGATTGATATGCAAAGGGCTGGAAAACCTGCTTACAGAGAATCACATTCCATGAATTAATGAGTTACAAAACAGCCCTACTTATATTTGGCAAACAACTATCCTAAGCCACGTATCAACTACTGTGTGGGCACCTTAAAAAAAAGTAAAAGTTTCATGTAACTGATATTCACAAACTTTAATAGCTATAGGTATTTCACTGTTAAATGAAAATCGCATTCAGAGGGTTATTACCAATATTTTATGGCTTTAAATAGATATACTTTCAAGTAATCCTAAGCATGAGCCTAGGAGCTGGGTAAAAAAGACAACAAAAATCCAGAGGCACAAAGACATTAGGTAATTTACTCAAAGTCCCATAACTGTCCCAGACTCTTCTTAGTTATCCCTTTAAATAGAAAAGTCACATGTTTAAGGCAATAAAAGTGACTGCTACAGTCTGCACAAATGAAAAATAACTTCTGCTGTTGCTTGGTGTCAAACTGGCAGCTCTGGCCCTCGCCAGCTGCGTCCCAGGCAGGGAAGAGCAGGCCAAAGCTAACTACCTCGTGCTGCCATGGCAATGACCCTCCTGTCTCCCAACATATGTAATATTCCCCTCAGGACCCCTCCCTTGGGCACCCCAATGACCCTTGCTAGCCACTCTGCTGTGATGGGAGCAGTCTCCTAACTTGCTATTAAAAGTCTCAGGCTGGAAAAGGCAGTGTTGATACGTGGGTCTAGCCAAGAGGAATCAATGTCTACTTCCAAAAATCCAGAAAGAACTAACCTTCAGGAAAACTTTATCAGGGCTAAGAGGAAGCATATCCACAGCCACATATTCTATAGTCATGTAAAGTAAAGGGTAGGACAGTTTAGGAACCCGGTGGTATTATAACATCCTAGGTACAAAGAAAAGAAAACAGTATTTGGGAACTGCTGAGTAACTGGCATTTCAGCGATTTGGACTTCCCTTATGTTAAAACAGAGAGAGCATTGTTGACGATCCCCTGGAGACTGTTCAAAGATGTGTATTTGTAAGAAGATTGAATCATGTTTCCATTCCTGCCTAAGTAATTTTATTCCGTGAATATAATTTCCATTTACTGTGTAGTAATATTTTCAATACAATTAGCTGTTAGTGCCTGGCCCAATATATGATTTAGTTGCCTTTCAATATTTATTTAAAAAAATGAGTGTACTATCAATTGGTACAGAAAGATTTCTCTTTAAGGTGATTTAACTATTAAATGGCATCAAATACAGTACTCTCCAATCAATCCAAGTGTACATCTCCTTCACACCTATCTCTGTCCAAAGGTCTGGGTTCACCTTTGCCTAAAACTCTCAAGCCTTTCACCGCCAAGACCACACGCAGATTAATAATCATAACTCCTGTGTCCAAGCTTTGCTAGTACTGCTGAGAAGAAACCAGTGAGACTTTGGAAAATGTAGGCCGTACTTAAAGAATGCACAACTGTGAGGCAATTACACAGAGACTCCTAACTTCATTTCACTAGCTGACTCCTCCTTTGTCCCTTAAGTATCTCGTTACTTTGCTATCTCACCTTTGGTAGGTCACTACCATATACAGATCTTCTCTGAAACTTGTAATGGCTTTCCTAGCTTCTAGCTGCACAAAAAAAACCCCTGTGGTTGTTTTCCTCACTGCCTACAGGAGTTTAGATGATCTTCCTCCAAACCTAAAACCTTTTTAGTAGACTACAGCGATGATAGCGTTGTTGCACTGAAGACAGTTCAAATGTTCAATAGGTGAAAGGTTAACACACACACACATTCACTAACCCACCTGCTGCTGGACCCAAGACCTCATACATGCTAAGTGAATACTTTACTACTGAGCAGTAACTCCTTTTTTAAAATTTTATTTTGACATAGGTCTCACTAAGTTGGTCAGGCTAGCCAAGAACTTTGAGATCCTCCTGTCTCAGTCTCAGAAGTAATTAGCATATTCCACCCAGCCTAGCTCAAAAAGCATTTTTAATGAGTGTTAAATAATTTTAAAACCTGCAATATAAATCTAAAGAGATGAACATAAAAATAAAATATATGCAACTAAAATCAAAACGTTCATTAAAAAGTCCTTAAGGATAAATTCTACTTACAGAATTAAATAAACTATACCTGCAATAATACTGATCTCAAAATACAAACCAGTATTATTCTTACAAATAAAGTTGGAAAAATGTTACTATATTTTCATTTTGGAAGCCTATTGGGAAGCTCTTTAGAGAAGAAAACAGTTTAACCCACAGTTTCCCCAAAGTATTTGACCATTAGACTTGTTTTTACATAAAATGTATGAATTTTTATCTTAATCAGAATACTCTCAGGGAAATAACTAAAATGCAAGTCATTTGCATTATTATCTCTGGGTGGCTTGGATGATTACTCTTTCACATACCCTGGGATAAGCATGTTCATTTTGTAATCAGAAAAAAGTGTTTAGTCATACAGTGTCTAAGGTCATCCCTACTATCTTTTAATCCCACTGGCCTTTTCACACTGGCAGTTCTCCAAGGTAGAACTGAGTGATTTCAAGATGCAAAATGAATTTCAGACAACATGTAGGTTCTAGTCTGAGATCTGCTGCTGCCTGTTCACCTGACTGCTAAATCACGCCTAAGCTTCAGTTTCTTCTGTTGTACAATCTGGATAATCACCACAGCTACTGACGTACACTGCATGTCATTTGTAAGTGCAGAGGCATATGTCATGCATTTGACATCTACCTTGTGAACAGATATTCAATTAATGTTCTTACTTCTACCAACCAGCATCACACAATCTACCGCCACTGTTGTTAAACTACTGCAACCTTAATCCTTAAGAGATAGGAATTTGAATGAATTTTAAAAGACATTCATTTGAAATTTGAAGTAATAAAGGCCCTGTATCATTTTGCATACTACCTTGTGACATATACCAACTTAAAAATAAATTTACCGTGAAAATCCTAATATTTTAAAAACTTTCCAAGTATAGAATCTGCATGAGCACAATTCATTCGACCTAAATGTGCCCAGTTCTAACTCTATTAAATACTTAACAAGGGGCTGGGGATTTGGCTCAGCGGTATAAGCACCTGCCTTGCAAGCAGACACGAGTTCGATCCCCTGTACCGATAAAAAAGAAAAAAAAAAGTGTAAAAAAGAAATAGTGAACAAAACTTTCTCCTCTGACAGGAGTTTTTGGTTTTTGAGATTAGGTCATACTACACAACCAGGCTGATGTTGAACTCACCACGCAGCCCTGCCTAGTCTCAAACTTGGGATCCTCCTGCCTCAACCTCCCAAGTATACGTGAGGCAGGAGATTAAGGTGTGGCAAACTGTCTGGGGAAGCAGGCATGCACTATGCACCCGAGGTGCAGGACACATGTGGCGGAATATTTCCCAAGTCTCTGCATTTAGAACGAGAGTGCTATCTTCAGTTCTTATGAGGACTCGAATAGGTTTTTGATAAGATGGCCTAGAGGTGATGTCAGCCTGAGGTGTAGAGGGTCAAGACAGCCACCACGGAGCTCTGGGCCACTGCGCCCTCTCTTCCACAGTGCTCCACTAACCCTGTAAGTGTACTTCTTTTCCTACTTTTAGTTGGGTCGCACTCACTCTACTGAGCATCTCTCTTTCCTTCCCATACCTTTAATAAATGTAAAACCTTGCTTCCTTTTGCACACGTCTTGACCAGTTCTTTGTTCATGACAGAAAGAACCTAGAAACCGCCTCCAGAAAGAGACTTAAGCACCCAAAACTCAGTAAGACAGACTACAGAAATGCTCTACTGTGTGGGTTGAGGTCAAATAAGCTCAAATTTTACCTGTGAGAAAACAGAAAATCATCCTGTACAACAGCACAGAACCCAGAAAACCCAAATCAGTAAAACCACTTCACTGTATTTGTATTCTTAGTAAAGAATTTTACTCAGGGTGTACACTTTGTTTTCAGGCTAAGAGATCATGCTGCTTCCAAAACCTAAGGAGATGCGGAGTTAAACGACTTGAGACAAACGCTGTCCACTCTGCTGCCCAGCACTAAATAGTGGGGTCACAGTCATCGTGAAAAGAGGAAAAGTTCAGGAATTACAGATTCTACTTTTTATCAATAGCTAGAGCCACAATCTAGATTGATCCTATTTTACACAATTTGTGGTAAAGTATAATGTTTCAATTTCCTATCTACAAGATGCAGATCATCTGATTTTAAAAAGAAAATCCTCTTCATTGTATAAACTTTGATTACCACGGTGTCAAGTTCCCACCCTCTCTTTTGAACAATGACACGCTTGTGTAGGTTAATACAATAGAAAAATTTGGGCCACTGTCTATCCATCTTACCAAAAATCAAAGAAATGAGATGAGAACTGCTCTCATGTTACATAGAGAAAAGGTGAAATAATAAAAGGGAAGGCAATTCCCACATGATGATATAAAAACAATCAGAATTAGAATCATGTTGGTAGCATATTCCCACCCTGAGAGGGAGAATTTTTCTTCTATAAAAGGAATGTGATTTTCATTAAGATTATTATACATTCTGTACTAGAGAAGCCAAGATAAATCCCTTGCATTGAGCATGAAGACTGTGACAGTGGCCTTAGCAAGCTTTTAGGCAATCCCATCCTTCAATTCCTGGGAGAAATAAATGAAGACAGGGCATTTCTGTGCCTCGTTGGCTTTGAGTTAGGACAACAATGATGCCAGCACTATGATGGGCTGCTATCCAACACTATAGATGACATTAAAACTTTAACGAACATATCAAATTCCTGATATATGCTGGTGCTATTTTCACAGTCCTTCTTCTGTATTGTGTATCTTCTTGTACCGTAGAGGAAAACCCGAAAGCTCAGGGAGGAGAAACAAAATGTCTAAACCAGTGAGCAACAGAGCAGAGGCTGAGATTCCCATCGCTGTCTCCAAGCTCACTCTATACCAGCTGCCTGCCAAGTGCTATGATTTCTGGCTGGACCAGTTTTATCTGAAACCAAAACCAGTACCATCAAATGCCACAGAGCCAAGTGCACTGGTTCATGGCATCGGACAACTATAAAGGTAGTCTGCAGAGTTAACTGAGCAGCATTAGGCTCACTTCAAATGCTCCATGGAATGCTGATCACCTGACTGTGTGTTACCACTTCTAGAAGGTACTTTTAAGCATGAATTCTGGCTTATAAATCTTTCTTATTTTAGAATAATATGTCAATTTGTTGCCAAAACATTCCTTAAAAAATGGATGATTCTGCTTTTCACCATGGATAGTTTTGCACTTGTTTTGAAAAAAGCTAGGGAGCACTCAAAACTAGGGAAAACGAGCACTCAGGTATTAAAAAAAAGGATTCAAAAATCTAGGAGAGGCTGAGGTGGTGGCATATGCTTGTAATTCCAGCACTTGAGAGGCGGAGGCAGGAGGATCTGTGTTTGAAGCCAGCCTGGGCTACATAGTGAGTTCAAGGCCAGCCTAAACTACATAGCAAAACCCTGTCTCAAAAAACAAAAACAAAAACTCTAGATGAAAGAGCACTTGTACGGATTTTTCTTTACTAGGTGCCTATTTGGCGATTTAATTTCTAACATTCACGATACCAACTTCTCGGTTTCTTTTTTGAGCTAGACGAAAATATGCTGTATCATTTTATCCTATTCTTTGACCTATCATTGTTTACATTAACAGGCTAGTCTACTCTATACAAAGAAATTCTGAATCAAAATAGCAAGGCTCTTGACAATTTAGATTTCAGTGTTGACACAAATGACATAAAATCCTTATGCACTAATTAATCACATAATTAATGACTACTTCATTTTCAAAACCTATAACCTGTTCTGTAAATCAACTGTTCTTTTCTATCATTAGTCAGGCAGAAATATTCAGGTTATAAGTAAGAATACACTCCATACATCTAGTTAAACAACCCTGAATGTGAGAGCCAAAGTTTGTTTTCTCTAGATGGGAACAGTATTTCTCAGAATTTTAATTTATATTACTAATGAAAGGCCTATTTTTCATAAATACATGGCAGGAACTAATGCTAAAAAATAATCTCAGGTCAAGAAGGCAACAATACAATAAAGAGCTAAGAGAGGAAAAACAATTTTATCTATTTTAAAATGCATTTATTTTTGCAGTACTGGTGACTGAACTCAGTCTTTGCACAGACCTAGTTTGAAATAGGTTCTCACTAAGTAGGTAAACTGTCCAAGTGGGCCTCAAACTTGTGATTCTGTTTTACTCTTCTAGAGTGCTGGGATTACAGGGGTGCATCACCATGCTTTGTTTAAAACAACTTCAATAATACAGCATCTGAAAGTGTCTTAGTAGCAAACTAGTGGTTAATGGCTATGAAATGAACATGAAATATCAATTGAATACTTATCAAACCTGACTTTCTATTTCTTCAGTGGACAAGAAATTTCCTTGTTTCTATTTCCCACAGAGTTCTTACTTGAGTTCACACAAACTCAAATATTCCCTAACCAACAATTGATCAATGTGACTATAGGTATATGTAGAAATTAAATTAAGCGGGGCTGGGGATTTAGCTCAGCGGCATAAGCACCTGCCTTGCAAGCAGGCGGTCGTGAGTTCGATCCCCGGTACCAGCAAAAAAAAAAAAAAAAAAAAAAAAAAAGAAATTAAATTAAGCCTTTCAACTCTCACAAAAGCAGTAGACAAGAATATGGCTTCTGCCTTTGCAGGTTTCAGAATAAATTAACTGCATACAAGACGCTGTGTTGAAATGATCATTTAATAACAAAGAGGTGAGTGTGTTGGGGAGAACAAACCTACATATTTGTCAATAAGGGATGGAATGCAAATTATGGTTCCTTACTACATGAAAGGTACAGCTGGAAAAAATAAAGGCCTGTAGGTAAATTTTTTAAAAAAAGTAATCAGTAAGATATTTTAAGTAAAAAAAAGTGCAGAGCAGCACTGTGTACTCACTTCATGTGTACACAACATTACACTACACATACACAAACCCATTTACTCATAACCATAAAACGAGACACTGCCCTGTACACAGCCGCTGAACACTTGAGATGTGCCTAGATTAACTAAGAAAGAAATCTTCCTTTAGTTTAATTCTCAACTCTGACTCCATGGCGGGCTCTTCCAAGGTTCCAAAGGAGTGTAACAGTGATTGACTCCAGGCAGAAAACTTGCATGACAGGAACTGAGAACCTGCAAGGAGCTTTCTCAATGCTGTGTCTTTTTTTTTTTTTTTTGAAATTTGAGTCATTTGAATATTCTGCCTATGGGGGAAAAATGAATACATAAATGAGTAATCTATAAACACTACTGAAGAATTACTGTCATTGGTTTGATTAGCAATATAATTTTGGTTAAAATCTTCCCCCTGCAAATTCATTTATATGGTACTTTTGAAGAGGTTATAAGTGGTCCTGGTAGCAAACATTTCCTAACAACCTAAGACTGTACCAATGTTTCACAAACAGTTTCAGAGTTACAAAATGAACATAAAAGATTGAAGCTCTCAAACCTCAAACCCCACTGTGACAGCAGGACTGGCCTTTGCAAAGCAGCCTCTTCTTCCACCATCAGAAAATTTGCTGTCCAGCTGGCACTCAGAGGCTGGGGCAGGGGAACTGCTTCGCATTTGAGGACAGCCTGGCACTAAACTATGGTGGGCTCTTCACCCATCACCCAAATTTTGCTGCAGAATGCACAATATGGCAATAATTTGAAGCACAAATCACCTTGATAGTCTTCAACTCTTAAAGTGAAATGGCTAAGTGCCAGAAAGTTTTAAAGTTGTTTCTCAATTGGAAATGTTTTGAAATACCCAGTGAAGACTGATGGGTGAAGGATGGAATGAAGTGGTTATCATGGCACTCATTACTCCCGCCTAGTAAACCACATATTCATTGCATGATTCCTCAGTGCCCCGAAGCTATTACTTTACTACCACTGGTGTTTGGAATCCCTACACATTTAAATCAGTCCAAGTATATCTGCAGGATTCCAAAAACTCAGTCTCTGTCTTACCTAGATTTTATAATAATATCAGAAAACTACAAATGCTCCAAACCTATAACTTTAAAATATTACTGCCAGTTAATTCTGAAGCCAGTTTTACCTTTACATGTGCTAAATAGCTGGGCAAGTACGGAAAAAAATGGATTTGTATTACCAAAAATTATTACAAATATTCAAAATGCCTTCAAATAATTTTTACTGTTGCCACTAACTCAAGTTTATATAATCTGCTTAGTCTAACCATGGCTTACAAAAATGTAAATTCCAAAGTATCACCTGATTATCTATATATAAAATTTTGAATTTGATTAGGAAACCCTAAAAACTTTCCTAAAATTTGAAGCTACACTATTTATAACTGAAGAACTAAGTCTTAGAAATGTACTCCTAGATTTTATAATGATCCAATCAAAAACTTCAGGACTAAACACTATTAAATCATCTAAGAGTCAAAATTTTCTATACATTTTTGTATACATGTAAGATCACATCTTAAATAGACAGTGGGAGTTATTCTTGAATGTTATTCCTTTCAGAATAGATCACATTTTCAAGATGATATATGATAAAGTGGAGTAAACAACGTGCAAACAGGTTCTAGTTATAAAATTTGTCCCATTTAAAATGTCAGATGTAAAATGAATGTATTTCCTCTTTCAGATCAGAAATGTTAGATATTTTCCATTCAAAGTCACACCTCATTTTCCTAGAGGAGAAAAAAGTTCCTAGGTAATAAACCATCACAATAAAAGTTCTCCATTTACAGCGTCACAGAGAATACAAGATAAGAGACTGGCAGCACAGGATCACAACATGAAATTCAAGAATTACGTTTCTTTTCACCTGCCAACATTCTGCCCTGCCATTTTCAGCTTTGCTCTCTTGAAGCATAACAAAGAGTGAAAGCATCCAGCTACTCTCCAGGGAGGAAGAAAAGCAAATCTTCCATAGGAGCAAAAGACAGAAAGAAAGAACTCACTCCCAGAGTCATTGCAGACCAGCAAAACAGATGTGGCCCTGTTAGACAGTTGCCCGCTCTCTTACCTAATTCTGTTAAAATAGTGAGCGATATAGCTAGGGACAATCAGGCCCAAGAGAATGAGGATTGCTCCTTTCGATGACTCCTTATTGTGTTATAATGGCCACTCACTTTAGCACAAAGGAGAAAATAAATTCAATGAGTCCTATAATTATGTTGACTGTTGACTCAATGGGTCTAGAAGCTATGGCACACTGATGAGACGCGGGAATAATACAGTGGTAGTCATTTTCACATTGAGCAGCTCAATTTCCTGTTTTTCCAGACATCTGAACGAACATACAACTGTAGCAGCTGTTAATGCTTTGGCTCCTGCTACCACTGCTCCCCTTGGGCTCATCAAATCTTTCTCCACCACTGTTTCTCCAAAAATACTAACAGCATGTGTGTGTGTGCACGAAGGAAGATCAGAGAAATGTACATTCTCAAGGACTGGTGATAAATGTCTCTCCTAGGTCTGAGTACCTTAACTCTGCTTCCTTAGAAACATATCTTCTTCTATGCTAAGCCATAAAGTGAAATGGTTTATTTAATTTTAGCAAAAACACCAGGATACATACCAATTACTTGGTGTTAATCCTTTAATCACACTGAGAATGAAGTTTTTCAAGTGATGCCAACATAACATATGCTCATACCTCTGGCATTTAATCATATTTAAGGTCACTCTATAAAGCATCCACAATATAATAGTCATTACTATATAGTTAAAAACATATTTTGGACCCAATTATCCTAATTTGTCTTTCATTTAACTCTACTTCACAGGTTTGCCTCTGAAATGTATTTGCTACTTTCTAAATACCCATATGGTATTTGCATTCATTTAAATATGTCCAAAGGAATTTTTTGTAAGTCCAAAGAAATTAAAAGAAGAGTGGGGGATATAGCTTACTGACACAGAGCCTGCCTGGCAAGTATGAGGTCCTGAGTTCAATTTCCAGTACCAAAAAAAAGTGTCTAATTAACCTATACTTGAAAAATAGTTACATAATCTCCATAGCTCTGGTGTCAACTAGAGAAATCCAATAGAGAACAAGGGTAAACAAAGAAAATTAGACTAGGGATATAGATCAGTGGCATAAGCACCTGCCTGGCAAGTGCAAGGCCTGAGTTCGATTCCTGTTACCAAAAAAGAGAAAAGGGAAGAAAATTAAACAGAAAAGCTCAGGTCATTCTTCCCGGTCACCCTGTACTCAATTCTCACTACTTCACAGCCAGAAACTTGAAAGTCTCCATGGGGCTTCATTTTTCTAGACAGTAGGCAAAGTTAAGAAATTGACTCGATATTGTACTATACTGTTTTTCTCCTATCAAATTCCAAGTAAATCCTTCTTCTGAGTTCTCTCTCCTAGGACGGTATATTAAATAGAAAAACACAAACATAATCAAGATATTCCCCAGAAGAGAGGTTCACAAAAATCAGGAACCTAGATACTTTAATTTATTGTCTATGAAATTTTGTAATTTTGTCTTTTGTAAAGAGCTATGTAACTACAACATTTTAAATATATTAAAAGCTACAAACACAATTGTCAATTTTCTACGGGTTGAGCTCAGAGCTTCTCTTGCCTTTAGTCTTTACCAATGAGATGACCAGCCAATTAAAGCACCCTGTCAAAATACTGCACTCAAATTCAATTTTGCAGCCGTTTGAAGTTCATAAATAGCTCCAAAATATTTAAATTTATGAACACTGTGAACTTAATGTCTATGAAAAAATAAAACCCAAGCTCGCTGGCATTTTTCTGAAGCCTAGCCAGTGCTTCAGTGCCTTGTCCAAGGGATTCATTCCTGAGATACAAAATTATGTGCAAAACTGAAGGCATTTGGCCCTTTATAAATAGTCATGGGAAACCTCACTCTCCCATACTTTTAGTTTATTTTTATTGTAACAGATGGAGGAAAAATTAGCAAGGCAAAGCGACTTTAAAAAGTCTCATAAGAATGATACTAATGTCAGAACACAAAGATATGAAACATCAACAATCAAAACACTTGCTATAAATTATGTTAGGTTCACAAACTAGACATAAACTCTACTTTTGATTTACTATCTCTCAAGTGTATTTTTTTCTGTACATCTTACCCATATCAGTCACTGCTCATGAAATTTTCTCCAGCAGAGAAGTCTAGATTTCTCTTTTTAAGATATATTTCAGGGATAACTCAAAAATGTCAAAATTCTAAAATGTTCAAGAAGCCAAGGTAAGTTTTCAATTAAAAAAAATCATTTTGCAAAACTTATTACAGAACATATTTTATTTTATGCAAACAGAATATAAATCCGTTCCAACTGACATTTTACTTTACTTAGAAGTCTTCTGTAGTAATTTTTTTTGTTCTGAGGCTCAGATTCAAAACCCTGAACATACCACAGCACTGTACCTTGATCTACACTCCCAGCCCTTTTTATTTTGACACAGGGTAGCTAAATTGCTCAAGCAGGGATTGAATCTATGATCCCCTGCCTCAACTTTTAGAGAACCTGGGATTACAGGTGCATTCATTCCATCATGCATAAATTTTTAATTTAGTAATTACTTCCTCATTTATTTGTTTAATAACTCACAGGAGTCAAACTTTCTGTATACCTAGAGGGCAAATACTTTTAATTTGTAGGTCATCTGGTCTTCACCTGGACTCTTCAACTATAATTTTAAGCAGGGGTTGGGGCTGGGGATTTAGCTCAGCGGCATAAGCACCTGCCTTGCAAGCAGGCAGTCGTGAGTTCGATCCCTGGTACCGATAAAAAGGAAAAAGACAAAAAAAAAAAAACCTTTAAAAAAAAAAAAAAATTTTAAGCAGGGGTAGACAGTAAGTAAATGAAGGCTTGCTAGTATACTCTTATTAATGCAAGTAGAGGACAAAGTTCTAATATCCAGAATAAAGAATGCCTGAGATTCAACAACAGAAGCAAACACAAAACAGATTTTTAAAAATATGTAAAGATATTGAATAGACATTTCTCCAAAAGATATGTTAATAGCCAAATGAAAATATATAAAATGATAAAATTACTAAACATTAGAAAAATACAAATCAAACTCATTTAGTATAACTTACAGTAGCAAACCTATTGGGCGTAGTGATATGGAATATCCAGCTTGATCAGAGCTTTTTCTAATATTCCTCCATACATTAGATTTGTGAAGCCTTGATTTATTAAGGTCTCTAATTGTAAAATGAGGTTAGTACACTTGCTCAGAAAGTGATGAAAATTTAGCTAGGCGTGGTGATGAAAATTTTAAAACTAGGGCCAGGGATTTAGCTCAGTGGCATAAGCATCTGCCTGGTAAGCATGCAATCATGAGTTCAGTCCTCAGTGCCAAAAAAAAAAAACTAAAACTGTAAAGAACATAAATGAAATTTTTAAAAAGGTAAAATAGACTTCTCCAAAAAGTGACTAATAGCAGCCTCTCACCCAGCTAAAGAGTCATCTTCCTCTGTTATCCACAGCTAATCAATAAATCTGGGATCTAGCTACATTTGACAATCACCTGAACAGCACTTTAAACCTGGTGAGGCCTTCATCCCTTCCCAAGCCAATTAAAATCAGAATGAGCAGAGGCAGCAGAGTAGCTGTAGGTCTTACAGTTCTCCAGGTGATTCACATGTTAAAACATGCTGAGTATTTTACAGATGTTTACTAACAAGGATTCAGTTCACAGCATCAGCAAAACTTTAGAACCATTAACGCACCCAAATAAAAGCTTACCTGAGCAGCTGCTAAATCATTTAACTTCCTAAGCCTTTAGTTAATGTCCCAGCTCCAAAGTTAGAAAATTAGCAGTGGTGTTTGTATTCCCCTTGTGGATTCCACAATTGATTCAGATTCAAAACATCAAATCCCTCAAAGCAAAGTTAACTGAGCTTTTGAGATTTAAGTTTCCAAGAGTCAAACAAAAAGAAGAAAAGTATATCTGGGTGCGTAAAGAAATACATAATTCTAGCGATAAAATTGAAGTCAGCAATCATATTGCTTTATCTAAGTGATTAAACTCACTCCCATTAAAATACTAAGATATAAAACTTGGAGTGCCTCATTCCTTTGAGCACCGGCACTCCATCTGCTCTTGATTGCTTCCTAATCCTCCTTGAATAAACTCTTTTCATGCCTTTTTTTTTTTTTACTGACACATCCTGAAAATTCTAAATGCATCTTTTGACTAGCCAAAGATGATGGTTCTTCAAAAAATAAGAGCCGATATTCCCAAGTCTCCTTCAGGTGAGTCAGGACAGAACTTTCTGCTAGGCAGGGTCTAAGTCCCCCCTCAGCCTGAAGCAGCTGCTAAAGATGGAGCAATCAGCTTTCTACAACCCCTTAAGAAGAACGGACCCAAGACTTGGCAGGGTTGAGCTGGGATATAAGAAAAATAAAGTTAGGTAGAATGGAGACAAGAGAATCGAAAATTTTAAAAGTATATTATTTTAAAGAAAAGCTGCAGCTTCAGAACACAAGACCAGTTTATTTAATTTTTTTCTTCTCCCAAAACAGCAAACCTGGGTGACCCCCTTTAAGCTCCATTCCCTTTTACTCACTCACGGTGTTCTTTCACCCATGCAGTGATCCTTCTGGCACTTCCCATAGTAACAGCTCATTAAGAGTGGGCCATACTGTCCCACCCTCTAAAACTAAGACTGAGACTCCAGGTTATCAAATTCCACAGATTTCCACCTCTCCAAAAACATAAAAGATTCCCAGTTCCCAAACTTATAGAGCCTCATTTCTTTGAGTACCCACATTCCACTCTTGAGTGCAATCTGTCTTCCTCTAATAAATGCTTCTCATGCCTCTTAAAAAAAAAAAAAAAAGATAAAATTTGAGTAACTTCATTACAGAAAATACTGTCATCTGCTGGAATACATTCTAAATGATGTCAATGATGAGGTGCATAGTATTCAATCCTATATATACTATGTTTTCCTATACAACATACCTAAGTTTAATTTATAAATTGGATACAGTAAAAGATTAGTAATAAAAGATTACCGAAACAAAAGTTATATGAATTTGCTTTCTTAATATCTTACTGTATTCTCACTTCAAAAAAAAACTACTTTAAAGCCTCTCTTTGGCATACCTGAATTTTCAACAAACTTCACTACTCTTAGCCTTTGGGGCCATTATTCAATAAAAATAAGGGTTACCTGAACCTCAGGCACTGTGAAACCAGTCAGTTAATCTGATAACCGAGACAGATACTAAGTGACTAATTTGTAGGTAGCATATACAGCATGGATTCGCTGGACAAAGGGATGGGTTGTATCCTGGGCTAGACAGGATAAGCCTTAAAAAGGATGATGTAAGATTTCTTCATGCTACTTAAGACTATTATAGGGCAGTTTAGCACTTGTAAATTATTTCTGGGATGTTCCACCTGTTATTTTTGGACTACAGTTGACCATAGTTGACTGAAACAGCGAAAAATAAAAATGCTGATAAAGGGGGATTCCTATCATCAGACATCCACAGTAGAAAGGGAAATACTAGCCTGTAACACCAACACTTAGGGAAGCTGAAGCAGGAGGATGAAAATTTCAAGCCTAATCTGGGCAATGTGGTGACTTCATGAGATCCTATTTCAAAAAACAAAACAAAACAAAACAAAACTTGGGATGTAACTCAGTATGAAGGGTCTGGATTCAATCCTCAATACAAAAAAAAAAAAAAAAAACAAAACAAAAAAAAAACTGGAGAATACCTTTGGCCACCACCTTTCCCTCCAAAATATTACAATTTTCCCACCAGAATCTCCAATAGTGTTGCAGTCTTCAAAACAACAAGGAAACCAACCAAGGATTTCCACTTTGTAGGAAACCAACAAGTGATCATTTCATCTAAGTCACTATGCAAATTAAACTTTCATATATGTAGACATACACACATAATATATCTGAATACATGTGACTGTATATGATGGAATGTATTCTGTATGAATATATGAGTACTGCTAGAAAGAAAACTGTTTAAATTAAGTTTTGTTTTTTTCTTTTTCTTTTTTTTTTTTTTTTTGAGGAAAGTAAAACAAATATTGGAGAGTTGGGCATTTCCCAGAACCAGATCAGGTGCTACAAACTCTAACCAACAATGCGACTTAACCACATGTATAGAAAAACTCAAGTGAAACATTGAAAATCTATAGTTTAATCAACTAGTAAACTGGTTGCAGGTTAACTAGTTAATGGTTTACAGTTTAATCAAGTATTGGCTACAGGGCCTTTTATAACTAAACAGAACTCAGTTACTGTGTATAAATTTCATATTTGTTTGGTAGGTCCGGGCCAGCACAACAGCTTAATCCAAAGCAATGGTCCATTAACATTTTCTTTAACAGTATATGTATGCAGAGTTGCATGCTACCTTTAATCACAAGGAAAAACTAAAATTGTGATTCAATAGCTTTTGAAGTCTAAATTCTTGGCCTCATTTCTAACACCAAGTGCTTCAGATAAATAAAATACACAATGGGTGCTTTTGCATAATATTAAGAAAGGAACTAATCTAACAGACAAACTCCAGAAATCACAGCATCACACTGCAGGCCAATAAAAAAAGTTCCTAGGGATGCTTACTGACTCAGACTCTTGAGAGCAAGGACTCTGCATGTTCCTGACCTTAAGGCAGCCATTAAATTCTGCACACTCTACTTGTACTAAATAGATGACATCTATACCAGATAATTGAAATCAAGTATGATCCTAAGTATGAGTTAAAATTTACAGACACTTAAGTTTTTAAACAAGCTAATCCTTGCAATGTTACAATTCTTTAGAATGTTTCAAAGAAAAAAACTGCAGCTGAGAGGCCATAAAATTATTATTTTCCTTAAAATAATTAGTCATGCCTTAAATGCAAGACAGGAAGATATCACATCTTTTTACCTGAAATGCACTAAAATTTTTTCGCTGTGTTTTTAGTCTGCATTCTAAAACACAATACCTGTGAGTAGGTGGACTAGAAAGAAAAGGTTTATTTAGCTCACACTTTTAGAGACTGCAAGTCAAAGATTCATCAGGTCTATCAGTTTGGCCCCTGGTGAGTCCCTTCTGGCTGCATGATACTATGATGGCCGATGTGATGGCAGGAACAAGTGTGAAGCAAGTGTGGCAGAGAAAGCCACGTCCACACTAGAACTACCCACTCTCAGGGTAACCAACCCATTCCCCCACCACAGATGCATTAATCCCTCTTACTAATCTAATCACAGGTTCTTCCTCCAAATACTGTTACATAGAAAGTCAAGCTTCAAATACATAAGCCTCTGGCACAAATCACACGAAGCCACAGCAGTAAGATAATGATGCAACATATGTGAGTTGTTAAAAAGTAGATTTTTACAACACACCATAGTCAAGAATGTCCAAAGCTATTAAAACAATGAATGTGGCAACCCAAGTCCTAGATTGTCTTCCAGTTTTTGCCACCACTTTGCTCTATTCAGCAAAGTGTCTCTGGTCCTCAAGATTCTCATTTGTAAAACAGAGTTGCACTAAGTTTTTTTCAAGTGACCTGTTACAACAATGTAAACCTTGGAAAATTACACAGTGCTTCTTTTAAACAGTACTATCCAAGGATAAGGACTAAAGTAGGCCTCACTGGCTATTAGAATGAGTCATGGTATAATTAGTCTTATAGCATGGGATTTATCTCCAAAACCCAACAATTATATCACATTAGGACTGCTCTCTGCTACCTCCCAAATATTCTTATTTAGGATAAACTTTTCCTAAGTTTAAACCTTTTTAATGTTCTAGGTTCTTTAGAAAGAAAAGCAATACTCAATACTCAACAAATATTTCACAGGCACTCGGAATATGCTCAGGGAGAAGCGGAAGCAGACAGACAACTGGAAAGAAATGATACAGTATTTTATGTTTAGTAAACATAAAAAAGTAGTGATAACTTCTCTGAATAATATAAGGTAAAAGGGTAGGAGTGAGATGTTGAAATACTTTTCTGGACATTGTTAAGGTTCAAGGAGAAGGTAAATGTCCTTTAAAAACATTTTCTTCGTGCTTGAGAAATTATAGGTGTATGCTCTTGAGGCAAAGCACTTATCAGTTTAACCTTTAAATTATCACAATGTAAAATCTGAAGTACTGACCATAGGCATGCTTGTCATTAGAAAGCTGTTTTCATTCCTTCCACACAAAGCCACCTAAACCGAAAAGTATCACTGATTTTGGAACATCTTTGTATTCTATGTAAGTGAGTATTTTTCTTAAATGGAACATTAGTCAACTTAATCCATTTTCAAATCTTACAGCATAATTCTATCTTCTTTTGTGGTTCCTGGATTCACTAGGTTGAAAGCTGTTATGTAAATCCCAGCTCCATTTAGACCCTGCTTTTATGCTCAGTCTATCAATATATTTCTTTAGTCACACATCCTAATACTACAACATATGGAGGGATGTATGTTAGCATCAAAACATGCAAAATCTGAAAGAAAAGGAGGGCGACAGCAAGGGGTTATTTGCAGGAGAAGACAGCAACTTGGAGCCAAACTACAGAATTCATACTCTTCATGTTTCCTCTATGTAAGCATGACACTAAATGTCTTTTAGATTAGTCATGTTGCTTTGAGACTATTCTATGTTTCCCCAAGACAACTGCCAATGGTCTCTAATGAATAATCACGCTGTGACTTGCTCTATGGAAACACTTGTCATGTTCCAGGGAAATTTTGACTTCTTTACTCTTAAATCAGAAAAATCATACTACTCTCATTCATTGATGCCAAGGCCGTTTTCCTTTATCTTTCTATTTCTGGAATGTCTGTTTTCTCTTTGGTGCATTTTTGTGTTCCGATTAAGAAAGAAATGATATTCTGAGTGAAGGAAACACTTGTAGGAAAAGTTATGCTACACCAATGGGGCTTCCCACTTCAGGTACTAGCATACCATGTTTCTCCTGAACTACGAAGTTCAGCTCCTAACCAAGGCCAAGGTTATTCCCAGGTTCTCCTCATCTCCTGCAGAACTACCTGTTCTCATTCCTGTTTATCCAATCACTTAGCGGGATGACTATTAACATATGTGGCAGGAAGATATGCTTCATTTAATATTAACTTGCCATGTGACAGCCTCTTCCCCTCCAACACGTGAGGACGGAAAGAAGAGTAGAGGAGTTTGCAATGTGACTTTGCGCTCAGCTTTGGCATGGACATTGGCCACAGGTACACACACCCCCAGTCATGGCAGCACCCCGCCTGCTCCCGCTCCCGGAACTGTCATTGGGTTACAGCTGGCACATTTTCCGGTTGCCTTCCACCCGCTTTCAGAAAGCCCCAAACAGTCACCTTGCCACTGCTCCCTGCTTGGGCCTCAGCCCCGTGGCCAAAGAAACTTTCCTTTCCCAGGGCTCTTACAGGTATCGTCCACCCATGCTTCACAGCCCCAACAAGGGGCCCTTTGTTACCATTTTTGCTCCCGGACTCCTCACCCAATTCCTGGCATTCAGCTGGCCTTCCGCAACCCCGGGCAGCTGCAGCGGGGAAAAGCTCCCCAGCCCTCACCCAGGCAGAGCTGGCTCCGAGAAAGCCGGCGGGGAGCAGCCTCCCCGGCCGCGTGTCGAGCGCCAAGGGCTTCAGGCCGCGGGCAGGGAGCGAGCGCCAGAGCCAGGTGACCGGCGGAGGCCTCAGCGGCCGGGACCCCGGGGTGAACGGCGCGGCGCAGCGGGCTTACCCGGTCAGGGTGCTGGCGAGCGGCGGGGGCGCCGCGGTGGCGTCGCGCGCGCTGGGATCTCGGCGCTCCATCGCCCGGTGGGGCGCTGCGCGGGCTCCAGCTCCGAGGCGGCGCGTCACTGCTGGGGTGGGCGAGGACTGCCGGTCAGGGCGGGACGCGCGCCTCCCCAGGCCGGAGCTGGGCTGGCCGCTCGACGAGAGCCCGCCCGGCCCACTCCTGCCCGGGGCGGGCCCGCCTCCCGGTGCGCTCCCACCTGCAGGACCCGGCTGGAGCCTGCGGGCGCCGCGAGAGCCCGGGTTCCAGCGGCCGGCGGGAGGCGGCGCTGCGGTCCCCGCCCCCAGGAGCACGGGGTGGCCCGGGCGCCTCCCGCGCGCGGGCACCGACGCCGCTGGGGCCGCGCAGTCCCGGGCTCCTCCGGCTGAGTTCGCACAACTGAACGTCCTGGGAAAAGTTTTCTCGGAGAAGAGCTGGGAAAGCAAATCTTGCTTTTCCCACCCGGGGCGCCTACTTTCCTTTCAAGAGGAGACAGTGGCTCGCCTGTTTCCCACTCCTCCCTCCCCCGGCTCGGCTCTCAAGCCGGGACTTGAATGGGGAGACGGCTCAGCGCCGGGCTGCCCCCCACACTCACCCTGCCCCATCTCCCCTCCGAGCCCGGGGACTCGCTGCGCCTCCGCCGCCGGCTGCCCAGAAGTGAGGACGCGCGGCGGCATCGGAGCGAGCGAGGCAGCGAGGCGGGAAGGACGGGGCGGGCTTGTGCGCGCAGCGGGTCGGAACTCGCTTCCCTGGGCTTCGGGAGCTGGGTACGGCCGCCACGCCAAGCGGAAAGGACCCCGAGCCGAGAGTTCCCGTTCCCGTTCCCGCCGCTAGGGCGTCGCTCGGGGAGGCTGGCGCGCCCCGGCGGCGCAGGTGGGGAGAGCGCGAGCACCTGGCCCGGCTGCAGAAGGACAAAGGGAAACCCGCCGAACAGGCCTGCTGCCCGGCGGGCTCTTGCACAGCCCGACCTTCTTAATCAGCGTCTTGGTTTTTTGTTACTGTTGTTTTTTAAACTTCTGTGGTTACTATTCTGATTGAGGGGGCGCGCATGGGGAAGCACAGCTGTGACAGTGATCTTTTAATCACAGGCAAGTTTCGACTTGCCCTGGGTTCTTAGGCATTTTTTGTTTTGTTTTGTTTTAAGCCGCTACCAGCTGTGACCTGAAAGCTGGACATTAATATGTCTGATGACAACCCATAAATTAAAAAATGAATGATAGATTTTATTCACCACTTAGAAGTTTTACAGGAATAAAGGATTCACAGAGACACCGCTGTGGGCTCCTTTGTACCTCTCAGTTCCAATCTGCCCGCCCTTTTAGATCTTTTACAGGTATATTTGCGTGTCTCATAGACTCTATTCTCCTGAGTGCCGGTTGTTTTTAAGGTGTAAACCACCTTGATGAATCCAAAAACTGACTTTCGGAAAATGTGAAATTTAGGAATTAATTGAAAACTACAATTTAAGAATAAAACGTTTGCAATGAACTGTTGGAGAAACTGTCTACGAAGATACTTCCTGAAGAGGACTTCTACTTCAAACGTCAAAGAACAAATCTGTCTTAAAGTCTCCCTAATAGTATAGCTCGCAAAAGTATTAGATTTAAATTGGTAGGTATTAAAGTGCTATTTAGAACCTATGCTTGATTAAGTATTCCTTTAGTTTCTAACCATTAAAGCAACCAAAGAGCTATAAATTAATTAAAATACTAAATAGTATCTGGTTCTATGCCATTTGTCTGTTGGGCATACATTTATGTGTTTATTGGGTATTTATTCCTTTTAAACCATAATGTAGTCCTCTCAGTCCATTCTTGAATATGAGGTTTTAAAAAATGTGACTTATTTGGATTATACTGGCATAAAAAGTTGATTTTAAATATTCTAATATTAGTCAAAACAAGTCACTGAAGTATTTCTGGAAAGCGATAATTTAGATTAAACAATTTCATGAATCATTTTGGCTCTAGCGATGAGCCTTTACAGTTCCTAAACAGACAATGCAGGCAAATATTGAGTAACAGTGAAACTACTTAAAATCTATAACTTTCAATCACAAGATCAAGATTAAAGCTTTAATTACTTTTTACCCTAGTTTATGACATACTGGTAGTATTATGGACCCCATTAGGCTAATCTGAAACATAATACATTTTCATAACATTTTATAACTGCCGACAGCATTTTCCACACCCACCAATCTTTCCTGCACTCCTTTTGGTCCTCCGCATAAGGAAGGATTATATTTTTGGTGCCACTGAAACTAGGTATGGCCATGTGACCTACTTTGGTAAGTGAAATATTTCATTTTCTGGTGGAGTCACTTCAGGGTCAGTGCTTCTGCACTCATGGGAATGTGTTTTCAGATGAAGGCTGTGGAGATAGGAAGGGGCTGTGGGACTGAGAAGACAGGAGGGAGAAGAGGAAAAGGAGAAGTGAAAAAAATAAGATATTGAAAATCAGTACATTTGAATTATTAAGAAAAAGTAAATTATCTCTTAAAAATATTTCCTTTTAAACCAAACAGGAAAAAAAAAAAAAAAAAGTTGAGCTGCGTGTGATGCTGTACATCTGCAATCCCAGCCAAGGCAAGAGGAGTGTTGCAAGTTCAAGACCAGCCTGGGATACAAAGTGAGCTCAAGGTCAGCCTGAACTGCATAATGAGACCTTGTCTCAAAAAGAAAAAAAGAAAGAAAAAATGGAGGCAGCACAAGGCTTAAGAATCCTGGGGGCTGGGGATTTAGCTCAGCGGCATAAGCGCCTGCCTTGCAAGCAGGTAGTCGTGAGTTCGATCCCTGGTACCGATAAAAAACTAAAAAGACAAAAAAAAAAAAAAAAAAGACTTAAGGATCCTGGAATGCTAAACTGTTGCCCTGGACACAGCTGCCTCGAGAGTCACAGAAGAATCCACATAAGCAAGAAATAAATGTAAATAGGGTTAAGTCCCTGAAATACTGACACCTTTCAAAAACAATTAGACTTGGTGTTCCTCTCATTTGGTGCTAAACCATCTACTCTGTAGTCTGCTGATTACACAGTAACTTAGCAAAAAAGTAATCACAGTTGCTATAAACCTCTTTACATGGTAGAAAATTGATTCTTCTCTGTCATCCTCAGAATTGTCCACCATATTGAGAGTTTGCTCAAGGTTTTTGTTTGGAAACCTCCCCTTCATCTACTTGATCCAATAATTGTTACCCCACATTCTCAGATTCACTTCAGGAAGACTTTCCTGACTGCACAAGGGGAAATAGTCCCTTTCTGGAGCCCCCAGTAGATTGTTACTTGGGGCAAGGCCCCATAACACTGTTTCAGTTGTTTACTCCATAGCAAACTTGGAGAGGTTTGACTTTAAAGGATAGTGTCTTCTTGTCCTCTGAAAAAATAGCCCGGAACAAAGGAGGCACTCTACAAATATTTGTGGCATGAAAGAAGAAAGAAACCTTAAAAGATAACCCTCAGGGAATCCTAAAAGGAACTTAAATCAAGGAAATAATTTTCCACTCAAAGAGGCAGGCAGATCATTTAAAATGTAACACATTGAAGGTGAATTTGAGCTAGGGAAGGAAGACTTGCCCTCCACATGACTACTTCATAAGGTTAGTACCAAAATCACCAAGAAGGAAGATCTGTTTTGGTATGTATGTTTCTTTAAATGATAGTCTGCGGTATGGATTCCAATTCCAACTGTACAATAATAAAGGAAAAGAAATTTGCATTCTGAATAAATATGTGTGTATACATATAAAAAGAGCCAGATAAACACCTGTTAAGCTGAGCAATGCAAACTTTTTGTTTTGTTTTTGTTTTTCAAAACAGAATTGAGGTTTGTCTGAAAGCTTTGCAAACAACTTGAAATAATGAAAAAATACTTTTTTGTTTTTATTCAGCTGTAAGATCCGCTGGAAAGTTGTTTTTAAAACTGAAAAATTACACTTCAAAGGAGGTGAATATCCTTCTATGCGTTTTACCTTTCCATACTGCAAGCTAAAGAAAGTGCTTACTTAAAATCTTCCTAGATTGGTTGTGTGTATATGGTGTATGTGTGTGTGATTTGATACAGCAAGATCAGAGACGTTACCTCCTTGTGTTGTGTTTAATGAAAGTCTTACTTCAGACTTTGGATTTCACAGAAACTTAATCTCAGGGAAACAGGTATTTAATTAAAATCTTTAGTAAATTACAAGAGTTAAACGGATGAAAACAAAGTTGAACATCAAGTTTGGGTACATAAGAGTTTATTATACTATCTTTGCTTTGATAGTTTATAGTCTATTATTGTATGTATTAAAATACAGTAAATGTGTTAGAATTCAGTGTTCCGTATATGAACACTCCATGAAAGAGCCTTATTGTAAAATATCAACAAATCCTTTCCTGGAACTGCTGGAAATCCTGAGCCAGGTTTTGTCTTCCGCCTACTTTTCCTTACCCTCTTTCTACTGTTTATAATCTTACTTTAATGCCTTCCCCCCAAAACTGTACAATAGTTATTTAATAGGTAAGAATAAATAAATTGAAGATATATATTTGTTGAGATAGTATAGCTTCTTTAATACAGATACAACTTTATAAAACATTATCTTGATTTTGTTTCATTGGAAAACTTTTATCCTCTTCAGTGAAGATTGAAGTATATGAAGGAAATTATGAAAACCTGTTTTTAAAATGATTGTAATTTTAATATAATGTTCAGTTCATATAATTATAATAAATACGAACTTGTATAATTTGTCCACTGAGATTACCTCGAGAACAAGTATTATTAACTAAAAAGTTTAGAAGGAACTATAGTAACTAAAGTTTTAGATATGTATGCTATATATTAGTAAATTAAAATATATTTATTATATAAAAACTATGGACTTCTTTTTTGAGTACCAGGATTGAACTCACAGAAAACTGAGATATATCCCCATCCTTTTTTTATTTTTTTAAATTTTGAGACATATTCTCCCATAAGTTGCTCAGGTTGGGCTCAAACTTATAATCTTCCTGCCTGTCCAGTAGCTAGAATCAAAAGTGTGCATCTCCACACCCAGCTGGAAGCTATATTTATATAATTATTTTTATACTGTGTAGTAAAAATGTCATAGTTGACTATTATATTCCTAAAATATAAACAAATATCCATCTTTCCTCTATGAAGTTTAATATTTACTTGTATCAAAGTTTAAAAAAAATAAGACCAGTAATATTTTTAAAAGCAAAATATAAGTTTTAATTTCATGGTCATTTGTTTGGAATTATATTATCATGGTATACATTCATTTTGAGGTGTCATTTACAACTAAGTATGCTAGAAATTAAGAGTAGCAAAGTATATTTGCTTTATTGTTAATTGTAATGAGTTTTTAATAAATCAGATTTTGTATTTTGAAACACATTTTTCCTAGAAATCATGCATTTTTTGTAGGAATTCCAAAAAGACTACATATTCATAATGTTATTTCAATAAAAGTAGTGTTTATTGAATGCATTGGGCTACAGAAACAAAGATAACAAAACCCTAGAGAGGGTCTTAGAGAGGGTCAAAAAACTGCTGACCTTATCAGTACTGTTTTTCTGGCTATGAATTAAGTTAATTCCTAAAGGAAATTGGCCAGTATTTTCTGTGGGACTCTCTACCTCTCTTCTAAAAGCTAAGTTTCAGTATTTTTAAATTCTAGCAAAATTTTAAAATGCCTGCTTTTGGTCTGTGTTTCTTATAAATACTTCAGAAACTGTTAGTAGTCTAGGTTACAGTGCAAATGACTTGCACATCTTCCACGTTTAGAGCCATGTTATCCAACTAACAGTGCTGTTGCCCTGAGGCTGAAGGTCTAACGTAGAAAAGCACAGGTTCAATGTATTTCTTATAAATACCACTGTATTATATACAGTTCTAAAAAACTTTTTGTTTTTTTGAAATTAATTTGAATTAATTTTGAAATTAATAATTTGTTTTTTTGAAATGAGGTCTCCCTGTCATTGGCCATGCACATTCATGTGCTCAGGTTTGTCTGCTCACCACTGACCAAATCAAGGAGACCATTTATTAGGTAAGAAGAGAAAGGAATTTGATGTAAGCTAGCTCTGAAGAGATGGAGGGGCCTACTCGCCTTGAATCAGCATCTCTCCACATACAGGTGTATTGAGGTCATTTCTGATAAGGAAGGGTATGGCCTAGAATGCAATGGAGAAGTAGACATTTTCAGGCTAATTCCAACTCTTCCTGGGAATAAAATTGGGCCTGATTCCTTAGTGCCAGGATCCGAATGTTCTGTGTATTTCTCTGGGTAGTGGTGATATTGGGGGAGGCATTTATGCCCCAGGCCTAAGACAGTCTGTGACATGACTACAAAGGAAAAAAGATCTAACTTTTAAAATTCCATTTAGCAGTGCTGGTCACATCATTATATTGTCCATATGAGGTTCATCTGCAACCCTTGGGAACAAGTGAACCTGCTTCAGCCTCCCAAGTAGCTTGGACAACAGGGACACACTATCAGACTAATTTAGCCAACGACTATTAACTTGCACATAGCCCAGGATAGAAGAACATTCTGAAGAAGATGTTTGGACCCACAGACATGAAAGGCATTTAGTACTGTGGGCCTGCAGAAGGGCATTTCTCAGTACCCATCCAAATTTCAAGCTCAGATTCTGACATTCCAAATCCAAACTGTCTAAGATCTATATTCTTATTTTTCTCTTTAAGTTGTCTTTTTGCCAAAATAAATTTATTTTCTGGGTTCTATAATTTTGTTATTGGTTTGACATTATAATATTACTTATTGAATGCAAATATATGATTTTTATTACATGAAGTGTCAGTTCTATTGAAAGTACCCATGGAATTTAAATTTTAAACACCATTAAAATATATCTCTCTTCTTTTTTCTAAAACAACTAAGGAGAAAAATTCCTAAGCCAAATTTTACATATTTAATTTGAGCATTGGTGCTTAAGGTTTTGCCTACTAATTTCTAATTTAATTGTGAACTTCGTTACTCCCTTGAAAATCTTTTATCCTTTGGTAAATATGGACTTTTCGTTTTGGAAACACTTTATTATAGAAAACTTTTAACATTCCAGTTTTGGGAATTAAAAAAAATTATCTAGCATTTCTATTGTCTCCTTTCATAAGATTTAAAGAACTTCATAAGGGGCCGGGGATTTAGCTCAGTGGCATAAGCACCTGTCTAGTAAGCCTTAAGAGCTTGTTGGCTTCTATCTATCTCAAAATGTATAAAACCCAGCCCAGAGCTAAGGAGTCTCAGAGTATTCAGGCTGGTAGTGACCCCACCCCCGCGGCCATCCATCCTCCAGGGAGGTGAGCACCTGTGTGGTTAACTGAGTGCCACGGTGGGTGGTTAAAAGCTCAGGCTCTGGAGCCAGACAGATTAGGATTAACACCCCTGGCTTTTCTGGGTGACGTTAGAAAAATAACTGTTTTTGGCAAGGAGTAAGTGTCCAGTTGAGTGAGGGTAGAGGAAATAAAGATAGGTAGAAAATTATAATTTTAAATTGTATTTGTAAGAAAACACAAAGTCACCCAAGAATACAGTGTCCTTTTCCCCCGTTCTAGGATTCCTCACATAGGATTCTTGAGTCTTAAAGATACAATAAGCTTGTATGAGACCCATGCCTTTTGCCTGTACATTGAACCTGTGCTTTTCTACCTTAGACCTTCAGCCTCAGGGAAACAGCACTGTTAGTTGGATAACATGGCTCTAAACTTGGAAGATGTGCAAGTCATTTGCACTCTAAGCTAGACTACTAACAGTTACCTGAAAGACATTAGGAATACACCTCCTAGTTCAGCCGGCTTGGGGACAGCCCCAAGATCATATAGACACCCCCCATCTTAAACTATAACGTGCCTCTCTTCTAAAGGTGCACACTCCCTTCTGAGTGTGTATTTATTAGATTCTGCCTAATGAATCTGCTTATTCCTTTCACTATGCATCCTGACGTCTTTCTCTGTAATAACAGTGAGTGAACCTACTACTTACTTGATGGGTGGGGTGAGTTGTCCCATCTACTCTTTGGTAGTGTAAGTGTTAAGTAAGGGTAATGGAGGCTTGTTTCAAAGAAGTGTTACAAAGGAGAGCATGCTGCGTCTTGGTAAGACTTAGTGTGTAACACAGAAGCCTTCCCACTCCAAAGTCAGAGCTCTGGCTTCCAGCTCTGTGATGAACTTGAGCTAGTAGCATCTTCACTTTCCTTATCACTGTGAAGAGTTTAGACATATTCTATTATCTGAGTTCCTTTTTCCCACAATCTATGTCGAATAACCAAGCTCATTGTGTTAACTATTGAATTCACATATACAGACACTGAACTATATGATATCATGCTACATAGAATTTTACAAAATGTTTTCTCTTACCAAATCAGTCTGAATCCTTTAAAAGTTTATAAAACTGGGCATGGTCGTGCACACCTTTAATCTCAGCACTGGAAGCTGAGGCATGAAGATTGTGGTGATTTTGAGGCCAGCCTGGGCTTCATAAGCAAGTTCAAGGATAGTATACAAGACTCTGTCTCAAAAACAAAACAATACAAAAACCTGAGAGCTTATAGAAACTTTCATCCTTATTTTACTATTATAAAAATTGAACCAATGACTTGCCCTAAGTGATCAGCTTTATTTCTTAGGAGTTTTAGTTTTTATTTTACAGTACCATTATAGTTACCTTAATTCAAATATTGCACATTTTAAAAAGCTAACGGCTAACCCATAGCAAGTAAGTATTATTGTGTAACTAACATGATGAATATCTTTTACTGTCTTTGAATTGTAGATCAGAGATGAACCTACCTTTCCCAAAGGAGCGACTTTAGTTTGAGGGAGATTTTCTGATAGTAGATCTGCAGTTTCATCCAAAAACTGTAAAGATTAGGGAGACAAAACAGATAAAACTTCAAGGATAAACAGAAATTCAGACATATTCAGGAGTGGGCATTCAGGGCCATAAGATCTGCCCCTTGACTAGTCAGGAACAAGGATGATATGAAGTCTGAAGTCTTGTTGTTAATAATACATATGCTACTGTGGAATTACAGGATCACCTAAGATACACAGAAAACGGTAAAGAACATGCCTAAATTAAATTCGATTTCACTGTATTTATATCAGGGATGTGTGGCATCCCATGAGAGATGTGTTGCAGAAATAATTACATTGTATATTTCCCTTCCTTAACAAGAAAAAAAAATTGTTGAGAAACATCAGAAGTAATCAAACGAGGAAAATTAAAAAATACAGATTGGAATTCTGAACTTATAAAAGAGAACTCTGCTAAAAGTCCACCCAGTATGTAGAAGTTACTGTTTTTCATATATATCAAGTATAATACTAGTATTAATTAGTGTCTATTTTAGCTATTTTGCCCTGCTGACTGGTAGAAGTGTCAAAGATATTATAGAATAGCAAAAAGGATGTCATTGCAAACTTATTGGGCATATGTGAGTGTGTGAACTTTAGGTTTTTTTAACATTCATCTATAAAGTGAGAAAAAATACCAATTTCCATTAAAGTGGTTGTTATGGATTAAAGACTGGTGGTAAACTTAATGCCAGTCGGATTGAATCAGCATGGTGCTGAGTGTAGATGTTCCACTTGAGAAAAGTTGCCAGTATAAAGAGATGTGGAGAAGAAGAGCCAGGTGTTGTGAGTTTCTCTTAAGTGTTGCTGTCTGAGCCATTGGTTCTCCTGGAGGAGCTCATCATGACTAGCTTCCCCAGTGTGAATTCCAACATTGTTATCAGAGGAGCTCGGGACCTTGTTGGTGAGAGTGGCTGTGGTTCACTTTGGGGGAGCTCTGGTCCTCAATTTGAGCCTCCCTGGCTCCAAATGGGAAGACGTGTCCTTTTTAATCTCCAGGATAGACTTGTCATTCAGGCTTTCTGGCAGGTACTCAAGTGTTCTTGTCATCAGAGGAGCTTGGGACCTCTGTGTTGCTGAGGATGGCTGTAGCGCTTTTCAGGACAGCCCTGATTCTTATTATGAGTGTGACTTCTTAGCTCCAGTGTAGACCTCTCAACCCACCAGCACAGCTCCTTCACCTGCTGGCATAGACTTTCTAGCTTCCACCACTGACCTTGGGCCTTCCCAGCACGGATCTGTAAAACAGACTGGCAAGAGTCCTTCTAGTGGTGTCTAGACCTCCAGTTGGACTCAGGGGAGGCACTGTCGTGGTCTCTAGGTTTTCATCTGGACTCATGCAAAGACATTGCTGTGGGATCCAAAACCTTGACAGAATATCCTGGGTCTCTAGTGTTGTGGACAGATTTCCTGAACTTTCCTGTGTTCTACTCTGGGAAACTATCATAAAATAATATTATAAATTCTGTGTCTTAATTCTAGTTGTTCGCTGCACAAACCCTGACTTCAAACAGTGGTTGAGAAATTAGAAGAGAACAGTCAACAGTCTTAGCAGAATGTCTGGCATGGATGGCAAATAGAACTTGGGCATAAAGTTCTAGGTCTACAAACACAAGAGAAAAGGCTATGCAAACCATTGTTGACTGAAATATTTTCTTCGGGGCATACAGTATTTATTACTTATTGCAACATAAACAGTAAGATTAGGTTACTTGATTTTACTGTTTATTCATTTGTATGATTGAATATAGGAGCTTCTAGATATGTTCTAAGTATGGTAAAATATCTCTTCTAGATCGTTATAGTTTACTATTTACATGAAGTGAATGGTTTTAGTCAGCAAGACAAGATATTCACATACAAAGATCTAGGCATGTGATAGGTAAATTGGCAATTAAGTCTATAACAAAAAGCATGAAAACGGAGTCACTTTTTTTCTGAGGTTGTTAAAGGAAACAGTACATGGGAATTGTCTGTGATAATCAGTAACCTTTTATTTGTTACTAAAATACAATTTTATACCTGGCAAATACAAGGCCACTTTCTTCTCTGTGTATTTGGATTTAGATTAAGTATTGCTTCATCACTTCACGGTGACTCTTATGCATGTTATAAATTCTACAATCTGTCAATGCTACAGAACATGCTTACGTATAGCTAACACTTTTTCAACACCCAAGAGCTTCCTTCCAATTCTTTCTGAAACATCTCACTTTTTAAAATTGTATCAGAGGAAGTTGAGAAATTTAGGAAGTTGGTGGAATATGCTAGTGATGCTTTTAGAATGTAATCTTTTCATTCGCTTTATTTTAAAGAGAATAAAACCAAACCAAACAAAACAGAATAAAACCAAACCAAACCAAACCAAAGAATAAAAGTGATACAGGATCAGAAATCAAAACAAGATAATAGGAATCCTTTCATTTGCTTAATTGAACAAAAACCAATAAATTATGTCAGTTCAGTGTTAGCATACCTTTTAAATTTCAAAGTCAAACCAAGTCAGTTTGTAAATATCAGAATATTATTAGTAGGAATTTATAATATATATCTGAAAATTTTGAAAATAATTTTTCAAGTTTTTTTTTTTTTTTTCAGTAAGATGGTAGTACAATGGTAATGTGGTTTTTAGCACAGGAATTTGATAAAACTCAAATCATCCATCACAGAAAGCTGAGGCTTAAAAGTAAAATTGGCCAGTTAGTAAATAAAAATACAGAATGCCCAATTAAACATACTTATGTCAAAACGTATTGATTATTTGAAATTCAAATTCAATTGGAAGTCTTACATTTTATCTGCCAAGGATACCCATAGAGATATCATTTTTGTTTTTCATCCTCATATTATACATTAGATTTCTAGACTGACTTTTCTTACATAACTAACTTTATGCACTTTGACTTATTTCCTATCTCAATCTCCATTGTCACCACATGCCCCAGAAATTTTCTACTTTAATTTATTTTTCTTTGTATTTGACTTTTTTGTTAACTTTACTGGTGTATTATATATATATATAATCACATTCATCATAGGGAATTTGTACCAGTACATAGCATGTCTTGATTCTTTTTTCCCCACTCTCCTCCCTTCGCCCTCAACTTCTCTTCTTCTCCTTAGTTACAAAACTTTGTTTCCATTTTTTCTTTCTATCCTTTTTTCTTTTCCTTTTCTTCCTTCCCCTATCTCCCTCCCCTTTCCTCCCCTTCCCATCTGAACATTTTCTTCCCCTATGATGCACCTTGAGACCATACTCTTTAAGTAAAATAAGTCAAACACACATGGTTAAATATTGCATTGTTTCTCTGATGTGAAAAACAAAACGTGGAAATATTTTATTTTTTTAAAGGAAAAAGAATAAGTCATGGGAATATTAGGCTCTGTGTTTTATGTTTTAAGGTTCCACATATAAATGAGATCATCCAGTATTTTTCTTTTCGTTTCTGCTTTTTCCATTTGGCATAAGGTCCACTAAGCTCATCCATATTTTCACCAACGACAGATCTCTTTTTAAAGACTGGATGATATTCCCTTGTTTAATTTCTTTTACAGCTCATCATCCACTGACAGTCTGTTGGGTTGTTTCCATATCTGGCTAATATGAACAGTACTGCAATAAACATGGGAGTTCAGGAATCTTCTTCCTCCTCCTCCTCCTCTTTTACTCTCTGTCTCTGTCTCCCTCTCCTTTTGTGGTACTGGACAATGAACACAGGACCTGGGCCTTCACGTTAAACCATGTTCTCAGCACTTTTTCCCCGCCTGTTTAGCCTTTCAAGCCCCTGGGATTACAGGTGTGCACCACTGTGCCTGGCTGGAGTTCTCAAGTATCTTAAGAGGCGTTATCCCATTTCTTTTGGCTGTGTTCCCACAAAGGGTGCTCCTGGGCCATTTTGTAGTTCTACTTCTTGTCTCTTTAGGAGCATCCACACTGTTTCCCACAGTGGCTGCACCAGTCTTCATCCCAGCAACGCTGTACACACTTCCCTCCTCCCTTCAGTCAGTGCTGTGATGATGGGTGACTATCTCCCATGGTCTCCATTTACTTACCTGATTATTAGTGATACCGAACGCATTTTCATATGTGTCTTGGCCTTTTATATGTCTTCTCTGGAGAAATGTCAACTGAAATCCTCTGCATATTTTTAATCAGCTTATTCACTTTTTTCTCTTTGCCATTGAGTTGTCTATCTTACATATTTTGAATGTTAACCCCTTATCAGATACTGATTTGTAAATATTTTCTCCCAAATGGAGGCTTTTTTCCTAACTATTGATTTCTGTGCTGTGCAGAAGTGCTGTAGTTTGATGTAGTCACATTTGTTTATTTTTGCTTTTGTCGCCTATGTGTTTGATGTTGCATCCAAAAAGTCATTGCCAAGAATGATGTCATGGAGCTTTTCTCCTATGCTTTCTTTGGAGAATTTTACAGTTTTCAAGTTTTCGGGGCATAGCAATTCTTTTTAAAAGCAATGTAATTAATTACATGCTCATGCAAAAATAAAACTGAAAAATGACAGAGTTGACAGATCACTTCTACAACTGCAATTACAGTTATATAGTAGCATATTTTTATTTAAAAATAAACATTTCTAACCACACTTTATAAGAAACTAAAAATAATTTAATTCTTTAAAATGGAAATCTTTGATTCTATTGCTTCCATTTACCCTTCCCTAAATTACTTTTTTCTCTGTTTGAAAGGCACTCTCATGTACAATTAAGAGATTTTTTTTTGTAATGCAAGCGTAGCTCAGTTGGTAATCACTAACAACAACAGCTAAGTAGCTGTTTGCCTTGGTTAGTTTTCTCATTGCTGGGACAAAAATACCTCACACCCAAAATGAAGGAAGGAGAAGAGGTTTCTTTAGCTCACTGTGGAAGTTTCAGTTCAAAATCAGCTGGCACCAAGGCAGGGTGGCATGGCACTGGGGTAACACTTCAAGGCAGCAGGAGGGAAAAGCAACCAGAACAAAAGGGGCAGGGAAGGGCAAGCCTCTTTTCCTCCCTTATGTTACACATAGGTTACCCCCCTCCTTGCCTCCGGGCCAGGTGTAGCACTCACAAAATCTCTTTGCCCTCCTGTTACACAGGATGAGGATATTTACAAAGTAAGAACCCTGGCTCCCTACTGAGTCTCTCAATTAAACTTCTAAACTTCTCAAGTTGATATAATGTATCAACAGTAACACTGTTGTAGTCAGGGGTTTGAAGGAGAGCAATTACCTGGAAGACACAAAATGTATAGTATTATTTTATGATAGCCACCCAGAGTTAAATACAAGGAAGTGCAGGAAATCTGTCCACAACACACTATAGACCTAGAAAATCCAGCTGGGAGCCAAGATCCCACAGCAATGTCCTGCATGAGTTCCCTTGAAGAGCTAGAGCCCATGATAATGCCTCCCACCTCTAGACCTGGAGCTCTAGAGCCCACAACAATGACCATGAAAGCCTGTTTTACAGATCTGTGCTGTGAAGGCCCAAAGGTTAGTGGTAGAAGCTAGAAAGTCTGTGCCAGCATGGTGAAGGATCTGGGCTAGCAGACTGGGGTTCTGTACTGGTGCCCAAAAGCAATGCTCAAAATAAGGACCACAGGGAGGGGGATTTAGCTCAGTGGCATAAGCATTTGCCTGGCAAACACAAGGTCGGGAGTTTGATCCCCAATAACAAAAAAAAAAAAAAAAAAAAAGGACCAGGGCTCCTCCTGAAAATACCATAGCCATCCTTAGTGCCAGTGAGGTTCCAAGCCCCTCTGACAAGGAGAACAGCCAAGTATACATCAGGAAGCCAGCGTGACAAATCTCCTGAAGATTAAATTGCACACCATCTTCTCCTCCAGAGCCAGGAAGCAATGCTCAAAGTAAGGACTAGAATTCCACCAAAGAACCACAGCCATTCTCAGCAATAAGGCCCCCAGCTCCTCTGATGGTAACAGCAGAGTTCATATCAGGGGAACCAGCATGATAAGCTCCTCCAGGAGAACCAATGGCTCCAAACAACACTTAGCACAACTTACAATGCCACATTCTTCTTCTCCATGTTTCCTTTTTATGCTGGCAACTTTCCTTAGGTGGGCCACCTATACTCAGAGCCATGCTGATTTAATTCAGCTGAAGTTAAGTTGACCACCAGCTTTTAATCCAGAACGGTATCTGTTATTCTTCAAGGCATGTTTTTGAATACTTATAGTCAACAAATGTATTTTAAGTAGTAAAGGGTTGGGAGTATAGGTTAATGGCAGATGGCATATTTAGTATTTATGAGTTCCCGGGTTTAATCTCCAGCATATATGCGTAAACCCAAAGATTCCCCCAAACACACAGAAAAATCTTAGCAAAGCAAAAAAGGACTTACGATTAGAATCATTTAGACCCATCTTAGGCTGGAGATGTACTCAGTGGTGGAGTCCTTGCCTAGAATGTATAAGGCCCTGATCCCAACTCCAGCAAGGCAAAACATTTTTTAAAAACAACTTTAGAATCATTTTAGAGCTCTCATTCTGATTTATACTTGAAGCATTTGATTAACATGCATCTTACAGTGTGCCTTTTAATTTCCATAACCTGCTTATGTTCATTTTTGTGTATAATATAATAGAAATCCCAAGACTTCAGCACTAAAGAGTTAGTACATTAGCCAGCTGCTGTTACAGGAGGGAAACAGATATTTCCTGGAAACCGAGACAGAGGTCCCCGAGTTGGCTTGTCCCTAGGAGGTCACAATGAACCAAAGGTTTTTATCTTCTTCATTTCTCCTTAAATACATTTATTATTTTAATCATTTCATATACATTTCCAAAATTATCTGCACAAATTTCAGAATAATGTGTTTTTTAAAAAGCTGTAACCATATCACATTTTGCATCCCAGATGTGTCTCCTGTCTTTTATTCTTATGAATCCTGCCAGAAGAATATTGTTTAATAGGACATGTTTGAGTCACCATTTTTGGCTTTGTTGGTCTCCATTGCATGTTTGTCTTCAAGGTTTTGAAAAAGTATGCAATAATCCCTGGGGGGAAAGTCAAATAGTATTTAGAAGGCCATTTATCCCAGGTTACAGAAATGATTCGTGTCCAGAATGGAAAGTTAGACCAATAGATATCCTCTTTGAAAAGTCTTTGGCTTTGGATTCATGTCATTTAACAAGAGCAAGAGATGTAGCTGACTGTTATTATAATTGTCTCTTAAAAATCTCTCCTTAGAAATATGAAATAGGAAAATATGAGATATAAAAGATCTTAGGAGTCTATAAAAGACATTTTATTAAGCATATAAAATATAGCACATGGTGCCTTGCAGTAAATCATAAAGAGAAACTCTCTTACAAATGATATAGTAATAGTACATTTGGTAGTTCTTATATTTATTTATGAGGTACTAAGAACTCTCTATACTTTAAAGATGTAATTAATTCTTGCTACATGCTTATAAGGCAGCAAAGAATCATAATTATTCTTATTTTGAAGGTAAGCAAAACGTAGCTCAAATTTATTATGTAAGTGTCCTAAGGACATACAAATTAGTGTAACAGTAGTACTCAAGTCTTTACATCTTTACAAGTTTAGTAAAGAAGATAGCCCATAAGCTTACCTTAATACCCAGTACTATTTTAAGACTATTTATGGAATATAGTATTATTTTCCAGTTAGTTTTACATTAGATTAATATTATTACAATAATCAATGGCTGGGCGTGGTAGCACATGCCTACTATTTCAGCCTTTGGGAGGCTGAGGAAGGATTGCCATGTGTGTAAGGGTATCATGGGCTGTATAGTGAGGTCAAGAACAGCGTAAATGTCATAGAGCCTGTCGCAAAGGACCAAGACAGCGTCTCCCAATGTAGTCAGGTTGGTCTTGAACTCACTATGTAATCCAGGCTGGCCTCAAACTCACAGGGCCTAGTGCTCGTGCCTCAGCCTCCCAAGTGCTGGGACTACAGACATGTGCCACCATGCCTGGCTAGATATTATGGTACTTCATAAGAAATGTACAATGTACAGATAATTTAGAGTCTTTAGATTTTAAAATAGGTCTGAAAAACTAGAACCTTTAAGAAAGTCTGATGGATGAATTGGGTTTTTCTGTTTTTTTTTTTTTTTTTTTTTTTTTTTTTTTTTGTTCAAACTCCCAAAATACGGGACAAATCCAGTAATTAAATATAAATTCAAAATATTTTAATGTTTATCACTGTTCATTGATTATACTAATAAAGTCTTGGTTAAAGCCACAGTTAAAAGAAGTATAAAGATAAGGTAAACTTGTGGTGAATGATTCTGTGACCTTTCTAGGATTTGGTCTTTAAGAACAGCAAAGAACTTAATATCTGACTGAGCCACATAATAACTTGGTGAACATGTTAAAATGCTAGTTCCTAATCTTCCTATAGCCCCAGCACTGTCCTCTAGTTCAAAATACAAGGTAAGTTTTAGCTTAAAAAAAAAACAGAAAAGATTATTACCATTCGTCTCCTGAGTCAGCAATGAGGAAATACACCAGATGCTTGTAAGATGCATGACTGGATAAAACTTAAGAATGCCAGTATGCCTAGTGCTTAGCTCAGAATTTAGGTTCATCATGTGTTTCTTGGCTTGACATTGTTAAGACAAGGATAAAACAGGATTCCTTCTTGCCTTTCCCGAGTGTGTGGCAAGGTGCATACGAAGGATGTGAGAGCACAGAGTGATGTATTCTTAAGGGTAATACCTGCCTCAGAAAGACATGGCTTAGATGTCTTGAGAAAAATCTGTGAATAGCTTTGTTAAGGAGACATGTCTGGATCAATGTGAATTTGGACATAAAAAATGGTGCAAGATATTCCTGACTATGAAAAGAGTATGAACCCATGTAGCATTTGCCTGACTTAATTTGGCATACAACACAGAGCCTTATCTAAAGGAGACTTTAGGGGGCTGGGGATTTAGCTCAGCGGCATAAGCGCCTGCCTTGAAAGCAGGCAGTCGTGAGTTCGATCCCTGGTACCGATAAAAAGGAAAAAGACAAAAAAAAAGTATATAAAGGAGACTTTAGAAAACTGAAGGAAATGTCAAACATTGAAAAGGATATTAAATTCAAGGGTAAGATACGTAGATCATATAAAAAGACCAAGTTCATTGTATAGGTGATATTTTATTTATGTATTTATTTTTTATCTTTTTGAGATGAGGTCTCGCTATGCAGTTCAGGCTGGCCTTGAGCTCATTTTGTAGCCTAGGCCGGTCTTGAACTTGCAAACAATCCTTCTGCCTCAGCCCTCCAAGTGCTGAGATTACAGGCGTGAACCACCAGGCCCAGATCTGTGGGGACATTTTTAAAATTTCGGAGCAAATGTTCAGGAAATAACCTTAAAGATTTCATGTATACTTAAGGGAGGCCAAAGACATTATCTCCCAAAAGAGGCATTTTTGAGAGAAAATTAAATGATACTTTTTAAAAAGCATTAATGTTTAGCAGTGGTTAGAGTTCAAAATTATGTAATGTCTAGTGAATTTTCATTGCTTTGTGTCTCATGGTTGAAATGAAAACAAAAGTGCTCTTAAATTGCCTTAAAATAGAACTTGATTTGCTCTTTAATGTTTTTGAATCCCATACTCATCTCAAAGTCTCTGCCAGGCTTCGCCCTTCTGAATTACCTCTCTTCTCTTGGTTATCATTGCTTGTTGCTTATGCAAATTGCTCCAAAGTGACCCTCAGAGGGCCCCAGCTCACATGGATTAGAAACCAGTCATGTAAACTCTGCAAAAATTTTCTCTCTAGAAATTACTGTGAGCTTGAGGCAAAGACAGGTAGAAACATGCGTATAATATTGCCAATCTCAACTTAGTCATACACTTGTGATTCTAAGGGGAAAGTTTTAAGGGGTAAAAACCAGGAAATTCATTTTTTATGTAAATTTTATTCCTTGAATACCATTTCCTTATCATATTTGAATACTTGGAAACACAATGTAAAATTTAAGAAATTTCCAGGTGTGTCCAATGAATTTCACGAGCTGTGACTCCTTGGAAGAGTTCATGCTTGCCTTTGTTGGCGCTGGCAGATTGTGGCTCACTCAGAGAAATGATCTTTGAGAAACAGGTTCAGCACTTGCCAGAGCAGTGAGTTATGAGCAGAAAATGCTGATGCCACCAAGAGCCTTAAAAATGCATAATGAACTGAAACAGAGCAGCCAGTACTGGAGAGGACAAAGCTCAAAGGAATATGCAAACTATTCAAGTTGGCTTCTTTGCAGTTCAGTTTTTAAACAGCATTTAAGACTTCATCAGTCATTGCAAGTTAGCTCTGGCTACTGCAAAGAAGCCAAGAAAATAAAAATATCTGCCATATATGCAAGACTTGCTAGGTTCTAGGCAGCATTAGTATTTTATAGATAATTATCATTTAATAATCATAAAATTTCATTACCATTAACATTACTGCCTTGATCTTTTTATATGATACTGGGAATTGACGTGAGGGGGAGTACCGTATCACTGAGCAAAATTCCAGCCCCCTACTTTGTTTTTTGAGGCAAAAAACAAAGATGTTAAAGTGAGACTTGAAATTGTCATCCTCCTGTTTCAGCCTCCCTAAGACCTGAAATTACAGGGGTGTGCTACCAGGTACGGTACTCTTACTTTAATCTTACTGATGAGAAAACTCATAATCATAATTGCAAGAAGTATGTTAGAATATTATAGTATAATATGGGTAAGCCACTAGGGTAATTTTCTTTGATAAATATAAAGCAGGATAATAAAACATTTTACTAGGCTCTTAATGGAAGTTGTTATAGATTTTCTATATTAATAGTAGTAAATGCCTTAAGGCAGTTCACATCAAAGAAAAGAAGGTCAGGATCCACAATAGACAAATATAGGAGAAACCTCTCATTAGTCTTTTGATTCTGTCCCAAACTCATTCAAGTGTCCTTGCATCAAATATTCATAATTGCCATTACATTAGACATTTACATGAGCGCAGTAGTAGCCAAACAAAATAGAAAGAAGTGTGTTTATTTTTTTCAAAGTCTTACTCAGCTAAATATATAATTAAATGTAATTCTGGGCAGAGTGTCCTCACACGAGTTGTGTAGCTGTCCAGTGTTTACTAGACACACCCCGCACCTTTACTGGGGGTATGATTATCAGTTATTATTCAAAGAAATACTTCCCAGTGACCACTATTTGCATTGATGTACAACAAAAAATATTTATCTTCATTAGAGAAAAACCTAAACTCATTTCAACTATCTGCTATAATAGAGGTTTTCTGGACTTCTATTACCAAAAATTGTCTCAAATTCACTAATCTTAATAATAAACTTACAATTACAGGAAATTGTTATTTTATCGTGTAGTTATACTTAAAGATTCTTTCCTAAAACATATTTTAACATGTGGATCTCATCTTAATCATTTAACTGTTATTTTTCTCATTAAGAAAATGGGCAGTTGTCATCTTTTTTCTCATTTAAAAGAAGGATTGTTCATTAACACGATCTTGCCAGCTTGAACTATTGGTGGCATAATCATGTACCATTGAGTGATGGTGCCATTGTTAGTACAAATGGACCTAATCTCTTTCATTGGTCTTTTTAGTAACAAAATTTATAAAAAGCTGCCTGATGTGACAGTTATGCACATACCACCGGTAGGCCAAGCTGCCCAGAAGTAAGACATATAAGTTACAGCCCTGTTATGTGTTTAAAAAGCACAACTCCATAAACACATATGATTTTGCATTTTGATATCATTTAAAATAAATTTTAAAAGACATGAAATGGTTATACAATTGTACACATGCACCCATATGTATTTTGAGAGAGATTATGTGAATTTTATCTGGTTCAGGAGGACATTAGGCATTTGTCTACTTGAGAAAGCAATGTGGTACAAATATTGCCTTGTATTTACTCTCCAGTTAATGGCTAACAAAGCTATCTAACTCCAAGGATTTGTGATAAACTTAAAAATAAAGTCAAGTCAATGATAAATTCAGGTAGATGTTTCTGACCTTCAAGCTTGGTATACTATGTCTTTTGACTTCAGCATTTCCTCTACCAAAAAAACTTGCTAAATGCAAGTACATGTGAAAATGAATCATAGGCCTACCACCACTGAGTCATACCTGCCAAATTATGATTACTGGTATTTAACATAATTATGAATAATCCTAATTCAGAACTTCAAAATTACACAAGGAAAATAGGCCAGTTCTGATAAGTATCATTTGTAACCAAGACAACTATTCTTTTGTTTGCCTATAAGTAGTATAAATATTTACTCTATAAATTATTCTACTATGATAAAAGCCTTACTCTGTTATAACTTTAACTATAGTTTGGGATAATAATCTTGCCCATAATAATTATTCACATTGTTTAGGTATTAACTTACCTCTATCAGGAATAAAACTATAATTCTAGTAAGCCAAAACCATAGCTTATACTATAAATATTCATATATGATATATGTGCCATAAATTCATACCTAAAACTTTCATATCCTGTACCTTTATTTAAGTTCATTGTTCTAGTCTATCTTAAGAATAGATGAGTAAAAAAGACAAACTGAGAATCCGTACAGTTTACATAACTTCTCCTCCACCTCAGGAGCACTTGACCATGTAATTGTGCCTAACAAATGACCAAACAAAATGATCAACAAATCAATGAAACAAAAACAGTGAGTTAAATTGGAGAATTGTCTCTTACACCAAGTGGCTTAAAGCCTCTCATATGTATCTCTATTAGGCTATAAGGAAGAGATCATGTGCACAGGCCAACTTACAGAATTTTTTAATGCAAACGTTCATTTAACATGTTGCACTTATAAGTTTATGCAAAAGTCTTTGATGAGTATCTTTCCAGCGTTTTTCCTCTCCTTTTTATCCTCTTGCTTCAGGACTTACAATCAAAGTTTATATCAGAATGATTTGTAGTTCTCAAGATGTGCAAGATACAAATGAGATGATAAAGTTTAGAATCTTATTTAAAGAAGGGAACTTTTTATCTAGTTATAAAACAGCGAATACTCTCTTAAATAGCATGGCATAATTAGATTATGTGACTTTTTTTTTTATATTTGTGCTCTTAGTTTTAAAATTACAAAGAACAGACACAGCTACAATAAAAGTTTCCTGTCTTAATATTGTAAACAAGAAGACCATATCAAAAAAAAAAAAAAAAAAAAAAAAAGAGAGAGCCCAGAATCCCTTTTAAAATTTAAAATACATCATAATCAAGTTAACTGCCATTATTTTTAGTGTTTGGTGTTTTTCATCTTACCTTTCTTAAGCAATGACAGTTTTTTCTTTTTGTGTCATGTGTTTAGTTTAGACATATGTTTAGACATATGTTTAGTTTCTATACTAATCTGAAGATAGACCTTCTGTCTTAAACCACTCTGATGGAAATTACAAAAAAGTTATATTTATTTAATTTGTATGGACAACACTGAGTCTCTGCCAAGCTTTCCCAACCCACATGGAAGGAAACCTATCAAGATGCAATTGTTGCTTTACCTCTGTGCCATCTCCCACTAATTGGAGCAGAGAATATGACCTCAGCAAACAATAAAATTAAGGAAGACTTGTTCTTGACTTGCATTCATCAGTGGTATTACTTTAACTCAGAGTGAACCAGGGATCCTTGGCTTCTTTCTGCTGTCAGGAAGCCTGCTGGTACATCTGCTCCTAGGATTACACTTCCTCTGGCCTCACATTCTTGAATACTCATGCCTAGTTTCCTGACACTTGAATCAATCTCATAATCTCTTCTCCTCTTTTGGTTTAAAGGCCAAAGGGCCTGAGGTATTTACACACTTCAATTCATACCTTCTCCTTCTTGAACAGCTCAATTATCCTATTGACACAAACTTTCAGTGTGAAATAGCAACATCTCTTCCCTTGCCTCAAGATGAAAATGGAAAACCAGAGGCTATAAATTCTTCTTGTAAGTGAAAAGGTGAAAATAAGTTTGTTCTTTTTGCTAAGGAGCTTTTGTATGCTAAAGTCATAAGTTAATTTATTCATAGGGCTGGGGGTGTGGCTCAGTGTTAGACTACTTGCCTAACTTGTATCAGAGCCTGGGTTCAATTCCTAACACCACAAGGTAATCATCATCATCATCATCATCATCATCATCATCATCATCATCATAATGATAATTAACACGCTGTAATTTATTTGTAGCACTTTCACCAGTGTTTTTCAGGCAGTTGAAGGATTACTTCTAAATGAATGAAAGTATCTTTGCTAACTTTATTTTTTCCCTTTTGTGGGTTCAGTCCTAATACATCATTTTCCAATTTTACATATGCTTTTTGAGGAAGATAATTCATTTTCATAACTTTACCTAACATCTTTTGTAAAATTACCCCCAAATCTACAGCAATTTTCCCCCTAATTTTATCTTCATTTATAAAAAATATCTCTTGAATGTTTAAATTTTGAAACTTTCTAGGTGTTCATAATATTTTCTTATTTCTCCCATTGACAAGAATGATTGTCTTTTTAACTAACTTAGGCTTTGGGTTTTGAAACAAATGTTCTAATTTATTCTTCTGTCACTTATCAGTATTTACTCTTTCATTTCCTTAGTAATAGTTTAAGTTTCTAGTATAAATATATTAATGTTTGGTTCACATGACCTTGCATGCAGTGGTATTGGGCAGATAATTAAGGAGAGGATTTTACGAACATTTATCCTTATAATAGTAGCTCATGCCTTGCTAAATTTTTTAAAAGTTAATTTTAGTAAAATATATTGTCAACTTCTCCACCATGGGAGTAAAAATGACTGAGCATTTTTGCAGTGATTGGAAGGATATCTTCTGGTTCCTTCCACTTTCAAAAGTTTGATCCCCTGTTTTCTATTATCTTATTGAAGAGAACCAAGGATAGAGTGATGGGGCGAAGAAGATGTAAAAAGAATTACTATGTGCTATGTACATGTACTAACTCCCCATGATAAATGTAATCATTGTGTACTGCAAACATGTACTAATAAAATTTTAATTAATTTTTTTAAAAGCAAGGCTATGTTAGTGTCTTCACTATCCTGAAACAGGAGATCTGCAACTATTTTTTGAAAGGAAATTTACTAAAATGCTCATTTTGGCTGAGCATGATAGTGCATGTCTGTAATCTTAGCATTCTGGGAGGCCAAGGCAGAAAGATCACAAATTCAGGCACAGCCTGGGCAACTTAGTGATTTAGTAAGACCCATCTCAGAATTACAAAAAAAAAAATCATGGTATCTCCTATAAGGCAATGTAGTAATATAATAACATTACCTTAGAAAGCATCTCCCCAAAAAAGAAAGCCCCCCTGCATAATCCCTGTAATAGCACAATGAAGTTCTAAGTATATTCTGATATATATAGAAGGTGTATTTTATGTATAATATACATCTCCTCAGGTCAAATGAAGGTTCTATAATAACAGAGGCTCTGATTGCTTTTTACATTGTCCTAGCTCTAGCATGTTGCCTCTATTAAATCGATGAATATGGTTTTTTAATCAATTTAATTTAACTGTTAAGGATACAATGATACACAGATACAATGACTCAAATTGTTCTCATTTTTCTACAATCCATAAACTCATTTGTGTTTTTAGAAAAAATAAAAAAAGAAAGACTCAATAGTTTGGTCTCCCTTGCAAATATTTTTACCCTGATTTAAGAAGCAAGTGTGTTCCTGGGTGTTGCAAACAGTTAAACATCTGTCGCACAATATATTTGGCATAATATATCACTGTGTCTTTTTGCTCAGTTGTCTCCCGAGCCTGGTAATGAATGCAGCACCTTGCATTTTGATCTGAGATCCTCAGATCATAGTTTCTTCTAATGAGTAGAGAAAGACAATACTTATCCTTCAGGCTAAGTGAGCAAGCCAAGTGTTCCTTGAAGAAGGAGGCTGTGACCAAATCCATGTCCTCTTCAGACAGAAAATAAAGGCGAAACCTTACCTCTTCTGGCCAGGAGAAGTGGGTAAGAAAAACTGCAAGACAGAGAGATAAGCTCAGCTGTGTGTGTCCTCTTCTCCCCTTTCCAAAAGTGTAAGTTGCAGAAAGGGGACAGACACTAGGTACACCCAGGTGAGTGTAAGTTAGCCTGAGAAGCAGGACTGTGGCATCGTCCTAGGCTTCCAGTACGAAGCAGTGTGAGGGGATACCAGTGTCACGGGGTAGTGTGGCCTTTGTGAAGTAAGAGAGTTCAAAGCAGTTTCTTTGCCTCTTGGAGTCTGCTTGGCTAGAAGTTCCTAGAAGGTGCTGAGAAAGCCAGGGAGGCACTATGGGCTGGCCTAGAGTTAAAGAGCTCCAGTGTAGGAGAGGCACCAAACATCCAGTTAGCTGACAGAGTAACAAGGCCAGATCAGCCCAGCCTAACAGGACCTATAAAGGCAGAATATGCATGCATCTCCGGTGACATTTACTCCTTGCTCTGTGAATTCAAACATGGGCCTGTATCCCCAGAGGCCACACGGTTGAGATGGAAATCTGAAAATTTGAACATGTACCTGAAAAAGCCTGACTCATTTTAGAGAGATGCAGGATTGGTAAGATTGCCTCTCCACCCTTCGGCTCTGTCACCCGCAGGGTGGGAGCTCCTGAGGATTAGAATGAGTCAGCGATCCTTCCACGGAGCTCACCAAAGTATCCAACAGAAGGTGTTCATTGTTGAGAGGGCAGAGAAAGAGATGGTCAGTCACTTCGTATTTCAGTTTGAGAGGGGACAGAAGAGAAAAAATTGGTGCTCAGTCCTTGGACGAAGTGCAGACTTTTCAGTCCTCACTCTCCTCCTGGCTGTCCCCTTCCAGCTCATCGTGCTGTCAGTGAACCCGCAGGGTGTCACTGGCTATAAACTGGGACAGGTTTGGCTGGGAACACAAGGGCAGCTCTCTTTGATGTCTTTGGTTACATTTTAGGGGTGGATTTTGTTTTTTATTTTGGGTTGTCGTTAAGAAACACTCTAGCAGCTGCCTCCTTTTTACTCAAAAAAGAAAAAAAAAAAAAATCCAAACCACAAAACCAAAATGCCATTTTTCAAGTGGATGAATCATTTTTTTAAGTTCTAAGCTTCAGAAGGTATTTATGGTTCTTTAATTGATTTTTTCTCCTGTCTCTGCCTCTGTCTCTCTCTGTCTCTGTCTCTCTCTGTTTCTCTGTCTCTGTCTCTGTCTCTCTCTCTCAATATTGTGATTGGACTGCAGGACTCATGCATGCTAGGAAAGTGCTGTAGTGCTGAGCTGTATTCCCAGCTCTTCTCTTTGTCTTTAAACATGGCATCTATAATCACCTTACTGGGTCAAAAGAGGGTGATACATTATATTTAGTTCTAATTAGTTAGAAAAAGACTTCATAAAGACACAGATGCTCTGTACACTATAAATCTCTATGATCTACTTGGAATTTATTGGACAGGATTCCTGACAAAATGGAGTCCAATTGTTGATTTTTTTTTCTTTTTTTTTTTGCTTTTGGTGTTGAACCTAGGGTCTTTGCACTGAACTATATCCACAGACTTTATTATTTTTTATTTTGAGACAGAATCTTGCTCCTCTTGACATGGCCCCCTTGAGTACAGCTGTGTCACCACACACAGCTGAGAAAAACAACTGTGTCTAACCCATTCACCACTATGCTAAGCTATGAAACAAATCTTAATATGTTGAAAAGATCTGAAGTAATGCAGTTTATTTTTGAACAACATTGGAATAAAAATAGAAATAAATAACAAGCTACTTAAAAGAAAAAATTAAATATTTAGAAATTAACAAAGTTGTCTATAATCAGTGGATATAAAAAATAAATCACAAGAGAAATTTAAAAATATCAGTTTTACATAAATGAAAATAAATTATGAAAATTTAATAAATACAGCTAAAGCAATGTTTACATAAATAAGCTAACAGTGTCACCAACTGTTTTACAGCTTAAAGAACTGATTTTAATAAGATTGTCAAAGGTCAGCTATTTTTGAACTTTAAAATATTGATGAAAATATAAATGAATCTTTTTTTTTTTTTTATTTAAGGAGAAAAGAAAAGAAAGAAAAAAGAACAGTGAAGGGGTACAAGTTATACAGATTTACAGAATAAAAAAATGCGCAGTAGGAAATCACTAGTTAATGGATTACATATTGCCATCTTAGAAATAATTGTTTAAGTCACAAAATTAAAGCTTGTAGAGTGGACATTCCAACAATGAATCTTAATAGCATTTATAATATTTGTGCAGAATGGTCTTTCTGTCAACCCTCTGATTAAATGTTGTAATGATATTTGGGGCTACATTTTCTACGTTAGTTAAATATCTATGATTGACATGAGTGGAAAAAATAGATATCTAAGGGCTGGGGATTTAGCTCAGTGGCATAAGCGCCTGCCTTGCAAGCAGGCAGTCGTGAGTTCGATCCCTGGTACTGATTAAAATGAAAAAGACCAAAAAAAAAAAAAAATAGATATCTGTTTTCAGTGAACATTTAATGAAATGCATGTAATATATAAACAGTGTAAAATAAAGTACAAGTGAAAAACTTTGCATAACAACTAGTACCATGTCCTTATTTGGCACAATCATCCTCATTGAGCAGGTACTATTTACATACATAGTTTACAGTACAAATTGAAACATTGTGGCAGCATTATCTACACAAAGTGGAAATTCATTGCTTTAGATATTGACCAATGAAATGAAGTAGATGAATTTTTTGCTGTGTAACAATTAATAAATCCTAATCATTTGTATAAATACTTAAGAGTCTATTTTGGGCTTTTAGGGTACTTAAATTAACTTTGTGCTTTCTGAAACTTGAGTTTACATTTTACTAGTGGATAGATATTCACAAAGAAGGGATCTGAATACTTGCAGGGGACCTTATGTGCTGCTTTATTAGTTATAGTTAGCATTATTAACATTTTAAAGAATATTTTACTTTTCATATAAGCTCAGGACAGATCCTACCTCCTTTAGACAACTGCCTTAAATTCACATCCCATCTCCCAACAGATGAGCTCTTGTCTTCCTATTAGCCAGAGTCTCTCAGGTTATTCTGTCTCTCACTCTCTTTATTTGAGCTCCTTTTATCCTCTCTCTGTCTCTGTCTGTGTCTGTGTCTCTGTTTCTCTTTCTCTCTGTCTCTCTGCCCCTGCCCCTACATTTTGTTTTCCCCTGGTAGTGGAGATCAAACCCAGGGCCTAGCACTGGCTACATCCCTAGCCCTTTGTTATTTCTTTTTCTTTTTTTTTAATCCCCTTTCTTTTCCTTTTCTTTTTTTGAAACAGGTCTTGTTAAGTTGCCCAGACTGACTTTCAACTTGCCTGAGTGCTGGGATTTGTTCTAACAATATTTGAGAATAAATAGCAAAGAAATATAACAATGGAAATCACAAATGTTCAAAGAAAATCTTCAGACATATTAAATGTAAGAGAGTTTAAATGTGCAAAAAGCAACTTGCATTTGCAAAACTGTCTTCCCTCAGAACCATATGAGTTTCAGAATTTTATTCAGCCAGGTGTGTAGGCACTAACTATGGATGGAAATTGAAAATGAGGTATGCAAACAATAGATCAAGGGCTGAACATTTGGCAAACTGTGATTGGCTGAAGCATGGATGCTGTGATTGGCTGAGATTTAGATAATATACCCCTACTTAGGATTTCAATTTATTTGCATACTAAAGTAGGTGTCAGTCCTTTACATATGGACTTTACATATGGAGACAGCCTTAGTCCATCTTTGAGAGTTTTGTTTTGGCTTTTTCATATTGGAGACTGACCCCAGGGCCTTAGCACTGAGCTATAGTTCATGTCATTATTTTGAAAGAGTTTTACTAAGTCTTTAATTGTCAAGGCTGGGCTTGAATTTGTAATCCTCCTGCCTCAGTATCCTAGAGTGCTGTAATTATAGTCATACACCAGCCACCAAATTTAGTCATCCACTAACATTTACTGACTTTTCCCAGTAAGAAAAGGACTACTTATGAACAGTGACTGAATTTCTACAATTTACTTTATCAGCCCTAAAGAGGTTGAGTTTTGGGAGTGCTGTGTTCTTTGAGAATACTTCCCATCCAATGATTTCAGATGTCAGTGAGGCAAGCAGTCTCAGAGTTCTTAGACTTTGTCTAGCACAGTGCAATCTGCACTCAACAAACTGCGAATTAAGAATAACTTTGCCATTTTGAAAAGATTGAAATATGTCAAAAGAACAAATAGTATTGAGTGATAGGTGAAAATTAAAATATTAGTTCCCATAAAGACGCGTTACTTGAAACATGGATATATCATCTTATCACACACTGTCCATGGCTGCTTTCATGTTTCTTCAGGGCCAGGTCATTCCCGAAACAGAAACTGAATATCCTCAAAGCCTAAAATAGTCGCCATCTGGACTGATTCGGGAAAACTTTGCCAATCTCTGCTAATGAAATGAATTATGATTTTATTGTGTCACAATATGCTTTCTCTTTTAATGTATCTATTGTACAAGTCTAATAAAAATCTCATAGGTGCAATGGTTTAGAATAGTTGAGGTATGATCAGTAAATATGATGAACACTTACATTTTGAAAAATTATTTCAGTAAAAGACACATTGCGTTAACCCCTCAGAAAATCCTCCTCCTCACTTCAACACGCTTATTCCATTGCTCTCACCACTTTTTGAAGCAGCTCTGGAAATCCTTTTCATGAGTTATCTTTTATGTTTGTACTGTCATAGCTGCAGTATTCAATATTCTGAATGGATTCAAAAGTCTACCCTACCTGGTCATTTTGACTTTGGGGAAAAGCCAGATTTGGAATGATATCAGATCTTATGACTAAGATGGGTGAAAACACACTGTGTTTTGTAAGTCTGCCTTTCCACTGGATGGCACTGGCATTCACTGTAGTCTCGATCACACGAAAGACCACTTCCACAGCTCCTTTAGAAAGTGGCAAGAATGATGGGTTAGCTATGTTCAAAGCTGGGGGGGGGGCTATTTTGAAGGGCAATAATGAAAATGTGCCTTTTTCTGTAATAAATAGTTATTAAAAATTTCAAATTCACTATTTACTTTGATCACATTTCAAAAAGTGTTAGAGGTTGAATTGGTACACTTCTGAAGACAGGATAATAGATGAAACCAGATGACTCAGAATGCAGAGACTGTTGCCCCCAGGACAAATGGTTTGGAGAAGGAAGACCTTCAACTTTATGGCAGTACCAGTGTCTGAGGAAAATCATCCGAAAATTATGTCCCAAAATAATAGCATAATCTTCCAAAATAGAGCAATTTCCCAGACTGTCCTCACCCCACATATTTTGAGGACGATCTCTTCCATCCACTCCTCTAATTACAAACTTCAAAACGACGATAACAGCACCACCCTAACTTGGTCTGAGCTACTTCAAATATCACTTCCTTCCTTGTTCCTATTTACCCTTTCAACTGTTCTGAACAGAAGTGTGGAAAGGAAAATGTAATAAAATGCCTTCTCAAAGTAACTGTTGTTTATTTGCCAAAAAATTTAAAAACTGTCCTCCAAATCAAAACACATGTCCCACCGATAAAGTAAAAGATTCTCATAAGGCATACCTAAAAATGTACCCTGAAATTTATAAAATACCTATTAATGTAAATTTATCTTTTAAGTCCAGAATTACAGAAATGGCTCAATTTACATTTTCTCTTCATTTCTTTCTTTCACTAGGCTCTCCATCCTTGGATATGAATGATTTGTTAGTTGATTTTTTAAAACATATATTTTGCTGACTCACCCATCTTTGCTCGTGCCACAGCGTCTTTAGCTGTTGAAATTATTGCTTATGTTTTTCTTGGACTTCTTAAGCTCAAGGGTATAATTGTTTAATTTGAGCTCATTGAATGAGGTCTTGTGTTACTCAGTTCCACTTCTCTTGTAAATTCTGTTGCCTTCCCAGGTACTTGAGGGCAAAGGACTCTTGATTACTATTGCCATGGGGCCCCAAGATCAGTACATATCTCTGGATCACAACTGTTGATCACTAGTGTTCTCCAAACTGTAAGTTTTCAAGATACCAGAGATCTGCCCATTCCTGGGTCTTCAATGCCCTGAGGTCAACTGGGAATTACATCAGTTGGCTGTAATGCTTCTTTTAATCTCTGCATTTCTCAAACTCCTACAGCTTCTGTTGAGAATTCTTCCTACCTTAGGGTTCAAAGAAACCAACCCCTGGGGCTTATGTAATTAGTTCTTCAGACATGCCTGGACATTCCTGAATTTCCAGACTGAATTCATATTGGTTATTCATACATACATTATTCTTTGAAAAAATACACCTTCCACTACTGATTTTTTAAAATTGTTCTTTCCTGTATTCTGTGAAACCCAAAATTATTCCATATCAATTTGATCCCTCCCTTCTAAGATTGGAAGCCAGACTTCCAATCTTGATCTCTAAGATTTCAAGAGATACTTAGGAAAATCTGGCAACATATGAATTTTTGATAAAATTATGAATTTTTGATAAAAATATGAATATTTATCTCAAAGAAGCATTTAGATTTTTAGCATTTGGGTTATTCAAAGATTGGCACTCATGTTTATGATGAGTCCCAGCCTAAAACTTAAAATTTATTGGAAAAAATTATTCCAACTTTGGAAATAATGCAAAAAGGATTGTGTATCTTTTCAGTGTCATACTGGAGCTTCATCTAATGAAAATAAATTTAACTGTAGGAGAGTCTGTCCTTTGTTTAATGTACTATTTATTGATGACTCTGCCCGGAAGTTACACATGAATCTGTAGTTTTTGTTCATTATAGATGCAAAAGATTTGTCTAATAGAAAAGATAGCCCTCCAGATTATTTCCATGTAGGACATTAACTATTTTTTTTAATCTAATGTAGCAATCTTATTCCAGCCTTATTTCTTTCTTTAGGCCTTGCTTGTATGCTTCTGAACTACAGTTATTCACTAGTTTGCTCAGCAACAATAAGTGGTTAGCGCATGCTCCTATTCAAATGAAAGCCTTGTTTTCTCCTTTTCTTGTTGAAAATTATACTTTTTGAGACTTGTCACATTGACTTGCCTAAGGGGACACACAGCCAGGACCCAGGATACTGAGTTGTGCAGAAGTTCAGTTCATGAACAGTTTAAATGCAGGCATTCCCAGGCTATAGGATGAATCCCAAGCAGCACTAGAACTTCACCTGTGCTGAGTCTGTGTTTCTTGGGTTTTGTTTTATTTTCTGATTCTGTGTTTTTGTTTTCTGTTTTTGCCAAAGTCTACCAGTCCATCTATACTTTGTCATTCATAATTCAGACAATAAATATCCATTTCCTCAGACAGATAAAACATAATTAGGTATCTGTGTTAGTCAGTTTTCTGATGCCTTGACAAAATTATCGTAGGGAATCAATTTATAAGGAAGATTATAGCTTCAGAAGATTTAGTCCATTCTTGCTTGACCCCACTATGCTGCGCCCACAATAAAGTAGCAGGGGTCCCAAAATCCCCTTGCAGGGCACACTCCCAAGGACCTGACTTCCGTCCGCTAGGCCCTACCTCTCAAAGGTTCTACCACCTGCCAGCAGCATAGCCGCTGAAGACCAAGCATTGCCACTCTCTTTGTGGAACAGTTTCAGAACATACCAGTATCAAGCCATGAGCCTATTTTTAAGTAACTCAGAGCTCATCCTCTATATCTGTATCTATATCTGTACTTGGTTTATATATAGACAGTAAGTTATTGCCCACCGATAGCTATAACAGGTAAGAATCTGATTATGATCTGACCATCTCTATCAAGTGGGAAGTAAAATAAACATACCATTTATTTGTTAGTTGGTTTGTTTTCTCAAGATCTGGGTTTGTTTCCTCATGAAGAAAATAAATCTGGATTTCCTAAACTTCTTTTACTATTCACTGATTAGATGAACTAATATTGTTCCCATGTAATGTTCTCAATTTAAAAAAAGCAATCATATATTCAACTAAACTGCATTATGATTCTAATAAATTTAAAGAAACAGTAGTTGTATTCTGTACTAATTTAAATATAATTTCCATTATCTATTTATATTAAGGACTAAAATTAACATTAAATCCAATTGATTCCTGTAGTTATTAGGTTCACACATAATTTTTAAGTGGTGCAGAATACCGAAATGTCAGCTAAAAAATTTTATTTGACAGTAGTTATATGTGTGGGAATACTAATATGCATATTAATTTCTGTAACTTTAAAAATGTGTACTTGAGTCATATTAAATGTAACTGTGATTTTTGATGGTTTGCTAAAATGGTTGGGCATGACAGCAATTTCTCATTTACCTCTCTTTCAATTATCTTTGTGAAATGGAAGTGAATTATTTTCCTTAAGATTATAATTAATACTGGGATTTGAAATTATACAGTTGTGTAGGAGATCCATGATTGTGAATCAATCTGACAGAGTATGTTTTAATTGACAAACGGAAAGGAAGAGAAGCATTATCCTAATATGAAATATATGTCTTAAAACATGAAAGAAGGTTGTAAAAAATAGACTTGAATAGGTACACACTATTGTAGAAAGTGAATGTTAGATGCTTTGGTTCATAATACTATCTGCAAATGATAAGTGTGAAAAGCATTTTTGCATGTTAAATATTTATGCAAATTTGTTCAGGTCTGATTAATTTATTCATAGTTCTAAAAGTATGAGTGATCATCAGCCAAATATTACAATTAAGCAAAACTAGAATTTAGTTTATGCTCTGTTAAACATGCAAGTAATGGGCTGGGGATGTAACTCAGTGGTAGAGCATGTTGCCTAGCATGAATAAGAGTCTGGATTTGATCCCCAGCATTGTAAATAAATAAATATATTCAAATATGTCTTGGAAAATTCTGCTTGCTTTTAACAATAGTTGATAAACTTCTTCTGTGTAATCATCTCAAAAGTCAGGAAATTTGTTTGTCCCTTTGATATTTTTTTGACAGTTTGTGCTACTGTGTTTTTCTAAATGTTCATTTATAAACCAAAAATACTTTTTCATTGCCTGTTTACACATTGATTAGTTTATTTTACAATTTTACAATATTTATTTATTTATTTTGAGACAGGATCTTCCTATGTAGTACAGGCTGGCCTTGAACTCTATATAATCCAGACTGGCCTCTTGCCTCAGCTGTGCTAGAATTTCAGGTGTGTGCCACCCTGCCCAGTAGAGTAATTACTGTTTTCAGGCATCTTTGTTTTATTTTTTAATTTAATTTTTATATCAACTATCTACTGATAACTTTTATTTTCCTAAAACAGATCATAAAATATAAAAGGTTTTATTTTCAAATGTATACTTTAAATGGCTTTGGGATTTCCCAGAGAAACACACAATTACACATTTTTTTCCTTTGTTTCATTAAAACACAATTCTATGAATAGTATATTCAGTATTTTTTTAAACGGTTCCACACTACTGCAGAATCTGCATGAGAATAGTTGGCATGCTTTCTGTAAATACTATTTTTATTAACAAAAACATTTTATTGATCACATAGAAAGGTCCTGGAGAACTGTCAGTGCTCATATTTTATGATATAGTTTTTCTTTTAAGAGAAATATTGACCAAATCTCTATGAAATAGTTATGAGTGGAATTCCAGTAGCGGTTTTCATTTTTTCCCAGTGATATTGATAGTTAGTATAGTAAGTTAACCAGAAAAATTCAGGCATATTGATCTGTATGTTGTTTCTCCTTTCTTCCTTTACTGTAAAGGTCAGGCTGAAAAAGAAAGTGTCAGAACCTATGTGGACTGTGTCGTAGATAAAAATCTTTCAATGCCTTTGGCTTCCCCCAAAATTGTTTTATAATCAATAGGATTACAAATATGATAGAAAGCCTAAGATACGTTACATGACAAAGGGGATTTTGCAGATGTGATAAAGGTTGCTAATTAGTTGGCCTTAAAATAAGAAGGCTCTGTGGGTGGGCCTAGTCTAATCCAAAGAGCTCTTAAAAAGCAGAAACCAATACAGATTCTGCCATGTACTTTCAACAATCTATAGTTCAAGATATAGACTTATGAGTATAGAATATGGATTTTTTTTCTGGTACCAGGGGTCAAACTCACAATCTTGCACTTGCCAGGCAGGTGCTTACATTGCTGAGCTAAGTCCATGGTCCTAGACTATGAATCTTTAAGCATCACACTGTAGACAATGGCCAGATGGTACAAGAAGACTCCTCAGAATTTTTAGTGCTTTTTGATCCTAAATAGAACAATCTTAGATATTAGTCATATTTAATATTTAAAGAGGAAAATATAATTGTTCATGTTATTTTTAGTGTCTTTCTTCTGATGGATATATTTTTAAAAAGCTTTCTTTTTCTAACTTGCTTCGTACCCCTCAATTTGGTAGGATATACTCTCACATGTTGAAATGAAACATACTTTAAATGGTAACTGATTCTTCTTGCAGCATCAGAATTGAGGAACAAATACTTTCCTATTTTTATTTTCTTTCTCTCTCAGAATGATAATACAAACAGAATACATAAGCCAGATGCGCAGAGATATACAGGAAATCAAAAATTCCACTGAAAGATGTAAAAACTGCCTCAATGAAAGTAAAGATAGAATTTCAGACCTTGAAGACAAGATTGCACCCAGTGAACAGGAAAGGAAAGATCTTTTAAAAATAACAAGGAATCAGGAAATAAAAATTCAATAACTGCAAGATGATGAAAAAAAATAAATAACCAATATAAGATTGATAGGGATTAAGGAAAAAGAAGAAGACAACATAAAGGACGTCAAGAGGATATTTAGAGAAGTAGTAGCTGAAAATTTCCCAACCATGTGATCGGAAACCAACATCAGGATCAGTGAAGCATACAGTACTCTGAATAGTCATAACCAAAATAAAACTACACCCAGACATATAGGAATCACCATCCCAGAAATCCAACATAAGAACAGAATATTAAAAGCTATCAGAGAGAAAACACAGATCACTTATAAAGGAAAACCTATCAGAATCACAGCAGACTTCTCAGCACAAACAATAAAGTCAAGAAGAGAATGGAGTGAAGTGTTCCAGATCCCACAGGAAAATGATTTCCACCCTAGACTGATGTACCCTGAAAAACTGTCCTTCAAAATTGATGGTAAAATAAGATACTTCCATGACAAAGAACAGCTGAAGAACTTCATGGTCACCAAGCCAACCCTGCAAAAAATATTGAAAGACAGTTTAGATACACTTAGGAAAAAAACACTAAGCAAAGCAGACAATTAAACAGAACAGAAAGATAAAGATGCAACAACAGAAAGATAACATGTCAACAATAAACCAACATATAACAGTTATAACCATTAATGTAAATGATCTCAATGCACCAATTAAAAGAAACAGACTGGCAGAATGGATCAAGAAACAAAATCCAACCATATGCTGTCTACAAGAAACTCATCTAACCCAAAAGGATACTCACAGACTGAAAGTCAAAGGATGGAAAACAATACTTCACGCAACAGGAACCCCCCCCCCAAAAAAAAAAAAGCAGGAGTAGCAATTCTGTTTGCAGACAATGTGAACTTTAAACCAATAATGATCTGAAGAGATAAAAAAAGGTCACTACATACTTGTTTAGGGGAAAACTTCAAGAGGAAGAGATAACTATCTTAAATATATATACACCAAATTCCAGCGCACCCAGTTATATCAAACAAGTATTAACAGAAATGAAAAATCAAATTATCAGTAACACAATTGTAACAGGAGACCTTAACACACCATTGACACCACGGGACAGATTAACCAGACAGAAAATCAGCAAAGAAATAACAGAACTGAATCACACATGTGAACAAATGGACTTGATAGATATATACAGAGTGTTCCATCCAACAACATCAGAATACACATTCTTCTCAGCAGTATATGGGTCATTCTCTAAAGTAGACCATATATTAGCTCACAGAACATATTTAAATAAATGCAAAAGAGTTGAAGTTATCCCTTGCATGTTATCAGATCATAGCATTTTGAAATTAGAAATTAATGATAAAAGATACTGCAAAAATCCCACAAACACGTGGAAACTGAATAACACACTGTTGAGTAATCAGTGGGCCACAGAGGAAATTAAAGAAGAAATTAAACAATACCTACAATCAAATGAAAATACAAATACAACTTCCCGGAATCTGTGAGATGCAATGAAAGCTGTCCTCAGAGGAAAATTTATTGCACTGAGATCCCACATCAGGAAAATATAATGAATACAAATAAATAACCTGATGCTACACTTCAAACATCTAGAAAAAGAAGAGCAAGTCAAGCCCAAAGCCAAAAGAAGAGAGTAAATTATAAAAATCAGAGCAGAAATCAATACAATAGAGACTAAGAAAACAATCTAAAGAACCAATGAATCAAGAGTTGGTTCTTTGAAAGCATAAATAAAATTGATAAGCCCCTAGCCAACCTTATTTAAAAAAGGGAAGAAAAAGCTCAAATTCATGCAATAGGAAATAAAAAAGGTGAAATCACTACAGACTCTATAGAAATACAGAAGATCATCAACACCTATTTCGATAACCTCTACTCTCAAAGGTTTGATAACACAGAAGAGATAGACAGATTCCTAGAAACATATGAAGTACCAAAGTTAGGTCAAGAAGACGTAAAACTGCTGAATAACCCAACTTCTATTAATGAAATTGAAAATGTAATTAAGTCCTTACCTTCAAAGAAGAGCCCAGGCCCAGACGGATTCACTGCAGAATTCTACAAGAAATACAAAGAAGACTTAATACCAACACTCCTCAAACTCTTCAATGAAATTGAAAGGGAAGCAGTCCTTCCTAAGTCATTCCTGGAAGCTAATATTACTCTAGTTCCAAAACCTGAGAAAGACCCAACTAAAAAAGAGAACTATAGACCAATCTCCCTAATGAACACAGATGCAAAAATTCTCAAAAAAATATTGGCAAATAGGATGCAGCAAGTCATCAAGAAGATTATACACCATGCCAAGTGGGATTCATCCCAGGCGTGCAGAGATATTCAACATACATAAATCAATAAATGTAAACCAACTTATCAATAAAGCCAAAAGTAAGAATCACATGATCATTTCCACAGATGCAGAAAAACCTTTTGATAAGGTCCAAGATTCATTCATGATAAGAACTTTACAGAAAATTGGAATAGATGGTCTTTACCTCAATATAATAAAGGTCATCTACAACAAACCAACAACCAGTATCATACTAAATGGTCAAAAATTGAAAGCCTTTACTTTAAAATCAGGCACAAGACAAGGATGTCCTTTATCACCACTCCGATTTAATATAGTACTGGAAATATTTGCCAGAGCAATTAGATAAGAGAGAGAAATAAAAGGGGTAAAGATAGGAAAAGAAGAAGTTAAATTATCATTGTTTGCAGATGACATGATACTCTACATAGAAGATCCTCCTAAACTCCATTGAAAGACTCTTAGATATAATAAATAAATTCAGTAATTTAGCTGGATACAAAATCAATACTCAAAAATCAGTAGCATTCCTATACACAACAAAATCACAGAGATAGAAATAAGAGAAGCCACATCCTTCACATTAGCAGCCAAAAAAAAATGAAATATTTAGGAATTACTGTTACGAAAGAAGTGAAAGACCTATACAGAGAATGTTATAATACACTGAAAAAAGAAATTGAAGATGATCTCAGAAAATGGAAAGACATCTCTTGCTCATGGATAGGAAGAATAAATATTGTGAAAATGGCCATTCTCCCAAGACTCTCATGCAGATTCAATGCAATCCCAATAAAAATACCATCAACATACCTCATAGATCTAGAGAAATCACTCCTAAAATTCATCTGGAGCGGGAAGACATCTAGAATAGCAAAGACATTTCTGAGCAACAAAGGCAAGGCAGGAGGCATCACAATCCCTGACTTGAAGTTATACTACAAAGCAACCATAGTAAAATCAACATGGTACTGGAATCAAAACAGAGCTGAAGATCAATGGAATGGATTAGAAGATACAACCACAACTACAAACACACTCAACCACCTTATCTTTGATAGAGGAGCCAAACAGGTTCACTGGAAGAACGACAGTCTCTTTAATAAATGATGTTGGAAAAACTGGCTCTCCATATGCCGAAAACTAAAGCTAGACCCATGTCTATCACCATGTACTAAATTAAAATCTAAATGGAGCAAAGATCTGCATATTAAACAGAAACACTAAGTCTACTGGAAGACAAATTGGGTAGAAACCTTGAAGACATAAGGATAGGTAGAGAATTCATGAACAGGATTCAAACCACATGAAAAATACTTCCCAGAATCAGTAACTGGGATCACCTCTTATTAAAAAGTTTCCACATGTCAAAAGAAAACTCCGACATAGTGAAAAGAAAACCCACAAACTGGGAAAAAGTCTTAGTGAACTCTCCCTCAGACAAAGGACTTTTGTCTAAAACATATAAAAATTAAAAATAATCAGACCCCCAAAATTCAAAGATCCAATCCAAAAATGGGCATCTGAGATGAATACACACTTCTCAGATGAAGAAATATAAATGGCAAATAAATACATGAAAAAATGTTTATCATCATTAGTCATTAGAGAAATGCAAATTAAAACCACACTGAGATTCCATCTCACTCCTGAAAGAATGGCCAGGATCAAGAAAACCATCAACAACAAGTGCTGGAGAGGCTGTGGGGAAAAAGGAACTCTCTTGCACTGTTGGTGGGAGTGTAGATTTCAGCAACTATTGTGGAGGTCAGTCTGGAGATTTCTCAAAAAGCTGGGATTGGAAGTCCCATTTGTTCCAGCTATTCCACTTGTAGGCATATTCCCAGAACTGAAAGCATCATACCACAGTGATATATGTGCACCCATGTTTATAGCAGCACAATTTGTAATTGCCAGATCTTGGAAACAACCTAAGTGTCCATCAACTGAGGAATGGATAAAAATGTTGTAGTATTTTTATATAATGGAGTATTACACAGCTATAAAGAAGGGTCACATTGAAATATTTATAAATAAATGGACACAGCTTGAGACCATACTCATAAGTGAAATAAATAGTTTCCCTATTGTAAGAAATGATTCAAATATATAAAAGTATGTGGTAATCATGATTTCCCATTATGTGGCTTTGAAGCCTTATAAAGTTTTCACTCATTAATTGGAATGGCTTTATTCTGGGCTGTCTGATATTATTGCCTGTGATGATACGAACAGCTATTTTGAAGAAAACAAGACATCATAATAGCTAGTGCTGATTTAATTTCATCTTGTTTTGAAGTCCCACCAAACTGTTGTTCTTCTGTCTCCATTGGTTTTATCATGTTGTATCTTACTGGATTTTATTATATGTGATAGTATAAATAAAATTTTTATAGGCAAAGAGATAATATAGAAACCATTGTTTGTTTTCTGTTAGCTGGTTCTAAATACCCTGTAATACTTTCATCCTCTTGAATGGTTTCACACTGCCTTGATATGTTTGATGCCATAGTATACAAAGTTATACTCAAATATTTCAAGGAAAGAGACACGATGGTAACTACTATTATGTCGGGTTATCTTGTGGTGAAGCACTAAGTTGCTGAAATTGTTATGCTTTGACCTATATTGTTATGTTGTTATGTCCTCTTTTATCTCAATCTCCCCCTTTTTAAAAAAAAATCATTTATTTATTATTTTTTTTAATTAAGGGAAAAAATTAGCAGGATATATTATAGTAACTTTTTTGATTTCCTATTAACTTGATTTGAAATCCTGTACTATTTCCACTATCTTGTTTTGATTGATTTTACTCTGTTCTGTTTTGTTTGATAGTATCAAGTTTAAGGGTATAGGCAACTACTTTGAAGGCAATAAGATTCACTATGACGCCCATTCTGGTTTGACTATTGTCTTCTTTTGACGTCCTGTAATGTCTCCAATGTTTAGGTTTTATTGGTCTTGTTCTGTACTATTTGTTCAATTTTATTATACCTAATGGTATAGGCAATTATTTTTAAGGTAGCAAGAGGCATTATGTTAACCTTTGTTGATTACCTTGTACTCTGTTTTTACATCATGTATTATGTCCATACTTTGTTTTGACTGACTACTTTGTTTTGTTATGTTTGGTTTTATTCTCTTTCAAAAAAAAGTAATAAGAACTATGGGAGTAATAAAACCCAAAACGTGTAAATGTTGTTAAAAGAGAGGGAAAAAAGTGCTCTAAAGGATACAACTGCAAGTGTGTTTAGGTGTGTTAAGATAATGACCATATTACTAAGCTTTTGTTGGATCATTGAACACAACTGTTTGCAGTCTCACTGTTTGAATGTCAACTTTGTATGCTTTAATCCTGTAACTTGAACAACTATTTCTAAGATGACAATATGTAATCTATTAACTAGTGATTTCTTACTGTTTTTTTTTGAAATTCTGTATTACTTGTACCCTCATACTGTTTTGTTTTGTTTTTTCTCCTTTAAATAAAATAAAAAAAAATAAAAGAAGAAGAAAGATCTTCATCTCATTTTACCTTTGGACTTCTTATAGATGTCTTTAATTTTGATATTTACATTGAAACCAGTCATAGTACTTTAAACAGCTTGAGCATTAGACTGTTATATTTTGTTAAATGATGTTTCAATTATCTTGACCGTTTTATTTTGTGCAAAGCCTTTAAAAGATGGATAGAATAATTAGTCTTAGTCAATAAGCCTTCAAGAACATTGATTTTTCCCCAGTGAGTCTTACACTCCAATCTATAAGTAATTGCTATGGCATTACCTTAATTGCTTCATGAGGAAACTTCTTAATCAGTTACTGACAAAACAACAGGATAAAATTCCTTATTTTTATTTCAGAAGTAGCAACGGGATTCAGCAAAACATGGAATAAGGGGCTGGGGATTTAGCTCAGCGGCATAAGTGCCTGCCTTGAAAGCAGGCAGTCGTGAGTTCAATCCCCGGTACCGATAAAAAGGAAAAAGACGGGAAAAAAAAAAAAAAAAAACAAAAACAAAAACCATGGAATAAATTCCTTCATTATATGATCAATACAAAATCTGAGATCTGCTGTATAGGGTATCAAGCTAGTTTTACCCAAATAAAGAGTTACAAGAAGAAACTGCCATTAAATTAAAACAAGATATTTTATAGAACATTTTCATTCAGAAGTATTAGATTTATTAATAAATATCTTTGTCCATTCATTTACCTCAAAGTCACACGACTATGTAATTGGTCAGTATTTCACTAGGAAATACTTTAAAATATTTGTTCCTGCTTTGTATATTGGTTCCCTAGATGATTAATATAAAGAAAGTTCATCTTGAATTTCTTTAGACCAATGGAAAAAGAAGAAAGTATACCAAACCATGTGCATGTCTTTTTCTATGTGTATAGTTGAGAGGACTATACCTATGTAAGCAATCCATGTTTAAGGGAAAGTTAAATATCACAGTATTCATGAAGGATCTTAACACAAGGCTCTGATATGAAGTTGAAGATCAATAACACTAATTGAAATTAATGCTAATTGGAAAAGCACTAATTGAAATCCCATCCATTCCACATTAGTCTGAAATTGGTTCTATGATTTTCTTTAAAAAAAAATTCAAAAACAAAGTTTTAGATTAACAAATGCTTTATTACTTCTTGGCAAGTGGAACTCAGTTTCATGAAAATAGATGACATAGAGATGTGCGTTGGGCATTAAAAGCTTTTCATTAACCATAACAACACTAGTTAGAGAGTTATTTCACCTGCATTTCAATTTGTAATTTAATTTTGTAGGTCATAACATGAACTACAGAAAGTACCTAATCCAAGTTCTTTGAATTCTTGTAACTTGGCATTATGTTCTGAGCAAATGGTTTATTAAGCAAGCTGCTTGGAAGGCATGATACCTTGGTTCAAACACCTAACCTGTGTTTTACAACTCTTAAAAGTGATACTAATTGGCGACTGGGATTTTTAAGTTAAAAAAGGAAGTAATAGATGGAACCTTAGACATAGTATTTAAAAATTAAAATCTAACTAGATGATCCTGGTTTAATCCTTATTTTCTAAGTGTAGAATACATGGTTATTGACATATGGAAGGAGATCCTAACAAATATCTCTATTTCTTTCTTTGGCATAAATGCCAGCCAACTCTACAAAGATCTTACATATATTCAAAACATCCTTACTCCAGCAGTTGGGAGCTCCAGAGTGATATTCAAGGATTAGCAGAGCACATCCACAAATTTGAAGGAAGAAAGAGAATTAGGTTTTGGGACAGCTGCCAGTTTAAAGATGCACCACGAAGAGTGTTTTGCTATAATAAGGTTACTTTTGAATATCCTAATATGCTCAACTGAGCACTTTTACTGCTTCTAGGTTAAGGGCCACTCATTGTGTGAAAACAGCAAAACATGATTTCCTTTCATTCAACCCTCTGAGTTTATTTATAACCACTTTGACATCTGAAATTTTTGAGATGCATGTGAGATAATTGAGCATATAGTAATAAAATTGTGCCTTTTTATATCCATGATAATTAAGTACCTTAAGCATAGTAGATATGAAATTAAATTTTGCAGTAAATTTTTATGACTTCATTCAGGAGAGAAATGATTCCCTGTAAAGCAAGGTACTGGAAGAAAATATGTGTAATATCTTTTAGAAGGGTTTTCTGAGACTGTAAGTGAATGAACACTCTTTACTTGAAAAAAGTGAGTATTGCAAACAATCTTATCTGTATAGAATCTTTCATGGAATAATTTTGAAAACATCTCAAGAAGATTCTAGCATCCAATTTTTCTGTTTTGCTGAACTGAGAATAAATTTAGATAATTTCTAACTACCATGCTGAAACTCAAAAGACCAAACATCATACAAATGGAAATGAGAGCACTCTATTAATCCTCCACTGGGATTCATTTTTCAAAGGTGTTTCCTATCAATAGGCCATTTATGTTGCTAACCCTTTTCTCAAAGTGACAGTGACTTGATTCTAGCAGTGATTCCACAGTCTGCCGTGGTATTGGATTTCCATTGTGACCAGTAACTGCTGAAACTGATCCCAGGGCTCTTGGCCACACAATCTAAACATTGCAAATCACACAAAGAGGTAAATTAATTCATCCCACTGGTTCTAGGAAGAGCAAATTGTGCACAAATATTTCCAGATGAATACTGTTGCTTTCTAATCAAAGCAGGAAAATGAAGGAATGTTAATTTTCTTTAGAAATTCATTTGCATACTTTTTAAATGCTAATGCAATTGCAACAGCTAGTAAACATTCTAAATTACATGGATGTGACCTCTTGTCCAGCCAGATTAGTTCAGGCCTGACTTTAGGCATTTTGGTGTTACGGGTTTGCCAATTTGCCTGAGAAAACATTTTTATAGATTAAACAACCCCATGGAATGTATAAATATATATTTATCTTATTTATGTTAGTAAGTATTTCTGTTTTCAGTACTTTTCTGTATCTCCCCACCTTTCAACTTCCTTTTCCATTCTTTCCTTTCATTTTTTAAGGAGATTCTCTCTCTTCCTGACCTGTTTGTTTTGAGTAATGTCACACTGAGCTCAAAGTTTAACTAATGACTTTTGCAACATAGTTTCCCTGATATTTTTTATTTTATTGGATGCCAGGACTGATATTCAGAAATGTCTCTTGAATCAGTCTTTCTTTTCAGTTTTATTGCTACCACTGTGTTTCAATATATAGTGTTTCACTTGGTATAAATCAGTCTTTACTGCTCCTGTTGCTTTGGTTTCTCTCCAGCTCATAAGAACATCTTACGCACTGTTGCCAGAGAAGTCTTGAAATTCAGCATAGCTAAGATTCTGCCCTGCATCACAACCTGCAGCATTCCACACTATCTGCAGAACAACTTCCAAAGTCCTTGGCAGGGCTCTCATGTTCTTGCTCTCCCTCCACGGCCAATGCCCATCTCATCACCTAATGGTGACGTAACTAATATAGATAACTGTCTTGCTAAACTACCTAATTTCTTCAACCCTACCACATTTTCTATTTTGATGTCTTTGCATGATTATATACACTTTGTATATTACTAACTTCAAATTGGGGTAGACTTTTTCAGGCTTCTGATGTAAATGACCTATAGTTGGAATTCATAAAGCTGCATTATTAATTTTAATCTTTTTAAGAGCTCTCTCCACAGTTGCTCCATCAGACTGAGGCCAGTGCAGCGGGTACCTGCAGGGCCGTGTGTCCTTGGAGTTCAGTCACCTCGTACTGCAGCTGTCCTTTCTCACAGTGACGAGAGTTCACTTTGCTCTTCTTGGCCTCCAGTACAGAAGACAGGGCTGTGTAGTCTTTGTCACACTTTAGGCTCTGTTTTTCTTTGAGGACACGGCCGTCATTTGATACTTCTCTGCAATCTTACAGTGATAGAATAGACACTTGGAAGAGAGCAAGCTGTGAAGAGAAATTGAAGAATGCATTTTTAAACTAACATTCACTTACTTTTTTATAATCTGACCACATTGGTCAGGTCGGTTTCAAGTTCCTGGGGTCAAATAATCCCTCTAACTCAGTCTTCCTAGCTGCTGGGACTACAGGTCTGCATTAGTAGATGCCAGGAATGTGTTCTAATGATGGTTTTATAGGAGAACTTGTAATCATTGTTAGTTGCTGCACAGGCTTTTCTGGATGGTTAAGTGATAGATGTGCTAAAGTCTTAAATTCTTTCCAATTTTAGGATGTGTTATGTTTTTGAAATAAGTTATTTCACCTTGGGTGATTTTGAATATTTGTTTTGTATTTTTTAGCTGTATCAATTACCATAAAGAATGTAATTGATTTTTTAAGATTTAATTAATCATGTAAACTATAACCTGATGTTGTTGAAGGCAGTGAATAATCAATGCTCTGTGCTCCTGTTTAAAATTAGAAAGATCAAGAGATACGTCTTTCTAGAAAACGTTTTTTGGGGTAATTACATTGTAAAAAATAATACTTCAGATTATTTGAGAGGAATATATTCACTCTGTCTCTAGAACTAATCCTGAATATTTCTCTCTCTCTGTTATAGAATTATTAAATCTGTTACAGAAAGCCCCAGATTATAGTCTGTTTCTCTTTAGTAACCATGATTGCTAGTTGACTAATAGATTCTTCTTGCCTCCTTCCTACCTCTCAAGCTATGCTAACATAGAATCAATCTGAAATTGGTGTCTGCATTATATTGTAAGGCTCAAGTCTAACAAGGAGAAATGTAGTTAGTTTAAATGTAAACGTCATTTCCTCCTTGCAGATCCCAACATTCATATGAAGTACACAAGTATGAGACAGAAGTGTCTTAATAATAATAAACAGAAAATATTCTATTTTTGTTATCTGTTATTTCTTTCTTTTCTTTCTTTTTTTTTTTGTATTTTTACCGGTACCAGGGATCGAACTCATGACCACAGGCTTGCAAGGCAGGCGCTTATGCTGTTGAGCTAAATCCCCAGCCCCTGTTATCTGTTATTTCTAAAATAAGAAACTATTATCTTTATAACACAAGTTGAAGTATTGTTTAAGATTATTTTGGAAGCCTATCATAGGTAAAGTATCTAATTTTTTTGTTTCTAAACATTTATGTAATGCTGTGATTGGGGAGCTCTACAACGGATATTTTCAACAATATGAATATAATTATGAACACCATCCACTGTCTACCCAGGAAAATTGAGATCACTGTCAACCTTTCAAATTGTGGGAGTAATTAAACAAGGAGATTTTTTCACTCAGGTGATGACAACTGTGAGGCTACATGAGCAGAGAGTAAATGTCAGGAAGCTCTAATTCCCCTGGGGTTGGAAGGACGTGGAATGAGTGTATGGTTACCAGAAGCTGCAGCCAAATTCAGGTGGAAGCAGAACCATGGCAGAGAAGGGCAGTGACTACCTGGGAAGGGGAGAAGCACAAGTGTAACAGAAGCCAGAGGCCCAGAGGGGAGACATGGGTGCAGACAGAGGTTCTGCAAGATACAAGGAGACAGGAAAAGATGCCTTTGCTTCTTCCTGTAAGGAAAAATCTGTTTAAAGGACTCCATTTGTGTCTTTTAAAGACTGTGTGTTGGCCATGTGGGCAGAAATAAGCTATAAGCTCCTCTGAGTTATGTTGAAAAGAGACATTCATAGTGCACAGGGAGTTATGTTGAAAAGAGACATTCATAGTGCACAGGACAACAGTGGTCAGCAAGCAGGAGCACTGGCTCATTGTGGATATGAGTGACCAATGCAGAAATACAAACATGCCTTCTTTGTAAATTCTGAAGAGCTGTGAGTGTCTTTCTGTCTCTCCATAACACAGAGAATAGAAAGTTAGTAACAATGGCTGGTATTTATTTGTGTTTTTTCACAAATGTGTATTATTGCTTTTAATTCTCAAAACAATCTCATGTGCTTTTGTTAGCCATTTTATGGAAAAAGGACATAAAGAGACATAAAAATGCTCCCTGATAGTCACACTGCTGTGTTCAATGACGTAGTTGTACTTTGGGACACTAGATGTATCCTGAACCAGCTCTACCATGTGACTATTGTTTTCAGATAAAACAAGCATTGCTTTTTTAATGAGCATAATCCACATGCTGTCACCCATGACCAAACTTTCAAGTTTCTCAATACCAAGTGCTCTAGACTCATGTCCTCATTCCTGTTCTTGCCCTTATAATCAGAGCAGTCAGAATAACCTTTTTAAACAAAACAAAACAAAACACAGCTCTTCAGAGTTTCACAAAGATGATGGATCAGTAAGTAGCAGCATAAAGAGGCTCCCTAAGAGAGACAACTCAGATGCCAGAATAAAACATCCTGGAGAGGTCTGGACACAGGGAAATGGACCCTCTTGACCCAGGAAGAAACTAAAGAGAAAAGAGCTGGTCAAACATGCAGTCCTGGGGCTACCATTGGAGCACCTAAAATTAGTGGCCAGGGCACTCTCTCCAGAGTGGCCAGAAGTTGTGCTGCTGTGACTTGCCAGAGTTGCTGGAACTCATGCTGCTGCGACCCGCCGGATCCCCAGTCACATTGAAATCAGAGGTCAGTGAGTCCAACGGAGAACAGAGCCAGTGTGTAGACCTGTATTAACCCGCAGTGAGTGTAGAGAATAAGACCGTCTCACAGGAAAAGGGCGACCAACTAGACGACATGTTGGAATTGGGCAGGATGGGCAGGAACAATGAATGGCAGTGACTTCAGTTGGTTTGCTCCCTTCCTAGAGCAGATTGGTTGGGTCTGCTTGGCCTGAGTTACCCCTGGCCAGGACCCAATAAATCATCCCAAATCAATTTTGTATGTGTGGCACACACTAATGCAGTGAAGGCCCCCACAGATTGACTGACTTGAAGGGGAGGGGCCAGCATTTGCCACTCCTGCTTGCACCTCAATGACCAACAGCAAACTGGAGAGGGTAGAAATCTCTAGCCAAGCATGCTTCACAAGAACCATAACCAACAAGGAAAGGGGCTTGGATCTCCACTATACACCTATATGGAAGAAACCAAAAACGTGACAAGAGAAAGAAATAAGAAAAATCCTCCTAGCCCCCAACCCTGAGAATATTGATCCAGGAGAGATAAACACAAAAGAGATTGAGGGCAGCAAACATGCAATGTCAGAGATGGTATCAGTGGACATAAAGTGATATCTTTGGGAACTTATAGATGAACTCAAAAGTGAAATATTAATTCAAGTAAAGCAAGATATAAGTAATTAATAAAAGAAATGCTAAGCACCACTCAAGAAGACACAGATGGAAGAATGGAGGGACACACAAAAAAATGAGAGAAATGTCTGATGAAAAATATGAAGAAAACCTAGAATACATGAAGCAGATTCAAAGAAATTACCAGGAAATTAAAAACTCCATTGAAAGCTGGCAAAACTGCTTGAAAGAAACTAAAAATAGACTATCAAAACTTGAAGACAGGTTTGCAATATGTGATCATGAAAGGAAAGATTTCTTAAAAATAACAAGAAAACAGGCAGTAACAATACAAAGGCTAGAAGACAACAAGAGGATCTATAACTTAAGAATAAAAAATGTGAATGAAGAAGCAGGGGTAAAAACAAAGGAAATACAAAGGATATTCACAGAAATAATTAAGGAAAACTTCCCAAGCTTGGGAAAAGGAAATGATATTCAGATGTATGAGGCATACAAAACTCTAGTCACCTACAACCAAAGCAGAGCTACACTCAGACATATAATAATCAAGATTCCAGAAATGCAATATAAGAACAGACTATTAAAAGCCATCAGAGAAAAGAAACAGATCACCTATAAAGGAAAACCCATCAAAATTACGACAGGCTTCTCGACACAGACTATCAAATCAGGAAGAGCTTGGAGTGAAGCATTCCAAGTCCTGAAAGAAAATAACCTCCAGCCCAGATTGATGTACCCTGAAAAACTGTCTCTAGAAATTAGTGGAGAAACAAGATGCTTCCATGACAAAGAGGAACTTGGGGAATTCATGACAACCAATCCAACCCTACAGATAATACTGAAGGACATTCTAGAGAGAGAGAGAGAAAAAAAATATCAGGATATCAGGAACAGTGCCTCAATGAATGGAACAGACAGTGGAATGAAGGAAAAAAGTAGAAAAATAGCATAGCAGAAATGAGGCAGAGAAGGTTAGCTATAATCTCTAACATAGTTGGCCTTGATACATTAAAAAAAAGAAAAAAGAAACACAGGAAGAGTAGATCAGGAGGTAGGGTCCAACGAGATGCTCTGTATAGGAAATATAATTAACTTGAAAAAGGATTTATGGACTGAATATTAAATATGAGAAAAACAATGTTCTATGTGACAGGGAACCAGAGAGAAATAGGGGCAACTTGACCAACACCTGCAGATAGGTTAGAAAGACAGGACACTTATGTGCAATAGAGAACTATTTAGCTCTAACAAAGGAAAACCTTGAGGCTTTTGTAAGTAAAGGAATACAACTTGAGATCAAGTCCAAGAGTGAGAAAGTTTGGAACCACTTAGGTAAATAGCAGATTGAGGGAGTTGGTGGGACCCAAGGTGCATAGTGTACCCTGTGGGAGTAAAAGGGGAGGAATAGTCTTAAAAATAAAGGCAGAGGATATTATTAATAGTGTATCAGGACTTAAAACCCACATTACTTACAATGCTCTGTTTAGATGGATTATATTCTGTTCCAGTTTGTCTACTTGTACTAGATTTGAGGGCACAGGTAGCTATCCCGAAAATATAGTACAATAGGACATAGTGTGATAATCATCCTTAATTTCCTATTAACTTAATTGGAAGCCCTGAATAACTTACACTGTTTTATCATGACTGATCTTAGTTGAATCTGGTTTGTTAGACTGCTGTTTTGTATTGACAGATTTTATTCAAATCTGTTATGATTGATAGTATCAAGTCTGAGAGTATAGGCAACTACACTGAAGCTGACAAGATTCACTAGGATACCACTCTGGTTTGATTATTACCTGCTTTTGAAATTTTACACTGTTTACAATGTTTTGCTTTTACTAATATTGTTATGTACTGCTATATCCAATCATACTGTGCCTAATGACATAGACAGTTTTATTGACAATAACAAGAGACAACACAGTAACCATCATAGATCACCTTGTACTGTGGTCCTATATGACTTTTTCGTTTCATGTTTTTATAGGAATTTGTTTTGTTTTGTCATGCTTTGTTTTGTTTTTCTCTCTAGTACAGAAAGGATAGAAATACATGTAGAGACTCATGCATGCATAGAACCTATTAACAGTTTAGAAGAACTGATCATATAATGTATGATGAAATGAACAACTACTTTAAAGAAAAAGAGACACTTACAGACCCAGTGCTGATTCTATAACGTCATGATATGAAATCCAGCAATTCTATTCTTTGTTCAGAGTGATTTTAGCCTGTTTTCTTTTGTTGTATTTAATTTCAACATACATGAAGGTATGGACAGCTATTTTGAAGAGAATGAGAGACACTATGACAGCCATTGTTGATTTCCCTATTGTTTGAGCTTCAAGACCTAAAACGCCTTTCTCATCTTGTTCAGAACAGTTCTATACTATGTTGTTTCACATGAATTCTCTGTATGTGAAGATTTGGACAACTATTTGGAAGAAAACAAGAGACAATATGATAGTGAAGATCTCTGATTGTCTTGCTTTGAAATTTATGTCTCTTACCTTGCTTTCTTATATTCTGTTTTGTTATGTTTAATTTTACCCTCTTTAAAATTAAAAAAAAACAGGTCTTCTTTTCAAAGTACACTGCTGATATCCCATTGTTTGTTAGTAAAGGACGATAATATTTAAAAATTATGCAGCATACAAGTTTATGGATAGGTGTTGCCTAGTGTGTTTAGACTGCTGCTTGTTTCCTGACGTGGTTGGGCAGTTATTTACTTACATACCCACTTCCTTTTGGAGAGACACTGTCTTTACCTCTCATTCTCAGAGGCCATGAGCAAGGGCTGCAAATAAGTCATATAGAAATTATCGGACACATTCTGCTTATAAGAAGAGTGTGGATCTTTAGGGAGCAGAGACCTCAGGGCTTACACACTAAGTCTACATACACCAGAGACCCCTAGAGGGGTTGTGAGTGGATGGGGGACACAGAGTGTCTTGGCAAAGTGACACCCATTTTGTAACGTTTGTCAATGGTGCTATTTGTTTTGGCCTTTCCTGCGTATATTTGGTGGGCAGCCAGGGCAACAAAGTGCACTCCTCAGGCTAGCAGCTGGGGTGAATCTCTAAGCAGTAGAGAGGAAGTAGGCAAAGGAAACTGGCCAAGGACATGTACAAGCTAAACTTAACAACTTGCTTGCTCATTTTTGAACTAACAACGCAAGCTAAAAGTATGCTACACTCGGTCTTAACATGCTGGAAGAAATGCTAGGTATCTGGGATGCTCTCCTTTTTACCCCCTTGACAATGAGTCATGCCATATTTCAAACTAACTGCTGCTCTTAGGTAGTAAAATTATTTTAGATATTTGACATATGTGATCAATGAAAAAGGGACAGTGTGAAAAGCCTGACACTGTCCTAACTCCATCTAGGTGCACAAGTACTTCTGAGACATAAAAACAAAGATTACTTAGTATTAAAGCATAAGGATATTTTACTCTGAGGAAAAAAAAAAAACCCTTTCCTTTCTCATAGACTTGGTGTGCCTGATCAAGGCACTAGAAATTTTGTTTTGTAACTGCTTTGCAGAGTTTGCAAAGATGAGCTTTGCACAAAGACTACAATATGGGAAGTTTTCATATTTTAACCCTAAGTAACTTGCCACAATTCTTCCCAAGTCTATTGAATCAGAAAGATAGTGAGTCCTATGGGCTCTGTACAAAGACTTTGAAAGTTGTTTCATCACTTGAGATTCTATGCAGCCAAAGTAATCACTGAAGACATTGCAGCCAGCCGTTTTCGATTCAAAGCTTATTAACCCGGGCACTGCTTGCTTTGACTTCACACAAGACATCATTAATTATGCTATTAAAATGTTAACTCTCCCTCCAAACAGATCATTACATACCTATGCGTTTAATTATGTATTTTTTTTATCTGAACCAATTAAAAATGTCTCATCCATGAAGATAAAGCTTGTTTTAGTGCATCTTGCAGGGTAAGGCATCACAGTCTGGTACCTTGGAAGTATTTTTCCTTCTTAAATCATTGCCTGGAAGTGCATTTGGCTAACTTTTTTTGTAAAACTAAAGTTGCAGAGGTCAAATTTTGTAGTTGATACAAAAAACTCCTCTCTGAATAATGACATGCTCATGCAGTTGAAAAGGTCTTCAAATAGTGACACAGTTCAGCCTGAATCCAGATGGGTCCTTTATAGCTGACACTTATTCTATGCTGACGTCCCCCTGAGACAGATTATTCAGAGTTTCTTGCTATGGTAGCCTGTCTCATGTTAAATCATCTTTTTTCCCCTGTGTTAACTGATGTCTAATTTTGTTGCTTAAATTTATGCCCATTAAAAAATGCTTCTCTCTCTTTTTGGCGTGTGTGTGTGTGTGTGTGTGTGTGTGTGTGTGAGAACTGGAGTTTGAACCCAGGGCCGTCACACTGGGCTATCTACTCAGCCTTTTTTTTTTTTTTTTTTTTTTTAATAACTTTGTTTTGAGGCAGGTTCTCACTAAGTTGTCCAGGCTGGCCTTGAACTTGTATTTCTTTTGCCTCAACTTTCTGAGTATCTGGGATTATAGGCATGTGCTACCATATCTAACTTTATTAGCCTTTTTCTTGAAAAACATAAAATTATGTGAGTTTATATATTTTAAGAAATTTTATTTTTATCAAAATAAAATGATAATCTCAAAAATGCAAATAGAAAACCTAACCTCACAAATATAATATTTTGGTGTATTTCCTCCCACATATTTATACACAGTCTAAAAAAATTTTGTATTATGTTATAAAATAAAAATGAATTTACTGACCATCAAAATGTGTCCATTAGTGTTATTTTGATATATTTGAAACTATAACATTAAAAACTATAAGAATATATGTGAAAAATTCAAATTATAAAATAACATATTGATGTATTTAAATGTTATCTAATCAATGTAGAATCTTATTAACATTTGTTTTATAAAGTTGCTTAAAATGGCTTGTGAAACTGACATTATCACTGATTTATATAGTATAAAAGGAAAATAATCCAGACTGAGAGTAAAAATACAAGTCAAGCTATGGTATTCAAACTACTCTACTAGTGAGTTAAATCCTTTTCTCTTGAAAGTTTTATCACACACAAGTAAACTTTTATTTTTTAAAGATATGAAAATTTAATGTGAATTTTTAAAAAACTATCAAAAATGCAATAGTAAAAATTAGTCAAGTTAATTTTTTTCAGTACCGGGGATTAAACCCTTTGCAATTCACAATGTATGTTTTTTTGAGACAGCATCTCACTATGCAGCTCTGGTTGGCCTTCAACTCAGGCTAGCCTCAGATTCACAGCAGTCTTATTAAGGTGTGCACCACCATGCCTGGCTTTTTTGCTGTTGTTGTTTTTTGGGACAAGGTCTCACTACGCTAGCCTTGAGCTCCCAGTGTAGCCTCGGCTGGCTTCAAACTTGCAGCAACCTTCCTGTCTCAGCCTTCCAAGTGCTGGGATTACAGGCATGTGCCACCCCACCTGGCATGGAGGAGTTTAAACTGGAAATTAAACCCCACATTGAGTTACATCCTCACTCTACCCCCTTTTATATTTTTATTTAGAGATGGACTCTTGCTAAGTCATAAAGTTGCCGAGGCGGGGCTTGAGCTTGCAGATAAGTATGCACCACATGCCTGAGTTAGCAGTGCTGATTGTTTTTTCTCTATATTCTTTGGCTAGAAAAAGAAAAGCATAACACACTTCTTCCTCCCGAATGTTGGTACATCTGGAGTGATTGGTTTTACAAATTTAGAGACTGTAACTAAATGTTGATGTTTCACAGATCGACTCAGTTTTGAGTTCCTCAAAAGCTGACTCTGAGATAGAGATTCAGAAAGAAATATTTATGATTTGTTAAGAAAACCATCTTGCGAGAAGCAGGTAAGTAAGTAAAGGAGGTGAGACAGGGTACAGAGAACGGACAAGCAAGACACATTTCAAATGAGATAATAGCCTGACACTGATTCCACAGGGTACATTACAAGGGAGATTTAAAAAATGCTGTTTGCTGAAATAAAAAAAAATTCAAACATACATATACCTTCTGTTATCATATGTATTCCACATAATTGACAATTTCTGGAGCAGTTCTGGACACCACTTTTGTGAGCATCTTTATGAGGCATGACAAAAATATAAGTATCATGAAAGCCACTATTAAGTGCCATCTAATGGTAAGGCAGACTCATAAAAACATTACAGTGTGTCTTCATGACCTTATTCAGTGGATCCAGCACTGCATGACTTCTGGTGCTTCCTTAAAGTCAAAATGACCACGAAAGATAAAACTTTTGAATTGGTTCCGCACATCTAAGCAGCCACAATAGTGTAACTAGACTCCAACTCAAGCCAGCCTTTGGAATGGGTTTTTCTGGGAATCCTGTGGTTTTCAGGCATTTCTCTGCTCCGGGAGCATGGGCAGAAAGCATCTTGGCAGCTCAAGGTCTGTCCCTGAGGAGGAATCCAGGGGGGACAGGGTGAGCTCTTGATGTTCCTTATACTTGGCTGTCAGAAATCTGCATGTAGGTTTAGATATATGATTCTCCACATTGACTGGGGCAAAGGGTTTATGACAGTGATGGGGAACTTTTTAGAGCTTTCAATGATAACAAACATTGGCCAAGGAACATGTGCCGTAGGTTTGCCACCTCTGGTCTATGATGAAATTCAACCATGAGGCAGAGCTCCCCAGTGCAAGGGTCCATTTAGAGTTTGGCCATTTTCAAGGAGACAGTGATTGCAATTTGAAGAATTGGTAGTGAGGAATCATGTGTCTATGTGCATTAAAAAAGAGGATAATATGAGTTCTATAAAAGTTCGAAGCATAAGGATTGAGGAAGAAGAAAAATGAAATACCTAATAGAGACCCAAACACACTCATTGTGGGAGGTTGCTTGGTTCAGGAAACTTTCAATGCCTAGGCTGCGGAGGAAGATTGGTCAGAAAATTCCCTGCACACTTAGAGTCATGGAATCTCCAGTTTGTGAGCACTTGTGAACTTGACTTGAGTCCCGAGGTGGAAAGGTGCCTGGTTCTCTAGGGACCTAGGAAATCTGTCAAAGTAAAACTCAGAAGTGGCCCCGAATAGTGATAAGCCTAACAAGAAAGGACAATGACCCTGGGTCAAGGCTAAAGAAGGGCCAGCTGCCTTCAAGAGAAATAAAAGAGAAGCAATCCAAGAACAGTGTGTAAGTCTTTAAACTCATGCCAAGTTTACTGAGGAATGTGAGACTGTGTTCGTGCAAATTACCTCAACATTATAAAATCTGCATCCTGAAAATTTCTCACACTCTAACAGAGATATGGGCTTCTCAAATCATTCTGCCTGCAGTTCTGTGATCCTAAATGAGTTGTGTACATTGATCTGTCCCGGGGTAGTGTGTTGTTGTAAAGGGCAACAAGTTTGACTGTTGCTGGGAGGAAGAGTGAAAAGGGAACTAGACAGGAATCCTCCCTGTGTGGTCTTGATGGAAGCTATTTTGTCATTGTGATTATACAACGAGAGCCGAAGAGAAAACACTGAGGAGACAATCTGTGCATCCACCCGGGTGTCCCAGTAGGACACTGCCTGTGTTTTAGTCACATTTCTATGCATAACCTGTATTTATGGAAAGAACTACAGCAGATAGTAATTATGTCTTTAACATGATTAGATTACAAGCTTGCTTTGGCCCATATTCTTGCAAACGCCAATTTTAGTATTAAAAAGAAAATAATAGAAAGTTAAGAAAAGAGAACATCTGGTGGTATTTTCATTTCCATTTTATTTATTTATTTTTAGTAGAGCAGTTATAAGGTCATTAGAAAATTAAGAGGAAGGTAGAGAATTTTCCTATATATGTGTACTCCTCAAGTCTATAGTCTTCCCCTTTAACACTGGGGAAGGTTACACCAGAGTGTAATACATGTTACAACTGATGAAGTTACATTATTATGTTTAGGATCATCTGTTAACCATTGTTTCCTTTAGGGTTCCCTTCCATTATTGTGCATTCTATGGGTTTGTACAAACACACGACCATGTATCTACCATTAGAGTTGCATAAAATACTCCTTGAAGAGTCCTCTGAGATGCACCTCTTCATCACTCCCTCTCCATAATCTGTGGCAACCACTGATTATCATTTTCATAGTGTTGAGAATATCAAATAGTTGGAATAGTATAGTACATGGCCTTTGCAGATTTGTTTCTTCCTCTTACTCAGATGAATTTAAAATTCTTCCCATATGTTTTCATGGATTGGTAGCTTATTTCTTTCTAGAACTGAATGATAATTCAGACATTGCAAATAAGATTACACAATTTATTCATCTACTTACTCATTGAAGCACATCTTCATTGCTTCCAAATTGTGGCAATTATGAATAAAGCTGCTATAAATATTTGTAGATTTTTGTGTGGGCATAACTTCTCAACTCTTTTGGCTAAGTACTAAGGAGTACAATGGCTTAGTTGTTGGAGAGGATATGATTGATTTTTTTTATTCTATTTTTTTTTTTTTTTTTTTTTTTGTATTTTTACCGGTACCAGGGATCGAACTCACGATCACACACTTGCAAGGCAGGTGCTTATGCCACTGAGCTAAATCCCCAGCCCCTGATCTGATTGATTTTACATGAAACTGCCAAACTGTCTTCTAAAGTGGCTGAGTCATGTTGTGTTCCCACCATTTGGGAAGGATCCATTGATCCACTCCGTAACCTCATGCAGTATGGTCAGTGTTCCTTCCCCATTTGGCCTTTCCAGTAGGTGCATGACAGTGTCGTATTATTTTAATTTGTGTTACCCTGGTAATACATGATGGGGAACACTTCTTCATATGCTTATCTGCTGTGTATATCTTCTCTAGTATAAAGTGTCTAAGAGGAATATTTGGCTCACTTTTACTAGGTTTTTTATTTTCTTATTGTTGGCTTTTGAACTTTCTTATGTATGTATGTATGTATTTATTTATTTATTTATTGGGTACCGGGAATTGAACTTGGCATCTTGTGCTTTCCAGGCAGATGCTTATGCCACTGAGCTATATTCCTGATCCTTTTAAGAATTCTTTATAGTCTGTGTGTTTTTTTTTATTGTTGTGGTTTTTTTGCTTTCCTTTTGCAGTGCTAGGGTTTGAACCCAGGACTTTGCACACACTAAGCATGCACTCTATCACTGAGGCATTCCCCCAAGTCCGTTGTTTCATTTTTGTAGCCAAGAAAGTATCCTTTGATTTCTACCAGCTGTAACCATCCAGTCATGCTCTATAAAGTATTGAGCTCATTTTTAAAGCTATATTACAAGATTTATATCCTTTATAAAGTTGGGCACAGATGTTCATTCAATGAGAACATTTCTTTCACAATAACTGAAAGATTATGAGCTAAAGCATTTTTAAAATTTTCCCAAATAGGGTCATGCAGTTTTCCCAGGCTCCAAATGCAACTTCTTCCCTGAAAGTACTTGGGATCAGATCAACTTTCTCTCTACTCATGACAAGTACTCCAAAAGTATCTTCTCCTTTTGAAAACCTTTTATTGTGGTAAACTTCAAACATATATAAGAGGAAGGAGAATAATGTAGTAAACTATGTCATTGTCAACTAATTTTGACAATTGTCATCTGTTTTTAATATGCTGGATGTTCTGGGTTATCATACATTAAATTTCTGATGTACTTGCATCCTTAAACAGGTCACTGTGTGTCTATAAAGGGTGAGGTCCTTCACTGACTAGAACCACAATACTGATTTCATATAGCCATTTCTAAACAATCTGTAATATCACTAAATATTAATTAGTATTGGAATCTCATTGTCTTGCCCATCTCAGCTTGTGTGCTTTAATCAGAATCAAGATCTAAGATTAATATATTGTGTATGTATTTTTAAATGGTATTATACCATATTAATGTATGGCAAATGGACATTCATGTATATTTGTGCAATTTAAAATTAGTATAGTTTATGTAGGACTTCAGTTTTGTAGCAATAAAATTGTAGGAACCTAAAAAATTAATAATATTTAATTCAGTAATTCTCTTCTTAAGAATTTATCTTAAGATTATAAGGAAATATGGCAGGAAGATTCACAAAAGTTTTTATTGTTTATTTATAAAAAAATGAGAGATGTCTTAAAAATAGGAAAATATAATAAATGAATTATTACACAGCTAGTAAAAATCGTATCTCTCAGGAAGGTTTTTATAACAAGAAAAAATCTTGTAATGTAGCTTTAAAAATGGACTCAATATTTTATATGCATTATTATCTCAAAGTTGAATATACTACTCAAAAATAATTGGAAGATAATAAAAATATTAGGTGCTGTAATTATTTTCTTTATGTTATTTTATTTTATTTATAATGTGCACTTCATAATTTTACAATCAAAATATTTATAAAGCACAAGTATGAATTGTAATTAATTCAAAACTAGAAAATATATAGGAGTATTAGTTATGCTCACGTTGCAACTGTTATAAAAGCTTATTGAAAACCTTAAATAAAATTAATACTATGTGTTTGGTAATGTAAAACGAAATATAGCATTAGGTAAAGTAATCGTCAATAATATGATAAAATATATGTCAAATTAATTTTTAAATTACTATATACATTTTTCATAAAGTCATGATATTAACAACTCATCAAGACAAAACAAAAAATCTTCCTGAAAGAGAAAATAAGTAAATAAAACACATTATATAGAGGTAACTTTATTTATGTATCTTTTAAAAATATTCTTCTTATTATTATTATTTTGTCTTTTTGAGACAGTCTCGCTGTGCGGTTCAGGCTGACCTTTAGCTCAGTTTGTAGCCCAGGCTGGTCTTGAACTGGCAACAATCGGCCTGCTTTAGCCTCCCAAGTGCTGAGATTATAGGAGTTTACCACCATGAAAATTTTATTTTAATTCTTTTTTTTTTTTGGCACCAAGGGTCGAACTCATGACCTCGTGCTTACCTCGCAAGTATTTAACTGTTGAGCTAAATCCCAATTTTGAAGATAACAAGAGACATTATGGTAGCCATTGTTGATCTTCTATCATCTTGTTTTAAAGTCCTGTAATGCTTTCATTTTTTTTCTTTTTGTTTCGGTTGGTTTTGCCATTTTGTTTTGTTTTATTTTATGGTGCGTGATGGTATGGACAGCTATTTTGAATAAAATGAAAGATACTGTGGTAGCCATTGTTGATTTCCTGTTGCTTTGTTTTGAAATCCTGTATTGGTTCTGTTATTCTGTTCTGATTTGCTTTGTTGTGTTTTGTTTGGTTTGGTTTTTCTCTGCGAGGTATTTAGCTCAGCAGTTCAAGCACTTGCCAGGTAGCAGTTCTTTATGCCTTGCTTATCTGTATGCCAGATTCTTTTTTCATATTTGGGAAGTTTTCTGCTATTACTTCTGCAAATAGTCTTTTTATGTCATTAGTGTTGACCCCTGCTTTTTCACTGATACTTATCATTCTTAAATTATTTTTCTTTGCATCATCTTGCAGCCATCGAACTGTTATTTCTTGGCTCCTTGTTATTTTTTAGAGATCTTTCCTTTCCCAGTTGCTAGCTACAAATCTGTCTTCAAGGTATGAAAGCTATCTTCAGTTTCTTTCAAGTGGTTTTGCCAGCTTTCAACTGACTTTTTAATTTCCTGGAATCTCTTTGAATCTGTTTCATGCATCATAATTCCTTCCTATATTGCTCATTAAAGGTTTCCATCATTTTCCTATGCTCCTCTTTTTTTCTATGTCTTCTTTAGATATGCTCAGCAATTCTTTCACTATGTTTGTGATTTCTCCTTTTACCTGAGATACTATTTCTGATCTCATTACTTTTATAGTCTCATGAAGTTGTTTACTTCATTTGCTATATTTTCAGAGGTTTTAAGTGTGAGACTTCCATTTTCTTCCAAGTCTATACCTCCCAGACTTGTTCTGTGTGGGGTGGAGCTCTGAGATTGCCTCTTGCTTTCTTGTCGTGACATTCTCCTTAGTTTCTCCCAAAAAGCTGGTTGTGTTGTCCCAGGCACTTCCCACCTTGGTCGCCCCTCTGTGGTGCAGAGGAATGGGCCAGGTACCTGGGTTTCTCTGAGCCCAGGTTCCCAGGGAAGTGGCCGGGCATGGGGTGGGCTTCTCCAGTCCTGTGCAGCTACCCTGTGGCTTCCTTGATGGTCAGGGTGCATGGTGATGGAGCTGCTTCTTGTCTTAGCCTGGTATCTACACCCAGTCTCCACTTTTGGTGGCAGGCACATAGGGATGTGTTTGTCTGATTCTACCTGTGGGCACTGGCTGCCTGAAGGAAGCATGGCTCTCCAGTGGTGGCCCTTGGGCACACAGGGCATATCTGGATGTTTCTCCCTGCCCACGCTGGTTACCTAAGGGAGGCAAGGTTTCCTGGGGCAGTGAAAGGGGCAAGCAGGGATGGGTCTGGCTGTATCTCCGTGTCCACGCTGGCTGCCTTCAGGAAGCAAGCTTTCCAATGGCAGCAGCAGTGCTCAGGGGCACACTATTTGTTTATCTTTTTGATGTAAGGTTTTGCTACACAATTCAGGCTGGCCTTGAAGTCACTTTGTAGCCCAGGCTGGCCTCGGACTCAGAGCATGTAACCATGGTCACATGGAGTTAATTTTAATGGACAAACTCTTACAGAAACCTAGTATTTAAAAGTTTCTTCATTTTATAAATAGTTCAAAACGCCTAAGCCAGGCTTAAGGTATACATGTATAATTCTATAATTCTAGGAGGTGGAGGCAGGAGTACTACAAATTTTAGCCCAGACTGGACAACATAGCAAGATCCTACTTCAAAATAAAAATTAAAAAAGGGTTAATGGGGTCTAGGGATTTAGCTCAGCAGCATAAGCGCCTGCCTTGCAAGCAGGCAGTGGTGAGTTCAATCCCTGGTACCGATAAAAATGAAAAAAAAGAAAAAAAAATGGTTAATGATATAACTCAGTGCAAAGGACCTGGGTTCAAACCTCACTACTGAAAAAATATAAATTATTTATAAAATACATAAATATAAATCATTCATACAATAACGACAAAGTTGATTCATAACCTGTAACTGTGGCTTTAGAACCCACGCCTATCAACTGAGGACCAAAGAGACCCAAATGGCCTTCATTTAGATGTGACATCTCACGGATCACTCCCTTCTTCTTGGCTTTACTGGGGTATGATTGATAAATAAAACTTGTACATATTTAAGGTATACAATGTAATGTTCAATATCCATATATGTCATTATGTCATGCAATTATTAACAATCAAGCTAAATAATGTAGCCATCACATTACATGTGTGTGTGTGTGTGTGTGTGTACTGAAAATACTTAGGATCTACTCTATTGGGAAACTTAATTATACAATATAGTATCATTAACTATAATGGCATTATAAATCACCAGGACTTTTCATCCTGCATCGCTGAAACTGTTCCACTTGACTCACATCCCTCCACTGCCCCCCACTACCCTTTTAGCTCGGTAGCTGTCATTTTGCTCTCAAGTGTTCTGGGTATTTAGATTGCAAATGGGATTAAGATCATATAGCTTGAACTTCCTCTTCCTCTTCTCCTTCCTCTCCTCCTTTTGCTTTTGCTCCTTCTCTATATTATCCTTTGCCTTCTTTGTCTCTCCCTCCTCCTCCTCCTCCTCCTCCTCCTTCTCTTCCTCTCCTTCTTCGGTACACAGTCTTTCCATGTAGTTCAGACTGGTGCTAAACTCACTATATAGCTTAGGCTGACTTCAAAGTCTTGATCCTCCTGCTTCAGCCTCCCGAGTGCTGGGCATGTACCACCAGTCTTCTTTTCTTTTTAACATTCTTTTAGTCCTTTACTCTTACAATTTAGATCTCAGGGTTAGAATAAGAGCTACTCTTTGTTCCCTGAATAGTCATTCACTAAATTTAAATTAATATGTATGACTCAGTTATTGTGTGGTTCTGTAGTAGAGTTTTTAACGTGAGCAAGGTATATGTTCATCATTAGCAAAATTGAAACTTTAAACTGTTCTGTGATATAATTTGGCAGCATTTCTCATTTTATAAATATAAAATATTTATATTTTATATAAAATATAAAAATTTTATATTTAATCCACTATGTAATCTAGGGACATTTTAAAGGGCGTGTTTGTGACTTTTAGACATTTATTATTTCTTTATTCATTCTTAAATAATACGTTCAAGCTTTAAACATTTATCACACTAATCTCTTCTCCACAATCTCCTTCAGCAGATATGACCATAAATTCAAAGCACATCTTCTTGCTAAAACATCTTTCTATCTGATTTATTGATTAGGGTTTTTAAAAATGCAAGCCATAAATCAATAGGATATATTTTAAAAGTTTCTTCATTTGTAGTGTTGCTTTCATCATAGTTAAACAGAAAATGCTAGTGTAAACTAAGAGTATGATTTGTGTTTCTCTTTTAGACAAGGATAGAAAAAAATTGCTTTTGACCACACGATTATAGGTAGAACGAACAGAAATGGACTTGAGTGTAATAGCTAGGAATCTATTACTATATACTTTCTTGTAAGACCTTCTCCAGGTGGTGATTCTTGAAATTTCCTATGTGATTATGAAAAGGCCCCTACAACAGGACAAAGATCCCTTTACATGATGCTTTTCAAATTTAAACATGCACATCCATGACACATGGTTTTTGTTAAGATGCAGATTCTGGTGTGGGAGGTTTGGGGTGAGGGCCTGAGGTTCTGCATTTCTAAGGAGCAAACCAGCTGATGCCAATGTTACTGGGCCACAGACAACACTTCCTGGGGGAAAGTAGCAGCACAGATACTGCCCAGCTCTTCACCACCAAATGAGCTGCACACCTGTGGACACAATGGTATCGTTGGAGCATTTGTCTTTTATCGGTGGTTAGGTTTTGTTTTGCTTTAAGGAATTTCCTTCTATCAAAGGCAGGCAACTGGAGAAATTAAGAATCTATTTGCTGCAATCCTTAAACATCTTCTTATTGTTTCTGGCCTTTTCCCTTAAGTAGAGAAACAGGAAGATGATGAGAAAGAAAGAGAATGAAAGGGAGTCTTGCAAACTGGTCAGCAGTGATCCTACTAATTCCAGTGATGGACTCCCTGGCAGAATGCATGAAATTGTTGAAGAGCTCCCTGTAAATGTCTGTCCTTCCTCGGGGCCTAAGCCTTGGGAGCCCAGTGGTTTATGGTGCTGCTCAAATCTGCCTTACCTTCTCTGTGCATTTGCCCCTTCCTTTCTTAAATCTCTTTAAAAGCATCCATCATGGTCCAATTCATAAAAGTTTGACTCATTATTTTGTACAAGATGTCTACAGTCCGAAAAGGGATGAATGAACACTACTTTTATGGTATTTAATACCTGTGATTTTTAAAAAGATGTGCACCAATAAATAACAAAGGAGACCCACAGTAGCTACATTTTATCTCAACAGAAGATACAAAGCAGAGTCTAGAATCCCAGCATTAGGGGAGGCCTTAATGATCATCAAATGCAGTGCTTATATGAAATGTGATCACAAAATGTTTAACTTTTTAAGATATATAATGACATATTATCATTTATCTCCTTCAGACTCCCCCTCCTTTGCCAGCATTCACTCATCCCATCATTCTGGCCACTTTCTGGAGTGGTTCTGGAAGACCTGTCTCATGAGTGTCTTTAGTTATGCTGTTGTGGCTGCCTTGATGTCCTGAATCTATTCAATACTTTTACCTTTCATGGTCAATTTGACTTCGGGAAAGAGCCAGAACTTGCATGGTGCTGAACCTTGAAAATAAGGCAGATTAGGATATACCATGATGCTTTTGTCAGCTTACCTTTGCTTTGGATAGCATAGGGCAGAAGTTTTCTATGTATATATCACATTTCATAAAGTCACTCATGAAAGGACTTTTAGAACTGCTTCAGAAAGTGGCCAGAATGGTGAGTTAAGTGTATTTGAAGTGAAAGGGAGTATTTTGAGAGGAATTATTGGCAATGTGTCTAAATTAAAATTGTAGTTTTAAAAAATTTAAACACATCATATTTTCTGATCGCTCTTGTACACCATATGAACTAGCCCTATTGCATTGTAGGGAACCTTTAAACCTCTGTTTAAACTTTTCCAGGCACAGAGAGTTCTCTAAATTCCAGAGTGGTCCATGTTGCCAGATGTATATACTGCCCATAGGTTGTAGAGGAAGAAAAGCCCCCATCTTTTGGAACAGACTGCAGAAACCTCTTAGGAGACGAGGTACACAAACATAATCTTACATTTTGCTGAAATGGGCAGGGGGTAAAGAGAGGGAGCATTTGTATGTTCGTAAATCACACTTCCTAATTATTAATCTGTATCTTCTAATCTGTGCACCAGTGTTAGTGGGGGTCTCTTTTAAACAAAAAAAGAGAAAGCAATAATACATCAGATACTCTAATGTCATTCTGTGCAGATTAGAGAAAACTAATAGATTATCTCATTGATAAAGCAGATGATTACCCACCTACTACACCTGGGCCTGTTCTAATCTAATTTCAAAAGACTAGATTTATCCAGCCCATGAACAAAGCTTGCAGACACACAGCTGCTGTTTGGGGAACAGTACTGTGTTGTGGTGAAAAATTACAATGGGTGAAGATCATCCACTGAGGCCTTCAGCTGCACAGCTGAGGCTGAGCAACTTTGCTATGCTGGGAAACCACTGTGGGCTTCCCACCTGGATGAGGCAGAGCTGATTTAAAGCCACAAACCCACGCTTTAGTTCTACACAAAGCAGACATCTGGGCTTCACTTTCACTGGAGAACACAGTCACCAGAAATGCCATTCGGAATATAAGTGACAGAATTCATGTATCCAGGAAAGGGAAAACAGGCATTACAATAACTTTGATATGAAATTTATAAAGAGAATAGCCTTTGCACTAAAATGACAAAATGTAGAGTAAATAGCGTGTGTACTTGGGCGGTGTTCTAGAAAGAAGTTTTGAGACATCCCTAAAAAAGGAAAGGGAAGAATTGTCTTGTTAATTTCAGGAGTGAGTAAGGAGAGGAGTTGAGGCAGAGCTAGCATGATGAAGCCAAAGACTGTCGGAAAGCCAGCTTCAGATAACCCTTCCTTTGCAACTGTACTAAATCTTCAGAGGTGACAACAAAAATAAAGATGCTTATATGCTATATGAAGTGACTAGATTTTTAAAACTAAAATATCTAAAAGGACTAGGTTTTGCATCCATAATATGATAGCTTTATAGATGCAGAGCAAAAGAACCATGAACTATGACAGTGTAGACACGTGTGAGAAAGAAAGCCAGCAGAATTTGCAGAAATTATGGAGTAAGCTCTGCCAGGCTGTGGAGTGGGATAGGATAAAGTTTAACCACTCGTCTGGGAATTACAGGCTTTCAGCTGACATTTAGATTACACAAATAAAATAATTCATTTCTAGGAAATTTTCTACATGAATTGAACTTTTTTTCTCTTTTGGGACAAAGTTTTAGTATATATCCCAGGAAATCTAAGATTTTTTAACTGCTTATTTTCTTTCTTAAACCAAATACTTTAAGCTGGTGGAGTACACATGCCTCTGATCCCATTTACTTGGGAGGCTGAGGCAGGACGGTTGCAACTTTGAGGCCAGCTTGGACAACATAGTGAGACCCTACTTCAAAAACAAAATGGTCAAACAAATAAACAAACAAAAAACAAAAAGGGGTCTGCAGATGCAGTTTAGTTAAGTAGTAAAGTTTATTGTCTAGCAAGCATGACTCCTTAGCTTTGATCCTCAATAACATAAAGAAAAAAAGCCTTCTGTGCCTGTATATCTATAATCCAATATCCCCTTTTACAAAGCCCTACCATTTTCTAACTTCTATTCTTCTTAGTGTTTAAACTTGCTTTCCTTCCCTTGTCTATTCTTACACCTTGGAAAAAAAATAAAACCTTTAAACTCATTTTGAAACTTGAGATGCAGCACAAGAAACTCAACCTCTACATCCTTTGCAGAGAATAGCAGTTAAAAGATGTAGCTCTTGAAGGCTTTAGGAACATGCAAAACGTTTGTAAGAAAAGTTAGAAATTGCCTAAAGGCTGTGGTTCTGACATAGAATAATTCTTATTTTTTCTCAGAAAATATTTAATGTTTTCTCTCCTAGAACCTAAAGAGGTAAAGGACAATGTTTGCATGCGATGGCAGTCAACTCTAAGGAGCCTGGACTGAATTTTTTTCTTTCCTTTTTCTCTCTCTCGTTTTTTTCTTGGAACTGGCCTTACTACCTTCTGGCAAAATGAAATTTCAAAAATGATAAATGCATAGCTGCCACCGTGCCTTAGAAATAAAATTTCCAGTCTTCCATTTTGAACTGCAAACTAAGATGTTGCCTGAGGTGCTTTTCTGAAATCGCTGCCTGCTTGTTCCTGAGCCGTCTCTTCTCTTCAGTGTTTTATCAAATTACCGAGCTGAAAGTGGAGGAGCAAAAGGGTGAGAAACCACCAGCCAAACCCTGAACGCAGATTTGGTTTATAGCTTTGACTCTTTGTTTCCTTAGAAATAATATTAAACAAACGAATGGGTGCAAGTTTGTCTTCGTGGGATATAAATTTAAACATACTTTAAATATATCTAAATTAGATAAATTTAAGTATATTGAACATTTTGAATGAATAAGATCTAAGAGTCTACCCTGGCAAAATTCAAACTAAATATGACATGGATTTCGGTTTCAAAGAGCTTGTGATTAAGAAAAATTCACATAAACTTTAAACTCATTTTGAAAATGAGTTCATTTATCAGTGAAACAAGTGAAAAGACAAATACTGATTTTTATGTACATGAGCCATTTAAGGCCATTTCATATAATTTTTTTAAAGTTTCCATGTCCAGAAAAGCAAAACAGATACAATTCATCTAAAACAGGTTTTTAGAGAAATGAGTGTGTATCACATTAAATTGCTTCTTTACTGAGTGACAATTATAAGGGAAAACCAATAAAATATTTTGTAATGTTATTGGTACAATTAACCAGTTTCTGTTTCATAGCATAACTCTCATGTCAAAAATTTAAAATTTACTATGTGGGGAGGTGCACAGTAAACTCTGTTACTATGTCATGGGTCAGAAAGGATAAAAAGAGGCTTCTAAGCACATTCTCCATTCTCAAGGAACTGTTAGTCTGGTTGGTCAAATAAGGTTCTTTCGTCTAACTTAACTACAAGAACTACAGAATGCCTCGGGAGGAGCCAGCCTCCCATTAGTAAGGCTGTGGAGAAGACTGAAGGACTAAAGGAATTTTCAAGGTAGCTTTGGGTAATTTCACACAAGAGAATGGCAAGAATTCAGGGACAAAGGTGAAAGGTGCATTTCAGTGTGAAGAAATGCTTTGGTTATGTTTGAATACACAGCTTCTGTATGTAGTTCTATCAGGGCTAATAAGCTCAGACCAGCACGCTGAGGCCAAACTATGAAAGGTTTGAATACAGGCTGTAGAGTTTGTACTTTATACTGCAAGCACAAAAATTTCTTGGAAAGTTTTAGAGCAAGCAAGCGATACTTTCCAAGCATTGAATTAATAAAGTGACCCTTGTAGTGACAGACAAACTGCTTTGCAGGGGAAGAACTGAAAGGCACACTGCTCAGGCGTGGGGTTAGGCATTAGTATGGCTGTGGCTTGGTAAAGGCCAGAATCAAAGGACAATTAAGAGTCAAGGACAGACTAAACCCAGCATTTGTCTGCTTGTTTGTTTTTATTTTGAGGGAACATGTACAGATTGCTACAGTTGAGTAATATAATGAAAATATCAAAGCTAAACATACTGATAATCTTTATGAATGGGATACTAAAACATCTTACAAAAGAGGACAGAAGGAATTCTTCATTCACGGTGTTATCAAGGACGTGGTGAGCATTCTTTATAACCACTTTTCCTCATATTCTTTATGCTATATTAAAAGTAAGACATAGTCCTCCAAAAACCTGACATACTTTATAAAATATTTTAACAAGTTTATTAACTGACATAATAGTGTAGAATTTAAGTTTTGACATATGTGTCTTTAAAAAGCAGCTTTAAGTTTCATTGACTTTATTATTTCTAGGCTATTTCATTGAGTTATAAATTCAGCTCTCTACTTATTAATTTTTCTTTCAGTTTACTAGGTTTAATTTGTTTTTTGTTTATTTTTTCTTTCTAAAGTTTATTTTTATTATAATTATTGGTGCATATCAATTATACAAAATTAAGGGCTTACATTTTTTTTTCATTTAATATAGGATTTCAGGCATATAATGAGATTTGATTGTGGTTGGTGTACTTTTGAGGAGCTGGTATGTTTTTTTCCTTCTCACAATGAGACTGTAAAGCTCCAACAATCTTCCCTGAATGCAGGCAGGCTGGGAACCAGGCTCACTGCCTGATGACCACAGCTGTGTTGACTTTAGGTTGTAATCTCTGTTTTCTCCTTTGTTCTTAATTCTTCTCCCCTCCTTTCCTGTATCTTGTTTGTATTTTGCCCCAGCCTCTGAGCCCTCATCTACCACTTTATTATATAAAATTTCCAAATTATTAGAGTGTGATTCTTGAAGCAATAGCAGTAGTAGCTTTGGGGACTTTTCAGAAATGCAAATTCTCAGGCTCCTCTCTAGAGTCCTCAGCCCAGGTATCTTAGAGTAAGGCCCAGATATCTGCGTTTTTTCACATCCTTCAAATTATTCTGGTACACACTGAAGCTTGAAAACTACCACTCTGAAGAATAATCTATGTTCTTTTCTTTCCCTTTAGGGTTATATGTTCCCTAGCTTATGCTATCTCAGGTCTACTTTGCATAAATTGTTCAATTATCCTGGTGAATTATATATATATATATATATTGTTTCATTGTTAGGGGTAAGAAATAGCAGGAAAGAGTATCCGGGGTGGTAGCACAGGCCTAAAATCCCAGCTCTGCACACTTCCTAGAATAAGTAAAAATTTTAAAAGGAGTTCATCCAATTGGTGTAGCTAATTATTATCCTGCCACAACCAGCACACAGAGGTAGTCTGTCTCATCGTCACTTGCTGGACCATGCCTCAAATACTCTTAGGTAGTGTGACAACACCTGGTCCAATCAGGGGCTATCCTTCAGTAAAAAACAGATGAGAAGTATTTTCTTGAGTAGGGTTGGAACACATAAACCAGTACATGACTTGTTCCTGTCCAAGAAATTTGTCTTATTGACATAAATGTGTACAGCTTGACTCTAGTAGAAGACTAGTTAGGATTTTCCTAGTTGGATAACCAGGATTCAGACCATGTTTAGAAAAGACAAAGGGTGACACGCACTGCTTAACATAATTGAAAATAGTCCAGAGGCAGGGACTTTTGCTCCTTCTGATGTGTGTTCCTTCTGATGTGTGTGTGTGTGTGTGTGTGTGTGTGTGTGTGTGCGGTGTTAGGGATCAGACCCAGGGTTTGCACTTCTTAGGCAACCAGTCTACCACTGAGCTATCTCCCCTTGTCCTCATTGTGACTTTTGAAGCTGTTTTAAGGAATGATTGAAATTAAGGATTATAAATGAACAAGAACCCAGTTCCAAGATTACACAAGATGACACCCAACTTATATTCTTAAAGGAAATATACTGTTGGATGTTTTCATTGGGGTGTATAGACACTGTTGCTTTTTAAACCATCCTTTAAAAACTATACATTTAATAAACTTAAACATAATGACAGTTTCAAAAACTGGTGTAAAACTTCAAGTTTCGTTGTTAGGGATAAGAAATAGCAGGAAAGAGTATCCAGGGGTGGTAGCACAGGCCTAAAATCCCAGCACTCAAGAGGCTGAGGCAGAGAAATCAGCTTGAGGCCAGCTTGGGCTACACAAATGAGTTCAGGGCTAGTATGGGCTAGTAGTGAGATTCTGTTTCAAAACAAACAAATCAACAAATAAACAGCAGGATGGAATGCTTTTCATTGGAAATCTCTTTAAATTGAGACAGAAAACATGTAGAGATGAAGGATGATTTATTTTGCCCACCATTCTGTTCTCTGTGGTGACAAAATAGGCAGAAAAGCATTCTTGCAAAATAGATGTGAAATCTTAAGATTTTTTTCAGTCATGACTTGCATGATGCTGGCAATCCATGCACCTCAGAGCTGGGTTAAAGGCTGTGTTGTTCTACAGTTGACTAACGGCAAACAAATATTTACTAGATACTGATGCTGCATCTAGATTCCATGAGAAACTTTTCATCTATTTGAAGACTCAAGGTTAACATGTCTGTAACAATACCCGAAGTACAAATAATAGATGGATAAGTGCTAAATTACGTTACGTTTGGCATATTTTTGTATACTCTTGGAAATCTCATCTCTCATGATTTTATCTAATGATTGTAGGTCAGTGTTTCTTAGGAGTGATGTAGGGATAAACTGCTGCAAAAAATACTTAACATTCATTCCCTCACTCTGGAATAAAAGCACTTTCATAATTATTTTGTCTAACCATGTACTAATCTAAAAATAGCTGCTAAATGCTCAGACTGATGACTTTTAAACAGTGATAAAAAAACAAATTTACAAGTTATAACTTGTAAACAAGTTGTAACAACTAGTGGGAAGGATGACATTTTATTGAAGCAGATACTACCACCATCCACTGGAGCTTTAATAGTTGAAGTTTCTTGGTAATTTTTAACTAGGACTAATGTAATAACTCAATCTTTACTTTCTTCACATTGCTGTGAAACTATTTTTATATACATCCTGTGGGATTTGCTTTTGCCTGTGAGTTGTACAAACAAATTATGTATGTATGAACTCTGCCTGTGATATTTTCTCATTATTTTGCAACAATATAGAACTACAGAAGAATGTCAACCCAATGGAAATATAGATAAAAGGTTAGGAATTCAATCTTGGATGATACTTGATAAAAGGAAACCATTCAATGGTCCCATTATTTTTTCTTTGTTACATTTTAAGGATTGCTACTGATCCAAAGATGTGAAATCTTCATTCGAAGACAGAAATCCTTGTTAAAAATTGAGGGCATCTGTAGGGGACACAGCTGTGCCTCTCAGCTCTCCCTACAAGGAAGCCTGCAGTCCGCCAGCCAGTGGCAGACAGCTGGTTTCCTGCTTTCACTTTTTATGGGGTTTGCTCAGCTGCAGAGAAAGAACTGCCTACCCTAAAGGCTCGTCCTCCCTGGGTGCCCACGTTCAGTGACTGATGGAAGCAGTAGTACTAAAATGTGGCAGTTTCCTCTGAATGAGGTCTGCTCCCACCACCCTGTGTGCTCCGGCTCCCTGAGGAGTTGGTCGAGGCTTCCTCAGCTTGCCCCACAGTTTCACTTGCCCATCCCAATCCTGGTTTCCCATGTCTCCCATTACTCTTAATCCCTGATGCTACCATCCATACCCAAAGAACTCAGTCAACAAACGCTCCAGGCATCACTCCCCGGAGGCCCTGCAGGGTTGAGAATGCCTTCTTATAGCTTCTAGTCTCAAAGTCCAGTTTCCGACTGTGTATTCCTGCCAGCACTGAAAATTCAACTGGTCCAAAACTGACACATAACTAATTGTTTAGGTGCGTGTCTCAGAGCAGTAGTGTGTTTTCTGTCTTACAATCGTACGGCCCTTGAAATTCCTCACATATCTTGCTCTGCACATTCAGTTTATTATTCATGCTTCTCACCCTCTGTAGGGCTTTTCTCATTTCTCCAGGGATCCCCTTTTCCCTAAATAAAGGATGCTACTGAAATTATAATAGACAACTTCTCTTTGCTCTTGGGATAGCTACTCTTTTTAAAGCTATTCTTTGTAATAGCTTTATATTTCCCTCTCCAACCAATTCTGTAGACTAAAGTTATTTTTTTTTCCAGAAGGACATATACAGAAAATTCCAACCCATAATCACCTACTGGATGTATTGGAGCACAATACATTGGCTTGCATATTAAATAAAAGAGTACAGCTTTAAGAAGATAGCAAGAAATGCTCAAGATTTCACTTTTCCTTCTTCACTGAGTGTTTGGTGCAGCCATTAGAAAAAACCATTTGTCATAGCTGAAGATGAAATGTATTCATTTTTTTCTTTAACTTTTACATTGTACTAAAAAGCAAAGAAAGCAAGCCTTGGTAAATTCCAAAGTGAAAACTTTATAACATAGAAACTAGAACAGATGAATATTACTAGGCAACTCACAGGTCTGCGGAAATAAACATACATTTTAAGGCAGAAAGCTCACTGCAAGATACTGGCGTTTACAATGGAATATTGTGTTGTCAGCTGAAAATAAGAATCCGAGGTGTTTGTGAGGGAGAAATTGTCAGTAAAGCAGTAGAACATTTCCTGCCCATGAGTACAATCCTGAGGGTTCGTGATCGCCATGACGAAGCCAAAAACCATCACCACAGCTCCGACAGGCAGCAGGACACAGGACATGATCTTATCTAAGTGTGTCCTTGGTTCTTCAGACAGCTTCAGATAACATGCTGACGGGATGATAAAAATCAGGGGGGCAGCACAGAGTGCACCCTGTGTATTGAAGACAAGAAACACAACAATGTTACAGGATGGAAGCACTTTTCAACAGTTTTTTCTTAATCATTTTCAAAATGTTTTTTTCATTGCATACATTAAAATTTTGATAGGTTCAGTTGAATCAAAAAAAGGAAAGGAAAATAATTTTAAGAAAGACTTAGACATAGGATTTCCCTTTTCTAAGGGACTATTTACAAACGAATAAGGTAGAACAGTATTATCAGACCACAGAAGAGAAGACCTGGAAATAATATAGAAAATGAAGTAGATGTTAAGAGTATCTTTGGGCAAATGTCAAATCTTTCATTTCTGAGCCACTTCCTATATTTCCTCCTCTTCACTTAGTATCTCTGTGTATCAATTATGTTTTCAGACTTCACAGGTTTGTCATTTGTGTATAAATGGGGACCTTGGGAGATTTTTGTGGGCATAACTGTTTTTCTTTCAGAGTTTGTACTATGTGATTTTAGAGCTTGATTATGTGAAAATTATAACCCTAAGGGCATTTGATATGAAATGGCATTTGTAAATCCTTTTTCACTGACAGAAGAACAAAATGACTAACTTCCCAAACTTCCCCTACATCAGCCATAAGTAAATTCAACCTGAGGGGGAAGGTCAGATTGAAGATAATGAGCAGTAGAGTATTCTATTATAAAAATTATCAAACATAGGGGCTAGGGATTTAGCTCAGTGGCATAAGCTCCTGCCTTGCAAGCAGGCAGTTGTGAGTTCAATCCCTGGTACTGATAAAAAGGAAAAAGACTAAAAAAAAAAAAATTATCAACCATTATTGATTTCAAAGGAAAAGAGGCTTTCCTCTTTTTAGGCCTAATTCTAAATAGAAACTTTAGAAGTAAGTAAATGTTAAATTTTAAAGCATTACAGACCAGATATTTTTCTAATTATGTCAATTGTTTATCATGTTGCATACTAAATATTGAACAAATCATAACATTAATAAAATATATTACAATTTTACAATACATGTTATTTTCCTAATTTATAAGATATAAATTTACTTTAAATTTTTTTTGTTTATTTCAGATTTTCTGGAATATATACAAGTAGTGAAATGGTTAGTACAGTGAAGCAAATTCACATATCTATCATCTCATGTAGTTTTTTTGTGTGCATGATGAGAGCAGCTAAAATCTATTTATTTAACAAAAAGTTCCAACAGCAACACAAATTTACGAACTTATACTGTACTTAAACTTATGGTCTTTAGCTATAGGTTAGGTTTTTTAGGCTTCCTCATCCTACTGATCTACAGCTTTGTGCACTTTGACCTACATCTCATTTCTTACTATTCTTCCACCTCAGATAACCATCATTTTGCTCCTTATCTCTGTATATATCACCCCTCTTTTAAGATTTCACACAAGTGAGATTGTGTAATATTTCTTTCTGTTTTATTTAGCACATTGTTTGCTCAAGATGTCGCAAATGGCAGCATTTCCCTCTTATGGCTGAGTCACATCCTGTTGTGTATATGTGCCACATTTTCTTTATTCATCCATCCATTGATGGACACTTTGGTAGCAGCCATATATTGGATATTGCAAATAACACTGCAATGAACTTGGAAGTCCATGTATCTTTAGAAGATAGTGATTTTTGAGATGAGTTAGGATTCTAGTGACCCCAAAATGGAATTAGGAAGCCCAAAATGAGCTTGCTGAGTTATTACCCTCAAGGGGTTACAAAAACATCTGTCAAATGTCCTGAAGTTATCACTGTCTTCTCTAGACTAGGCTGGAACATGGTTACGCAGGCCATTGGCTCAATGGTGCATATGTCCTGTGTAGACACTGTAAACACTCCACAGATTGGACCCTGAAAAATAGTCTCTTACCACATAGAGATTATAGCACTTGAACAACACCTTGCCTGAGCTTTCTTCTAAATCCCTTAAACCGCTAGGCAAAGGGTCTTTGGGGCTATCCCACTGAGAACACCCTCTGGGCTAGAGAGAGCTCTACTTTCTTGTCTTTATTTCTTTTAAATACACTTGCTTGTGTTTTGCATCCTCTGTCCCAGGTTTCATTCTTCATCACTGTGGGACATGACTTGGAATTTCCTCTCCTTTGGGTATAAAAACTCAGAATAGAAATTACTGGAGCACATAGTAGCTTTGTTTTTAATTTCTTTAGGAACATTTTTCATAACCTATCTATCTAAAATATATTACTGACTTTCATATCTATAATAATTACTAATTAAGTATAGTAATCAGTGTGTCACTGATTTTTATATGTTGGATTTAGCCTTTCAACTTTACTAATACATTTTTCACTCTAACATTGTGTGTGTGTGTGTGTGTGTGTGTGTGTGTGTGTGTGTGTGTTCTTTGGGTTTTTGTACATATAGGATGCTCATTTGCAAATAGAAACAGTTTTACTTCTTCCTTCCTAATTCAGATATATTTTATTTCTTTTTCTTGTCTGATTGCTCTTCCTAGTACGTCTAGTAATATATAGAACAGCAGTGGTGGAAATAGGTGTCCCTACATGGTACCGGATCTTAGTGGAAAAGCTTTTTAGTTATTTCTCATTGATTATGACATTAGCTGTGGGTTTTTCATAAGTAGACCCTTTTATGTGGAGGAACTTTACTTCTATGCCTAACCCATTAGTTTTTGTAAAGAATTGATGTTGAGCTTTGTCAAATGCTCTTTTCCTATCAACTGAAATGATCACATGGTTATTATGTTTCATTTGTGCTATATCACAAATATTATTCTCCCAATCCATAAAATGTAAGTTTTTAAACACACCAGTGAATAGGAAATGTGATACTGGTTTGCAGTTAAACTCAAGGTTTCCATTAGATACATTTTTCTATATTTTAAAAGGTCATGTAGATTTATAAATATATATCAGAATGATATAATAAAGCCATAGTAACCTGTCACCTACAGGTTACAAGTTTTTGACATTATTTTTGTAGATTTTCCTAGGATCAATCAAAACAAATTAAACTTGCAGTTGCATGATACAAAAATAACAAATTATATCTGAAAATATTTAAAATAATTATTTTGTCAATATCATTAATAAAATTATTTTTGTTTCATAGGAAAAGCAAACCCCATGTCAGAAATACTACAATTATAATTTCAATAATTTAAAGAATCTTTTTATAAAAACAAAAAAAGAGTCCAGAAAAATGGTCATGAATGTTTTGTATTTTGAACTCAAATAAACGAGATAATTTGTGATAATTTGAAGAAGCATTATGAGGAGCACACTGCCTGAAAAATGTTTTTACAGGAAAAGAAAATACAAGTATAAGAAAATACTAAGTGGTATCACTTTTACATTCTAATTTCAAATATATGGAAAATATGGTTTTTCCATTCATAGCATTTGAAGACAAATGCATACCTACAAAGACATAATAAACGGAGATCAGTGGTGGCTAGAATTAAATCAATTATGGATTCTGTAGATTCCGTCATGACTTTTTAAATTATGAAAAATAGTATAGAACTCAATCTATGATTTTTCATTAAAATGTTTCACTCTGGTTTCTCTGAAGTAATAATTTTTGAAAACAGCAAAACAATTCAAATTCACGTGAGCCCTGGCTTTGCCATGCAGTCTCTTTCTTTACAGGAACAAACATGTGAGCTAAGTCTTTGGGAGCTGCAGAGGGAAGGGGTTATGAGGATGAAGGGACCACCAGCTGCTGCCAAGAAGGTATCATCAGTCGGCCCTGTGGAAGGCTTTCAACCTAATTTTCTGGGCAGGACAACACAATGGGTGTTCTGTTGGTGTTGTCATTCTTAAAGGTTGAGAAAGTAACAATCAGAGGGAAAACTACATAGTTGATGTTCGTATTGGAGAAGGCCCAGTTCATTATCTTGTCTGGATACTGGTAGCTTTCCAGGTATCTAAAATCTCAGTCTTGACAAAGATCATTGCTAATATTGAAGATTAAGTTAAAAAAATGATGGTACAGTTCCATCTGATCTATACTCTATAAATTAGTCCATCTTGACTCATCTATTTAGTGTAGACCTATTGGAGGATTTGAAATGAGTTCTTTTAAATTAGAGTACTGGTCATAACACCATAACTATTTACTAAAAACACAGTAAAATATGGTCTGATTTCTAAAGACAAGATAATGCTATTCATTGACAGTAACACTAAGAATGCCAGGGAATTTTGTCTTTGCAATAGGGAAAGAACACAAGGTGTTTAAGATTTTACTAGCAATGCAGGTTGGAAAGTGTCTCAGTGCTCTTGCTTGAGTAGAAACCTCTCAAGGATGCTGAAAACTAAAAGAATGCTTATACATCTTTTAAATGTCTACTCTGTAATCAGTTCAGACATACGAAATTTATTCCTATAACATAAACAATAAACAGCCTCTTTCTAGCTCAGGGTGTCTTTGGCAATGTGGACCTATGGCTTGCTCACAACCGTGACTATATTTCTGTGACCAGGCTCTCACTGTATATTTGACTGGCTTCCTTCTTTCTGTGCAAAATGCACACAGCACTTGTTGGGCTGGCTACTCTCACCATGGACACCAGCTGTTTCTTTTCTTCTTTTTGTGCTGCTGCAAGTAGCAACCCATAGAGCCCAATTACTGCAGATACGTCTTTCTCTAACAGGAGCATCAGGGCCAAGGAGCTGGATTCTTATCACCAAGAATGGGATTTATACTGATGTTGCTAGCTTTTAAAATGAATCCTTCAAGCTTGGGGGAGGCTGGTTTCGAAAAATCATTTCATAGTTATATATTGCCATGAAAACAGTGAAATTAAAGTAAAATTTTAAGGGCCAGGGATTTAGCACAGTGGCATAAGTGCCTGCCTTGTAAGCACGAGGTCATGAGTTTGATCCCTGGTACAAAAAAAAAAAAAAAAAAAAAGGTAAAATTTTAAGTGAAGTTTTAATTTTATTGACCTCTAAGTCCCAAATAACTTATATTATTTAGTTTTACAAAATGACAGCATTTCCTTAACATTGCAAGGTTGAAGGTCTTTGTGCTGCTCAGAGACAATTCAGAAGCACAACAGAAAAAATCCCTAAATTACTACAATTATTAACTAATATGATAAGGCTCTGTGTTTAATCCCAGTATCTTTCCCACAATTAACTAGAATGAAAGCTATCAATTAAAATTTAAGACAATCAATTAAAATTTCATTTTATTTCATTTCTTAGTATTTAATCCATTATTAAAGTCTATTCCTATATATTATGGATTATTCTTAACTTTAGAGATAAATTCAATGCATAGATTTTTTTATTTTAAAAAATAAGTAGAAGAACAGAATTATTTTTATATAGTTAAGCCCTCAGACCTAGGAAATCTCAGAAATATTACAATGATTAAAAATGTGGGCTGGGGCTGGGGATTTAGCTCAGCGGCATAAGCGCCTGCCTTGCAAGCAGGCAGTCGTGAGTTCGATCCCTGGTACCGATAAAAATGAAAAACACACACACACAAAAAAAATGTGGGTTAGAGGATCCAAATACCTACAACTAGTATGACCTCAGACTGTTTAATTATAGTGCCTTAGTTCTCCGCCTGTGAAGTTAACATGGGTTAGGAAAGATAAGGCATCAAAGTACTTACCACAGTATAAGTAAATGTTAGCCCAAATTTTCATTATGAATTGGAACATAGCATGCTTTACTTCTAATATGTAGCACATTCCATTGTGTGTTAGTGACTGACATAAACGATGTTCCACTTGGCTTTACTTGAAGTGGTAAGTGCCCACACAGAAGAGGGCAGGGAAAAGGCCTGAGTATGTCATTATGCACACCATAAGACTGTTAGTGACAGGGAAATGTGTATTCTATGATAGTTTATAGAGAAAAGGGTCCCAGATTTCATTAATTCTCATAAAGTGTTTTAAAACTAGTGCAACTATTGGGTATTAGGTCATAAGAGACAATATAGAACTCTTCCTTGTTTTGTGTATGTATCTATATAAGCAAGTTTTAAAAAAAATCTGTGTTTTGAAGAATGTTTTAAATAATAAAAATAGTCTTTCACACACTGCCCATATCTTAACTTTTAATGGATAGATATTCACAAAGTATTTTTCTCTTGTTGTAATACTCAGGATCCTGTTAATCATATAACATTTTCAATATAAGTAAAATAGAGAATATTTAGTGTAAATGCTTTTACAATTATGTCGCACATTGTTAATCATGGAGATTAACAATTAGTTCTAAGGAAAATAACAGTCAAATTTACAGAAATATATCTTTTCTTAAAAATGAGCAATATGAGCTTAGAATGACCAAAAACTTCTCAGGCAATTAAGATGTGGTGAACATTCAAGCAGCTGATAAGCATATTTTCTCTGAGAACAAAATCCTACAGCATTAAGCAAGCAAATAAAATGTGTACACTCAATGACACATCTTTTTCCCAATGGCACATTTTATAAACATTTATAATACATAGGTACTTTATAAACAGGACCAGGGATGATTATGCTGGTCCTCTCTGTAGCATACTTGAAAGAGTACGACTATTGTCAACCTCAATACTGTTCTGTAACAATTTCCTGGTACTATGCCAAAGAATGTCTCTTATGACTGAGAGAGGAGGGACAAAGTGGAATAAAAGAATTGAAGGTACCATATATTCGTGTACCCACTCCCCAAGATGAATGTAATCATTATGTCCTGCAAACATATACTAATCAAAAATTTAAAAAGAATGTCTCTTATGTTGAGGAAGATTTGTAGAAATAGGTCCTGAACCGTAGTCTCAAGGAACACTCATGTAGTGATCTTAGTACAGTGTTCTCAGCCCTGCACCAAATATCATGGAGCACAATATTCTTGTTTCAAAGATCTGACAATTTTGTAGGTAAGGCAAATTTATAAGTAATTCAAAAAGTATACAACATGAGATCATAGAAATCAAGTTATTGCATTAAAGTAATAGCGATTCATTAACACAAATCAAGGTTGCCACACAAAATTATTTGGAGTGGACCTGCTATCCTTCATCTTGTGCAAAATGTGAAGTAGGTAGATGTTCCCTTTGACATTTATCTGTCCCTTGTGTGCGTTTTGTTCCTCCCAGAGACGGAGTCTCACCTTGTTGCTCAAACTGACCTTGAGCTCCTGGGCTCATGTGATCTTCCTTCCTCAGGCATGTAGTTAAGACCAAAGGCAAACACCACCATAACTGGGCTTTGTTTTTCAGTACTGATGGAACACAGAATATTTCCCTAGTCACCTGAAATTTTAGAAAGCTGCATATTTTTCATTTTCCATTAATTCTGCTACAAGAAAATACCCAGTAGTATGTTCTTGATTGAATCTCTTACTGCCTTTGTCTGGAAGTTCAGATTGAAATGGCATCTGTAAGGAACAGTGAGGTGGCTGGTGACAATACTTTCATTTATCCCCGAACTGTTAATGCAATGAATGAATGAAGACTTGGGGTTTTAGTGGTAAAAGTTAGTTCTCTTTGTGATAAATGATCACAAATGCTAAATATTGTGATTCTGATCAGCAATTCTGTAAGGATTGTAAATGATCTGACAGTGGCAGATTTACCTCTATTCCTGTCTCACTAAATGGTACCATTTTCCTGGTTTTGAAACATACTCCCAAGGACTCATTCTTAACGTGCTCCTTTAGCTCTCTATCCTCCCAGTTAAATCTGTCAGCAAATAATATCATTTTTTTCTTACAAAATGTCTCTTAGGAGCCAATCTACCTTCTCTCTGTCTTCTATTACAATCTACATAGCAGCTGGACTCTTACATTTGTGAAAAAGCATAGATCCTTTATGATTTCCTTCTATTGTGTGGCAGATAGTAATTAATAAAATATGATCAATGAATAAATAAATTACAAGTTATACCAGACTGTAAAATCTTTGTAATATTTTGATAAAAAATGAAAGGAAAATAATTATTAAAAGAAAGAAAAATTAGCTAAGATAAAGGATAAAGAAAGAATTGACCAAGTATATGTATAGGCCCCAAATAAGGTTTACTAAAGTTTGGAGAGAGTTCCAATGCAAATGAGAAATTATTCTTTAAAGATACGGATCAGGTTATTACAGCAACAGAGTTGATGCTGGCTCTGAGAGGAAAATGGGAATTATGTGGGAAAGGATACTGATAAATTGAAAAGAAAAGTTAACTATGTGGAGTTCAAGCAAAAAGAAAAAACAACAAAACAACAGCAACAAAATACCTGAGATCAATTAAAACGTGATATGATGGAAACCTATGTTTGAGTTGTGGCATTAGAAACTACAAAAGAAAGGCTTGGAAAACAAAATAAAGAAAAAGAAAACTGAGCCATGACATATTTTTAGATGGCAAAAAATTCCATGTCTATTTTATTTATGAATATTCTTAGAAATAACTGTATAGTGTAGTGGTGAGATTTGCAACCTTGGCTGTATTGATCCTTTTCAGATCAGGTAATTTGTTGTGAAAGGTTGTTCTATGCCCTGTAGGATGCTGGCAGCGTCCCTGGGTTCTTCTAGTTACGTTCTGCTAACACTGCCAGCCCCGTTATGCAACCAAATATGTCTCCAAAGACTGTTAAATGTGCCCTGGGGGAGGAAGAGTTCCCCATCAACCTCCATTTGAGAGCCACTGCTGTAAAACTATCCAGTCCTGTAAAATGGAGAGTATCACCATTATAAATATTTGCTATTGTACTACAAAACATTTTCATTCCACTTCAGAAGTGACACTTTTTAGTTAAGGAAAATATATCTTATATTAAATGGAAACATTAAAGAAAGTTTTAAAATGGAAGGAGGAAATATTCCAGTGTACTTACATTGAGTTCTAAAACTATCCCAAGGCAGTCGATCAGCAGAGACACCAGTGTGGCTACAGTAATGATCACCAGGGTTATAACGATGTGGAACACTGATGAAAGATTCCCACCAAAAAACACATTGGCAATTACCTGTCAAATACATAGATTATTTTGAAATTTACTATGGAGGTATGCAGGATTTATTGACAGAGTATTTCTTTCTTTCTTTTTTTTTTTTTTTTTTTGTACCGGCACTTGAATTCATGACCTCCTGCTTGCTGACACAGTATTTAATAATGACACTTAAGAGTGTATCAAATGTCACCAATAAGGTGATTCATCAAATTTCAATTATGATGAATTTTGATCTCAGTGTAGTTACATTCTGAGTTACACATATCCATATCCCTTGTTGAGCTATTAGTTGATAGGCTATGCTACAGACCCAGAGCACGTCTTGCCAGTGTTTGTATAAAGTATAAGAGAGCTCTTGGCAAGTCCTTTTATCCTTCTTCTTGAGCTTAACAAGGTTACTTCTGAAATAAACTATGACTGCTATTTAGATTATTGAATGACCTCTAAGGAAGGAGCTACCACATTGCCTTTAATCATAGGAATGACCAAGGTAGTAATATACTTTACTAAAAGGAAATTAATTCTGTGTAAGTTAAATCTCATAGCTTAAGTGCATTTTATCTTGCCTTTCCTCAACAAAGATGACCAGGAAATCAATCGATGGTCACCTATTTAATAGATCCCACACTGTGATATTGTTCACAAAAAGAAAACGCCTAGATGTCCCTGCTTTCTGGACTTCACTTTCTCAGAGGAGGCCTACAACTAATCTCAAGAAATAAACACAAGTCAGCTTGTGACAGGACAAACAAGATCAAACAGAATTTAGAGCTACAAGGAGCTTCCCCTTTGTAGATCTCCCTACTTTGGTCTGAGGTGAGCACTGAACCGTGAAGATCTGCAGTAGAATTACAAGCTGAGGCAGCAGAATGAAAAAGAGAAAAGAGAAGAATAGGAAGAGTACCTACCGGTTGAGGAAGACAGTCTGAATAGAGTGGGGGCCCTGAGAAGATCAGAGAGGTGAGAATAGGAGACGGGCAGACACCGGACCGATGGAAGCCAGCTCTCTAAATTCTTTACCTGGATAGGTAACATCTCCTGAGGTCAAATGCTGCAATGACTGCTAAAGATTTAATGGTGACACTAGTAACTTTATTTATAATTTGAAATGTCTCTTCAAATATTACCTTTTTAACAATCTATGTAGATAGCTCTAAAATGAGATTATGGGAGTAAAAAATCATCCAGTGAGACACACTAGCCAGGGGTATTTACTAAAGGATATAACCTTCTTGTCCCTTTATATACAGCTGGGTATTTTACCAAAGAGTGAAAATGGTTGTAATTATGCTAAAAATGTATCTGTGTGTATGTGAGCATGCACACTGGAAATAGCAAAGAAGTTAATGCATGAATCAGGGAAACGTCTAGATAACCAAAGCTCCTTCTAGTTCTAAATTCTATTTGATCTGTTTGATTTTGTTGTTGTTGTTACAAATTGACATTCTTCAGCCTATATTTGCTGCCATGGCAAAGATCTTGATTTAGTTCTTTCTTCCTGTCAGGACAGCTAAAAAGGAAACTCAAGTTGTGAATGCTAAAGACAGAAGCCTCACAGGTGACGTGAGTCAGACAGTCCACGAGCAGTTTCCCAGAAACCGCTGCAGACTGAGCTATCTGCAGATCAGAGCTAAACCTGAAGCACTGGGCAGACACTGGAAGAAGATCATTTCCTGCAACTAACAATAGTTAGAACACAGTGGAAAGGTCTTACATTTTGAAAATGGCCCTTGGTTCATTTACTTATCCTTTCGGGTGGCAGTGCCACATGCAGTGCCCAGAGGTACTCAAAGCAGAGGGCACATGCAGGGCTGGATGTTCCCCTCTCCCACACCCTCGTGCTGGTCCCACCCCAAAGCTATCTAATGAGTAGGCACGAGGCTGCCCTGAGAGGCCTGCCGATGGCTTTGTGTATTAGAGCTATGTGGACAACTCGCTTCGCTTTGTACACTGGACACATTCACATGGTGCACGGCATAGCCTCTGGGAATCGGTCTGATGACTAAGCCCTTTTTATCTTGACTCCTAAAAGTATCACATTTTACTGCTAAGCAGTACAGTGTGTGTGTAGCTGACGGCAGAGGGACCCCTGAGAGGCCATGTCATCCAATTTTACACAAAAGTGTTCATTCTCTTTCAGCTAATCTTTCTCCACACTCAGGTGGACTATGTCACATAATCTGGGGCTGATTTTAGGAGTGAAATATACATAGATTACATATTTACAGTATTACATGATATTTTGTTCTATATATACATGTACATATATGAATATATTTCTATAATATAGAAATGAAATACAACTGTAAAGCTATATTTCTCATGGAATGTGATTTTTTAAAAATAAAATGAATTAGAATCTGATATATGGTATCTTTAAGGCACACTGACTTACACAGTATCTCAGAAGAACATAATTTTGTAAAAACGTTCTTTAGAGTTTGGTACATAAATTCTTTATAACAACAATGTTTTGAAAAGAAGGCAATCACTTAGTCTGGCTGTACTGAAGGCAGTTTTTCACTTTGGAGTGTAGTTGTACAAATATGTGTCCTTATAATATGAACCAAATTACCAAATTCCAAATTTCAAATTCAAATTTTGAAAAATTATGAACACTGAAACATAAATTCACCTTTAAGTTCTTTTTTTTTTTTTTTTTTTTTTTGTCTTTTTCTTTTTTATCGGTACCAGGGATCGAACTCACGACTGCCTGCTTTCAAGGCAGGCGCTTATGCCGCTGAGCTAAATCCCCAGCCCCCCACCTTTAAGTTCTGATACGTTGTAGTTGAAAACGAAAATTTTAGAAATTGTATTACTTGTGTTGGGAATGTGAAGAATAGAAATATTTATAAATCTCCCATCTTTAAATGTGATAAAGATTAAATAGAAGGAAGAAACTGTGCTTACCTCTCTTGTCACAAGGCATTCAATTGGATACGTCAAGATGACAGTGATACCATAGCAAAACCTTCCAAAAGTTACCAGGTCATCACTTCTGCAATAATTTTCAAATAAATCTCCTGAGAATAACATAAAGTACATTCATTTACTAGATATTGGATTTTTGAGGTACTAAGAAGTGAGATGCTGCTTATTATATCAGTGAAGCTCTATTAGTGTCTTGATATTTCATTAAGATGATAGGTCTGCTTTAAATATAACTCTCTTGTATTCATCAGTAACCATATGGTTAGTTATTTACAGATGTTAAAATAGATGTTCCTTCCACTCAAAGATACATTTAACACTAACAGTTTCTTCATTGTTCGTTTTGGTAGGTTTGCCTCTAATTTGTATCAACTACAAAAAATACTTTATCCATTGTCTTCTTACATCAGGATCAACTCCCCAAATTCTTATGAATGAGAAATATAAATCTGCTTCTGGTCTTTGTTTCTGGTAAGTGACTACATTATTTAAAAAAAGAACTTTATTAAAATAAACAAATTCACTTTGAAATGCTATTTTTAGATCAAGGGCAATCCAGAAAGGAAGAGTAGACCAGTCCATCTGGGGAGCTGAATTTCCTGCATCATCTATAGTGGCAAGCCCCAAACACAGGACCTCACCGAGGAATTTCAAGCATGCGTTGTCTTTTACATCATCTGATGTGCCTATTTGCAAATGTGCTGTTCCTAAACTGTGAAAATATGGCCCTTTGCCAGAGAACCATACATTTAATTAGTTCCCAACTACATAATTGGTCATATATACCTCAAAATAATTCTTACATAGAGCCTATATGTTTTTAGAAATCTATAAAGAAATGCAAGCATCTAATGAGGGCACAAAAGATATGTCTGATAAAAGCACTTATTAATGCTGAAACAAAGCATTTGGGCCTGTTTATTTCCTGACCATATCATACTTAAACTTGAAAGCTGTAGTTGCCTTTTTAAATTAAACAATAGAAAATTAGATCAAAGTCACATATTTTACAATACTGTTTATAAAGGGCACAACAATTACTCTGTAGTTTTTTCATTAAATAACTAAATACCTTAAATGACCTACCTCTTCCCAAGACTTACTTTAAATGACCTCCCCCTCCATCAACTAGAACAAACATACATTACTTTTTAATGTCTATTTTGGGCAGAAGGAGATTATAGCATAAAAATGAAGTTGCAGAGAGCTGCTTCAAAATTGAATTAAAAGGTTCCAGTAGTCTGGAAAAAAAATGCCTATTAATGAATCTTCACTAATAAGTACTCATGCATCTTTCCAAATGTCCCTGGAAGGTCAAAAATGAGCTGCAGTTTACCTACTGTAAAAGGGGAGAAAAGAAGCATGTATTTTGTACAAATAAAACCAGATTTGCCAAAGGAGAATGGCCTGGAGAAACAAGGTCAGTTTATTCCAGAGTGAACCCAAGTGTATTTTAGGAAATTTTAGCTAAGAGTAGAACAAAGACAAAAACCACATCAAACAAACTTTGTAAGATAAATATTTAGTTATATCTGAGCAACCATCACTGATAAAAACACTGGGAAAGTGTGACTCCCCAAAACGATTTATGTGTTACAAATGTGGCATTTACAAGCCAAGGTTCTCAGCAGAGCTGAGCTTTTAGGCCATGCATCCTGGCAAGCTATGCAGCAATCAAGACACAAAACACAGTGCTTATCAGCACTTTCAAGGTCACTGTTAACTGCTCTCTACTGGCACACACAGGTATTGTATTTTTGACTGCATTAGCATCATGTTAATCATTTTTAAAGCCATTTTCTTTATTTTCTGAGAAAAAAAAAATCTATGTACAGCCATAGTAACCTGCAAGCTTTATTTAAAACAAGGCAGTCATTACCCAAGAGCATCCTCATGTCACAAGAAACACAGCCAAGAGGAGTCAGAGGCTGAGACAGCCATAGTGAGCGCGTGGGTCACCGCGGCCAAAACAGGGGAGTCAGAGGGAGAATGGAAGGACAATTAGCCTTAGGCGCCAGAATCCTTGTTTTGCAGTTTGTCAGCAACCAGCCTGGGCAAGTTACTTCACCTTTTTGTGTCTCAAGCAGGAGGTAAAACCAGTTATTCCACTTGCCTTCAAAGGGTTATTTGAAGGTCAGATTTCGAAAGCAATGAAAATATGAATCACTGAATTTAGCTGCTGTCAGAGTACCCAGAATCTACTATATGGATGATGGAATGAACAGGTTAAAGGCCACAAAAGAGAGGGCTGCTCAGTTGTTGGGCCTCGATGGAAAGTCAGGGAGTTTTGGAGGGAAGAGCAAGCACTGGTTGTATGGGGGAAGCTGGTGTTTTGTGACTAAGCCAAGAATGCGGCAGTTAAGTAGAAAGGTCCCACAGGCTGGAGAGGAAAAGCAAAGTGTGGGCTAGGGTGTAAAGGGTAAAAACATCTGGGAAATTTGCTGCAGAATGAAAACAAGGCAAGGTGTCTGACCTAAGCATCCAGGTGAGTGGGGGATTAGAGAGGTCAAAGAGAAAAGAAAGACAGAACAAATGTTAGCAGAGGAAAAGGATAACTATGATAATACAGCAGTGCTTTTCCTTCCAAGGGAAGACAGAGCAGAGAATGGCACTGTTATGTGACTCGGAAAGATACAGCAGAACCCGAGTCACGAAGGTCATTAGCACTGAACGTTGAGAGGCCGTCGGTACCTTCCGAAAGGAAGGTGCAGCTGAGCAGCGGGGAGAGAGCCAGTTTCCGTGATTGAGAGTGAAAGCAGGGAAGAAGAGAACATGGAGTACAAAATTATTCAAACAATATAAGGAGGAGAAAGGGAGGAAACAGCAAAAAACCGAAAGAGTAGAGAATGGGCAGAGAGTGATTAAATACAATCCTGGAAGCGCTTGTGTTAAAAATGAGCAGGACCCAGTTATACAGGTGCCATCTCTGCAACACAGAATATGACGTCACTGAATCTGCCACTTTACCTTGGGTGAAGCCAGTAAAAGTCAAGTATCCACAAGTCGCAAAGAGCACACAGATCAATACCGACACCAAAATGGACATGTGGACGACACGGGACCACTTAGGTACCGTGGGTTCTTCCAAAGAACCGTAAACTAAAAAGCAGTTGTGGTGGCAAATTAAGGCTGTAACACAAAACACAAAAGAAAGCAAAACAAAAATTATTAGAGTAAGTACCAGAGATTTTAATTCTGGAAATTGAAAAATATATACTTCTTTAGAATATCGAATAAAGTTCAATATATTAATTAACTAAATATGCTAGAAAATCAATTTTCTAACTTGTCAAGGAGTGAGAAATTCTTATCAGGTTTATATGGTACTTGCATGTTGTACTTAACACAAACTAGGTCTTTCAAACTTTTTGCTCATTTTTCTCCTCTTAAAGACCTTTCCTATACTAAGGAAAATCTAAAAGGCACCATAATTATCAGTACATGACTTCCGTAGCCGCCTGGGGTATGGAAGGGGATTAGGCAGTGGATCTATTCCTGCTACTCAGCGCACAAGCTGTGGAAGAAGTCCATAATGCTAGATCTCCAAGCTGAAAAGCAAGATAACCAACCAACCAACAAACAAGGAAGAAACAAGATAACTAGGATAAATTTCCTGCAACAGAAGCAGATTTCCTCAAGTTGAAGCAAATTTTAGTGATGAGAAAAGTTTGAGCCCAGTTTTATATTGGCACAAACTAGATCATATCCTGCTAATAAGAAATCTAAAATTGAGACCTGCTACCCAGACATAAATATGAAAAAGTACTTTCCCATGGCACAGATGACTGCATCTTGAGAAAGGACCCTTGAAAAGCCATGTACTCACCAAAAGACATAACTCCAACAGCCTGAATGGCATTGGGCTTTGCAAATACCCAGGCATCTTCTGTTTTTGGTCTAGAAGAGAATTAGTAAACTTGAAAAATTACTAAACAAATGCAGATGCAAGTATATTAGAGAAAAAAAATGGCATCACAAATAAAATTGAGTATCTTTAAGTAATAAATTAAAGATCTATTAATCCTATTTAATTATGAATAAATTTCAGGAGATATCAGCATTATCTCAACCTGTGGTGGCTAAAATGCATGTTGTATATTTGGACAGATTATATTTTTACATATGTAAGCTATCCAATGACTATGCATTTTTTGTGGATTTATTTGCTCACCAGAATAACAACAAACTTTTATTATGTATTTACTTGAGATATCTCTTGAGGGAGACACCAGATTAACAATGTCCAATTACTATTGTTTATTTCTTTATTTTTTTTCAGGCTCAATCTACCCAAGGGGATTGTAATTTATTAAGAGAGGCAGACATAGACTAATACCAATTGAGGGTGTAGTATGTCCTCTGTTATATCACAATTTTACAATAATATTCAAGTATTATCATCATTTAAGACATCAGAAAAGTCAGTTTCTGGGTGGTAATATAATTTATCAAGCCTTCACAGATGAATAAAGAAGTGGAGATTTGCCTTCTTGGTCTAGTGTACCTATCTGATAGCTTCCATGTTGAGCTGTCAACATGTCAAATTTCCATGTGTGGGTACACTTCTGCAAAAGAGTTTTGGAAATACAGTATGCACACTCTAAATAGCTCAAGGCATCCTAAATCCTACCAGATTAAACTAATCTGTATCCACAGGGATTGGTCTATCTGATTAACACCTTCCCACTCTGGTAAGGATGGCCCAGGAGTCGAGTCAGATAAGTAATCTGTGTTGTTCCTCCGGCTTTTCCCACTTACTATCTGTATGATCTTAGGCAAGTTACTTGATTTTTTCCATGCTTTGATTTCTATATCTATAAAATGAGGTTAATGGTAGTATTACATTATTGTGCAGACTGAGGAAATAAAATCTATGGAGGAGAGACTGTGGTACAGTGCATGTCAGTAAACGGTCATTAGCTTTCACATCATTATTTGTATAGTATCAAACAGTCTAAAAGCATGAGCAACTTTTCTAGAAAGGCAAGATTTAAGTATGTCTCAAAAGAATGTAGGAGTACAGTAGAGGAGGGCAGAGAAGCGATCCAGAGGACCCAAAAGCACTGGACACTTCAAATAAAGAGGAATTCCAAAACTAAAGCCACTACTCATATATAATTCCTATAAAAAGTTTATTCCTATAAAAAGACACACACATTAAAAAATCCTGTTTTGTCAAAGCTTGTGGGATTTACACATTATATTATTTTTCCTTCCACCTATGAGCCCAGCAAAGCACTTTGTGTAGTCACAAAGAACTTTCTAGAGAAGCCAGCTGATAAGAAAGGCCTCCAGCTGTTCGAGCAACCTGCTCCATGTCCGGTTCTTTGAGTGGGCGCTGCTGCCACCTGCTGTCCTACGACTCTTACTGCAGTCCTAAGCGCTTGTCAAATTTCAACCTCAGCTGGAAAGCAGTCCGTTTATCCTTAGAAAATGACTGCGATCCGGCAGTACTAACACTTGTGCAAATTTGAAAGCTGTTTAACTTTCTAGTATGCTTTAAATATATTATGTTAGGAAGACTTTTGCATGTGGAGAATGCTTGTTTTCCATTTAGTGCAGATTGTGATGATTGTTTACTCTTAAAACCTTGTATCAGTAAAGAAAATGTTGGAGTTTGATTTTGCCCTTATCCTTTATTTATTTATTTTTCCTGGTTCATTTTGTTCGTTGAGCACATCCCTGGAGTGTGTAACAATACCTCGAGATAATCTTGGATATTTTCCATTCATGTTAATAGTGATAGTTTTATAAGATATAAAGTACCAAAAAAGGCAGTTGAGTTAGATAAAAATATTAACAGTCAGAGAAGTCTGGGCCCCCGAAGGAGCCAGTGCAGAAAACCAGATACCTCACAACTGTTGGGAAACAGAAACCTCTGCTGTGCACCAGACCTCAAGAGAAAAGATAAAACAAATGTACTCACATACTTACTAAGAGATTCAGGGATTGATATGCTAAATAGGTCTCTATCACCTTTAAGGAAGCCAAAAGGAGCCACTAAACTAACTCCCTACAGATAAAGGCCCTGTTCTGTGTGCCTGCCCTCTTGTGTATGTGACTGGCTTCCCCATTTGTCTCCAATTTAATCAATTTCACCTTAGATTATACTCATGATCTGATTGGTTGACCACAGTTCTGACCCACCTCACGCCCACCTTATGAGTTTCCATGTTTCCCTACCTTGGGCCCTGCCTCACTGTGGGGTTTTTGCTTTATAAAATCTCTCGAAAAGACCGTCTTTGGCATCCCACTAAGGATCCCCTCTTGTCTCTCAGACAGAAGCTTTCTTTCTATCAGTAAATATATTGTGCTTTTAACCCCCAGTGCTTCTCAAATTCATTCTTCAGCTTTAGAGAGCACGAACTCCTACTGGACATCCAGTGGGTTGGGAGTTTCTTAGCCCTGTATCAGTGTTACGGATAGGACAACATATGTGTCCAAATTTAGGGAAAAGGAGGAAAACGATATTGTTGTATATGACTTTCTGATCATTTACGATACAGAAATGGATAAAGTTCCATTAAAATGTTTTAAAGAAGACACACACACACACACACAGTGGGGGAGAGAGAGAGAGACAGGGCAGGAGGAGAGAGAGAAAGAGAGCACTGAAATATTGATGAGACTGTAGAAATCTTGATGCTCAACCTGGATAAAACCAATCTTCTGAATTTAGGTTATAGATGTTAAAATATAAATAAAATACAATTATAGCCAAGTAATTTATAAGATTAAAATTCATTATTACAAAGAGTTTTTCCTATAAATGTAAAGATAGATTAGTAATAAAGATACATGTCAAAGTGTACTATATTAACAGATTAATAGAGGAAAAAACATTTATGAACATTTCAAAAAATACAAAAAGCATATGATTCAGTATTTACTTTGATAAACATGTTAAGCAAATGATTAGTAAAATAGAACTTTCTTAACCTGATAAGAAATCTCTATACAGCTATAGCAAATGAAATATCAAAAAGCGAAGTTAGAAATTTTGCAATTAAAAGAAGACTCTCAGTAAGGATGTTCAGTGTCACTGCTTATGTAACATATAGATTCTGTAAGGAATAGATTATTTGTACACCATATAATTGTGTCTATAGAAAATACAGGAGACTCGGATAAAATTTTGGAATTAGGAGGTCTCAGTAAAGTTTCTGGACAAAAGTTCAGTACACACAAAAATCATTAAGTCTGATGAACATAATTCAGTCTTTTTAAATGGCAGTGACAATAGAAACACTATTTTACTTCAGTTTTCACTTATATTACTACACGTTTACATCATGTAATGATTACATTCCTTAAAGGGAGTTGACACAATTACATGTTAAATTTTAATCCTTTTTTTGGTTCAGTCTCTTTTCCCCCTAGCTCATCCCTTCATTTCTTTATCTTCTTTGCATAAGAGAAAAATCTTCCCTGTTTTAATTTTTGCATTCGTAATCAAACTCAGGAGCTTGCGCTTTCCAGGAAGGCACTGTGCTGTGGAGTTCTGTCCCCAGCCCATTCTTCTCATTGCTACTACCCACTTCTAATTATCTATCCTTTATTTTGGCCTTTATTTATTTTTTGAGAGGGAGGTTTTCTCTTAAGAAAAACCTTGTAATATTCCAGCTTGTGTGTCTGGTTTGTTTTAGTTACCATTATGATCCCAAGGCACATCCATTTTCCTACAAATGACTGTAATTTATCCTGTATAGCTGGGTAGTCCTCCTTCGTGTATAAATATCACATAACCCATTCATCTGCTAATGGGCAGAGAGGCTGCTTCCTACATTCAGCATTATAAATTGAGCTGCTATAAACATGGGTATGCATGTGTCACTGTCTTATAAACACTTGAACACTTTTGGGAAGATACCTAGGAGAATAGCTGGACCAAATGGAATTTCTCATTTTAGTTTTTTGAGTAATCTTACTAATAAATACTGGAAATACTGATTTCCACAGTGGTTAAACTACTTTAGATTCCCACCGACAATGTGGAAGTGTTTCTTTTTTCCTCTTGCAATTTTGTGAGCATTTTTTATTATTTGAGTTCTTGATGATAGCCATTCTTTTTGTAGGTTTTAATTTCCATTTCTCTAATGACCAAAGATGATCAACATTTTAAAGATGTATTTAGTGACCATTTATACTTCCTCTGAGAAGTGTTTACTCATTTTATTTATCCACTTCATGGGGCATTTTATTTTGGAAAGTCTTATTGTTTTGAGTTCTAGTTAGTAGTCCTCCGTCTGTTTCTGTATCCTCTTCTCTGTTCCACTGATCCTTATGTCTATTTTGGGGCCAGTACCATGCTATTTTAATCACTGTACCGTTGTAGTATGACTTCAAAACTGGGATTGTTACATCTGTTTTGCTCTTGTTCCCAGGGTTGCTTTTGATATTCGGGGTCTCTTCTCATCACATATGAATTTTAGGGGTGCTTTCTCTAGTTCTGAGTTATTGGCATTTTTTAAATTGGGATTGCATTAAATCTGTATATACGTTTTAGAAGTACGGCCATTTTGACTACACTGATTCTGCCTATCCAGGAACAGGGCTGATGTCTTACTTGATCTCCTTTTTTAAAGTATTGTAGCTTTCATTGTAAAGGTCTTTTACTTCCTTGGTTAGGTTAATTCCTAGTTATTTAATTTTTCTTGATGCGTTTGTGAATGATGTTTTTCTTCCTAGTTTCTTTCTCAGTGAGATCAGTATAGGTGTACAAGAACACTATTGACTTTTGTGTGTTGATTTTATGTCCTAGCACAGTGCTGAATTTGGTTATTTTAGGAATTTTTTGATGGAAGTTTTTGCATTTTTCAAGTAGAGGATCATTTCACCTGCAAATAATGATAGTATGATTTCTTTTCATATATATATATATGTATATATATATACATATATATATATATATATATATATAAAATTTTATTTATTTTTCTTGCCTGAGTGCTCTTGCTGCTGTTTTAAGCAATATGTTGAACAGGACTGGTGACAGTGAGCATCTTTATCATCATCCTGGTTTTAGGGAGAAAGCTTTCAGTTATGATGTTGGCAGTAAGTTTGTCATACTTTTTAAAAAATCAGTTTATCAGTAGGTTCGACAGTTTCTATTTTTCTCAGTGTTTTCATCAGGAACAGATGCTAGATTTGTCTAAGATTTTTTCTGTGTTTATTGAGATCCTTGGTTTTGTTTATGTGATACATTACATGTGTTGATTTGAATATGTGGAGTCATCCTTGTATCACTGGGATAAAGCCTATTTGCTTTTGATATATGATCTTTTTGATGATTTATTGCATTCTGTTTGCTGGAATTCGAAACTTTCAGGGGGAGAACTGGATGGAAAGTTGAGGTTAGTTTAAATCAAGTTCATCCTTAGCAGAGTGCCAATCACCCAGCCTTTACACCCAGCCCTGCGGGAGGGAACCACACATGTGCTCTGGGAGGAATATGCGAACCTGGCTAGGTAAAAAGCACTTTTCCTTCAAAATATGAAGGATCATTGCTTATATTGCTAATTCTTGTTTCTGGTCACATAAAGAGTACATAACGAAAAGCAACTCTGATTGCTCTCTGTCCTCCAATAGTTTCAAGCCATCCTACTCTAACTGAAGTGACTTCCGGGGTATTTAAAGAACCATCACTTTCCTTCATCTATTTTTTTGCTTTCTTCTTGGGAGCCACAGTTAAAGAGTAGTGTATCCAAATGTAATTACATAATTCCTGGTACAAAAAATGTAATTGCATAAACAAAAAAAAAAAAAAATTAGAAAGAGATTACTTATGCCCCAGGAAAGGAAATGTGCAGAGTCAGACAAACCCTGAACAACTTTAAGCTTACATCTCAGACTTATTCTTGTCATAGATACAACCTACAGCAGTTTTTAAAAAAGCAATAAACAAAAATGACTAAAAAAAAAAAACCACCCGGAGCAGGAGAAAGTTGGACTTACAGAATGATAATCTAATCATATGATAATATGATTAGATTCAGTTGCACATATTTCAACAAAAAGTCATAAAACACACCCAGAAAGCAAAAAGTATGGCCTACTTATGGGAAAAAACCCCATCAGCAACAGTTGTAAAAAATACTGGAAGGCAGGACAAAGATTTTAAAACAACTGTCTTAAAGATAACCAACGAAGTAAAAGAAAATGTGGACAAAGTCAAGAAAATGATACAGAAGCAAAATGGAAATGCTAGTAAAGTGGTAGAAAGCCTGAATAAATAAGAAATTCTGCAAAAGTATAAGGACTGAAATGGTAAATCTGTCAGAGAGATTCACAAACAAATTTGAGCAGACAGGAAAAAGAATGAACTTAGGAGTGTGGAATTGTCAAGTCTGAGGAACAAGAAGAAAAAAGATTGAAGAAACGTAGCAGAGCCACAAGCACCTGTGGGACAGATGAGGTGAACCAACATAGGCATTGTGGGAATCCCCGAGGAGGAGAGGGAGAGAGAGGAGGGAGAGCGGGGAAGAGGCCACACACACACACACACACACACACACAGACGGAGACACAGATAAAGAGAAATAATGACTGAAAATGCCTCAGTGTGGAACAAAGACATGGATGGAAACGTCGATGAACCTAAATAATTCAATACGATGAGCTCAAAGAGATCCAATCTAAGACCCATTATAACTACTTCCAAAAGCCAAATCATCTTATGACAATTCCCAATTATAAAAGAGATTTATTCTGTCAGTATTACAAAAGTGAAATTTCTTCCTTTTCTGTTGAGCCACAGAGGACTGAGATAAAGAGTATATTTATATTTTAGTGTTAACATTGATAAAATGTTAAGTAAGGTGACATTTATGTTAGTCTGTTGAACACTTAATTCTTTTTTCAGAGTACAAATTTGATTCGGGGAACTTATAGTTTCATTTTTCGTAATTATTTGAGATTCTTACATTTTTTTTTAAGATAAAGTGGCCTCATGTGTATAATCTTCAGAGGTGCGAGCATGTGCTTTTTTCAAATTCTTTGGAAATAAGGGAAATTAATTTCTCATGACTTTGTCAAATCTCTCTTTCACTGAATATATAAATAAGCAAATGTAATCAGTACTCCATTTGGGGTATTAAACAAATATTTAGGATGAGAAGATAAAAGTTCTATTTTGATCATTGCCTTTCATAGATCTCTTCCAAAAGCTTTTGTTTAGATGCAAATACAGAAAGTACCTACTTTTCATTTTTTTCTGAATATCTTGGTACAGAATAGAACTGGAAAATATAATAATTGGATATCTTTAAAAATATTTTTCATTGACATAATTACATATATTTTGGGGCTATTATGCAATATTTTGCTACATGTATATATTGTGCAATGCTCAAATCACTGTAGGCAGTCCTAGGAGAGAGTCTTCAGGAGTTCACACACTGCACACATCGGCTTCAGCTTCACGGCTCCTCAGCCTTAGAATGCGAGTCTTGTGAATCAGGAAGATCAAATCTAGTACATGTCCAAACTCTTTTCAGCCAATCAGAAGCACCTTCCAAAGTTATATTCAACCGGCAGGCCTGCATTTTTGCTGGAAGAGCTTGTGTTGTTAACCTCTTGAAGGAGACACATCTGAGAGTTAAGTGCTCTGCATGGCACACAACGAAGGCTCTCTCTACACTTCCTGTCACACCACAAGCTGTTAAGGACAGGCAGATCTGACCACTTCCCCCGCTCAGGCATCAGCTGAGGGTTCTCTGCCACTTCCCCACTCTCAGTCCACTTGTTTGTGATTCTGTTCCCTGATACTTGTGGTTTCATGAACAGCAAAAGCTGTTCAGAAGAATTCTTCTGAGGGAATCATTCTAAAAACTAAGACAGATTCATTTTTTTAAATAAAGCTTTCAAAAGTTGATTTTGATTTAAAATTACATAAAGCTTTATGCTGTTTTTGTCAAAATATAACTTCATTATAAAATATGAATTATGTAGTGATTTTGGCACCAAAAATCTCATGAGTTTTTTTTTTTTTTTTTTTTTTGACATTTGGGACATCATGTCTTTTGATTCTTGTTGTCATCTACTGTATTCATTTTTATTTTCTTATCCTTGCCTGTTGAGTACCTGGACTTACAGGTATGCATTGCCATGGTGACTGTTGTATTGATTTTATTGTCTTCAATTCTATTAACTGTTTGAAAATTGTTCACTACATTTACTCTTGTTTGTTTGGAGTAAACAAGCAGGGTATGTGTGGGAAAGAGGAGGATTTCAATTTTTAAAATAAACTGCACCAAAGGAGTCCAGGTAAAGTTACCTGACACAAGAAAGAGGTTAAAAAACAAAGCCCTAAGAAGACAATGAGAAATGAACTGTCCAGAAAGGACCTGGATGACTTTTATGTGTAGATAACAGCTCCCCAACCAAGTGCAAGGCACCCCTTCTTTCTCAGTCCCTACTAGTGACTGAATCTTCAATTTTTTTCTGCCATTACATAGATCCCATTGCTGGTCATCATCAATTTCTAACTCTAACAGTATTTTCTCACCTCTCCCTACCACTCTTGACCCCCTTTTAATCCAATTAATCCTTGTGCAGTTTTTGACTGGCAGATCATATACTCTCTTACCTTGAAATATTACCTGAATATTGGACCGTGGGCCCTGTTTCTATGGCACCTACACATATCTCTATTATGTTATATTGAAAGTGTTTCATATGTCTGTTCCATAAAGTATAGTGATCTGAGATCAGGGACTGTGCTTTCTACATCTTTGGAGCCCCCAAAACTAGAAGAGTGACTAGCATCAGTTAGGCATTAAAAACGTTCTTACTGGATCAAAGAACAGGTCACTCTATTTTTTTCTGTCTGATTGTGAGTCTGTACCGGAGAGCAGTGCAGTTTCTGTCTGGTATAACAGAGAGCTGGTAAACCTCATGAAGATAGCCACTTATAAAAATAAATGATGCTGACTGAGTAAAGACTTATCAGGGAGCAGCCTGGACTGTCCCCTAGCACCACCGACAGTCACAGGACTAACCCTGCCTGGCCATACCCATCTTGTAAGTGTTTTCCCGAATTTTGTGTAGATTAAGCCAGGCAGTAGTTTTGTATGCTGTTTTATGTGGGCAAAATGTGCCACTGGCACAAACCTTGCTGCAGAATCTGGACTCAAATGGTATTTTGGCAAATCAATTAGCAAATTCTGCTAGCATTTGATGTAACCCAAGGGAAACTGTCTTTGACAATAAATGTTTTTAGGATACAAGCGAGGCTTTTGTAGGTAAATAAATGCAACTAGAGAACATACTCATAAATTCAATAAATCAGACTCACGTGTAAACACTGTACTGTCTCATTAGTGTAAGAAACAGAAAGTAAATAAGATCCATAAGTTACAATGGATATAGTGAAAGGGAAAGAAACTGCTCTATGGGCAGTCATATTGTATGTTCAGTTTTGTGTGCCTGTATCTGGTAACCTGAGCAACTATTCTGAAGATAACAATATTCAACATAATTACCATTGTTAAATTCCTACCATCTTCTTTTGAAATCTTGTATCACTATTATTTTTGTTTGTTGTCCTTTGGCTTTGTTTGCTGGGTAGTTTTTTTTTGTTTTTTTCTGTGCTTTTTTTCTCTTTAAAATAAATAAATGTTTTTAATGATCTTAAGACATGTTTATTGTCCCACTGCTTTAAAATTTAGGGCAATCAGTGGACTAAAACCTAAGTTCAATGAATTAAAACCAGAAGATACAAGGATTCATTCAACTGATTATTCAGCAAGTATTTGCTGTACTTAATTCTATGTCAGGCAGTATGCAATAAAGCAAAGGTTATCTCTGTTATCGTGGTGCTTTAGTATGATAAAAAACACAAAAATAAAATAAGACAATTTAACAAGTAACATAATTATTTTATCCCAATGTGTAGATCCTTTCTTACTTTTGATGGTGAAAGGTCCATATTTCACCAGCCAAAATATTCAACCTATGACACTGCTACCGTCTATTACACTCCCAGGTAATAATTTCATCTTTGAGGGTGGAAGTTTTCTGGACATGAACATTCAAATTCCCTTCTACAGTCTTCAGAATATATATGCATATTTCATTCTCTGAATCTTTACACTACTATTTCAAGAAGAAATGTATTACATCTCATTTCCAATTATTACTCTAATGATATCCCAAACTCCAACCTTTCAAGATTTCATGGCTTCACTTTTTTACTTGATTTATAACATGTTTAATATCTCCTATGGTGAAAAAGATATATTTTAGTGCTTTTACTGTCTCATGCCAATTTTTTCATGTTATCTTCCATCTATTGATATGCTTCAAAAAATGTAGAAGAGAAAGAAAAGGAGGAAGGAGAAGGGAAGAATTTGCTAAAGTCATTTCTCTATCAAGCACTTAAATCTTTCTAATCTGATTTCCACTCCACCTTTTGATTGAAATTTTTTTTTTTTTTGGTCTTTTTCCCTTTATCGGTACCGGGGATCGAACTCACGACTGCCTGCTTGCAAGGCAGGCACTTATGCCGCTGAGCTAAATCCCCAGCCCCTTGATTGAAATTTTTATCATCTGAAGTAGACACCTGTAGTTGTATCATACAAGGCTAGTTCCCCTTCTCTGGGTCTCACTGCCTTGATTTCTTTTGTGACTGTCCTTTTCCCTCCTTTCAGTCTGGATATTTTAGTAGAGTTCTTGGAGCTAAAAATGTGAACACAAGCAACTCAACAGGCCAAGATGAAAAGCTCTGAGAACACCACAGATCCTCAGAAGAGCCAGTAGCAACTAACTGTTGGAGTGAGATTGGAGGTGGCCTAAAAGAGAAAGCTCCTTCTCTTTCTATGGACTTAAACTTACGTGGATTTGGGTGACACTGCAGCTGCCATCTTGTCACAATGAGGAAAGCCTTTAAGAATAGAGCCAAGACAGGAAGCAAAGCAGAGATGAAAAAGGAAAAACTATGTCTGCTTTTATTAACTGAGCTCCGAAATCCAACCATATCTTAGAACTATGGTAAGTACCGTTCCAAGAGAATTAGTAAGTTAGATTCATTTGTACATCTTATAACATATTATAAAGTGTATTATTATATGCCTTATAATAATAATCTTAAACTTTGGTTTAAGTTGAGTCAGTATATTATCTTTTGCCTCTATCAGTTAACCATTCTGTGATCGTCACTTTGCAACAAAAATGTCAATAATTTATAAGTCATTAAAGAATACAGTGGTTGTTATTTGTCACAACTAATGATTCCCTTTCTGCAGCATACACTCTTTCTCTGTCAGTATCCATTATTTTCTGATCTTTTATTTAACCCCCTATAGTTCATTATGTGTAGTGTTAAATTATAAAATTGCCCAGTTAAAATCGATATAGGGTAAGGACAATAATATGCATTGAGATTTTGGGGGATTTTGAAATTTTTTTTATAAATGCTGTTAAAAGTGTAGACACATTTATTATGTTTAGAAAACAAAACTGTTGATTAAATGCTGTAAAATAAATGTCATATAAAAGGAAGATAGCTTTAAGTTTGAATTGCATGTTATCATTTCATGCTGAATGCAAAAAGTTTAATATTAATGAAAAATGAAAGGCTTGCAACAATCATTCCTCTTGGAAAAAAAAACAGAATTGTGTTTTTATGCTTGCAGACTTTTGGAACACAATTAAATTGCTTTGACACCTTAGTTTTTAGAAAGCAAAAGATTAGAAAATACAATGAAACTGAACATAATTTCCAAAAGAAACTGAAAGTCTTTGGCCTGTGAGATATTTGAAATGACATCAAAAAAAAAAAAAAAAGCAGAATTTATGGCCTTTTGTGTTATGGAAGAGGAAATTGAATTGTGTTTTATTTTTAAAACACAACCACTAAAAAGGTGTTTCTATAGTAACCAGGTCAATACCAGTAGCCATTACAGACCTTCCTGTTTTCTGATAGTGGGTTTAAAGATCTTTTCAAATATCATTTTGAAAGCTATGAAAAAAACTACAGCTTTTCTGATCATTCATCTGAACCAAAAATGAAGAAAACCACATATGGTATATTGAATTTCTCATGTTTTATGGATTATAAGCATTTTTTTGTTGTCATATTTTCAGAGAGAAGCTTGCTTGACTAGCTTCCATGTCAACCCCTGAACATGAGACTTAATTAGCCTGACAGTAAATAGGGACAAACAGACATTGTTTGCAGTAGTATTCAAACAGAAATAAAAGGTGGCACAGTATTAAAAAACATATTTCATCACAGTTTAAATATTGAAAGAGTTAAGTAAATAATCCCTGTTATTAGAAAAATTTCAAAGACTTAGATAAAGTCTTGTATCACTGTCAGAGGAAGATGTAGGCTACATTTTGTTTACAACCAAAATCCTTAGCTCTTTTGCTGTAATTTATGTAGCTCTACCCAGAAGAAGACTGCCGCTCCTCTTTCCTCCCTCTGTACTGCCCATTTGGTAGTCATTTGTGTGGCTTTATCTTTTCTACTATACTGTGAGCCCCTTGAGAGCAAAGATCTTTTATTTTTCTTTGTATTCATGCTTGCACATGGTATTTTGTGTATAAAATACTGAGAAAAGTGAAGAATGAATCATGAAAAATAGTTGTTCAACAGTAGCTAAGGTGATATAGAATCTCTGGTTAAATTTGGAAGTGATGCTTCAGTCTATGTATCTTCATGATCTTAGTGGTTTTTTTCTAGATCGTGTTAAAAGACTCGTAAACTGCTGAATAATGAATCCAATTACCTGGCCCTTTGATCGATTCTGTCAGCATCACTGCACGTGGGGCCCTGGCATCAACAGTTTTTCAAGCTATTCAAGTGATTCTAATGTGAAGCCAGAATTGGAAATCATTACTTTACACAGTTATCCTGGGACACAAATGAGGATTGACTTTTTAATTTAGTTTTTTCCCCTATCAATATTGTTTCATGATAATATATATTCCAAATATAGAAGACCTTTTAAAGAAAATATGATGACTTTTTTCTTAAAATCATTTTTCATACTAAAAATTTTCAATTAAAAGTTCGGTCTCCTATGATTAACATTTTAGTCCAAATTATCATTTATTGTTTTCTGTTTATTGTACTTATTAACTTTTTATTGCTACAAATTTACCTTTTGAAAGTCAAAACTGCTTGACACAACAGACAGTGAATAAATATCAGTAGAAGAGAAAATGTACTTTTTAAAGCAGGCTATGTTTGCACATGCTTGCAACCTTCACACTTGGAAGGCCGAGACAGGAGGATTGCTGCAAGTTTGAGGCCAGCCTGGGCTACACAGTGCGTCCAAGGCCAACCTAAATCATATAGCAAGACCCCATGGGGTTTTTTTTTTTTTTTTGAGACAGGGTCTTGCTATATGATGTTATAGATACTTTGTGGGAAAAGTTCCCTTATCTGGACTGAATCATTAAGCAATCCTATTGTTTTGTTTTGTTTTGTTTGCATTGTTTTTGCCCCTGTTTTCATACTTCTACTTTGTACTTATCACAAACACACTTACACTTTGTCATTTCTTTTTCTTATTTTTTTAAGAAACAAACTCCTTTTCCATATTTGTGAGCAACTTGCAGCAGAGTTATGGTTTTTATCTAGATGTCCCCTCAAAGCCTTATACACTCATGGGTGGAGTTTTTCAGTAGTGGGTGGATCAAGTCTGTATAAATACAGATTCAAAGTGTAACACCAGGATTAAGGATGTGCAGTACTGGGTTTGTCCACTAATTGCTTTATCATAGTTCTGGGTGTGGGTTGTGGAAAGCCCCACCCTGGTTATGGGTGGTACTACCCAAAAGGCTTATAGCATGAATGAGATAAAAGAAAAAGGGGCTTGTTGGCTGCTGCTTCACTGTCCCCTGCCTGCTTTACCATGTACTGTTTCTGCTTTATGATGTCCCTCTGCTATGCCACCCTGCCTTGGAGCCAATCTACTATGGACTGAAGTCCTGAGCTGAAAAAACATTTCCTCCTTTAACTTGTGGGTGTCCACAATGAAGAAAGTCACTGAGACAAGTAGACACTGATTTATGCTTTTCTCTGCTCTTATTAAAAAGCAGCATGACTGCAAACAATAGGCACTCACTAATGTCCCCTAAATGGCCATGGTGAAGCAGGCCAAGTGTACATCCAAACCTCTAGCACTGGTGACCGAATTGTCTCCCTCTAACACACATATTAAAGCCTTAGCTCTCAGAGTAATGGTATTGGAGAAGTAGCTTTTGGGAGGTAATTAGGTTTAGATGAGGTCTTGAGGGTGGGCCCTCACAATGGGGTTAGTGCCCTGATCAACAGAGACCAGAGTGATCTTGCTGCTTCCCTCTGCCATGTGCAGACACAGCAGGAAGCTGTCTTCTAAAGTCCAGGACTAGTGTGCTTGCCAGAACCCAAACATATTGGCACCCGGATCTTCGACTTCTAACCTCCAGAACTGGGGTAAAATAAATCTCTGTTTAAACCACTCAATCTGTAGTGGTATGCTGTGGCAGCATGAGCTGACTGATATAACTATGAATCAGGATGAAAAGATTTAAAGAAAAGATAAATATAAACATGATGAATATTTATGCTTTCTTTTATTTAAATCGTCTAAAAATAGGAATTCACTTTACAAACCAAAGCTATCTGAAAGGCAAATAGACTACCTATTCATACTTTCTTCTAAATAAACTTGAGAGTTTTTTCCCCAATATTTTGTTGTTAAGCTAAAAGGCCTATCATAAGCATATACAGTTGAGTAATTTTGGAGAGCAACACATAAACAATAAGAAAATAAAATTATTTTATGGGCTGCATTATTAACTAGAGCTGTTAATCAGGTCTCTTTTGTGATCTTTTCTCATAGCTGCTACTCACTGAAGACCCAGAGTTTTGCATTGCTTGAGATATCATTACTTTGCCTTGTTTAGTAGAAATCCCTTATAATGTATGGGATGTGGATGGCAGATATTTAAACTTTGAAAACTTTATAACAGTCAAAGACATAGTGCCATTAATCTTCCTTAAAAATGCTCCTCTTCACTTCACACACACGTGCCTCATTGTCCTTGACATTTCCAGCCTGGAAGTTCTCTTTTGTAAGTTTAAAAAAAAATTTTGCCATCATGACTGTCTTGATGTCCTGAATCAATTCAAAGGGTTTACCTTCAGGGTCATTCTGATTGTGGGGAAGAGCCAGAAGTGGCAGGGTGCCAGGGTTGGTTCAGTACAGTGGATAAGCAGGCCCTGTAATATTTTCAAGCCTGCCTTTCCACTAGAAAGTCAACTTTCAGAACTGCTTTCAGAATGATGGGATAACTGTATTTGAAATGATTGGAAATATTTTGAGGAAGATTAAAGGCAAGGTGTCTTTGATTGTAATGCATTTTTAAATTTAAAAATTCATATTTTATATATTTTGATTACATCTCATATTTATTTATAATTGTTATGTCCTGCCTGAACTACAGAGCAAGTTCAACTCTAGACTATCTAATGAGAATTTGCCTCAGAAACTTCTGTGCTTAGGAAATTCAACTCTGTTTAAAGCCAGTTTAAACTGATTTTATTCCAGTATGCTCTTGGGTCTATGAATATAAGATATCTGGTTTTCTTACCTGGTAAACCTACTTGACAACTGTAGTTTAGATTAACAGTACACAAGCTTTTAAATTACAAGGATGAGTGACATTTTTGGAAAATGTGGAAAACATATCAACTTGTCAACATTTTACTTGGTCAAATAAAAACATTAAAAATAAATAGCACTACCAACTATCAGTGTTAATTAACGAACAATAGAAGAGTTTAAAACAAAACAACTTAAGAATATACTGTTAGAGTAAAAGGCAGTTTTCAAAGTGACTATCATTAGTTTAATGGAGAAAAAGAGACTCACCATATTCCTTTACTCTTATTTCAGCTTAGGCTGGTGAAGCTATTAAAAATAAATCCATCTCTAACTCACTCCTGTTTCCCACTATTCAAAGTCCTTTCCTTATTCTAATGCTTAAGGGTGACTTGTAAAATGTTGACTGAACTTGATTTCATTTTGTTAATCTTGCAGGGTTCAGCTGAAAAATATATGCTTACTTATATACAACTTTTTTCTCCTATTTTTCAAATACTGAAGATAAGTGGTTTTCTGATTACTTATATTTCTTTATTTTCTTTACACTTCTGATTGCTTTGCATTTCTGCATTTATAATATATCATGTACATATCTATGTGAAGATAGATCAAAGACAAGCAAGTTCAACGACAAAACTTACATTAGTGGACTCAATGAGACTACTCTTGTTATTACAATTCCAAGAATTAGCGTTGTTAAGATTGTAGAAATAAAAGAGATCTGCAAAAGAAAGTATATTATGGGTTTAGACTATGTGTTATTTTATGTAACACATTAAGTATTTTTCCTTCTTATTTGTATAAACAAATGCACAGATTTCTAAATCTGATTCTTTCATGATTTATACTCATAAACTGATGCAGATAACATTAGGCAGCAGCTTACTGTACTGCTCCCCCCATAGATGAGCATATATCAAATATGACTTTTGCTGTAATTTTGTAACAAGGCTTTAAATGTTTTCAGTGGCTTTCTGCATATAATATGAAACTGAAACTTACAGTTTATAAATATAAAGTGAAATTGTGTTTTCTTCATTCTTCAGGCTTTAAAAAGATTTGTACCTTAAAAAAATTGTAATTGTTCTTTGTCTTCTATCATTGTCTTGCCCTTTCTTTTCCAACACAGCATGTATATTACTCCTCTACTTTTTAGACGCCTTTGCCTTTTTTTCCCTGCCTTCTAGCTTTGGTAGTTTATTTTTCCTAGTGATTGTGCCCTGTGACCTGTGCTTCTGCTTCAGCTTCTCTGTTATGCCACTGTTTAACTAGCTCAAATAGAAACTACAGTGTGTGTGCATAGATGAGCTCTATGAATTTATTACAGAAAGTTTGTGCTTTTATTCTTATTTTTAAATGATTCAGCACATTTTATTTTCTCTGATAAGTATTTCTCTAGTAAGTAAAACAAATCAAATTGATTTTACTTCATGTAATTATCTTTGTTTTGTACATTGTTAATTTTTAATTAGAAAGCGATGGCTATTTGGTTCAGTACTTGGCTGTTTTGAGGAACATAAAGATTCAGTGACATGCCCAAGTGCACACAGCTAGAAAGTGACAGAGTGCATTCAAATGCAAGCAAGCCTGACTCCAGATCAGGGCTCCTTACTACTTTGCTTAGTAGGGGATTTATTATGTGAACATCTCAGTATGACACTTTCAAGTAGTATTTAGAGGAAAATATTCAGGTATCAACATGGTACGTATTAGTAGCTTGCTTTTTTCTATTTTCTTTTCTCTCTCTCTTTTTTTTTTTTTTTTTTTTTGTTCCAGGGATTGAACTCATGACTTCACGCTTCCCAGGCAGATCCTTTAGCCGCTGAGCTAAATCCCTGGCCCTAGTAGCTTGCTTTTTATGAATGCTTCACTTTCGGCAGTTAGAGGATAATATTTATAACTACATTGAACATGTGAAATAAAAAAATAGTTCAATCATTCAGATAATTCTCACACACAGACCTTTTTGATACACTATGCTCATGACTGACAGCTAGTGATGAAAAGTGTGGTAGTCAGCATATTCTCGAATATTGTGGAAATTACCTACAAAAGTGAAACAGTTTTGAAAAATGAAAATTGCTTTAAGCACAGCTCTTTTTATTTTCTAAGTTTAAAAATGTGCCATCTCTATCATTAGGGGATCTATCCTGGAAACAGAAGAACATGTTTAGTTCACTTTCATCAACTCTTTAATCATCAGTTCCAAAAGCAAGCTAATAATTCAACCACAGTTTACTGTAACACAATCATAAACCAAAAGAGGCTAGAAATAAATATTGTAATTAAGAATTTTGCCAAATGAATTGTGGATGAATAAAATCAATGCAGATAACAAGGTTAATTGCTATGCCTACTTAAAATATAAAAAATTACCTTCCCAAGCTTTGCTATATCTCGGTACAGTGACAACGGCAGAGTGCAACTAATGGTGGAAAGTACAATAATGAAGTGTCGACCAATAAACAAATTTTCAGGATCAACTAAAATACAACAAATATTATTTAGTGTTTATAGGTGTAAGTAGCACATTGATGACATGACTTTATAGCTAAGCTGTAGTTATTTTAAAAATGACTTAAGCAACGTAAAAGGTGCCTAAATGCCAATGACTCAGTTAATAAACTCCATAAAATTATGTAATAATAGAAACAAATCACAAAATGTAAATATAAAATAACTTAAGGGTGAACCTAGGCTTAAGTGATGTTATAAAATTTTGCATTTATATTTTAACAGGTTTCTAATTAGTTTTCTGATCCTACTCTTCAAAGAAAACAGGCTTATCATTTCTGAATTATTCCAACAACAATACTGTGAAAAGCTGAATAGGAAGTGAGGTTATGGTACATGTTGAAAAGGTTCACTTGAGAATGTTCACAGAAGCTTTTTGTAGTCAACCCACACTAGATATAAAACAAATATCCTTTAATTGGGGGATGAAATTCTGTTTTTGTACATCTGTAAAATGGAATGCTCAACAATTAAACATACATGCACACACATACACAAACACAAACTACTGATATACTCACAGACATAAATAAATTTCAAACACACCCTGCCAAATGTCAGGAGCTCGACTCAAAAGTTATATCCTGTATGATGCTATTTGCATAGTCTTATGGAGAAAGCAAAACTATAGTCCAGAGAGAGAAATCAGGTCAGGGCTGCCAGATGACAGACTATTTCTGGAAAAGGTGGTCCTGAGGAAGTTTTGGAGAATGATGGAATTGTATATTTTGACTGTATATTTTGATGGGTATATGAGTATATACACTTGTCAAAACTCACAGAATGTACAGTAAAGAAAAGTTAATTTACTGCATTACATTGTAGATTAATACAAATAAGGGCACAAAAGCTTGTTTATTTAAGAAATTATACAGTATTATTAGGATATAATTACATAATATAAGTAGGATGAAAACATGTTTCTATAGAGAGTTGGTAATACGAAACATAAGGAATTTAAAATGTAAAGTGTTTAAGTATATGAATAATAATGTTTTAGTCAGCTAAATAAAAACTAAACTGTATGAAAGTAGATTGATAGTTTAGGATCAATGTGGATCGTGAAAATTGCAAGACATCTAAAATAATCTAATACTTTAACTTTCAAATATTTTACTTATAAATTATTATGTAACTATAGATAGTTACATAAAATAAATGTGTTTAAACCCCCAAGTCTTATTGTTGCTTACCTCCTGGGATTCTTTGAAAAACTTTGCTCAAAGTATCTCCAGCTATTATGTTGTAGCTTATCATAGCTAGAAATATAATTGAAACAAGCCTTAATAAGCCATCATGTACTTCATTTTGAATATTTTGAGTATAATCAGTTATAACTTTCCAAATATTATCATAGTCGTACTACTTTTAAATATATATTATGATTATTAACATGTAGAACTTTAAAAATAATTACACAATGGATTTATGATACAATACTGATTTGTACTATAAAAAGATTTCACTTTACATATTGATTCATCCCAGAACACCTTTAAATAGCGAGCTTTGATAATCATTCAAAATGTAAGTAAAGTTCAATTTCTAAACACTCTTTCAGGAGCACATGCACTGCTTAAACTGAGGAATAATAACAGCAAGTTTTAAGGCACCAAAATAACTCTTTAATACAAAATATAAGACTTTTGGGGGAAACTTATTCTTAGCTGTCTGTGAAAGCACAGGGAACTAAGTGTTTGGACTGTAACTTCTGTAACACTGATTTTAGAAATGAAGTAATTTTGGTCACCTAACATTTTATTTATTTAAAAAGTATGAGGTAGCATACTCACTATTATAGTAAAACTTTTAAGTAGTATGCTGTCCTAGTGCATGGCTTTTGCAAATTCTTAGGTTTTCTTTCTTTCTTTCTTTCTTTTTTTTAAAAGAAGTTTACTGAGCCTTAGCAGTCTGTTTCATCTCCCATTCACTTCCAATCATTTTGTATTTTTCATTTGGATATTTTTGCCAAGAGGGAAACCTAAACATTAATCTGATAAAAATGGCCTCCACTTTATCTCAGAAAAGTATGCGGAATAGACCAAATAGACCAAAAGAAAAAAAAAAAAAGTTAATAATGCAAGTAAATCTTTAATTTGGGAAATATTTCAACTACTAACTTTTCTTGAATGATTCTTAACTGACTATTTAAACTATTTTTATTCAGAAGTGGCTGTATATTAATTTAAATCATTAAGATATTTATCTCAACAGTTATCTTACCAATAAAAGGGTATAAAAACTGTAGAATTGAAAGGAGGAGATAGCCTGTAAATCCGAAGGTTCTGTTAACCAAAGACTGGTAAGTGTCTGTTCCAGAGAGGGCCCCTCCTTTTATCAATAAGACAAGAGAAAAATCTATGGTAAAAATAAAAATTAAACAAAAGTCAGAATACATTTGAAGCAAAACGTTTTTATGTTTTGACTTAATTATCATGGAAAAAGAAGACTTTATTGCGTGATTTTTCTTACATAAAAAGTCCAGAGTATAATAATTTAAAGAGCAAAGTGAAGAAACAAAAAATAAATGTCCTATTCTTTAAAAGAGGAATGTATTTAATGATAATGTTCTTCTATGAGAAGATTCATTTTTTTTCATGAAGTATCACTTTGCATGAAACTGTCACATTTCTAGTTGTATATTTTCAATCAAGATGCAGTGCATGTCACATATTCCGGCGACAAAATTAGAAGGTACACAGAGTCAGGGAGTCAAGGTTCCATTTTAATTTCCTAACTCAACAGTGCAATCACTAATGACAGGATGTGGCTCGAGTGTCCAAGCAACCCAACGTAAGTAATCAAACACTTCACAGATATTCAAAGTGGGCAGGCTGAGAATGAAAAAATGCTATAGACATTTTAGAAAATAATAGATTGAAGAGATTCAGAAGGTTTGCTTTGGGCCAAAATAAAGCTACGGTAATTTTATAGTTACTATGGTTAGGAGAACACCCTAAAATATTTTCTTGAAACATAATCTAGAGAATTCAATTTAAATTTTAGAATTAAATTTGAAAGTATAAATACATAGACATCATATGATTAAAAGTTAATTTCTTCTTTTTCATTTATCTCAGTGCCTTTTTACTGAAAGACACTGTGGCTGTATTGGGCATAGGGTGTGGTATTTGCTTTTTAAAAAAAAATCTCTCAATTTTTCTATCATAGTGATTTCTTTTTTATTCTTTAAATAACTTGGAAATGTATTAGAATACAGAGGAGAAAATACAATGCTGTATAATTTTCACTGATTCCCTCCTATACCAGGGAAACTGCTCTTCACTAAGCTCATCAATGATGATTAATCCAATTACTTTTTCTTAAACCTTGTATTATTTGCTCTTTCAAACATAGTTGCCATTTTCATTTCACTTGACTATCTTCCTTCAGTCTCTGTGCTGTTATCTTCTCCTGGTTGTTATCCTAACATTTGAGGAGGGCTGGATTTTATTCTTTTATACTGGTTTATACTGGATATTTGGGCGATTTTCTCATTCTTCAAGATGTTTTACTGTGATCTCATCATCAATACAGTTCCAACATTCACACACATGTTAGGAACACTTAAATTCATGTCTTCAAGTGAGCCCCTTCAAAAGTCAGACTTTTATATCTAACTGCTTGTTATTTATTTTTACGCCAGAGATCTCATAAGCACCTGTATCTCAAAATGTTCAAATTTTAATTTGTGTATTTGTTCTGGAACTTGATTCTCCATCCATGTTTCTCTAATCTATGAATAATATTAACTGCAACTTGAGAATTTCTCTAGACTTTCAATGTTTATTGCTTTCTATTTTATTTGGTCCTTAAATACAGTAAGTGTTGAATCATAAATACTGACAATTATCTCTTTGACTTGCTTTAATGTAGAGCTTTGGGCTTTGGTATTTCTAGCCAGGACTGCTACAATAATATCCTCACAATTCTTTCATTCTTCAGTCTTACTCTCCAAGATAGTTTTGACATCTTCTCCCTACTGAGATATTCTGATATTGGACCTGACCAAAACATAAATCTAACTGCCTTCTGTCTAAAGTCCTCCAAGGAAAGCTACCAATGCTTTTACATGGACAGAAAAAATTCTTTGTTAAGTGTGTAATCCTTCCTGAGTCTTATCTATGAAGCAAAGCACTAACCAACATTGAAGAGTTGGTTATGTTTAAACATCTGCCAAAATGCCTGATGTGTTAGAGAGGTTAAATAAACAAGAGGTTGTGCTGTTTTTGTTTATTTTTTTACTGGATGGATATGGTGGTTGGCAAAAACCCTTGTACTTGGAGTCGGATTATAATGATGACAACCACAAACCACTAGCAAAAGCTTTCACACCACCACTCCATTTTCCAAGTCTTTTCTCAAATGCTTTACCTATATTTACTAATTTAATGTTAGCAGTAACACTAACTAGGTGACATCATCCTCATTTAATTAATAAGAAGAGTGAGACCCAGAGAATTAATCTATTTCTGATTTTTTACATTGTTAGTAATGGCAAAATCAGGACTCAGGACCTGGTAGGCTGGCCTCATAATCTATGCACTTAATCACATAACTCAACTGCAGACTTTGTAGAAATCATTTTAAACCAATTAAGTCACAATCTTTTCCTTCATAAAAGTAAATATGAACAGTTTGCTCATGGATCCAGAAAGACTTAGCGGTGGGGCTGCACTGATGCTCAGCACCTACCCAGCACTCAGGAAGTGATAATCACTGTCTTTATGTGAGAGCCTTCATATCTGCTCCTGCAAACCTCTCCAATTTCCCCTCTCCACTCTGAGCATCAAGCCTGCACTTTTGCAAGGCTGAATCACATATTTTCTGTGTGCACGTACCCTAAAGTACCCTTCCCTTACTTTCTTTAGTAACATACTGTTTTCTTGAACACTCAGTGGAGCTATCTCCTTCCCAAAATACTCCTATTTCTTTAAGCTAGTTTGAAGCAAAGTTCCTGCTTTGGGGTACAGATTTTTATTATGGTGTTTTCCTAGTGTATTATCATTATGTAGTGTTTATCTGTCTGTCACATGCATTGTGAGCTTCATACTGGCATAGGAAATTTTTCTTTATTTCTATACTGGCAGCAGGGTCAAGGCCTAGCCCACTATGATCTGCATATATTTGAGGAATAAATTTATGTCAGCATTTGAGGATTGCTAGATGTCTGATTCTAACTAAATGTAACAAACAACCTAATAAAGAGATTTAAAAACATTCTACAGGCATACCAATTATGCTTATTAATTTTAATCGAGAGGGGGCCTGGAAAATGCTTCAATGAAAATTTGCATGCTGTTCAGAGCATGAACTACAATTTGCTTGGTAGACAAGAATGTTAGAAAACAGGACTCTCGATGGGAAAAGCGAAGGCAGTGTATGTGTTTTATATGTGGGGAACTGAACAGGTCAGATTATGTAACGGACAATGTCTGCACAGGAGTGCTGGTGACTGCTTAGAGTAACTACACATGAGACTAAAAATGCAAAACTGTGGCCAAATCATGAAGGGATTTGATTGCAATACATTTTTATAATAAATATAAATTTGTCATTACAAAGTGTTGGGTGCTTTGAATGGGGAATAACAGAGATGAAATAGAGGTTTTTAGAAAGATAATTCTTGTAGCAATGGAGGATTGGTCAGAAAGAAGACAGACGGTAAAGACAGGAAAGTTGAAGAGCTGCTTATTAGTTAAGGAAGGGAACCAATGAGGAGCTGTGTCATGAGAGGAGGCAACTAATTTCATAAATGTTGTGAGGTTTAGGGAAGAACTGTGCATATGAAATGAGAATGCTGAGGGTTTCTGAGAGCTCAATATGTATTGCTTAAAGTTACCATTTAAGAGTTATGTCAATAATAAATTTATTTGCTTTCATCTACTTGTAAAATACAGGTCATCAAATTATTCTCTTAAAAATTTTAGGTATTTCAGCTGGACATGGTAGCCAGAATGTATAATCTTGGCTACTTGGGAAGTCGAGGCAAGGGGATTGCATATATAGGCCAACCTCAGCAAGTTAGCAAGATCCTGTCTCAAAAATAAAATAAAAAAGGCTTGAGTTATAACTCAGTGGCACAGTACTTGCTTGACATGTGTGAAGGCTTGAGATCAATCCATACTACTACCAAAAAAAAAAAGAAGCTCAGTTATTCCATATATCAATTACTGTAATATTTTGATCTCTGTAAATATATGATAGGCAAAATTTTAAAAATAATCTATCAGTGAATTATAATGTTATTTAACAGTGAAATTTTCTTTTGAAGCATACTTGGGCAACAAAAGTTATTTTACTCTCATTGACAAATATAAAATTTTAAAACAAATTAAAATAAAATTATTCTTGTCAATATTTATAATTCAACATTATACTATGTAACTATATATTTATATGACATACACAAAAACAGAATTAAAGAAACTACTTGTAGCTAAAAAGTTATTTATACTATTTATCTTATGATTTGGTTTCAGCAGACTATTCACTGCAAGTCTTAAATTCTCTGGTGATATATGCTGTTTAATTTTTTCTATCTACTGGTTTACAGTGTGTGTAAACATTTACAATGCACTTAAACTGTAGTATTATGCCTGGCAGGAAATTAATTATTTGCCAGCTCAGATTATTTAGGAAGCAGGAAATTTAAAAATGACAGGGTGAATCTTTGGATAAAGTTTTAAATTTGACAATGTTTTAACTAGTGCAATGCAATTTTTAAATACCAGTAACTCTTAATAACTCTTAATAAGCATAGAGCTATTGGTCCCATGCTACTAAGTAATCAATGTAAATTACTAATACATTTATTCCCATGGTCCATATTCTCCAATAACTTTGAAGGGAATGGAAGGATCAGGCAGGGGAAACAGCTCACTGAGGACGTGGTCTTTGGTGAGACTAGCTATGCCCTGGCATTGTGCTGGTAAAGTTCTGGAACGCCAGCTGCACCACATTAGGCCAGGAAGTTGGTTTTTGGATTTCTATCAGTTAGTCATTGACTGAAAACTACGGGAATATCAAAGTGGAAGAGTGTAAAGGATTCAAAGGCTCACGGAAAGGTGGCTCTCTTGAGGCCTAGGTCAACACTCCAGAGAAGGGGCAGCTGGAGCATTTTGTAGTAGCGTGCACAGTAGTGTGCACAGGTCACAGAAGGTACACAAGGAGCAACCCTGCAGACAGCGTGTATTTACAGTTCCTGCCTCTTTCATAGTGATCCCAATGCCGAGGGAAGATGCTGTGCTTGTTATAAGGTGAGCTGTTGGAAGGTCAGGGCTTGGATTAGAGTAGGAGAAAAATGGATTCGGGGCAGTAGGGGCTACATTTAGACTGGGTATGACAAAACCAGGGAGTGAACAAGTCCATTACATGAAGAGGGGAGCAGAAGAGAAGTGACTTCGTAGTACCTTAATGCTGCATTTAAAATCAGGGTCAGGCTGGGAATGGGACAGACTCAGGCAAAGTGGAGAAAGGCAGTAAAGCCTGATAGTTGAGCACCAGGCTTCCAGTTCCACCTGCACAAGCATAGCGGACAAAGTAGCTCGTTTGCAGGCACCTGCTCACAGAAGCTCACTGTGCACTTTCCGAGTACTGTCCTCTCTGAATTTTAACCAACCTCCAAATTAACTTTCCCACACAGCCCTTTCTGCATGAAGTGAAAAGGCACATGAAAAGGATTTAAGCTTGGTAATATATTATGCTCTTCTACTTTAAAAAATCTGTTTGAAGGAAAGGATTAGTATGAGAAATAAATCTCCTCAGACATAAATCTTAAATTCTTTAGGATTCTTTGATGCACTTCTTAATTAACTTGGAAATTTAATTGCAGGTTACACTTATGTGTGAAGAAACCATTATACAGCCACTTAAGGTGCAGGAATACGCAACTGGACAGTACCTACCTGTAATATACGACACCCAGAATAAAAGCAGTATTCCCAAAGGAAACCCAGCTTGCTTCATTGAATAAGGCAGGCCTGGAAAAAACATAAAATGACTCAATCCTTACATTAATAAGACATAGAGAAATACTGAAGTATTATCCCAATTCCTGCATATAATACTATATATTAAGTAAATGTATATATTTATATGTCATGGTGGTAAGAAGTACAAAGGATAGCCCTAAATTTAAATGCATATTAGTATGTTTGCCTCAGACTAAAAAGTTACTGAAATAAGATATCTCAAAAGAGCAAGTTTACAGAGTTTTGGAATAAAAATTAGAAAGCAAATCAAAGACAGATGCAGTTCACCTAAATAAAGTTTACTTCAAGAAGAGGGTGCCAGATGTCCTAGAATACACGGAGAAATGACCCCAGTTCTTCCTTATGTGGTAGTACGGAAAACTGAGAGGATAATAGGCGAGAAAGATTATGGGACATTATCAGAGGCTGATCCTGTGGGAACTGAGGCAGGAGGATCAAAAGCTTGAGCCCCGCTTGGGCAACTTGGCAACTTAGTGAGATCCTGTTGGCGGGGATGGGGGGGTGGGGTGGGGTAGGGTGTGTGGGGGGGTGGAAGTAGCTCAGTGTGATGGTCCTGGGTTTAGGCTCTAGTGCTACAAAACAAAACAAAATCAAACAGCTGATCCGGAAGTCAAAATGAGGCAGCCATGTAGGAAAAGGGAAGAAAAATGTGAATGCAAAAGTATTTTTATACAATTGAGAAGGCATACAAAATTATTTTGTACAATTTTTAGAAAAATGGATTTAGATTAAAGGAAATAAAATATTCAAAATAAAAACTAAACTTTTTCACTTGAAGCTTTTGTTTTCTAAAAAGGTTTCCTTAGAAAAAACTACCGGCCATAATAATACTTTTTAATGTTGCTAAGAAGAATCAATTTAAAGCACTCACATCCGGAATTGACCAGAATTCTGCCAAGCAGAGCTGCCCCCCTTCCATGGCACACAGATGCAGAGTGTTAAACGTGTCTGTCCCTGTTGACTCCTGCGCCACCTCAGGTAGCTCTTTTGTGAATCATGTTTTTAGTTTATATATGGATAAATGTAAAACTGAGGACAACTATTTGTTGTCCAGATAAGCACAAAATTTTTAATAGATTGGAATGCCAAAAAATGCAACAAAAAGTTATCATCTCAGCGAGTGATGCAGTTTACATGATTTTGGTTTTTCTTCTCCTTTTTGAAATGGAATGTTTTCCAATAAAAAAAGGACAATAACCTCTGAAAATTGTACTTTAAATTTTTTTCCCAATTTTTTCCCCTTGCTTCTGACACATTAATAAAATATGGCCCATTTCTTTCTTTTAATTGATCGCGTGGCTCTTTTGTCAAAAGCAATCACATGCATTTTAAGTTGGATTTGTGCTATTGACTAAACAATATTAAAATTAAAGCACCATAAATTCATAATTTAACATTATATAGATGGGTAAGGAAATATTGAAGGTTTATTTTTTCACAAGATTGTTCCTCTCATGTGAAACTTCTGTACCTGCAATATTTGCAGATATCTGGTGATTTTTGAAAAGATAATAGTAAAGTATTTCAGGTAATAATTGATGTGTCAGGAAGAGGAGAGAAGTGAATTTGGTAAAACTATCAATTAACCAGAAAACACATAAAAAAGAAACCAATTTTTCAGCCTCTCCTTCGTGCTACTCCACTACGTGTGTGGAAATTTCTCTGAGCTGTGGGGGAATGAATCTGGAGGAAAAAAAAAAACACAAAAAACAAAAAAGACGACTTTTAAGGGAGAAAAATAGCAATTATCTCATTGAGATTTTTCCCCTTAGATTTGGTCTTTTCACTTGGGAACAAACAAAACAAAAACCCCACAATCACACAGAACGTGGCACGCTTACCTATTATACCAGATCCGATAATCGAGTTGACCACGTTAAAAACAGCAGCAGACTGACAGGACTTCCCTTTATTCTCCTGTTCAGAAACGAGGGTTTCTTGGTCGTCTAGATCCCCCTAGGTTAACAGAGAAAATGGTGATTAAGCAAGTATGTATAAGCTGAAAAAATCAGAAAGTGTCTGACAAACATGCAGAGGAATTCGTCGAACGTATCAATAATATTATGCAATGCCCATAACGATAACACAGTAATGCGAATGACGGATAACACGGCCGCCGGTGCAGCAGACCTCGGTCAGCAGCGCTGCTGGTGGAACACCTAGTGCCTGGTCCGTTAGAGCCCACAAGGCACTTTCTGCGAAACTGAAGACGTTGCATTTTAAGAAGTGCTTGTCGAGGCGGAAAAATGTCTGATTGGAGCATTTTTTTCCCTCCTGGATAACTTTCTGCGGTGTTAAGCCAAGACCCCAGAAAGGCTGCAAGAGGAATGAGCCTAGAGAGGACTGCCTGGAGCTGCTGCCTGGAGCTGGAGTCTTTACCTGCGGCGGGACGGAGCGCTGCTGTCCCTGGTAGCCCATGGCTCCCGCGGCTCCAGCGCCCAGCTCGGCCCGGCTCGCGCAGCCGCTGGAGGGCGCCGGGTCAGCGCCGCCCCAGCCCGGGCGCTGCAGCTCCCTGCGCCGCAGAGCGGGTCCCTGCGCACCGCAGCGGGGCGCGTTCTCACGCCGCTGAGCCCAGCCGACGTGCCTTCCCCTGCGGACCGAGCCCGCGCGACGTTTCTGAGCGGGCAGCCCTATTCCGCCCACCCTGCGCCCCGTCCCCCGCCCCTTCGCCCGGGGTCACCAAGTGCTACGCCTTCCGGAGCTGCAAAATATAACCTGTTCCTCCACGGCCCTGCCCGATCGCAGTTAGGACTCCCGATGTCCCACTCGAGCTCGTCCCACACCAGCTGCGCCTCTATCTGGCTTCGCGTGCCCCGCCGGGGCGTGGTGGCCTCCTGCAGAGAGGACGGTGGAGCTTAGTAATGTGCAATAGACACTGAAGATGCAAAGGTCCTGAGGCTTTAGACAATTTAATTACCGTGAGTGCTTGTGTTTTCTGGTAACTTGTCAAAAAAGATTTAAAGAGGGAAAAAGAAGATGTTATTGGATTTAGGTAAGGAACTTTAAAAGGGTGAAAGAGGAATACAGGGAAATGGAAAATCACTGCACTTAGGAGTGTGAGCCAGGAAGAACCCTAGCTTTCATACATACCTGTTTGCAGGACAGACTGATGACGGTCACCGTGTGGAGCTGGGAGGTGTACACAACACATTTGAATTTTTTACTTCCCTGTTTTCTCCAGAAAGGAGGGTTTGGGTAAGTGGTAACAAATAGCACAAATGGAATTGGCAGGATGTGTTATGATCCGAATGTGTCCTCCCAAAATTCATAGGCAAAAAGAACCTAAAGTTATTATGTTTCTCCCCTTTGGCACTAACCAGATGAGGAAACCGAGGCCAGGGATATTTAATCACAAAGATACAGATATAGTGTATAGAGAATAATTTCAAGGACAATAAGAACGGTATTAACGTAATAATGCTTATCATTAATTAAACAGGTTATTTTAAAAAGACATTTATTTAAAATGGTACGTTTTAAAACCATGAAATAGTTAAAATGAGTTAACTACTATCAGATTAACAAATGCTAACATTTTGTTATCTTTCATCAAATTGTGAAAATAAACATTTAATGTTACAATAGAAACCCCATTATCCTTTTTCAGTCTTTGTGCCTTGCATCATCTCCGCAGTCCTTGGATTCATGAAGTTGATGTGTATGTTTTCTATGTTTAATAATTTAGTTAATATGTGTACTAATAGAAAATTTAAAATAATTGCCAGGGATTTTGGTAAGTGAACAATCCACTTAAAAAATCTTTACACTTGATTGTATATTCAATTTGTGCAATTTTTCAATTTTATAAAACTGCTTAATTTAAAAAATATTTTGTATTACAAATAGTATTGTTTATATTCTTGTGATATATACTCAAAATAATGTGATCAACAGTAACTGGTTTAAAAAGTAACTTAGTTCCTTTATATAGCCATACCAATATATATTATTGATGATTTATAACATTGTATACAATATATAAATTTGTAATCTGTTTTCTAGATTTACAAGGAAGGTATAATATTGTGTGTTATCTTACCATTGGCAGTTTTGTTTACTTAACACACAGTTTTCAAGATATATGTGTATAGGTACATGTGGGTAGTTTATTCATTTTATCTACTTAGCTGATCAGTTAGCCTGAACTGACTAAATAGATGGAAGTTTTAATGTTTCAGTCTCATCAAGAGTAACTATTTCTCTAAAGGTAAACTTGTTAGATAGAGCATGAACATTTTCAACTTCACTAAATGTTTCTGAGTTACTCTACAAATTAATAGTACCAATTATACTCCATCAGCAGAGGCAAAATTCCTATTATTCTGCATGGTCAATATCAGGACTGAGTTTAGTAGTTTTAAAGTGTTGTTCTTGCAAATTTTAAAATGTTTAAAATAGTTGTGTAAATCAACATTATTGGGATTTATTTTGAGATAGAGGATCTTTTCATGTTTCTATTAAGTATTTGAATTATTCTCTTTGTGAACTTAATTTTGCATACTTTTCACACTTGATTGTGGTTATTAGTCTTTTCCTTACTGATATGTTATAGTCATTTATGCCTCTGAGGCAGCAACTAAACTACCTGCCAGTCAACAAATTAACAAAGGAGAGGTTTAATTTGGTTCATAGTCTCAGGGGATTCGGTCCATGCCCAGCTGGCTGCAAGGCAAGAACATCATGATGGAGTGGCTTGGCTGAGAAAAGCTGCTCACCTCATGGTGGTGGGAAGCAGAGCGGGGATTCAGTGTCACAGGATGAGCCCAGGGACCAAATGCACTACCACGGTGATGCCTCGGTGATCCACACACACACACATGCAGAAGTGTGATTTACTAATCTCTTCAGTGGCTCAGAAGCCAAATTGGCACAGCTCTCTTAACCATCATAATGAACATTGTTTTTATTTCTGAATAAAATGAGAATGTTCCCCAAGTTTCCCCATAATGAAAATATTTGTTATAATTTATGAATTTAAGAAAGTTGTTTTCTATTTTTGCCCTTTGTAGAGTTTGTTAATCAGGAATTCAACATTATCAAATATCAAATGTCTTTCCTACATGTAGTAGTATATTAATATGCTTGTATCTTGTAATATGTTAATATTATAAATTGTACTTGTAGATTATTTGAAAATTAAACCATCACTTTGCATCTGGAATACATTGAACTTGGTTAGGAAATTGTTAACTTTTTCATACAACTGGGCTCAAGTTACTAATAAGTTCTCTGAGACTCTTGCATTTGTGTATTTAGTGAATATGGTTATAATTTTATTCTTCCTGTGACACATGCATAGCAGGATTAACATTATTAATAAATATCACATGATAAACATCAAAAATTTTAAAGAATCCCAGAGAAGTTATATACAAAACAAAGCAAAACAGAAAGTTTTAAAAAATGGAAAAAGACTTAAAGGATTTTCTGGTAATAATTATATTTCTACTCTCAATGAAAACTAGGATTTAAAAAATGTATTATATGTATCTGCTTGTGATTTGTCTACAAATTCAGTAATAATCCCTTCCAGAAGCACAAGATTAACTCTCCTTCTTTTGAGTATGGGCTAGAGTTAATAATATTCTTCTGAGTAGCATGTGATTGAAGTGAATATGTCATTTTTCACATTGTCTTAAACTCACCATGGCTTCTACCTTTCCAGATCATTCAATTTGGGAGAGCCCAGCTGAGGTTTGGTAAGGAAATTCCAACTATTTATGGGAGGCCCACATGGTGAGGAACTAAAGCCTCCTGCAAATGCCCTGTGAAGGAGATACATGGAGAAGGGTGTCCTTTAGCCCCTGTCAGCCTTTCAGATGCCACACGCCCTGACAGCTTCCTAACTGGATTCTCATAAAGACCCTGGGCCAAGCCACCCAACCTAGCTGAATACAAATTCTTGACCCACAGAGAATGTGAAATGCATGTGTATTGAATTCTAGACTACTAACGTTAAGGTTATTTGTTACACAGATAAGTAAGATAAAGCACTCTCTATATATTTAAAAATCTGTCCATATGTTTTAAGGATCTTTCTATACATGTATTTAGGGATCTTTCTTAGGGTTAAGGTTCCCTAAGTACTTTTGTATTATTTCTAAAATACTGTTATTTTGCATAATTTCAAAGTACTATATTCTCAGTGAGAAAATTTAAAGGACACATAGACTCACAAAAGTCCTCCCATGCAGAGATAAATACAGTGTGTTAGAACCCTGCAGTTTAGTCAGATTATACAGTGTTTTGTGTGTTGGATAAATGCATATTCACATTTAAACAGTTTTAGTGAGTCTGTATCAGCCTCAGGCAGAGGTCATGGAAACCAGAGTTTTAGGAATATAGAGAGCCTTAATTTGAGTTTTTTTTTTTTAAAAACAGGACTGTATAATTATATAGATAATACATTATACCCCTGAGTATTTTTCTTCATGATTTGATTACAGTCCAATCCAACTGACTTCTAAGAGCACCTAACTTTTATTGAAATACTCAAGGAAGGCTCTTTCTGGAGAGAAATCTGAATTTAGAAAGCTTTTCCTAATAACTGGTTAACTCTTTTCTGACATTATGAGGTTTCAAATTAGATTGATACCAAAAATAATAACTGTCAATACACATTTCTATGGAAAGTTTATTCGTCCTAAATTTTAGAAAATAGTTATCTCTTATTGAGAATAATTTTGTATCATAAAAATGATTTACACAGTATTAGCATATTGGCTTAGTTGCTATAACAAAAAGACCACTAATATTCAGCATTTCAAAGAAGATCTGCCTTTTTTTTTTTTTTTTTAACTTTTTAGAGGTAGAGGTTCTCATGGTTTGAAAAGTCTAGAAAGACTGCTCAGATACTTTGGGGTAAATAATCAAAATGCATTCTTTTTCATGGATTAATTATTTTACAACATTATTCATGTAAATATCTGGCATAATCAATCTACTATTCATTAAACACAATTTTGTTCTCGTGACACTTTGTTATGATTATTGCTAATTAATATATTTTGAAATATTACCGTGCTTGTAGAGGCACTATAGTGACATTTCTGGTTAGTAACATGGGGTGAGACTTTGAAGAGTGAGTTAAAAATTAGACTGACTATAAACCTTGATTTGCTCAAAACAAACTTTGTTTAGGGTTCTAGTCTAGTCTGAGTGTAATTATAAGCAATGTAATTTTCATTCTTAAAACTGTTCCTGATTGGATGGTAGATCACAACAGCATACTACAGAGAGCCTTCAGGGCTAATGCTACCACTTGATATCTGTAAAGCACTCCTCAGTTTTATCTTATGGCATCTCCACTGAGAAAGACTGGGAAATCTAAACAACATGGAATTTGTTTAACTCTTCAGTTAGCAGATTAATAGCACAGCTGTACAAGCAGAAAAGACCTGGGTTTGAATCAGACCTCAAGGGATCTTGTCAAGTTGCTTAAATTTTTGTGTCTTAAGTGTATTTTGATCTAAAAGAGAACAACAATACTTCTCTCTTAAGCAAAGTTGTGACAATTGGATGTAAGAATTTATTTGGAGTAGTTTCCTAGAATGGTGGTAACAAAGTACCAGCAACTGGGTGATTTAAGATAGCTAAAATAAATAGTTTCAGTTCTGCAAGCTAGATGTCTCAATCAATTTTCTACAAGGCCATGCTCCTTCAGAAATTTGTAGGAGAGAATCTGTCTTTTTGTAACTTCTGGTGACTTGCCAGCAATTTTCATCATGTGTTGATTTATAGGTGCATTGCTGTGATCCTCTACATTCATTAGATCTTCTCCGTGTGTCTCCATGTGTTCTTTCCTTTGTGCATACTTATATCTGTGTCCAAGATTTCATATGTTTATAAGGACACCAATTTTTTTCCACTAAATGGGTGAATCACATTAGGTTAGACCTACTCTAATGGCTTTATATTAATTTGACTTCATTTACAAATACCTTTTTTTTTTTACAAATAAAGTCACATTTTATGGTACTATAATTAGTACTTCAACATATTTCTTTTAGAGGAGCTGCAATTAAACCCATGAAGCTCTTTTAAAAGGATTTTGTTAATTGCTTGCCACATAATAAGTTATTCGTTAAGATTTTATTTCTGATATATCTGAATGCAAAATTACTTTGCTAGGTTCAAACTGTATAGGCAGGCAGAGTTTTGTCACAACAGCAGAAACTATCATTTGGCTCTAAATACTTGTTGTCCCTTCTTTTCCATAAAATAATCTTGATTTTTGTCTGGATTGTAGCCAGCTAGAAAGAGAACTGAGATTCACATCCTCGCTTATAGCTACTTGTGCTCAAGTGGCTAAGTCAGAAATAGAGGATGCAAATGGAATATGTGTCAAAGAGAAGGATAATAATACTTTGTACTGTCTTTTGCTCATTCTTACTTGCTAAAGTGCAGAGACTGTGATGACTGAGGCTGAAGCATTATCCTGGGTCAGCCATCTGTTGGCAACTTCTTATTGAAGATGGCTAAATAACAAGATGACACCCTCAGGCTTGGTGATCTCGACTCCTCAGGCTGATATGAAAAGGAATAAATTTAAAGTTACTTACATCATTGTTACTTTGGATGTAAGTTTTACTATTACATTCTTTCTGGGTACAAAGGCTGTGATTCTAGTATGCAAATAGGACTCAGCCAACCTAGATATTTTATACAGTAAAGCCAAAAAAATGTTCTTTAACCCTATTTTTTGAAAGTAATAGGAGGATTACCATACTTCATGAAATATATAAAATATATTTATGTAAACATGTAGTATAAATATTAATTATTCATGTTTATAATTATATGCTGATTTATTATGTGAAAATAAATGTATTAATATATATAATTTACCAGTTGTCCATAAGCAAAGAGCTGTAAAACTTTGGATCCTGATATTTTTAGTTTTGCATGGCTAATGGGTTGGTGAGAAATCTTGGCTTATAGGGCTAAGGTAATGCCATCTTTGCAATATGGTATGGAAGCTCCGCTGTGTATCTTACATTGGTCGTGCTTGTAATGTCTTATGTGTCTGGTTGGTGTAGCTGTCCCAGGTCTTGCTTTAGGATCTACCTGGAATCTTACTTTTTTGATTAAAAAGTTTGATTAACCCGAGGACTGACCCAGAAACACTGCAGTGCTAGCTCTGACTTGAGTGTACTCTCAGTGTCTTCTTTCTGTCCATATTCTCTGCGTGTTATGTGACTTACAGTTTGAAAACCCATTGGAAGAAAGTATTTCTTCTGGGAATACAAACTGAAATTTAATCCTTCCTGTTTCAGTTCATACTATTTCCTTGTAAATTCATGAACCATCTCTTTGGCACGCGAAGCTGGAAATGAGTGCTGTTCTGGGGCATTAATTTCACACCCACTCAAAACTGAGTATCATGAAGCAAAACAATAGATGAGAAAATTGGGATGTATTTTCAATTAATAATACCGTGAAACACTCATTAAAAAACATGCTCAAGACTGACTCAAAATGACAGGACAGATGATATGACTTGGGTGTTTTGTACTCTTTAGAATCTTTTAGTTAATATAATGTAGGAGGTTACGCTTGTTTTAATAAAGTTCCATTTTTAGCATTAATCAGAAAGTGACTAAAGGGATCAAGAAGAACTTTCTTTTTTAAAATATTTTATTTAAAGAAAGACTAAACAAAACAGAAAATAGGTAGAAATAATACATACATTCAGAGAAAAAATAAACAGTAAGAAATCACTAGTTGATGTTTACATATTGTCGTTTTACAAATAGTTGTTCAAGATACAAAAATGGAACACGTAATGTGGGAATTCAAACAGCGAGACTGCAAACAGTTCTGTTCAACTGTCCAACAAAAACTTAGTAACATGGTTGTCAATCCTATGCACTTAAACATACACGCAGTTATCCATAGCTTCATTTATGTTTAGATTAAACAAACTAAGTCAGGTTAAAATCATTCTGAACAAAAAATAATAGTATTGCTGAATTTCACATCGTGATACTCTGTGATCAGCACTGGGTATTGTAGTGTCTTTTTTAAAAATTTAATTTAAAGAAAGACTAAACAAAACAGAAAATGGGTAGAAATAATACATAATTTCAAAGAAAAAATAAACAGTAAGAAATCACTAGTTGATGATTACAGATTGTCTTCTTACAGATAGTTATTCAAGATAACTAAAGTAGAGCATATAAGGTGGGGATTCACACAGTGAGATTGCAGCCAATTCTGTTCAACTATCCAACAAAAACCTAAAAATATGGTTATCAATCCTATGCACTTAAACCTACATGCAGTTATCCATCTCTTCAACTATGTTGAGATTGAATAAACCCAAGCAGGCTAATATCACTCTGAACAAAGAATAATACTATTTCTGTGTTTTACATTATGACACTCCAGGATCAGCACTGGGTATTTTAGTGTCTCTTTTTCTTCAAAGTATCTGTTCATTTCATCATGTGTCATAAGATCAATTCTCATAAACTGTTTAAAGATTCTACACATGCATGAGTCTTAACTTGGATTTCTATCTTTTCTATATTAGAAGGAGAAAAAAATAAAGTAAGACAAAATAAAACATATTCCTATGAACACATGAAATGAAATAAACATAGAAGACTGTTGTACAAAGAGTTCTACCATGGTTCCTGTTTTGTCTCTTGTTATCTCCAATAGAATTGGCTATATCATCAGACATAGTATAATTAAATATATCAGTACATAACAGTATTAATAAAAACACAACTTTGTATATAGTATAGAACTTCAAAAACCAGCAGTTATCAAACCAGAATGTATCGTAGAGTCTTGTCATCTTCAGTGTAGTTGCCCATACTCTCAGACTTGACACTATCAATCATATCAGCTTTGAATAAAATCTTCTCTGCCTCATTTCTGTTATGCTCTTTTTTTGCCATCAGTTGTCTGCTTATCTTCTTTATTCTGTTTTCTGCTTCATTCATTTAGGCTTCTCTGCCACTGTTCCTGGAATCCTAGTATTTTTCTCTCTCTCTAGAATGCCCTGCAGTATTCTCTGTAGAGCTGGATTGGTGGTTGTGAATTTCCCAAGTTCCTCTTTGTCTTGGAAGCATCTTGTTTCTCCATTAATTTCTAGAGACAGTTTAGCAGGGCATATCAATCTGGAATGGAGGTTATTTTCTTTCAGGGCTTGGAATATTTTGCTCCAGTCTCTTTTTGACTTGATGGTGTGTTGAGAAGTCTGCCTTTATTCTGATGGGCCTTCCTCTATAGTTTATCTGTTTCTTGTCTCTAACAGCTTTTAATTCACAGTGGGACCTTGGATGGTTGCCAAGTCCCCTTAATTTCTTCTTAGGATGAGAGAATTCATCGCCTTCTTTTTGGGGCTTCCCATTCTGTATTATGTTGAATTCTAAGTTGACTATCTCAGGGAGCCTCTGTAGCCAGTTGTTATCTATCCACCATCTTTGCTCTTCTTCCAAGAAGAACTTTCTAACTAAAACCTCAACATTGTTCCATAGTATAGAAATATGGCGCTGACAAAGATCTCCCAAATCCCCAAACATGGTGTAGGTCTCTTTCTTACTGATCATAGGTAGTTTCTCTTAGTTATAGAGTATATTATTCAATTATCTACTTTATGCTAAATTGGCCATGTTTGTGGGAATACTAAGCTCCTTGAGGGAAAAGATTACATTTATATTGTTGTGGGTGATTTCTTTAAAACTTGTATAGTGATTTATTGAACTACTGCTATTTCTTAAAGATTTACCAAATGGAAGAAACAATCTCAAGAGGAATTATTTAGTAAAAAGCTTTGTTAAGTGACAGTAGGTTTAATTTGGACAGTAATAAGAACCATTTGGAGAGCTTTTGTATCAAGGAATTATGATGCTCATTTACCTGTAAGATCTCTGAGAGATGGAAACAGGTGGCTCGTGTCCATTTATTAATACAGCCAGGAAAATAGATGAATTTTAGAAATATGTGACACAAAATTACAATTCATTTTTAGATGTTGTCATTCAACAAACTAAAGCTTTATTTTTAAACCCCAATATAGTACAATAACATTGATACAATGATAGAAGAATGTGTTAAAATACATTTATTTATATTGCGTAAAAGTGGAACATGAGTGAGACATGAGGTTAAGGTTGATTTTAAATGACATATTTACATTTTAGTGTACCTATTTAGTTGTAAAACCTCATTTGGAATGAATGGTTAAATCTGAGTCTCTTTAAGTATTAAAGCCTCGTGTGAACGGCCTAAGTACCTGTAACGGGTGTTATCTTAGAAAGATTTAGTGTAAATATACTTTCAAAAGCTAAGGACACCTAAAAGACTAACAGCTAAAAACATAAATTCTCTACTTACATGTCGATAGGATTACCTACAGTCTTCCATAAAGAAAAGGAAAAATGTAGTTGGCTCTCTTGATCTGTAATCACACATCTGGAAGCTCACAGTATTGACTAGAAAAACAGTATAGGATGCACTGGGCATACTTCCATTTTCTTTTTTTCATCATTATTAGTTGTACTAGTGCTTACAAGAGCTTGCAGGACTGGGACAAGGTTCCTTATAAGGGTGCACATGACCTGAATCAGATTTAATGCAGGACACAGAAATTTGCAAGATTTGCCTACAACGGCTTACTGCAGCATCAAATGTAGAAGAGCACAAAAGATCTGTTAGCACTAGAGACCCAGCTGAAGAGTTGGAGCCCATGGCAATATCCTGAAGGAGTCCATCTCGAGGCCGAAGGGTCCTCCATGGAAGACTGAGGGGTCTTCACAGGGAGATAGAAGAGTCAAGACTCTGCCTAAGGGCGGTGCTGGAAGCTGAATAATATGCTCTGAAAGCCGAGAGATGACAGCAAAGGTGGAAACTGGAGCCCCTCCAAAGAGAATGAAGATCCTCCAAGGAAAACCAGCTGAAATCCTCCCCTTTTTCCTTTTACATTGTCTGATAATAATCTTTCTTAAAATGGGTCTTTCATGTCTAGAACCATGCTGACTCTATTCAACTGGATGCTCCTCACACAAGTGGACAGTCAATTAGCCACCATACCAGTTCAGTCTGTATCATGGTAGCATTTTGTACTTTGAAAAAAACATAGTTTGTCACTCTATATTTTGAAGCCAACCTTCATTAATGAATGACTGACTTAATTATATGGTACAAATCATGGGCCAAATAAATGAAATGGGTGTATTTTCTAAAGCAATTTAGAGGAAGAAGTGAGCATAAGAGTTGGGATGTGTTGTCATCAACATCTGATGAAATACTGAACATGAAAATACTTAACCTAGCAAAGATGAAATTTAATCTGTAAATGTATCACCCTCATCCTAGATCTAAAAGCCAATTACTATATAGAGGTACAAGGTAGGAATATGTGACATCGCAATTCGCTTCAAAAAACAATTTAAAAAATCAACTCAACATTGTAATGGGTCCAAGAAAGGACATTTAATGCACTTCAAGGCAAAAGTGCTTGAAATAAATGGCATGAGACAAGGAAGTGATGATCCAGGCTATTCGTGTTGGTTCATGTGTTTTCCTTTCTGAGAACCACAATTTGAGAAAGTTACAGATAAACTGGGCTGTTTTCAGAGGTTGGGAATCAGCTTGATGAAAGTCTGACATGACTTACAGGGCTTTAAGTAGATGGAGAGAGAATATACAATTCAGGGGGCTGAGTATACACTCAGTATGGGTAATTACTGAGAGATAAACTGGGATAATTTGAGTGATAACTTCCTGTTGGAGATGGGCATGACCCATGGGCATGGGAATTATATAATAATGCTGTAGGACATGGTAGAAAGATAGGAAGGCTGCTAGGTGCTTGCAAATAAAAGAAACTTAATTGAGCTTCCTCAAACTGGGTTGGGTGATGGTTAGAGGAATTTATGTAGTGGGTCTAGAATTAGAAAAATTGTCAAGGTAGCCCTGAATGTTTCCTTTATCATGGCCACATGATCTTTTTCTCATGGAATCTTGGCTTCTCTCAGTAGATCTGCTCCATCATTTTCTTGAAGATGACCACCCAGTTATTTACTTTTCCTGGGCACATGCAAGGAAATGAATCTAGCGGTTTAGATCATTACCTCACCACCATCAGGCAAAGCCTTTGAGCTAAATCTTCCCTGAGAGACTGCTAATCATTAAAATTTAAATCTAAGAGCTGGATGTGGTAGCACACTTTGTAATCCCAGTACTCTGGGAGGCTGAGGAAGAAGGACACAATTTTTATTCCTTACTGGGCAATTTAGTGACTTAGTGAGACCTTCTCCTAAAAATAAATTTTTAGAGGGCTTGGGATGTACCTCAATGCAAAGGTCCTAAGTTCAAGCACCAGTGCTGCAAAAACACAACAGGACAAGGTCACCCAAACTAACCAAACAAAAAATTTATAATTAGGAAAAATTAAAATTTTAAAGACTATATTTGAAGACATAGTAATTCATGTGCCGAATAACAAATGATTTGGGTTCCATCAACAGTGCAGAAGGGGTAATATTTATAAATGAAGTATTCTCAGAAATGAGACAAAAATATCTAATGGATTAAAATGAAACATTAACTTTAAAACTTTTTGTTACAGTCATCTCAGTCAGATGGTCTCCCAACTAATTGCTATGTTTTTGAGGAACAATTTTTATTAGTTTTACATACAGAATGCTTAACACTGTGTATTTAACCTGGTTTACAGATGAGTTAGTTCTTTCACGTTTGCCTTTTCCAGCTTGGCAATGTGACCCACAGATTTGGGTTGCAGTGAACCAAACACTGCTTCCCCAGTGTTGGAGCTCATCATATCTGCAATTGTACTTGGTCCTGATAGCTTCTACTAACTTCGCCAGATCCTCTTTATTCTTCTGAGTTTACCTCTGCACAGGTGGTGTGCATTTTCCTATGGACCAGATATATCAGGCTGTATTTTCCTTACATGATGCACTAAGGAACTCCCATCTTAAAACACAGACAGGCAGCACAACACTCAGCTGCACGGAATCCATACCAAGTGCAGTCACCAAGTGAGGCTTCTCATTCTCAACCAAGGTGATGGTGGTATTAAGCTCTGCTCAAAAGACAGGTAGTCCCTTAGTGGAGGAAATCTTTGTTGGCAGCCTTCTGCTCAGCCCAGACCAACGCTCTCTTGTGTTCCCTCTGCTCTGTACTTGTAGGCCATCTTAGGCAGTTGAGTAGCCATCTGGCTATCCAAGTGTGGGTGGACTGATTAACTGCAGAAGGTCCTTTCAGTCACTTATAGAGGATACTCCACTGCCACTGCATGCAAATATAGTAGAGACATTTGATAAAGCAGATAAAGTCCCTTTGGTTGGATATCCTGTCCAATGGGTAAATTGTTAGGCTTTTTAATCCAGTGGGATTTATAACTTTGCTGTTTCTTCCAAAGAGAAGAGCTAAGCCATCTTCTTTCCCTTTGTTTTCCTTCTTTTGGGCATTTTGGGGAGTTGGAGGAAAGAGAGAGTGAGCAATTAAGTATTTTTTCCACTGGGGATGAACAGTCTTTGGGGGTAATTCCTTATCAAGTGACCAGGTGGCTATAGGTACTATAGCTTCCCCAAAAAGTAATGTGGACTAAGGTTAAGAACAATTGCTTAGTTGAAAATAGATCTTTTTAGTGGCCTGAACCTTGGTTAGCATAAATGATTAGTTTTAAGACTTATCTTTGTCATATGTTCCTTGATTTCATGATAGGATTCCAATTGGAAGCATCAAAGAATGATTCTTGATACAGGGAAAGAAGTAAAAATATGGATTGTTGGTATAAATAAAGGGAAAGATGTTTAGAAACAGATAATGGTCAATTTTTCCTACCTGTGAAAGTACCATAGACATATTATTACACAAAAAACAGTAAAGGTACTTAATTTTCAAAGGTAAAATAATTTTTAAGATATGAGGCACTATGCTTGTGAGTTAATATTGTAATACATGACTTTATTCTTATTAGTATCTAATTTCTCTATATAGAAAGCCTTGTTAAAAAGGAAGTAAAGAATAAAGCAAGAGATTTTTTCTCCTTAATTTTTAAAAATTTCTACCTTTTTAAAAAAAAGGTGTTTATCTGAAATTTCAGTTTATTTTGCTTAGCTTTCTTCTTTAGCTGCTTTCCTTTATGTAGCTGCTGTAATCTATTTCCTACTAACATGAGATTCTAAAGTGTTTCCTAGAAGTGTCAGTATAGATGCAGGGATTGGTTGCCATGCAGCTACCTAGATACCCAGTCTGATTTTAAGACTATATTTTAAAGCACGATAGGTCCAAATGCTAGGAATCCATTTAGATTTGTTATAAATATATTGTCATCTTCTTCAACTTTGTCTAAAAGGACTTACACTTCCCTGGAGGCTGAGACTGGGACAGAACAGGCGGCAGCCACATTCCCATGACCTGGTTTCTCAGCGCTTGTCCCAGAAGTGGCATGAAGCACAGGACAGCAAGTCTCCTGCTGTCTTACTGAATCTTCACATACAGTGCTGGCCCGGCCTTAAAAGGCTTTGTTGCTGTTGTACTGGGGGACCTAAAGGCCTTCACACTGAGCTACTTCCCAAACCATTTTAAAAATTGCTTTTCTTTTGAGAAAGGGACTTACTAAATGGATGAATTGCCCAGGCTGGCCTTGAATTTGCTATCTTCCTTTCTCAACCTCCCCCAGGACAGGCATTATAGGCCTGCACCACCCTGCCTGGCTGAAAAAGACTGATAATGTAAAATATATTAAAATGAAATGTTAATTACTAAAGGAAAGAAGCCATAAACTTAAAGATTGGACATATAAAAAAAGCAAAAATGAAGTAAGGCATAGGAAGATTGTGTGTATGTGTATGAATGTATGTTTTAAAATTGTAAAACTCAACATTTGGTGTGGAGAGCCTATGAATTTTAGTCTTGGTTGTATTTTCGGGGAAAAATAAGGCATGTGATATGTTTAATATTTCCCTCTGTCCACCTCCTCCCAACTTTAAATCCTAGAACAGTGAAAATAAATCATGTACACTTTTCCTCTTTAATTTAAATAGCCACTGGCAACCAGGGAACCATGGGTTCGGTGGCAACAGTTACAACAGTTACAGGGACAACCAATTACACATAATTTTCATTTGCAATTTTTTTATAGCCTAATCAGAACAACTATGCTCCGTCTACACATTTCTTTTGAGATGATTTTCTACTTTATAACAAAGCCTGAAAATGGTATTCCTCCACTATCAATTCATGATAAATTTTGTGCTGCTTAGTTTTATTTGTAGTCATTTTTCTTGTAAGCTGCAAAATGACATCTCTCTTTGTGTGATGTGCCAAATGATAAGACTTAAGGGAGGAAGCATAACTACTTTCAGTGATTCCGGTGATAACAAAATGATTCACAGTCAGCTGATCACGATCTTCAGCAGGCAAACAGTTCCTAGTACATTTGTGATGTCTCATGATCTGGATTTTCAAGAAACAGGAAATCCAGGTCTTAGAATCAATTTGCAGAGCATATGAAAACTTTTTGTCAGTCAGCCCAAACAAAATTTGCATCAGACAGAAATCTAAGAATTTCATTTCTTTTCTCTCCTCCTTTTCATCTTCCATTAATTGTCTTAACTCACGGTTCATTTGCTTTTCTTCCCAGAGACTCGATTCTGTTTTGGGCACTGCCAAAAGTTTCCTCTTGTAGGAGTCTCCTTGAGCACAGTAGAATAAGAAAAGGCAAATTTTTCTCCAGACATTTTGACTGCTTCTTCACCTAACGTATACAGTTTCTATTTGTTTTTCTGAAGACTTTATTCACTACTTAAATCTTTAACATTTACCTCATCCTTCAAAGATGGGAGCATTGCCATCTGCATCTTTACAAAGCGACTGTTTCCATCCATAATTTTAGGTGGTGGAAGCTTCCTGAGTTTCAAGACAATCTTCATGGATCCAGAGGGAGGGAAAGCGGGTGATGGTGCTTCCTTGTTGGTATGGGAATTGAGCAGGCATAGCAAACATGTTGTAATTAAAACTTGGCTTTATTTTTATCTCTCACTTCCTTCTATATAATTTATTCAGAAGGAATAATATGTTCACCTGCCACCAAATGACATTTCCAACAGCTCCCAAGACAGTTGCGAAATGGGCTCCAGAGTTCTAATTTAGTTATTAAAGCTTCCCAGCGAAGCCAGAGGGACCCTGTGGCCCTGGAGGCAGGGGGAGGACTGCTTGGCTTCTCTTTTCCTTTAATCTCTCTATCTTCGTTACTTTTACCAAACTCAAAGTTTGAGAGTTCTCACATTTTAAGAAACTGGTCCTTTCAGATTTCGTCCATGACTGTTGCCATTGTAGGCAGATGTCTTATTAAAAAATGAAAGCTTTCTCTTTCACTGGGTTTTAAGATCTGAAAAAAAAAATGAACAGACAAACAAGCAAAAGCATTCTCCTCTCACTGGTGATGTGTCAACTCAAATTCCTGTCATTTAACCCAGGTTCCTTAATCCCTTGGAAGCCCCTTAAGTGAGAGGCTGTGCATTTCAAGTGTGTGTGGGGTGAGTTTTGAAAGAGGTATATGTGTTTGTTTTGGTCTCACAAATTTGGATGTACTATCCCACTGTCTTGAGGAGTTTGGCAGCCCAGGCAACCAATAACCTATCTTCTGGCATTGCAGATTAGATTTTTGTGTTATACATTTTCATGTAAATGAAATTATGTATTAAATACTCATTTTTGTCTTACTTCATTAATTTTTGACAATGACTTTTGATTCTCCCATATCAATGATTTTATCCTTACTTCATTTAGTCACGTTGTTGAATAATAGTCCATTAAGTTGATATATCACAATTTATCAATTTACTTATAAAGTGAAACTGTTTCTAGTTTTCAGTTATGATAAGTAGAGCTGCCATGAATGTTTATGCTCAAGTCTTTATGAAGGCAGTTGTTTTCTTCTGGTGGATACTCAGTGGGAGCCTGTGGCCTGGGATTATTGGGTGACCGTATGTGAATACTGTATAAAATGCTATACCACTTTTCTCCCCACTCTGCCAGCAATGTGACAGTGTTCCCGATACTCCATCCTTCCCAATATTTGATAATGACAGCTTTAATATATTAAACTAGTAGAATGATGATATGAATTTCAAATTCAATTTCCAATTTACTGATGGTTTATAATATTGAGCATGATGTGTTTAGTTTTTTGGGGTATATTTTTAATATTTTTCCCAAACACAGTATGTTATATAAGATCTTCAATAAGTATTTGTTAAACACATATATATCAGATAGAGAAAATGCACTTTATTAGAGGTTCAAGTTTAGATAATATTTAGAAAATAAATTGAAGATGATTAATAGATTATGTTTAGATTAGTACTTCCAAAGTACTGCACAAATGATCAAATGACAGAGTTAGAGTGCTGTAAAAGTTAAGCATTTTAAAAAAAAGTGAACGTTCTCGTCTCCCTATCAAAAATGCTTTGCTCAGGATTACAGAGATAGTCAGCAGAACAAAGATTAGAAACCTAATTTCATCTTTGTAAATTTAATTTTCTTTATGCTTTAACTCAGAATAAATTTTAAACATTGATTTTGGTCATTTTATTGAATTTATGTTTTATTGTTACTGTTGTGCCAGATATCTCTTCCAATTCTTCTTACAAATTTTAACTGTATCATAAGAAAATAAAGATCTAAAATGTATTTCCCTTCATGACAATATATTTCAATTCTAAATATCAGATTAACAAAAAAATCTTAGATGTTTACTTTGAGAGGCCTAAGTAATAAGTAGCATCTTTGTTTCCTATATTATTATTTTATAAGTAACTAAGGATTAACCAATTCAAAGATAAACAGCTTTGAAAAAGAAGTGCATTCATAATAGCCTTATAATGCCACTTAGCTGTAACTCAAATGAATTGTGAATGTACTTTGTGCAACTAACTGATTGGCTGGAACACTCCAGTTCTAAAGCTGGGTCATCAGTGCCATTTAAAAGCTTTGTTAATATCAAGTAGCTAATGAGAAACAGTTCTATCAAAGATCCTGGTTTTTATACATGGAAGTTCAGATAAAATTTGCCTGAAGCAAAACTCTAGTTAGGCAAGAAAACACAGGAAATAGAGCGTTACACTCTGTCAAAAACAGGAAACCAAATCATTGCTTTGGCTATTCTGATTGAATTTTTAAACTCAAATCCCATTTTCATAAAGTATTTTTTAACAAGAAAAAGGAGGATGCATTACTTAGCCTTTGAGGCATGTCTTAATTATTATTTGTTTCTGACATGGTAGATTACACTGGCAACTAGTTTTTAAATCTGAGTTTTTTATTCTTAAGTGTTTGTTTTGTGCATGCTATCTTATCATTGAATTCTAGTGTATACTAAGAAATGGCCTCTTAAATCACTGGATAGAATATGTGATAATTGGTTTATTTGCAACCAATGTTCATGATCTCTCCAAGTTTCTTTATTTAGGTAGTTGAATAGCAGTCCTTAACAACTGTTTTGAAGTTTAAGGATAAATGTAATATCTAATTTTGGTATTCTTGGACACAAAAATAGCTGTGGAAGAAATTGTAGGAAAGATGATAGATGAGTGAGACCTCAGACACTCTTTTACATTAGTTGAATAAAAAATTTAATGTTATTTATTCCTTCATTTATTAGGACCTTGGATGAGGAAAAACAGAAATAAGGTTATAACAATGAATATTTGATTTCTGTTAAGACTTTTATGATATTTGCATATTGTTACATAACTGATACTTTTCAGTAAATGTTGTTACTGTATGTAATTGAAAATCTCATTTATTTCTTACCATATCCCTAGAAAGACGTTAGCATTATCCACAATTTGGGAATGTTGAAGATAAAACTCTTAACGTTAAGTTAATCACTTTAAGATAAAGTTCTCAGAGTTATATAGTATGTGCTTAGTTAAGCTGGTGAACCCACATCTGGGCCATTCTGAAGTCTATTATGTCCAATATTGTTGCAAAAATGTATTACTTTTTCATAAAAGCAGATATTTAACATTTGGAAAATTCATAAGAATTTATGATTTTATATTTACTTTAAAAATCTTCAGGGGATTTAGCTCAGTAGTTTAAGTGCTTGCTTGCTAAGCACAAGGTAGTGGGGCAGATCCCCAATACCAAACAAAAAACCAAAAAACATTAAAAAAATTGTTAAGTATAATAGATGTTAAAAATGTTTTTTATTTTAAAGAGAGTTAGACAAAAGAAGACATAACAAAGTAGATCAGAACAGAACAATGTAAGCAACACAGTATTTCACCACAAGACAACCCGTAATAAACAGCTACCATTATATTCTTTCTTTGAAATAGTTCATATACAATAGTATCAAACATAACAAAATAGTATAAAACCATTCAAGAGAATGAAAGTATTACAGGACATTCAGAACCAAATAACAGAAAATGAACAAAGGCTACTATATTATTTCACTGTCCATAGAAAATTTGTTTCTACTATTACACATAATAAAATCCAGTAAGATATAACATGATAGGACTAATGGAAACAGAAGAACAAAAGCATGGGAGGACTTCAAAGCAAGATGACATTAAATCAGCACTGGCTATTATAATGTCTTGTATTCTTCAAAATTGCTGTTCAAAACATCAGATAAAAAAATCAAACAAACTAGGACAAAATCATTCTAACTAATGAATGAAAACATTATAAAGTTTCAAAGCAATGTAATGGTGAATCATGATTACCATAAAATCTTATGTACTCTTACCATTTCTTATACTAGGGAGACTATATGGTATTTATACATGTGAGTTTGATTTATTGCGCTTATGAATTTGGTCTCAAGTTGCGTCCATTTATTTATAAATATCTCAATGTGATCATTTTTTATAGCTGAGTAGTACTCCATTGTATAAAAATACCACAACTTCTTTTACCCATTCTTCAGTTGATAGACATTTAGGCTGTTGCCAAGATCTGGCTATTACAAATTGTGCTGCTATATACATGGGTGCACATATATCACTGCAGTATGATGCTTTCAGTTCTTCTGGGAATATGCCTAGGAGTGGAATAGCTGGAACAAATGAGACTTCCAATCCCAGATTTTTGAGAAATCTCTAGACTGATCTCCACAATGGTTGCACCAGTCTACACTCCCATCAACAGTGCAGGAGAGTTCCTTTTCCCCACAGCCTCTCCAGCATTTGTTGTTGATGGTTTTCTTGATCCTGGCCATTGTTTCAGGAGTGAGATGGAATCTCAGGGTGGTTTTAATTTGCATTTCTCTAATGAGTAATGATGATGAACATTTTTTCATGTATTTATTTGCCATTTATATTTCTTCATCTGAGAACTGTATATTCATCTCAGATGTTCATTTTTGGATTGGGTCTTTGAATTTCAGGGTTCTGATTTTTTTTTAATTCTTTATTTGATTTAGACAGAAGTTCTTTGTCTGAGGGACAGTTCACTAAGACTTTTTCCCAGTTTGTGGGTTTTCTTTTCACTATGCTGGGGATTTCTTTTGACATGCAGAAACTTTTTAATAAGAGGTGATCCCAGTTATTGATTCTGGGAAGTATTTCCCGTGCGATTTGAGTCCTATTCATTAATTCTCTACATTCCCCTATATCTTCAAGATTTTTACCTAATTTGCCTTCCAACAGATTTATTGTTTCTGTTCTAATATTCAGACCTTTGACCCATTTAGATTTTAGTTTAGTACATGGTGATAGGCATGGGTCTAGTTTTAGTTTTTGACATATGGAAAGCCAGTTTTTGAAGCACCATTTATTAAAGAGACTGTCATTCTTCCAGTGAACATGTTTGGCCCTTTTTTCAAAGATAAAGAGGTTGAGTGTTTTTGTAGTTGTGGTTGTATCTTTTAATCTATTCCATTGATCTTCAACTCTGTTTTTATTCCAGTACCATGTTGATTTTATTACTGTAGTTCTGTAATATAACTTCAAGTCAGGGATTGTGATGCCTCCTTTGCTGCATTTGGTGCATAGAATTGCCTTTGCTATTCTAGGTCGCTTCTGGTTCCAGATGAATTTTAGGAGTGAGTTTTCTAGATTTATGAGGTATGTTGATGGTATTTTCATTAGATTGCATTGAATCTGTATAACAGTTCTTGGAGAATGGCCATTTTTACAATATTTATTCTTCCTATCCATGAACAAGAGATACCTTTCCATTTTCTGAGATCCTCTTTGATTTTTTTTCAGGATATTATAATTTTCCCTGTATAGATCTTTTACTTCTTTCATGAGATTAATTCTTACGTATTTCATTTTTTTGGATGCTAGTGTGGAAAGTGTGCTTTCTCTTATTTCTCTCTCAGTGATTTTTTTTTTAAAGTCGGAAGGATTATGCTTTATTATGCAGAGTTTTTTTTTAAGGAGAAAAGAAAAAAAAACAGTGAAAGGGTACAAGTTATACAGATTTACAGAAGAAAGAAATGAACAGTAGGAAATCGTTAGTTAATGGATTACATATTGCCATCTTAGAAATAATTGTTCAAGTCACAAAATTAAAGCTTGTAGAGTGGACATTCCAACAATGATACTGCAAACAGTTCTGTTCAATGATCCAATAAAACTCTGTGATATCATTTTCTATCTTATACACTTAAATATACATGCAGTTATATAGTTTAGAGCACTTTCTTTTCCTCTCTTTTGTACAATGACTATTACACATTTTGGGTTTCATTGCTCCCACGGTTCTTATTGCTTTTTTGGAAGAGAGTAAAACCAAATGAGACATAACAGAACAGAATCGGTCAAGTCAAAAGGGTGGACATAATAGATAATATAAAAACATAATACAAGGTGATCAACAATGGTTACCATAATGCCTCCTGCTATCTCTAATAGAATTGCCTGTATCATTAGTTATAATACAATTGAACAAAACAGTAAAGAACAAAACCGACAAAACCAAAACATTGGAGACATTGTAGGTCTTCAAAAGTAGATAAAAGTTAACAAGAATGGGCGTTATAATGAATCTCATTATCTTCACAACTGATGCCTAAACTTTCGAACCTGATACTATCCAGCAAAACAGAATAGGGGAACATCAGTCAAAAACAAGATGGTGAGAGTAATACAGGGCTTCAAATCGAGATAATAGAAAGTCAAAGTGGGTTACTATATTATATCCTGCTATTTTTTTCCCTTTAATTAAACGATAAAAATAAAAAAGTAAATAATGGAGTGGAGATTGAGAAAAAAGAGGGCATAACAGCGAAACAGCGCAGATCAAAACATGACCATTTAAGCAGAATAGTGTTTCACCACCAGATAATTCCGACCCAAAAGTAGTTACCATATTGACTCTTTCCTTGAAGTCCTTGAGTACAACTTTGTATACTGTAGCGTTAAGTATATCAAAACAATGTAAAACCATTTAAGAGAATGACAGCATTACAGAGTATTTAGAATCGACTAACAGAAAATGAACAATGGTTTCAGTGATTTTGTTGTTAGTATATAGGAATGCTATTGATTTTTGAGTACTGATTTTGTGTCCAGCTACATTGCTGAATGTATTATATATAGGAGTCTTTCATTGGAGTTTTGGACATCTTCTATGTAGAGTATCATGTCATCTGCAAATAATGAAAATTTAACTTCCTCTTTGCCTGTCTTTACCCCTTTTATTTCTCTCTCTTGTCTAATTGCTCTGGCTAGTATTTCCAGTACAATGTTGAATAAGAGTGGTGATAAGGGACATCCTTGTTTTGTGCCTGATTTTAAGGCAAAGGCCTTCAGTTTTTGGCCATTTAATACGATGTTGGATGTTGGTTTGTCATAGATGGCCATTATCATATTGAAGTAAAGACCACCTATTCCAATTTACTGTAAGTTTCTTATCATGAATTTGTGTTGAACCTTATCAAAGGCTTTTTCTGCATCTATAGGAATGATCATGTGATTCTTACTTTTGGCTCTATTGATATGGTGGATTATATTTATTGATTTACATATGTTGAACCATCCCTGCATGCCTGGGATGAATCCCACTTGGTCATGGTGTATAATCTTCTTGATGATTTGTTGCATACTGTTTACCAATATTTTATAGAGGATTTTTGCATCTGTGTTCATTAGGGAGACTGGCCTGTAGTTCTCTTTTTTAGTTGGGTCTTTCTCAGGTTTTGGTACTAGAGTAATATTTGCTTCCAGGAATGACTTAGGAAGGATTGCTTCCCTTTCAATTTCATTGAAGAGTTTGAGGAGTGTCAGCAATAAGTCTTCTTTTTATTTCTTGTAGAATTCCAAGTGAATCTGTCTGGGCCTGAGCTCTTCTTTGTAGGTAAGGACTTAATTACATTTTCAATTTCATTAATAGAAATTGGGTTATCAGCAGTTTTAAATCTTCTTGACTCAGCTCTGGTACTTCATATGTTTCTAGGAGTCTGACCATTTCTTCTGTGTTATCGAACTTATGAGAGTAGAGGTTTTTGGAATAGGTGTTGATGATCTTCTGTATATCCAGAGTCTGTAGTTATTTCATCTTTTTCAGTCTTTATTGCATGAATTTGAGTTTTTTCTTCCTTTTTAAAAATAAGGTTGAATAGAGGTTTATCAATTTATTCTTTCAAAGAACCAATTCTTTGATTCATTGATTTTTGGATTGTTTTCTTAGTCTCTATTGCATTAATATCTTCTCTGATTTTTATAATTTCCTCCCTTCTTTTGACTTTGGGCTTGACTTGCTCTTCTTTTTCTAGATGTTTGAGATGTAGCATCAGGTTTTTTATTTGTATTCGTTCTGTTTTTCTGATGTGGGAACTCAGTGTAATAAATTTTCCACTGAGGAACACTTTCATTGCATCTCACAGATTCTGGTAAGTTGTATTTGTATTTTCGTTTGTTTGTAGGTATTGTTTAATTTCATCTTTAATTTCCCTGTGACCCACTGATTGCTCAAGAGTGTATTCTTCAATTTCCATGTGTTTGTGTGATTTTTTGAAGTTTCTTTTATGATTAATTTCTAGTTTCATGGTGCTATGATCTGATAACATGCATGGGATAATTTCAGTTCTTTTGCATTTCCTTAAATATGTTCTGTGGGCTAGTATATGGTCTATTTTAACGAATGTCCCATGTACTGCTGAGAAAAATGTATATTCTGATTTTGTTGGATGTAACACTCTGTATATGTCTATCAAGTCCATTTGCTTACAGGTGTGATTCAGTTTTGTTATTTCTTTGCTGATTTTCTGTCTGGTTGACCTGTCCCTTGGTGTCAATGGTGTGTTAAGGTCTCCTGTTATAATTGTGTTTATTGCTTACTTGATTTTTCATTTGTATTAATACTTGCTTTGTATAACTGGGTGCTCTGGAATTTGGTGCATATATATTTAAGAGTGTTATCTCTTCCTCTTGAAGTTTTCTCCTAACTAGTATGTAGTGACTTTCTTTATCTCGTAGGATCATTCTTGGTTTGAAGTTCACATTGTCTGCAAACAGAATAGCTACCCCTGCTTTTTTTTTGGGTTCCTGTTGCATGAAGTATTGTTTTCCATCCTTTGACTTTCAGTCTGTGAGTTTCCTTTTGTGTTAGATGGGTTTCTTGTAGACAGCATATGGTTGGATGTTGTTTCTTGATCCATTCTGCCAGTGTGTTTCTTTTAATTGGTGAACTGAGGTCATTTACATTAATGATTATAATTTTTATTTATTGGTTTATTGTTGACATGTTATCTTTCTGCTGTTGCATCTTTATCTTTCCATTCTGTTTAGTTGTCTGCCTTGCTAATGTTTTTTTTTCTATGTGTATCTATATTGTCTTTCTTTTTTTAAATTTTATTTTTAAAAAGATTAAGATAAAAGAGGACATAACAACATAGGTCAGAACAGAACAATTTATTATTGTTTTTTAAAAAAGATTAAGATAAAAGAGGACATAACAACACAGGTCAGAATAGAACAATTTAAGCAACATAGTGTTTCACCACAAGACAGCCTGACATAACAGTAGCTACCATAGTGTCTCTTTCTTTGAGTATACCTTCATATACTATAGTATCAAACATAACAAGACAGTGTAAAACCATTCAAGAGAATGAAAATATTACAGGGTATTCAGAACCAACTAACAGAAAATGAACAATGGTTACTATATTATCTCCTCATCTATAAAAAATTTTTGTTTATACTATCACACATAGTAAAATCCAATAAGATATAACAGGATAGGACCAATGGAAACAGAAGAACAAAAGCACGGTAGGTCTTCAAATCAAGATGATATTAAATCAGCAATATGATGGGGAATCATGATCTGCACATACTTGTATATATTCTTACTATTTCTTACATTAGGGAAACTATTCAGTATTTATACATGTGAGTTTGATTTATTTCATGTATGAGTATGGTCTCAAGCTGCATCCATTTATTTATAAATATTTCAATGTGATCATTTTTTATAGCTGAGTAGTACTCCATTGCATAAAAATACCACTAGACTGCCTTTCAGTATTCTTTGCAGGGTTGGTTTGGTGATCATGAAGTTCTTTAGCTGTTCATTGTCATGGAAGCATCTTATTTCTCCATCAATCTTGAAGGACGGTTTTTCAGGGTACAACAGTCTAGGTTGGAAGTTGTTTTCCTTTTGAATCTGAAATACTTTGCTCCATGCTCTTCTTGACTATTGTTTGTGCTAAGTAGTCTGCTGTAATTCTGATAGGTTTTCCTTTATAGGTGATCTGTCTTTCCTCTCTAACAGCTTTTAATATATATTCTTATGTTGGATTTCTGGTATGATGATTATTATATGTCTAGGTGTAGTTTTACTTTGATTATGGATATTTAGAGTTCTATATGCTTCACTAATCTGAAAGTCAGTTTCCATTTTCTTGTTTGGGAAATTTTCAGCTATTACTTCTGTACCTAGCCTCTTGATATCACTTGTATTGTCCTCTTCTTTTTCATTTATCCCTATCTATCTTATGTTGTTTTTCTTTGCATCATCTTGCAGCTAATTTACTGATATCTTGTTATTTTTAAAAGATCTTTCCTTTCTTGTTCACTAGCTATAATCTTGTCCTCAAGTTCTGAAATACTATCTTCACTTTTGTTGAGGCAGTTTTGACAACTTTCAATGGAAGTTTTGATTTCCTGTAAATCTCTTTGAATCTGTTTCATGTATTGTTTGTTTCTTATATTGTTCATCCAGGGATTCTGTCTTTTTGTTTTGTTCCTCTAATTTTTTAACTGTATCTTCTTTAGATGTGTTCAGCATCTCTTTCATTACTCTTATCATTTCTTCTTTTACCTGAGAGATTATTTCTAGTTTGAATTCCTTTAAAGCTTCCTGGAGTTTCTTCTTTATTTTAGTTTCTATTATTTCAGGCATTTCAGCTGTATGACATATATTTTCTTCTACATACATAGCTCCTAGGCTTTCTTGGGATGGGCTGGAGGTTTGAGATTGCATTTTGGTCTTTCATTTTGTCATTTTTCTATGTTTCTGTGTTTCAAGTGATATTCCAAAGCTTGCCCTGGCATGTTGGAAATCGTCTCCTATGCCCTGGGCTCCTCGGAGTGAATGGAGGTTGCTGATCATGGTCCAGTCAGGCTCACAGGACCTCTCGTGCCACCTTTAGTGTTCTAGGAAGTTGGGTGGGCTCCTAACCACTGTGAGTGATGGTCCAAAGCTCTCCCCAAAAATGCACTGATGTGCTGGAACTCACTTCATCTGCCCTCAACCCCTAGACTGAAAAAGGTTGCTTGGCATGGTCTAGTCACATTGTAAAACCTCCCAACCCTAGTCTAGTGTGGCTGGAAGCTGGGCAGGCACTTAAGCACTGGGAGCAATGATCTTAAACTCTCCCTGGACCTGAGCTGGTGCGCTGGAACTCACCTTCAGCAGCCCAGTTCCCCGCATTGAAAGAAGGTCACTCAAGTATAGTAGATTTTTAGTTAGCCTATGTGTCTTTCAAAAGAATAATTTTAAATAGTTATCTCTCTGAACAGTTAAAACTACACTTAAAGTTGATTTGTTTTAAGTCAACTTTTATATTTAATTTTACTGAGAGGTCAGTGGTTTTGATGTTTTGGATCATATATATATATATATATACATTGAAGATTAAAAGTATAACATTATATTGAATTTATTTCACTAGTTGGTTAAAAAGATCACTAATTTTTGTGTATAATCTATCATGTAAAATACATATCAAATCACAATCCTTAAATTACAGAGATTAATTAAATATTTTATTTTTGATACATGTAATAATTTTAATATCTGGAGTGGAACATCAAAAACTTTTCTGTAACAAGAACTCAAACATAGACTTCCTATTAATATCATCTTAATATTTCTTAAAAGTGTTGCTCTGCTTTGTAAGCATTACAAGATTCTACAAGGAGATATTCATTTTAGCTTATATAAAAGTCAGTGGATAAATTTGATATTATGCTTAAAAATACTCTGCAAATTTGGGTAGGAAAAATGTGCAATCCTCTTACGGTCTTGTTACAGGTTTTTAAATATGTTAATAAAATAATAAGAATAAATCTGCTTCAAATCCTTTTAAAACAGGGTGAGTTGGGATATAAATAATGTAAGTGTATCTAAGATATTTTGAACTTTAAGGAAAATGACTGACAAAGACATGGTACTTTTTTTTAGACCTATGAGTCTGAAGTAATCTTACCCACATGAAAAAAAAAAAATCAAAACATTTAAACGTTTTAACTTTAGTTACTTAGTTCATGGTGGTAACTATTGGAATACAACTTTCTAATTCACTTTTCGGTCACATGTTATCCACTAGCTTAGTGTCCTTGGATTTCTTTCTTTCTTTTTTTTTTTTTTTTTCTTTTTTGGTACCAGGGATTGAACTCACAACTGTGTACTTGCAAGGCAGGCGCTTATGCCACTGAGCTAAATCCCTGACCCTGTCCTTGGATTTCTTAAGACTAAGATCTAATGAGTGGTTCATTTTCATTTGATTGACAAAGAGGACTAATGCCTTGTATGAAATAATTTTCCTTTTCCTCTTTTGAAATTATATTATGTGTTTTCATAGTAAATCTTTCCTCTTTTAGTTGCTTAGAACTGATAAGGGAAGAAAAATCAATCAAATTTTAGCATAACTATATTAAGAATTATGGGACTGCTTTGTATAAAGAGAAAATTCTACACATGTGATTTTTTAAATAGATAATGCAATCAAGTTCAAATAAACTGGGGATTTTTTGTTAGACATTTGAACAATGCAAGTACTATACACCAGTTACTCCCCTGGTGTTTGAAGAGTTAGATACATGCCTGTTACTGTTATAGCCTTAAATCTGATTATACATTAGGATAAACTAGATAATTGTCTGACAATAACTATCCCAAAATCTTGGTGCTCTATTTCTTGCTTTCACTAGAAGGCTTGAACTTGCTCACATAACCTTTATGGGTAACCAGGAGATCCCAGCTATTGTGGCTATTCAGGAATCCATCGCACAGGATAGCCATCACCAAGAACATTGCCAGTTACTGGGTTGCAGCCAAAAGTGAGAACTGGGTGGCCCAGCAGTAACGTGTCACACTACCTGTCACTTCTTGGTTAGGATTACTTATTTAACCTCACCCACAACAAAGAGGACAGGAAGTTCAAGCTTGTCATATAGTAGCAAAGAGAGAAAACAGAAGATGTTTGTGAACTATTTCTATTTGGCAAGTATACATAATTTTGCAGAGAAAATTTTGGTGAGAAAGCATTACTAGATTGAGGAGTAGGTCATGTACATTGTACACATTGGATACTCACTCAGTACAAGAGATGTGGTGCATGGAACTAAATAAAGATGGTGTATTTATCTTAACATGAGAACTTTGTATTTTTGTTTATAAAGGAATGAGGGCAGAAAGAAGATCATGCCTTGATCATGCAGTTGATTACAAGGAACTGACTGTAGCTTTGGATACTTATCAGACATGCTGGACATGATTATACAGAATTATCACCTTCAGTGTCTAACTAGATTTTCTTACAATGTAATTCAACAAAGTAATGACATTAGCTAAATTTTTCTAGAAAAAATGTTGCCTTGGCAAATGTTAATTTCTTGTTTATATATACACTTTTATTCTGAAAAATGTGAAAACTACTGAAAGGTAGAAATAATAGTATAAGATGTATCCATTCATCTTTTTACCTAGAGTTAATGTTTGTTTACATTTTTCTGTATTTTTAAAAAATTTTTCTCTTTATATATACACATATATGTACACATACACATACATGAATGCATAAGAATATGCATGATTTAATGTTTATATGCTTGTATGTATGCATGTTCTCATATTGACAAATATACATCAATACCATCTTTTTCAGGTAATTATTTGTGACAAAATTTGAATATCACAGGCCTCTTGACCTAAAATACATCAGAATGTATCTTGTAAGTACATTGATATTCTTCTACATAAGCATATTATACTTATCACAATCAAAATTTAACTATGAAAAAACTAACCATCTAATGACATAATGTATGAATTACATAAAAGTGATTCTTGTTGTCCTAGTAATTCCCTTCATAGCTACCTGTGCCTGCATTAATCCAATCAAGAACCAGCTCTGTATTTAGTTAGTGGAGGCTGTCACTGCTCTGGGAGATGGAGCTGCTCCTCTCCATCGGGAAATTATCTCAGGCAGCCAGATGTGTCGTGCAGCCAGATGTGTCGTGCTGCCTGGGCTCACAAACTGCAGGATGTACGCGGATGGGCCGGAAGTGTGACTCCCACGCAGCCAATAACTGCTGGGGCATCTCTGGGGTAACATAATTGTCCCTGCAGGGTTGAGACAGCTGTATGTGGGATTGCACGGTACACACTGTGGCTCGCCCTGTGTTCTTCTCAGCCTGACTTCCTCAGTTCCTAATCTGCTCTTCCCGGAAACACTCACAAGGTGCAGCTCAGTGGGGGTAGGGGGGTCTTTGTCTCAACATCTGCTTTGGAGAACACAGTCTAAGCCATCTGATCAAAGTGTGTGCAGGTTGTTCTCAGGTTGAACTTGTCTGTTTCTCCTTGACTGAATTACACAGAAGGGTTTTGGCAAGAAGACTATATAAATGATGACATATCTTTCTAATACAAGGTTTTGAAATTTTAAATTGTAACATTGCCTTTCTTCTGACCAGCATGCAAATGGAACAGAGGCATCATTTAAAATTTTTTGTTCAATTTTATACAAGTTTTGAATTTTCCCTTTTCAATTTCTTGTGGTTCATTTACCTGTTTCCAGGGTAATAAAATTATACTTTTATTCAATAGAAAAGAAATAGAAATTAATTTTTTCTCTTACACTACATTCATTTTGAGGTTTAATTAGTATTTTTCAGCTTAATGTCATTGAATATGTTCTTCTGACATAAATCCATGAATATATATTATTGAAAACTTATTTAACATTTCAGTTACTTAAAATATCACTTTATTTTAACCACCTAGAAAATATTCTAAGTGCTAAAATACAGTATGTTTTTCCTTAGACTATTTTAGAAGTTCAAGTCTACCATCACAAGTGTTCCAGGGATGACTTCCGTTTAAGCCATATCTGGGATTTTTCCTTGTGCAGATTTGTTAAAAAGAAGTCTAGCAACTATTACTTGCCTTCATCTTTCTCCAATTTTCCTTCTCCTCTTCCATTTTGCCCTTCTCTTTCTTCACCTTTATATATTTGCTCACTTTTCTGTGGCCCCTCAACCTAGCAATCAAGATTGAGATGACTCACGATTAATCTGAAGATCAGAACTTCTTTCCTGGTCTTTAGAAAGCATCCTAAAAATGCTTTCCAATCATTGTAGGTTTCAAGGAAACTTTTAATTTAGACATTGTCTATATTTTAGGTTCTCTTCACTTTAAACTAAGTGATTTATTTTTTCTTAAAATTTGAACTGCAGTTTCTTTGACTTCTGCTGTATGTTACTGTGTTAACTCAATTCATGATACATTTTTAATGGATACAGGAAGTCATATTTAAATTTTAGGTGATATAAGTGTCATTAATTCTACCTAATCTGGGTTGCCACCAAAATAAGTTTTTATGCATGTACATTACCATTTGGACAAAAGTAGGGAATTAACTTGTAACCTTTCTAGGTTCTGCCTTACTTTCCTCCTTTTCTCCTTTATTCCCTTTCTCCCTTAATTTCTTCCTTCCTTCTCTTCCTCCTTTCTAATATTAGCTACAAAGAAAAGTCTTAGCAGAAGAAAATAGAAGAGTTTCAGAGACTGTCTTTCTTGTTTCTAAACCACTACCAACAGCAGCATTACTCAGCTCCCCCAGCTGCCCGTCATGCTATGTGCATCCTTCTTTGGGGATATTTTTCCCTGTTTCTTTTCTCACTCCACAGTCATGACTATGGGGGAGACATTGTAGGCAATCCTCCCACACATAATCACATAAATATTTATTAGTTTTTTTATTTGTATCAATCTGTTCTGTGCAACCTGCACAGTTTTCATTGCTAACATTCTTGTTTATTTTGCAAATGAAAGTTTGGTATTGTTGTTTAAAAGGTCATATCTTTGTCCGTGTTTTGAATGGTAGAAAACTTGAACCATCTCATATCAAGGAGAATGTGTGTGTATTTTTTCCAAAACATTCGAGAGGCATAGTTTTGGCAGCTTATTTACTTTCTGAATAACTCATATTTAGGTCAGTTAATCGATCATTTAGATCAACCAATAAACTAAATTTTCTCTTTTAATTATCATTACTAATGAATATTTGGTTAAGAGTTTTCTATGTACCAAGTGTTGTATTAGGTACAGGAATGACTGTGAAATGAACCCCGTTCTTAAGTGCTTCCTAATGGGGTTTAAATTAAACAGCAAGTATCCTAAAAAAAGGAGCAGATTCTCATAAAAGTAAGATGCGTGTTGAGATAAGAAAGCTTACGGTGTAAATACAGATACACAGTGTAGTCCAATAGTAAACCGATGGCACATGTGCTACATGCAGCAGGTACACAGAGCCTTCTCTTTTGGTATACAAACCATATCACTCCAGCATTGCCCTGCCAGCTGAGTATCAAACAATAGCACACAGAGGAGCCATGCATATGCTTGGAAAGGAGTAGCAGTGCCAGGCGATGAGGTCATGTACTGTGACTCATTAGCCATGACTTGTCCAAGGTTGTGCATGACCAGTCAGTGCACTACCAAATACACACACATATATATATATACATACACATACATATATGTATATGTATATACATCTATACATATATGCATATATGCGTATATATGCATACATACATATATACATATATGCCTATGCATATATGTATATGACCGGAGCCGCGGGAGACAGGAGGCCAGACTCGAGCAGGATCAGCTCTCAAACTTTATTACGTACAGCGAACCGGACCTGACAAGGTCCGCCACCCTCAACGTTGGTTCCTCTTCCGCCGTTGGGGGCAGGAACAACCTCTTATAAGGGGAAGCAGTATCCAATCACAGAGAAGCGCGCCTGACAAGCTGATAGGCTAGCGTCACGGGTAACTGGGCAGATATGACAATTTGGCGGGCTTGTTCAGGCCGGGAAGAACCCGGAAGCAGGAAATGGGCGCCATTCATAGGCGGCTTCCCACATCTCTCCCTTTTTTATTTATTAAAATAGGATGGTCTGTGGGTCCCTCCAAGGTGTCTATGACGTTGTTGCTGTTAGACACCTAGGAGTGGGCCTACCTTGTAGGCCGAGGCATGAGAGAATGTAGAGGTCTATACCCTGCTGTGCATCACCCTGTTTTGTGCATATCCTTGCGCCAGGACCATGCTCAAGGTGAGTGGTTCATTTTTTCGCAGGGCCAGGCTTTTGTGAACCGAACCTGGATGCATATAGACATTCATTCCTGCCTTCCCCCCAACCTTTGAGGCGGATGGCACTGCAGTACCCTTGGTCTCGCATCTCAATGCCAATAATTTGACTCCGGGAGGGACCCCTGGCCTTATAGGCCATATATATCTGAGTGGAGCCTGTCTTAGGTTGACTGGGAGGGCTTTTCCCGTCTTACCCGTCATTGGCTTGCCCACTCAGCTCTTATAGCTGATGTTCTGCAATGTGAAGGAGATATGCGGCGGCCTGCTGGCCTGATGGGCCACCTGCTGCCATTTGCATGGCTGCCATAGCTGTGACCTTGACCTGTTGCTGGGTTTGCATCGGAGTTAAGCGGGTGGGTCATATTGGCTGCGGAGGATGTATTTTTCAGTGTCTGATTAAGTGTCATAAAGGGGCGGAGGTCTAAGCAAGCACCCAGCGCATTGCAAAGTTGATGCTGCGCGAAGAGGGAGGAAGTATGTTTACAATATCCCGTGGCCCCCCAAGCGGCCCCCACTGAACAATTCCGAAGGGTGATCAATAGGAACCCACAGAATAGAAAAAGCTCCAAACCAGACATTTTAGTTTGTAGATGGTCTCGGGCGCTGAGCGTCGGTCCCAGAAGGGTCGAGTTGACTTGTGTCTGCGGGCTTATCCTCCTGTGCTTTATCAGGAACTGGTGGGGAGTTTACTGCTCGCGTCAATCTTTCCGGGACCCACAGCGGTTCGTGACCTGGTTCCTGTGGGAAAACACAAGCCGCACCTCGGGTCCAGCTAATCACTGGATCCGGGCCCATCCATTGTCCTGTAAGGACATCTTTCCATCTCACCAGCCCTTTGTCGGCCGGGGACGGGTTATTGTGCTCCATGGCAGGGGAATGATTATTATGATTAAGGTTTAAAAAATTTATGGTAAAGAGTGCCAATGATATTCTTCCTTTGGGCGTTAGGCCGTGGCCACCCAATTCACGGCACAGGCGTGTCCACTCTTCTAAGGACCTATTTTTGTTAGTTCTTAGGACATCACGGCACTCCTTAGTGCACTGTTCAAAAATCAATTGTTTTATGAGAGGGTGAGCCGCCTCAGCATCTGGAAAAATCCTGTTAGCGGCCTCTAGCATGCGGGCCACAAAGTCTGAAAATGGCTCTCCCTGCCCTTGTATAATTTTTGTAAGGTGACCCGTATGTTCTCCCTTTCCAGCCAGCCGTCTCCAGGCCTGGAGGCCACAGCGGCTAATTTGTTCATAAACCTGGCGAGGGTATTGAGTTTGATCTTCCTCAAAGGCTCCTCGCCCTAATAGCATATCCCTGTTCCACTCTCTCTGGTTATTTTCCCTGTTGGCTGCCGCCTGCTCTACACAGAATTCCTCATTCCAGGACTTCCAATCTAAATATTGTCCGGGGGAGAGGCAGGCGCGTGCCAGCTGGGTCCAATCTCCAGGAGTTAAAAGCAGACCTGCCAATGCCTCTAAAAGCGCCATGGTAAATGGCGCATTGGGCCCATAAGCTGAAACTGCGTCCTTGATAGCTTTAAGTTGTTTAATTTCTAAGGGCTCATAATATCCTCCTCCTCCCCTGCCTCCTACTTGTACCGGGAATGCATGGAGACCGGAACACTCAAAGGGAAGCCGTGACCATACCCTCTGGTGGAAGGAACGTCCTCCTCCCTCCCCAGATGGGGGCGCAGAAGGCAACCCAGGAAGTAGCTCTCCCTCTAACCAGGGCGGTGCCATAGGTTGTGGTGGCAGCCCAGGGAGCAACTCCTCTTCCGGCCACGGGGGTGCAGTGGGGCCTGGCGCCCTGAAAGGGGCGATCGTGGGTCGCGAACTTGCCAAAGGGCGGAAGGGCTTAAGCTCCTCCCATAAGGCGGAGTAGCTCGGGCAGGGTGGTGTTTGGTTCCCCTTTTTATTTTCCCGAGCCCTAAGTTCCTCTTTTAACGGTGTAGGAGGGTCATGCTTAGCAAAGACGACCTCCTCTTCTGAGCCTTCCGAATCCGAATCAGAATTAGAGCCCTGAGGGTCCTCCGGAGACCCACAATCGGCAGTGGCTCCGGGCTCCTCTGAGCATTCCGATCGAGCTCTATCAAAAGCCTGTCGGGCTGTATTAGCGAAGCGAAAGCAAAACAGATGCAAAGGGAAAAGAAAAGAAAAAAAAACCCAGCGTCCACTCGTGTGGCACTCAAAATCTGTTAGGTGCGTCCACCCAACCCAGGTGACCCAGTACTCACCTGTCCCGGGAACCGCTGTATCTCACGTAGCTGATCAGGGTGAAGAGAAGAGGCGTTCGCGGCCTTCCGTTGTTATTGGGCCAGGTCCTCCGTCGTACCGCAGGCGACAGCAATCGCACCTCCCGGCCGAAGAGGCACGTCGCTGAGTCTTTTATTCCCCGTACGGGGGCCACCAGATGACCGGAGCCGCGGGAGACAGGAGGCCAGACTCGAGCAGGATCAGCTCTCAAACTTTATTACGTACAGCGAACCGGACCTGACAAGGTCCGCCACCCTCAACGTTGGTTCCTCTTCCGCCGTTGGGGGCAGGAACAACCTCTTATAAGGGGAAGCAGTATCCAATCACAGAGAAGCGCGCCTAACAAGCTGATAGGCTAGCGTCACGGGTAACTGGGCAGATATGACAATTTGGCGGGCTTGTTCAAGCCGGGAAGAACCCGGAAGCAGGAAATGGGCGCCATTCATAGGCGGCTTCCCACATGTATATATACATAGGCATATATGTATATATGCATACATTTATATATATGCCTATGCATATATTTATATATAGAGATATATAAGTATATATGTATATATATATATATATATATATATATATATATGTGTGTGTGTGTATGTATATATATGCTTGGACCAATTGTGAATTTTAATACAGTCATTTTTATTAACACCAGGTTTTAACTTTGTGTTTTCTCTTGAAAAATTGAAAATTAACATCTAAGAGCAATTTAGCAAAGAGATGTTCTAATAAAGAGACTGAGATTCTTTTTTTTTTTTTAAATTTTATTTAAGGAGAAAAGAAAAAAAAAGCAGAGAAAGGGTACAAGTTATACAGATTTACAGAAAAAAAAAACAGTAGGAAATCACTAGTTAATGGATTACATATTGTCATCTTAGAAATAATTGTTCAAGTCACAAAATTAAAGCTTGTAAAGTGGACATTCCAACAATGATACTGCAAACAGTTCTGTTCAATGATCCAATAAAACTCTGTGATATCATTTCCTGTCTTATACACTTAAATATACATGCAGTTATATAGTTTAGAGCACTTTCTTTTCCTCTCTTTTGTACAATGACTATTATACATTTTGGGTTTCATTGCTCCCACGGTTCTTATTGCTTTTTTGGAAGAGAGTAAAACCAAATGTGACATATCAGAACAGAATTGGTCAAGTCAAAAGGGTGGACATAATAGATAATGTAAAAACATAATACAAGGTGATCAACAATGGTTACCATAATGCCTCCCGCTATCTCTAATAGAATTGCCTATATCATTAGTTATAATACGATTGAACAAAACAGTAAAGAATAAAACCGACAAAGCCAAAGCATTGGAGACATTGTAGTTCTTCAAAAGTAGATAAAAGTCAATGAGAATGGGTGTTATAATGAATCTCATTATCTTCACAGCTGATGCCTAAACTTTCGAACCTGATACTATCCAGCAAAACAGAATAGGGGAACATCAGTCAAAAACAAGATGGTGAGAGTAATACAGGGCTTTAAATTGAGATAATGGAAAGTCAAAGTGGGTTACTATAATATATCCTGCTATTTTTTTCCTTTAATTAAAAGGATAAAAATAAAAAAGTAAATAATAGAGTGGAGATTGAGATAAAAGAGGGCATAACAGCGAAACAGTACAGATCAAAACATAACCATTTAAGCAGAATAGTGTTTCACCACCAGATAATCCTGACCTAAAAGTAATTACCATATTGTCTCTTTCCTTGAAATCCTTGAGTACAGCTTTGTATACTGTAGCATTAAGTATATCAAAACAATGTAAAACCACTTAAGAGAATGACAGCATTACAGAGTATTTAGAATTGACTAACAGAAAATGAACAATGGTTTCTGTATAATCTCCTTGTCTTTAAAAGTTTTTGCTTATACTGTCATACATAATAAAATCCAATAAGATACAACCTATTTAGACCATTGGAGACAGAAGAACAAAAGCTAGATGAGACTTCAAAACAAGATGATACTAAATCAGTATTACCTATTAAGATGTCATTTTCTCCAAATTAGCTGTTCCTATCATCCAATCTTCTCTGCCTCATTTCTGTTGAGCTCTTCTTCTGTCAGTAGCTATCAGTTTGTCTTCTTCATTTTGTTTTCTGCTCCATTCGTTGTGGCCTCCCCGCCACTATTTCTGGATTCTTTGTATTTTTCTTTTTTTAGAATATCCTGCAAAACTCTCTATAGAGTTGAATTGGTGGTTGCAAATTCCCCCAGTTCCTCTTTATCCTGGAAGCACCTTGTTTTTCCATCAATTTCCAGGGACAGTTGTGCAGGATATCTCAATCTTGGCTGGAGATTATTATCTTTCAAAGCTTGAATTATTTCCCCCCACGCTCTTCGTGATTTGATGGTTTGTGCAGAGAAATCTGCTGTAATTCTGATGGGTGTTCCCTTGTAAGTGGTCTGTTTCTTGTCTCTGACAGCTTTCAATATTCTGTTCTTGTATTGAATTTCTGGAATTTTGATTATTTTATGCCTGGGTGTAGCTCTGTTTGGGTTGTAGATAGCTGGGGTCCTGTATGCCTCATGCATCTGAGTATCTTTACCTTTTGCTAAATTAGGAAAATTCTCCTGTATTATTTCTGTGAGTAGCTTTTGTAGTTCACTTGTTTGTGTCCCTACTTCTTTTATGTTCTTAATCCTTAAGTTATGAATCCTCTTATCATCTTCTAGCCTTTGTATTATTGCTGTTTGTTTCTTTGTTATTTTTAAGAAGTTTTTCATTTAATTCTCCCATATTACAAGTCTGCCCTCCAGTTCAGATAGTCTGTCCTTAGTTTCTTTCAAGCTGCTATGCCAGTCTTCGATAGACTTCTTAGTATCTTGGTAGTCCCTTTGAACCTGCTTCACGTATTCTATGCTTTCTCTGTTTTCTCCATCAAACAATTCTCCCCCCTTTTTCTGTTCTTCCATTCCACCATCTGTTTTTTCTTAGGTGGTGCTTAGCATTTCTCTAACTATTCTGTATACTTCTAGCTTCAGGTCATTGATAACTTCATTCCTGAATTGGTCTATGAGGCTCTCTATATGGCGCTTTATGTCTATTTTTGCGGTGTCCGCTATTGCCTGTTTCTCAGAATTGGGGGCCGAGGAGCCTTTCTTGTTGTTGCCTTTTCCCATATTCTCTGTTCCTTATATATGCAAGCTTACATAGGAGGCCCAGCTTCTCTCCTTGTCAGCCACAGCCTGATCGAATTGCGCTGGCTAGGTGTTCCCGCCCACCGCAGCGCACCAGGGAGTTACGGACTAGGCAGCCTACGAGGGGGTCGCCCCTCCCGGCCACCGTCAAGCTCTGGGATCTGGGTTGGGCCAGCCTACTGGGTCCACTAGCAGCGTCATGCAGGCCAGGCACTTTTCACCAATCCCGCCCGAGAGGGGGATGTGTGGCTGGAGTCGCCACCGTGCCCTGCTCCCGCAGGACTGCCCGGGCCCAGAAAGTCCTCCGCTGAAGTCAAACTGTGGTAGAGTGTCAGTTTCTCTCACTCACCTCACCACAAGTCAGTGCAGACCTCTCTGCCCATCCTGTTTTCGACTCCGTTCGCAGATTGCCATTCTCAGAGCTTCCGCGCGTCTCTCTCCCTGCCGAGCCGCTGTAGAGGCAGCCAGCTGCTGCGCGGCGGGAAACCCAAATCGTGGCTTCCAATGGCGCGGGGTCCAGCCTCCACACTGAGGCTTTTCTGTTCTTGCTTTAGCACCAGGACTGCATTCCAAGTTGGTTTCTCTCAGCCCAGTTCGTTCCTGAGTCAGCAGAGCATATCTCCACCTGCTTATGTCCCCTTAGTCTGCACCCTTCCTGACTTCTGAACCAAGCCTTTCAGAGAGCCTCCGTAGCATCTGTTATCTGTCTGCCATGTTCTCCCGGAAGTCTCCTGAGATTCTTTTAATGTTGTGTTATCTCCCTGGCATCTTCAAAATCTTCAGCATCATATTTTGGTGTTTGTGAAGAGTTTATGAAAACAATAACAAAAATGTATGTATGTGCTTGAATGAGCTGTGATTTAAGCAGAAGCCCCCACCAAGCAAGAAATTCACCCAGATGCCTTTTTTTGAGCAGGCCAAAACTGGTGGTCAGTGGGACATTTTCCCTTTGGGCTGGTGTTCATCAAATTCAAGGGGAAACCCAGTTGAGGATCACTGCTCTAGATTGTTGATTTAGAGAATATCCAATTATTTAGTGTTAATTAATAGTGTAAGTTATTTTTGGTACAGAGTGCTTCATTTTTAAAATTTTGTGTATTTGTGGAATCTAAGTAATAAAATGACTACAGTAAGAAAAGAAAAACTGGAAACAAATAGTAGGTGATTTAAAAAGGCATGAACAGAGTCATTGGAACAACTGAATGTCATGGGAAAGTGTTACATATTCTGTATAATGAAAATGTTGTGCGTTATACATCGTGTCAGACCACACTTTGATACCAACCACAAAAATGTTGCCAAATTTGGTGAAACTCGAAGGAAAGAATTTCTTGAAAATAAATTGAGGACATATCGTTGCCAGTGTTTTAGTTTTTACAACTATCTTTCTGAAATCTTTTCACAGATTCCAGCTTTCAGTTTCACTGTGTGTAGCAAAACATGGTAAGCTTCTCTTATGGGCATTTTATCAAAGTGCCCTGTTAGTAGGGTGTAATGGCACCCTCCTATAATCCCAGCTCTTGGGAGGCTGAAGAGGGGGGATCATTGAAAGTCTGAGACCAGCCTGGGCTATAAAGTGAGCCTAAGACCAGTCTGAACTGTATAATGAGACCCTGTCTCAAAAACCAAACCAAACCAAGCCAAGCCAAACCAAACCAAACCAAAAAACAAAACAAAACAAAACACCACACCAAAAAAACCCTGTAGTCTGGGAATGATCCCCTGTTTCATAATTTTCCAAATAAGGATAAAATTATGTAATACATCTATGATAACTGCTTAGCAGAAACAGTGTTAAAGGTGGAGTCCTGAACATGCTGCTGTCAGAAGCTCACCACTGACTGACAGACTGCATCCTGTTGCTCCATGTGCATAGAAGGAGGTACAGGTACAAACAATGAGGCAAGGTTCGCAGTCATTTTGCATTGTGTTGTCGATGACATCACAAGTGAACTGGCCAATCTGATGTCTTTGCTGGAAGAACAACAAGGGATAGATATTTACAAAGTGGTGATGGAGGCTTGTGGAGACACAAGGCCAGATAAAGTGGTTTTAATTACTAGCAACAGGGCACTTTGTATGGTGACAGCAGCATCTGGTTTCATACAGTTCTTCGTTACAGAAGCAAAGCATCCAGTCATTCTATTTTATTATATTATACTATATACTAAGAAGTTCTTTGCACCAGGGAAAGCAGCCTAAAATTAGACAATATCCTCAAAGGTATCACAAAACTTATGAACTACATTACGGCTTGTGCTCTTAATTTTTGACAGCTTCAAGTAATTTTGGTGAGGTCCAGCACAGTATAATACTTTATTTGTTTAAAATAATGTCTTGTGCTAGAGCAGAAGATGAGTCCTGGAAAAATTTGTAGTCTCCTTGGATGAAATTAAGCTATTTATACATGAAAAAGGACATGAAATTAGGCTGTTTATATGTGAAAAAGGACAGGGCAAGATATTAGACAGTAGAGCAGTGCATATGAGGAACTAAGGAATAAAGACATCCCTTTACCTCCTTTTAGCCTACAGCAATTTCTCCAGTGCCTTTACTATCTTCTCTGGGGTGTCAAACCCCACAGAATCCAGCTCCAGTACATTTCCAATTTCGATAGGATTGTTGACCACTTATGGGAATATTATTTTATTTAATTTAGTTGTTAAAAAACAAAAAAATGGTGAAAATCTATAATATCATTCTTCCATCACTGAAATCATTATCACTGGACTGAAATAAAGAAGTCACCAGGTCCATGTTTTCTCTTGAGGATCTAGGAGTAAATCTGTCTTTGATTCTCCTAGCTCCTGGTGGCTGTCAGCAATCCTTGGCTTGCAGCCACATCATGTTATTCTCTGCTTCCATGGTCACACTATTTTCTCCTTTTCTGGAGGCAGACCCTCTGATTCTCTTATAAATGTAGAGTACTTGAGATTGCATGGAAGTCCTACCTAGAGCAGCCCTAGGAGTCTCCCTATTTCAACATACTTAATCACATCTGTATAGTCCATTCTATTATGTAAGATAATACTCACAGGTTCCAGTGATTTTTGAGTGCAGGAATATTTAGAGATCATTACTGAGGCTACTACAGTCAGGTAAAGTTTATGGAGAGGCCTACGTAAGCTTTATTTGCTTGTGATTTATGAGTCCGATAAAGCTATGACTAAATTAGTCTTAACTTTTCTCTTTATGGTTAAGATTTTTCAGGGACTGGAAATATCAATTTCATATTAATAGCTTATACTATACATCGGAGTGGATGAGTCCAAATGCTCAAACATTATAGAAACTTCTATAATGAATGTTAATATTTGTTACATGTATGTTATGGAAACTTATGTATTCACTGAACAGTATGAAGATGTTTAATCATGCATATTAAAATGTATTTATGATTCTTGAAATTGTGTTTCTTTGACCTGTCAGAGAGATATTAAAGTTTTAAATAAATGTTTGCACTTTTCCAAGTAGTTTTTATTTTATATAATTCTGTGTTTCATAGACTATTTATGGTTTTTGTACTTTCATTGTACCCTGTAACTTTTATAGATACAAAATAACTATATTTTTGCATTTCATATTTGTGCATTAATATGTAATTCCTTATCTAATTCTGATTTTGTTTTTTTCTAATTCTGATATTTCTACCTACCTATTTTTTTTTTGTATTCTCTTTGGATAGAAAAACTTTCTGAACTTTCTTTATTTGCACAATTTTTTGTTCCTTTGCTTATATGTATGCTTTTATATGTAACTAGCAATAATTTGAATTTACCTTTTGATTTATGTGATTGTAGTTCCTTTTTCGTTATGATATATGCCATTTATATTTATACACAAAATGACCTATAGTCTTATTTTACCATTTTAATTTATACCTTATGATCGATATTCACTGATTTATTTTCTTCTATGCATCACACATCTTTGAAGTTTTTTTTTTTCCTACTAATTTTTGTCCTATAAATATCTAGAGTATCAGGACTTCTGGGAGAACATGGCGGATAGATAGCAGCAGCTTCGGAGGCTCTCTGAGAAACCGCACTTAAAATCCAGGAATGGTGCCGGGTGAGAAATCCTAAGCAAGGGGAGATATACTTTGCCGAAAAGGAAAGAACTAAACTAAGAGAAACCAACTGGAAATGGAATCCCGGTGATATAACAGGAACAGATAAGGTCTCAGCACGGAAGCTGGACCCCACGCCACTGGAAGCTGTGATTTGAATTTTCTGCAGCCACTGTTGTGTCCCAATCAGCGTGGCAAGGAGAGAGGCGTGAAAGCTCTGAGAGTTGGAAGAGGTGAATGGAGTTGAGAGTGGGACTGGCTGGGAGCCCTGCATCGACCTGGGGTGAGTGAGTGGATCAGGGACCCTTCCATAGAGTAGGAGGCTTCAGCAAAGGACATACTGGGACCAGGCAGACTAGCCGTAACAGGTTGTTGCAGCAACTTCAGTCACATATTCTCCTCTCAAGCGGGATTGGTGGGGAGTGCCTGGTCTGCATGATGCCACTGACTAAGACCCAGTAGCCTAGCCCAAACCAGGTCCCAGCACCTGGAGGTTCACTCTAGCAGTGAAGCTTTCAGTAGGTTGACCTCGAGGGGCACCCAGCATAGGCTGCCCAGGTCTCTGTCTCCCTAGTGTACTGCACTGGGCAGGAACACCTAGCCGGCACAATTCAAACAAACTGTAACTGACAAAGAAAGAAACTGTGCCTCCTATATTTGGTTGTATAAAAGGAACAAAAAATATGGGAAGAGGGAGCAACATGAAAGCCTGCTCGGCCTCCAATCCTGAGAAACATGCACTATCAGACATGGCAGCAATAGACATAAAGCGCTATCTCCAGAGCCTCATAGACCAGTTCAGGAATGAAGTTATTAATGACCTGAAGCAAGATATAAGTAGAATAGTTAGAGAAATGCTAAGCACTGAAAAGAAAAAACAGATGGTGGAATAGAAGAGCAGTAAAAAAGGGGAGGAATTTTTTGATGGAGAAAATAGAGAAAACATAGAATACGTGAAGCAGATTCAAAGACATTATGAGGAAACTAAAAACTATTGAAAACTGGCATAACAGCTTGAAAGAAACTAAGGATAGATTATCTGAACTGGAGGACAGATTTGTAATATGGGAGCATGAAATGAAAAACTTCTTAAAAGTAACAAAAAAACAAACAGCAATAATTCAAAGGCTAGAAGATGATAAGAGGATCTATAACTTAAGAATTAAGAACATAAAAGAAGAAGTAGGGACACAAACAAATGGACTACAAAAGCTATTCACAGAAATAATCCAAGAGAATTTCCCTAATTTAGAAAGTGGTAAAGATACTTAGATGTATAAGGCATACAGGACCCCAGCCACCTACAACCCAAACAGAGCTACACCCAGGCATATAATAATCAAAATTCCAGAAATCCAATATAAGAACAGAATATTAAAAGCCTTCAGAGACAAGAAACAGGTCACTTACAAGGGAACACCCATCAGAATTACAGCAGACTTCTTGGCACAAACCATTAAATCACGAAGAGCATGGGAAGAAATAATTCAAGCTTTGAAAGATAATAACCTCCAGCCAAGATTGATATATCCTGTACAACTGTCCCTAGAAAAACAAGGTGCTTCCAGGATAAAGAGGATAAAGAGGATCTAGGGGAATTTGCAACCACCAATTCAACTTTACAGAGAATACTGCAGGATATTCTAAAAAAGGAAAATACCAAGATTCCAGAAATAGTGGCAGAGAGGCTACAATGAATGGGGCAGAAAGCAAAATAAAGAAGACAAACTGACAACAAACGACAGAAAAAGAGCTCAACAGAAATGAGGCAGAGAAGATCAGATGGTAGGAACAGCTGTTTTGGAGAAAACAAGACATCATAATAGCTAGTGCTGATTTAGTATCATCTTGTTTTGAAGTCCCATCAAACTTGTATTCTTCTGTCTCCATTGGTCTTAAAAGGTTGTATCTTATTGGATTTTATTATATATGATAATACAAGTAAAAACTTTTATAGACAAGGAGATTATACAGAAACCATTGTTCATTTTCTGTTTATTGGTTCTAAATACCCTGTAATAATGTCATTCTCTTGAATGGTTTTATAGTGTCTTGATATGTTTGGTGCTACAGTATACGAAATTATACTCAAAGATTTCAAGGAAAGAGACACTATGGTAACTATTTTTATGTCATGATATCTTGTGGTGAAACACTATTTTGCTTAAATGGTTATGTTTTGACCTGCGCTGTTCTGTTGTTATGTCCTCTTGTATCTCAATCCCCCTCCTTTTTAAAATTATTTACTTTTTTTATCTTTTTAATTAAGGGAAAAATAAATAAAATAAAAAATAGCAGGATACATTGTAGTAACCTACTTTGATTTCCTATTAACTTGATTTGAAATCCTGTATTGCCCTCACCATCTTATTTTGACTGATTTTCCCCTATTCTGCTTTGCTTGATAGTACCAAGTTCGAAAGTATAGGGCAAAACTGTGAAGACAATAAGATTCATTATGACGCCCATTCCGGTTGACTATTATCTTCTTTTAAAGTCCTGTAATGTCTCCAATGCTTTGTTTTTATTCTTTACTGTTTTGTTCAATTTTATTATAACTGGCAATTCTTAAAATAGCAAGAGGCAGTATGGTAACCACTGTCAATCACCTTGTATTTTGTTTTTACATTATCTATTATGTCCATATTTTGATTTGAATGACTCTGTTCTGATATGTCATGTTTGGTTTTACTCTCTTCAAGAAAAGTAATAAGAACTGTGGGAGTAATAAAACCCAAAATATGTAATTGTCATTGTACAAAATAAAAGAAAAGAAAGTGTTCTAAGATAGACAACCATATACTGAGTTTTTTTGGATCATTGAACAAAACTGTTTGCACTCTCACTGTTTGAAAGTCTACTTCATATGCTTCAATTTTGTAACTTGAACAACTATTTCTAAGATGAGAATATGTAATCTATTAACTAGTGATTTCTTACTGTTTATTTTTTAAATTTTGTATTACTGTACCCTTTTTCTGTTTTTTTTTTCTCCTTAAATAAAAAAAAAAAGATATCTAGAATATCCATGTGTTAGGTTTTTTCTATAATGTTCAGGTATAATATCTACACATAACTTTATGTACACATATTTCATACATATTATATACTTGTATACTACAGACATATGGAGAGTAATATATATATATACATATTATGAAATTTGAACTAATAATAATATAAGATACTACTGTTTTACCTAATATAAGAGATTCATCACACTCTCACTTTTCCCTTATTTCCTCCAACTAAAAGTGCATCAATTAGTCTTTTAGATTACATTTTTGATATTATCAAAGTCTGTGTGATATTGTGTGTTTTCTTTTCAAAAAAAACATGCAGTGGAATTATATAATCTATGTCAAAATTACTAATGACTTATTAATGCTAATTTTGATAGATAAAGTACATGTTAGCAGTCTTAATCTTGCAAGTCATGATTACCATGCATTTCATAAGCAAATAATTGGTATTTCTACATTATAAGATCCTTTTCTTGGTAAATGACAATTTTACCAATTTGCATTATTACTTAATCCCATGATGTCCCATCAGTTATGATTTCAGACTAGGCTTTCTGACTCTGGCTTACTTTAATATATGTATATATGGTGACAGTGACAGTTTATCTTAGCATCTCCAATTTAAAATATATTAGAACCCATATTTTAAAGTGACTTTTATAGCAGCGTTATTCACAAGAGCTAAAATGTGGAAGTAGGTCAAATATCCATTGACAGAAGATAAAAGTAGTGGACATATGTATTTACTAATGCAAAAAGATTCATTATGCATATAAAGAAGGAACTGCGGGGCTGGGGATTTAGCTCAGCAGCATTAGCTCTTGCCTGGCAAACATGAGGTCATGAGTTCAATCCCTGGTCCCCCAACCCTAAGAAAAAACAAAAAACCCCAAGAAAAAACAAAAACCAACAAAACAAGGAACTGTGGAAGGCATACAAGAAAACTATGCTGAGCCAAATAAATACTTAAATTTCTAGCTCAAAAGAATAAATAAGGCAAAAATCAATATAAGGTAACTCATAACTTCTGCCAAAATAAGATTTAAGTCAAGAGACATAGGAAAGTTAGTTTACTACCCAGTGTAAAGGTGAGGTGCTCCATTTGCAAATTCTAAGCTCTGCTTGTTATGTAGGCAACTGGCAATATAAAAGTCCAGGATTGGGTGAGAGCTAAAGTTTGAGAAATTAGCTGGGTAGGTACTAGTTGTACTGTTCAGTTTTCCATTGCTTGGATAAAGATACTTGACACCTTCAACTGAAGTGGAGAGTGGTCTATTTTGGCTCATGGTTACAGAGACTTCAGGCCCTGGTGTGCTGACTTCAAGGCAGAAACTTCATGGCAGAAGGGCCTGGTGAAAAAGATGTTCAATCCTAGAAGCAGAGAGTAAAGGAAGAGTCCCAAGGGAAGAAGCCAGAGACAAGGTGTAATCCCAGTGTCATACCACCATGATATACCCAGACTGGTGGATCAAGCTGAGGATCAAGTTTAGCTATGACAACCCACTTCTTGTAACTTGACACATCTTTATGAACCATACTTAATCTCAAAAAAGAGACAAAGTTATAATTTTGCCTAGCATTATAAAATCATCCTGTATACAACTGAAAACACATTAATTCCTTCCTCAAAGTTTCAACAGTTTTCTCAACCATTTCTCATGGAATTATACAGCTTGAATGTCTCGCAATTGGGGCACAAGGCTGTGAGAGGTGAGTTCCAAAAGGCTTGGGCAGCCCCACCCCATAGGCTTGCAGATTACAGCCTACATGACCACTCTTGAGATGGCTTTGCACAGTGCCTGAGACTATTCTTGGATGACATTCTGTGTTTCTGGTGTCTCCATGGTAATTTCAGTTTTACTCTTAGAACTTAATACATCATCCTTTCAGTGGGTTCTAGCAGGGACTTTCTCCATGTGTCACAATAATCTGACCCCCCCCCCAACGTTTTCCTTTGAAATCTGGGTAGATGCTCCATGACCTCATAACTCTTACATCCTGTTCTCTGCAGAACCAGTATCACATGGACAATGCCAGTCCATTGCCAGAATGAGCAGTAGCCTGGTCTGCTTGGACCACAGCTGTAGCAGCCTCTCAGTGTCTGGAGGGCTGAATGTGGAGAAACAATTTCCTAGATCCCCTGAATGGGCTCTTTGCTCAAAGAAGTCTTTTAAAATAGTTTAAACATTTGCATATGGAGTGTGGATTGCATACTTTTTCATATTGTCTCAGTACAGAATACTTGGCTTCTTTTTATTGACAGTAATGTTTAACACCTGGCCCTTTTTGACCTCAACCTGGCACACACTTCTATCCTGGTGAAAATCTGAGTTCCTAAAATCCTTTTACTTTTCTTTTTGCTTTTGAGTCTCATTGTAAATATAGCTAAAAGCACTCAACAGTAGTTTTTACCCTCTGAATGTTGGGTTGCCTTAAAATTTCCCCTACAAGATAATTTAGTTCAACCTTTAATCTCAGCTTCATCCAAAGTTTTTGGGCAAGATAAAATGTTGACAGATTATTTGACAGAATGTAACATGCATAGCCTGTAGTCTAATTCTCAATAAAGTTTCATTTGAATGTGAAGCCAAATAAGCAAAATCTTTATTGTTTGTATTCCTACTAGAATTCTTGTCTTCTGAGCTGTTGCCAGAATTATTCATTAACTTCAACTTATGGTCTTCCAGTGCTTTCTTACCTGCATCTCTAATCATTTTTAAATTTATCCTGAAAAACAGTTGTAAAAGATTCTGAGTAATATGGTCAAATGTAATGGTTATTATGCCACTTTTATGGTGCCAATTTTCTATGTTGGTCATCTTGTCACTGATGAAACAAAATAGCTGAAATATCTGCAGATTTAAGGAGGTGATTTTTTTTTTTGATTCATGGTTTCAGAGGTTTCAGTCCATGGTCCTCTGACTCCACGACAGCAACTTCATGATAGATGTTCATGGGAGGGGAAAGTCGCTCCACTCATGTTATCTAGGAAGTGCAGAACCGGAGAGCAGTTCCAGAGACTGGGCCAGCGACATCCCTACCACCTGCTCATACACACCCCAAAATGTACTTTACTCAGTTTCTCAGTCTCTCTCAAGTTAGTCAAATTGACAAGATTAGCTATTACACTGGTATAAAATTGGTAATTGGCACTAAAAGGCACGGAAATAAAAAAAAATAAATTGAGAAACACTGGGATTGAGCTAAAAGGAGACATTGTTGGAGGAGAGGTAGGTATTGGCTATTAAGGTAAGAGAAATCTGTCCAACAGTCCTACCATATGGTGTCTCCTTAGTCATCCATGGCTTCAAGATTGGATTTTTGTGATTGTTTTAAACTTTTAATTAGTAACAATAAGGGCTTACAGTAAATTTAAATGTTTATACTCTTTTTTAAAAAAAGAAAGTTTGCTTGTGCTCCTACTAACCAATGATAGGAGTATGTTAGAACAGGCTGTTCTATGACTAGGTGATCCAAGATGTCAGAAATGGCAGGTGTGAAGAGAAGACAAAGAGTATGGTGTTCAGCAAGGAGACCACTAGAGCTCTCTGTAAGACACAGCAATGACTGTGTGGTCAAGTCAAGCAATTAGTAAATAGAAAGAAAATACGATTTGCTTCAAATGTTCTTTAGAGAAGTTCAGGGATAACTGTGTGAGAGTGTGTGTATGTGCATGTGTGTTATTGTAATTTTTAATTCTTGTGTCCTACTTCTTCCAAAACCTACTACTCTTTAGGAATCGAAATCTGCTTGAAAAGTAAGCCTGTTCTCAATTAGCTCCAATGTCCAAGCAAAAGAACTTGAAATCTCTTCTTATTTATGGTGTTGTACTAGGAGCCAGAGGAAGACACAAAAAAGTGATCCTGGAATCTGTTGTATTATGACAAAAATCATGTTATCCATTAAGGCTCTCTCCAGAAAATAGGAGTCCTGGTACACAGCTTAAAGGGAAGGAGGTGAAGGATAGAAAGCTAATTACCAGTAGTAGAAGGAAATAAATGGGAACTGCTCTGGAAATATTTGAAGCCTGATATTAAAGTTGATATTCCCAGATTGCTCCTTCAAAGCCAAGCAGAAGTCATTTGAAATCTAAACACTATAAGCATCTAGTGTTGTGTATGTTATTATGTCTCACCTACCATGATTACCACCATTCCTGGCCATCATCTACAGAAACAGCGCATAAACCAGAAAATAAGCTTCAGGACGGCATTGGTTTTGTAGTGCCGGTACTACATTGTTAACTGCATCTGCACTGATACTCCAGGAAGTGTTTGATTTGAAATTTTAGCTCTGTGGCCAAGTATTTATTATAGAAAGTGATTAATCTTCTCGTATCTTTTCTCCTGTTTCTGTGCTTCACTATCTGTGCATACATCTTTTTAGGACTTATACAGGAGGAGACAGAGCCAGTGCATCTATTCCTAATGTTAACTGCATACAGTATTGCATCTAGGCTTGAGGAGGAGATATCCTTGCTTCCTTTGTTGTTTTTAAGATATAATCTATGGCATTAGTGCCAGTACAATGAATTTTAGAGAAACTTGTATGTGCACAATGAATAGTATTTTTTCTTAAATGAAAGAGAAAAGGGCTATCTACATATACTCACTGATTTATTCATTGTTTAAATCCCATGCATTTATTACTTCAAAAATTTATGAAACTTGCCCGAAGTGTCATGCTCATTCTACAGTGCACAAATACATTACTTACTAACAGAAAAACATAGACTCGAGTATTACTGAAATTCAGGACAAGGTAAGAGCATATGTGGCTGGGGCTGGAAGGGGAGGACGCCTGCTAACATTTTTATTGACCTATTACTTTAACTGAATTTACTTTCTCTAAAAGGTAAAGCTTGGACTAAGAGGCAGCGTGACTGGATTTTAAATTAAATTTTTACTCCTTTGAAGAAAAATTTGCCTTTAAGCAGAGATGTGGTAGTAATTAGAATGTTAGGCTCTTGAAGAATCAAACTCACAACTTCGCACTTGCCAGGCAGGCACTGGGTCACTGAGCTATATCCCTAAGCTCTTATGAGCTTTTCAAATAACAGAAGGAACAATGCTAAGTCACCATCAGTTCTATACATAGACCACTAGATGGAAGCATTTTACTTGTTTTGAGATTTTATCACAGGGCTCCTGCAAAACGCTGAGCTGGGCCTGGTGGGCTCTGAGGCATGAAAAATCTTCTGAAATCTACAGCAAGACCATTACTTTTCAAACCAAGCTACAGCAAGACCATTGATTTTCAAACATGACAAGAAATTTTTCTCTGTTATTGTTTCACTAATTTTTGATCAGAGAGCCAACTAATTTGGCCAAGCTGTTATTACTCATGGTAGAGGAGTTACCAGAACACTGAAAATTTATTTATTTTTATTTTTATTTTTTTTTAGTTAAGAGGAAAAAGAGAAAAACACAAAACAAAACAAAGCAGTGTAAGGTTACATATAATACAGAACTACAAAAAAAAAAAAACATAACAGTAAGAAATCACCTGTTAATAGATTACATATTATCATCTTGGAAATAGTTGCTCAAATCACAGTATCAAAGAATACAAAGTAGACATTCAAACAGAGAGACTGCAAACAGCTGTGTTCAATGATCCAAAAACTGAAAATTTAAATATGTAATTGCAGAATTGCTAATGAACATATGACTTTAAAGTACATTTTTAGTGAAATTCTTTTCAGCCTGTTTTCAGAACTAGTGTAAGGGCACTTATAAGTGCCATTACTTAAGGATACTGAATGCAGAAATATGTACATATCACAGAACCTCTTGAGCTATGACAAAAGTACTGGCTCTGTGTTCTTACACTGTGGTCTGTGAACCACACCTATACCAGCTTCCTCTAGCATATTATCTTTATTGTACCTGTCTACTTCCTGTTACCATTTGTTTATATAGCTCTTCACTTAGTATGGTTTCATGTGTGTTTGCTCTGTATGTTTATTTCCTCAATTAGTTCACAAGCTCTTTGAAGGTGGAGACCATAATTATAGTTCTCTTTCATTCCCTACAGTGTTCAAGGTACGGTGCAGAAAAGATGGATAACAAACTTCTGAACCCAGTAAAATAGAACACGATACCACTCAGACAAACACAAATTTAGGTGGTACATTACCAAAAGGGTATCACTGGAACCCTGTAATTGTGTATGGATTCTGTTTACGTTTCTACAGCTAATGCCTACCACTGTACATCACTGCTACAGTTTCCAATTTTATACCTCATTGTATCTGGGCTTAAATTAAGGCAGTTTTAGAAACTAGTTTTGAGATGTATTTGCATGTTTTCTTAAAAAAATACTAGAGATAGAATTCTCTTGTTTCACTTTCTTTCCCCTTAAAAATTACAATCCTAATGGAATTTTTTGGTTAAAATTGCTGCAGCATTCACAGCAGAGGTAATTAAAGTCACATTGTTTCTTAGAAACTTGATTCTTTGGAAAGAGTCCATTGTGAAGCAAGGAGATACATTATTCTTCTTCATATCAAAATCTCTTACTATTTGGTACTGGACTTTAATATTCTGTACATATTTAAGTTTCTTTGAAGGCATCATGAAGATACATTGGATAGCTTGTGCTTAGATAGCAAAAGGAGAGGAAGAAGCTAGTTAAAGAAATTACTGCTTTATTGACCCCCCCTCCCCCCAGAGATTTTGAAAGCCTAATCAAGGAGAATTAGGAAGGAAAAACTCAAGATCTAATGAAAAACTGAATATGGAAAGTAAAAAGAGAGGAAAGACTAGTATTACTTCTAGATTGTTGAATGGTTAGAAGACAAAACATGGATTATCTGGATGTATTTTCTTGCTTATAGACATCTAGATGTCTTTAGCTATAATTTTTACCATTATAAATAATACTTCAGTTAACACCATCGTGCAAGCATCACTATGTGCTAATGCCGTTTTTTCAAGATATTTTAAAATACGATTTCTTGATCAAAAGTACATGTTTTCATTTTCATAGAAGATTTCTGTTTAAAATGTTTGTGGTAACTTAAACTCCCAGCATCAACGTAAGAATTTCTGGTTTCTAGCAAACTTACAACATTGCTTTACTTGATTTTACTTATTGCTAAGTTAAAGGTTGAAACTTGGGGCTGGGGATTTAGCTCAGGGGCTGGGGATTTAGCTCAGCGGCATTAGTGCCTGCCTTGTAATCAGGCAGTCGTGAGTTTGATCCCTGGTACCGATAAAAACAAAAAAGACAAAAAAAAAAGAAACTTGATGCTATTTTTGTTCAATTTGAATTTTCCTTAATATCTTGACCTGAAACAAGGGCCAAGAGGTGTATAGACTTTTTTTATATGTTTGAACATCTTTCTATATATTATCTACCATGAATTAGCAATTCATAGCATTTTTTTCCTCCATTTTAAATCACTATCAACTTTTAAATTCTTTTGGCTATTGTATGTATAGCAAATATTTTTCGTGGCCTTTAATTTCCCTTTTTGTTCATATATATTTTTTTTTCTTTGAAATTTTTGTTTGTTGTGTTGCCTCTGCAAGATCTTCATCAAAGGCTTTCTTTTTGAATTTTTATTGCTTTATGTTAAAAGTAATGTACTTGAATTTTATTTTAAAAATATATTCTATATTTCTGGTCAAGGGGGAACACACCTGTTGTCCTAGCCACAAGGAGGCTGAAGCAAAAGGACTGAAATTTGGAGGTCAGCCAGATAGCTTAGTGAGACCCTGTCTCAAAAGAAAGATTTAAAAAGGGCTGTGAGTGTAGCTTAGTAATGGTGCCCATGCATAGGATGTGTGAAGCCCTGTGTTCAATCTCCAGCAAGGCAAAAATGTATACATGTATATACAAGTTGTGCATATAGTTGTATGCATCTATACATATTGTGTATAATGGAATATATTTTATAAAATTAAAATCTACCTTTGTATTTTCACATGTGGATCTTAAATTAAGTAGTACTGGATTAAAAATACATTTTGTTACATTCTTATGTTCATCAGGATGTTGTTATGTTTATTTTTTGCTTCTTGTGCCAATACTATATTTTTTATTATAGTAGTTTATGGCAAATTTCAATGCCTGTAAAAAATATATTAAATTTGTATATTAATTTTGTTTTTTTCTTCTGGTTTTTCTTTTTTTGAATGGTAGTAGGGATTGAATCCAAGGCCTTTGCACTGAGTTAAATTCTCAGCTCTTTTTATTTTGAGGCAAGATCATTCTAGTCTAGGAACTTTGCATCCTCCCACTGTAGCCTGCCAGAGCGCTACCCAAACACTCCAGCTTACTGATCTCTGTCTCTCTCTCTCTTTCTTTCCTTCTTTCTTTTTTTCTCATAGTTTTCGAGACAGGGTATTATTGCTTTGTAATTCAGGCTGGCCTTGAACACACTGTGTATCTCAGGTGGGCTTAGAACTCCCAGAGATTCTCTTGCCTCAGGCTTTCAAGTGCTGGGATCAAGGATCTGGCCTAGACCCCCAATCTTCCAAAGGAGTGTGTGGTGAAAGCTTAAATAAATGAGATAAGTGATATGATTTTAGGGCTCCAACAATATCAAAACCCTCTAGAGAGCTCAGGGACTCTGGTGGCTAAGACAGGAAATTTCTTAGACCATATTTATTTAGGGGGCTAGAGTAGAAAACGCAGGAATTCAACCATCCTTGTGAGTGGTTCAAAGACTTTGCAAGTAACAAATTATGTTAAGGAGAAGTATTTTAGGAGAAGATCTCCATGTTGCATTTCACTTCAGGGCTGCAGTTGCTGTCTTTATTTAGTTAATTGGAGTTGGAGCCAGGTGTCCTCAGCCATTATCTTGTGCCCAACGTGCAGCAGCCCTGCATGTGTGTTCAGTCTCCAGGTTCAGTGGCTCCCAATAATAGGTAGGCACCAGCAAGCCTGGATTTATAGTTTGTTTTTTTTATTATTTAATAAAATCCCTGAACCTTCCAAGGAATTCCAAAATTTTGTGATTTTTAAAAAAATGTTATTTAAGGAGAAAAAGAAAAAAAAAAGCAGAAAAAGGGTACAAGTTATAAAGAAAAAAACAGTAGGAAATCACTAGTTAATAGATTACATATTGTCATCTTAGAAATATTTGTTCAAGTTACAAAATTGAAGCACATAAAGTGAACATTCAAACAGTGAGACTGCAAAAAGTTCTGTTCAATGATCCAACTAAACTCCGTAATATGGTTATCTATCTTATACACTTCAATGTACATGCAGTTATATCATTTAGAGCACTTTCTTTTCCTCTCTTTTGTACAATGACAATTATACATTTTTGGTTTTATTACTCCCACAGTTCTTATTACTTTTTTTTGAAGAGAGTAAAACCAAATGTGACATAACAGAACAGAGTCAGTCAAATCAAAAGGATGGACATAATATATAATGTAAAAACATAATACAAGATGATCAACAATGGTTATCATAATGCCTCTTGCTATCTTAAAAAGAATTGACTATATCATCAGTTATAATAAAATTGAACAACAATAAAGAACAAAACCAATGAAACCAAAAACATTGGAGACATTACAGGTCTTCAAAAGAAGATAATAGTCAACCAGAATGGGCATCATAATGAATCTTATTATCTTCACAGCTGTGGCCTATACTTTTGAACTTGGCACTATCAAGCAAAACAGAATAGAGGAAAACCAGTCAAAACAAGATGGTGAATACAGGGTTTCAGATCAAGTTAATAAGAAATCAAAGTGGGTTACTATAATATATTCTGCTATTTTTAATTTATTTTTCCCTTATTTAAAAGGATAAAAATAAAAAAGTAAATAATAAATGGAGATTGAGATAAAAGAGGGCATAACAACAAAACAGCACAGGTCAAAACATAACCATTTAAGCAAAATAGTGTTTTACCACAAGATAATCCCGACATAAAAGTAGTTACTATATTGTCTCTATCCTTGAAATCTTTGAGTATAACTTTTTATACTGTAGCATCAAACATATCAAAACAATGTAAAACCGTTCAAGGGAATGACATTATTACAGGGTATTTAGAATCAACTAACAGAAAATGAACAATGGTTTCTGTATAATCTCCTTGTCTATAAAAGTGTTTGTTTATATTATCACATATAATAAAATCCAATAAGATACAACATGTTAAGACTGATGGAGACAGAAGAACAAAAGCTTGATGGGACTTGAAAACAAGATGATATTAAATCAGCACTAGCTATTATGATGTCTTGTTTTCTCCAAAATAGCTGTTCCAACCATCTACCCTTCTCTGCCTCATTTCTGGTGAGCTCTTTTTCTGTCATTAGTTGTCAGTTTGTCTTCTTCATTTCACTTTCTGCTTCATTCATTGTGGCCTCTCTGCCACTATTTCTCGAATCTTGGTATTTTGCTTTTTTAGAATATCCTGCAGTATTCTCTGTAGAGTTGAACTCGGGGTTGCAAATTCCCCTAGTTCCTCTTTATCCTGGAAGCACTCTGTTTTTCCATCAATTTCCAGGGACAGTTGTGCAGGATATATCAATCTTGGCTGGAGGTTGTTATCTTTCAAAGCTTGAATTATTTCCCCTCACGCTCTTCATGATTTGATGGCTTGTGCCGAGAAGTCTGCTGTAATTCTGATGGGTGTTCCCTTGTAAGTGATCTGTTTCTTGTCTCTGATGGCTTTTAATATTCTGTTCTTATATTGGATTTCTGGAATTTTGATTATTGTATGCCTGGGTGTAGCTCTGTTTGGGTTGTAGGTGGCTGGGGTCCTGTATGCCTCATACATCTGAGTATCTTTACCTTTTGCTAAATTAGGGAAATTCTCCTGGATTATTTCTGTGAATAGCTTTTGTAGTTCATTTGTTTGTGTCCCTACCTCTTCTGTTATGTTCTTAATTCTTAAGTTATGGATCCTCTTATCATCTTCTAGCCTTTGTATTATTGCTGTTTGTTTCTTTGTTACTTTTAAGATGTTTTTCATTTCTTGCTCTGACTTTACAAATCTGTCCTCCAGTTCAGATAATCTATCCTTAGTTTCTTTCAAGCTGTTATGCCAGCTTTCAATAGAGTCTTTATTTCCTGGTAATCTCTTTGAATCTGCTCCACATATTCTGTTTTCTCTATTTTCTCCATCCAACAATTCTCCCCTTTTTTTCTGTTCTTCCATTCTATCATATTTTTTTTTTCTTGGGAAGTGCTTAGCATTTTTCTAACTATTCTACTTATATCTTGCTTTATTTAATTAAATACTTCACTTTTGAACTCATCTATGTGGCTCCAGAGATAGCACTTTATGTCTATTGGTGCCGGGCCTGATATTGCATGTTTTCTGTCCTCATTGTTTGCATTTCTCTAATGAGTAATGATCAGTGTTCTCAGGATTGGGGGCCGAGGACCCTTTCTTGTTGCTCCCTCTTCCCATATTTTTTGTTTTTCCATACAAGTGTAAATATGAGGCCCAGTTCTTTTTTTTTCTTTGTTGGTTACAGTTTGTTTGAATCCGCCGACTAGATGCTCCCACCCATTGCAGTGTACTAGGGAGACACAGACCTGGGCAGCATCTGCTGGGCCCACCCCTCCAGGTCAGTCAACCTACTAAAGGCTTCATTGCTAGGGTGCACCTCCAGGCGCTGGGACCTGGTTTGGGCTAGCCTACTGGGTCTCAGTCACCCAGGTCAAGCGCTCCCCACCAATCCTGCTTGAGAGGGGAATATGTGACTAAAGTCCCTGCAGCGTCCTGTTCCAGCTAATCTGCCCAGTCCCAGAATGTCCTCTGTTGGAGCTTCTTAGTCCATAGAAGAGTCCCCGTTTCCCTCACTCACCGCAGGTCGATGCAGGGCTCCCTGCCAGTCCCGCTCTCAACTCGGTTTGCCGATTCCTGCCCTCAGAGCTTTCACATCTCTCTCCTTGCTGTCCTGATTCAGATGTAGCAGCGGCAGCAGGAAACCCACATCACAGCTTCCAGTGGCATGGATTCTATCTTCCGCACTGAGACTTTATCTGTTCCTGTTATAGCACCAGGATTGCATGTCCAGTTGGTTTCTCTCAGCCCAGTTTGTTCTTGGGTCAGCAGGGTATATCTCCCCTTGCTTAGGACTCCTCACTCCGCACCATTCCTGGATTCTAAGCTGAGTATCTCAGAGAGCCTCCATAGCTGATGTTATCTGTCTGCCATGTTCTTCTGGAAGTCGATTTTGTGATTTTTTAAAGTTTTCATTTCTCTACTATTTCTAGCTGTAATGGGGATAAAAGTTGTTGATCTGAATGTATTTATCTTGTACGGAGCCATCATAAAATTTTATGCTTAATTCTAATAGTTTTTCTTTTTTTATTTAAAAAAATTAAGATAAAAGAGGACATAACAAAACAGATAGAACAGAACAATTTAAGCAACAAAATGTTTCACTACAAGATAACCAGACATAACAGTAGCTACCACAGTGTTTCTTTCCTTGAAATATTTGAGTATACCTTCATACACTATAGTATCAAAGATAAAAAAATGGTATAAAACCATTCAAGAGAATGAAAGTATTATAGGGTATTCAGAATCAAATAGCAGAAAATGAACAATGGTTACTATATTATTTCCTTGTCCATAAAAATTTTTGTTTATACTATCACACTTAATAATATCCAATAATATACAACGTGATAAAACTGATGGAGAGAGAAGAACAAAAGCATGGTAGGACTTCAAAACAAGATGATATTTATTCAGCACTGGCTATTATAGTGTCTTGTTTTCTTCAAAATAGCTGTTCATACCATCACAGACAATAAAATCAAACAACCCAGAATAAAACTATTCCAACTAATGAATGAAAACATTATAAGGGTTCAAAGAAATATAATGGGGGATCATGATTACCATATACCTTTATGTATTCTTATTTCTTATACTAGGGAAACTATACGGTATTTATACATGTGAGTTTGATTTATTTTGCTTATGTGTATGGTCTCAAGCTACATCCATTTGTTATAAATATCTCAATGTGATCATTCTTTATAGCTGAGTAGTACTCTGTTCTATAAAAATACCACAACTTTTTTATCCATTCCTTAGTTGATGGACATTTAGGTTGTTTCCAAGATCTGGCTATTGCAAATTGTGCTGCTATACTCATAGGTGCACATATATCACTGTAGTATGATGTTTTCAGTTCTTCTCGGAATATGCCTAGAAGTGGAATAGCTGGAACAAATGAGACTTCCAATCCCAGCTTTTTGAGAAATCTCCAGACTGACCTCCTCAATGGTTGTACCAGTCCACACTCCCAACAACAATGCAGGAGAGCTCCTTTTTCCCCACAGCTTCTCCAGCATTTGTTGTTAGTAGTTTTCTTGATCCTGGCCATTGTTTCAGGAGTGAGATGGAATCTCAGTGTGGTTTTAATTTGCATTTCTCTAATGAGTAATGATGATGAACATTTTTTCATGTATCTGTTTGCCATTTGTATTTCTTCATCTGAGAACTCTGTATTCATCTCAGATGTCCATTTTTGGATTGGATCTTTGAATTTTGGGGGTCTGATTTTTTAAATTCTTTATATGTTTTAGACAGAAGACTTTTGAATGAAGGACAGTTCACCAAGATTTTTTTCCCCAGTTTGTGAGTTTTCTTTTCACTATCCTGGAGATTTCTTTTGATGTGCAGAAACTTTTTAAGAAGACGTGATCCCAGTTATTGGTTTGATTCCTGCTCATGAATTCTCTATCTACCTCTATGTCTTCAAGGTTTTACCCAATTTGTTTCCAATAGATTGTGTTTCTGTTTTAATATCCAGATATTTGATTGATTAAGATTTTAATTTAGTATATGATGATAGGAATGGGTCTAATTTTAGTTTTCAGCATATGGAGAGCCAGTTTTTGCAGCACCATTTATTAAAGAGACTGTCGTTCTTCCAGTGAACACATTTGGCCCCTTTATCAAAGATAAGGTGGTTGAGTGTTTTTGTAGTTGTGGTTTTATCTTGTAATCTATTCCATTGATCTTCAGCTCTGTTTTTATTCCAGTACCATGTTGATTTTACTACAGGTGCTTTGTAGTATAACTTTAAGTCAGGGATTGTGATGCCTACCTTTGCTGCTTAGAATTGTCTTTGCTATTCTAGGTCTCTTCTGCTTCCAGATGAATTTTAGGAATGATTTCTTGAGGTCTATGAGGTATGTTGATGGTATTTTTATTGGGATTGCATTGAATCTGTATAACAATTTTGGGAGAATGGCCATTTTCACAGTATTTATTCTTCATATCCATGAAGAAGGGATATGCTTCCATTTTCTGAGATCCTCTTTGATTTCTTTTTTTTTTAGGGTATTATAATTTTCCCTGTATAGATCTTTCACTTCTTTCATGAGATTAATTCCTAAGTATTTCTTTTTTTGGATGCTAGTGTGAATGGTGTGGCTTATCTTATTTCTCTCTCAGTGGTTTTTTGTTAGTGTATAGGAATGCTATTGATTTTTGATTATTGAGTTTTATATCCAGCTACATTGCTGAATTTATTTATTACATCTAGGAGACTTTCAATGGAGTTTTGGGGGTCTTCTATGTAGAGTATCAAGTCATCTGCAAATAATTAAAATTTAACTTTCTCTTTTCCTATATTTACCCCTTTTGTTTCTCCCTCTTGTCTTCTTGCTCTGGCTAGTATTTCCAGTACTATATCGAATAGGAGTGGTGATAAGGGACATCCTTGTCTTATGCCTGATTTTAAAGTAAAGGCCTTTAATATTTGGTCATTCAATATGATACTGGCTGTTGGTTTGTCATAGATAGCCTTTATTATATTGAAATAAATACCATCTATTCCAATTTTCTGTAAAGCTCTTATCATGAATGAAGTTGGTCTTTATCAAAGATTTTTCTTATTCTTATTTTGGTTTTATTGATATGGTGGATTACATTGATTGATTTACATATTTCAAAACGTCCCTGCATGCCTGGGATGAATCCCACTTGATCATGGTGTATAATCTTCTTGATGATTTGTTGCATCCTATTTGCCAATATTTTATAGAGGATTTTTGCATCTGTGTTCATTAGGGAGATTGGCCTGTAGTTCTCTTTTTTAGTTGGATCTTTCTCAGGTTTTGGCACTAGAGTAATATTTGCTTCCAGGAATGACTTAGGAAGAATTGATTCCCTTTCAATCTCATTGAAGAGTTTGAGGAGTGTCGGCATTAAGTCTTCTTTTTATTTCTTGTAGAATTCCACAGTGAATCCGTCTGGGCCTGGGCTCTTCTTTGTAGGTAAAGATTTAATTACATTTTCAATTTCATTAATAGAAATTGGGTTTTTCAGCAGTTTTGCATCTTCTAGACTCAGCTCTGGTAGTTCATATGTTTCTAGGAATCTGACCATTTCTTCTGTGTTATCGAACCTATGAGAGTAGAGGTTTTTGAAATAGGTGTTGATGATCTTCTGTATTTCCACAGAGTCTGTAGTGATTTCATCTTTTTCAATCCTTATTGCATGAATTTGAGCTTTTTCTTTACTTTTTAAAATAAGATTGCTAGGGGATTATCAATTTTATTTGTTCTTTCAAAGAACAAATTCTGGGACTCATTGATTCTTTGGATTGTTTTCTTAGTCTCTGTTGCATTAATTTCTGCTCTGATTTATATAATTTCCTCCCTTCTTTTGGCTTTGGGCTTGGCTTGGTATTCTTTTCCAGATGTTTGAGGTGTAGCATCAGATTGTTTTTTTGTATTTGTTCTGTTTTTCTGATGTGGGATCTCAGTGCAATAAATTTTACTCTGAGGACTACTTTCATTGCATCCCACAGATTCTGGTAAGTTGTATTTGTATTTTCATTTGCTTGTAGGTATTGTTTAATTTCTTCTTTAATTTCCCCTGTGACCCACTGATTGTTCAAGAGAGTATTTTTCAATTTTCATGTGTTTGTGGGCTGTTTGAAGTTTCTTTTATGGTTAATTTCTAGTTTCATGGTACTATGATCTGGTAACATGCATGGCATAATTTCAACTCTTTTGAATTTATTTAAATATGTTCTGTGGGCTGGTATATGGTGTATTTTAAAGAATGCCCCATGTAACACTGAGAAGAATGTGTATTCTGATGTTGTTGAATGAAATACTCTGTGTATGTCTATCAAGTCCATTTTTTCACAGGTGTGATTCAGTTTTGTTATTTCTTTGCTGATTTTCTGTCTGGTTGATTTGTCCCTTGGTGTTAGTGATGTGTTAAGGTCTCCTGGTATAATTGTGTTATTGCTTATTTGAGTTTTCATTTTTATTAATATTTGCTTTGTATAACTGGGTGCACTGGAATTTGGTGCGTATATATTTAAGATTGTTATCTCTTCCTCTTGAAGTTTTCCCCTAACCAGTACATAATGACCTTCTTTATCTCTTTGGATCATTTTTGGTCCAAAGTTCCCATTGTGTGCAAACTGAATAGCTACCCCTGAACTTTTTGGGTTCCTGTTGCATGAAGTATTGTTTTCCATCCTTTGACTTTCAGTCTGTGAGTATCCTTTTAGGTTAGATGGGTTTCTGGTAGACTGCATATAGTTGGATGTTGTTTCTTGATCCATTCTGCCAGTGTGTTTCTTTTAATTGGTGAAATGAGACCATTTACATTAATGGTTATAACTGTTACATATTGGTTTATTGTTGACTTATTATCTTTCTGCTGTTACATCTTTATCTTTCCATTCTGTTTAATTGTCTGCTTTGCTTAGTGGTTTTTTTTTTTTTTCTAAGTGTATGTAAACTGTCTTTCAGTATTCTTTGCAGGATTCACTTGGTGATCATGAAGTTCTTCAGCTGTTCTTTGTCATGGAAGTATCTTATTTCTCCATCAGTTTTGAAGGACAGTGCTTCAGGGTACATCAATCTAGGTTGGAAATCATTTTCCTTTAGGATCTGAAATACTTCATGCTCTTCTTGACTTCATTGTTTGTGCTGAGAAGTCTGCTGATATTCTGATAGGTTTCCTTTATAGGTGATCTGTCTTTTCCCCCTAACAGCTTTTAATATTCTATTCTTATGTTGGATTTCTGGGATGGTGATTATTATATATCTCAGTGTAGTTTTATTTTGATTATGGCTATTTGGAGTTCTATATGCTTCACTGATCCTAATGTCAGTTTCCATTCTTGTGTTTGGGAAATTTTCAGCTATTACTTCTCTAAATATCTTCTTGATAACATTTGTGTTGCCCCTTCCTTTTTATTTATCTCTATCAATTTTATATTGTTTTTCTTTGCATCATTTTGTAGCTGTTGAATTTTTATTTCCTGATTCTTTGTTGTTTTTAAAATATCTTTCCTTTCCTGTTCACTAGCTGCAATCTTGTCTTCAAGGTATGAAATTCTATCTTCACTTTTGTTGAGGCAGTTTTGACAACTTTCAATGGAATTTTTGATTTCCTGTATATCTCTTTGAATCTGATTCATGTATTCTGTTTGTTTCTTATATTGTTATCCAGGGATTCTATCTTTTTGTTTTGTTCCTCTAATTTTTTAACTGTGTCTTCTTTAGATATGTTCAGCATCTCATTACTTTTTATCATTTCTTCTTTTACCTGAGAGATTATTTCCAGGTTGAATTCCTTTAAAGCTTTCCAGAGTTGCTGCTTTATTTTAACTTCTACTATTTCAGGTATTTCAGGTGTGTGGCATATATTTTCTCTATGTATCTAGCTCCTAAGCTTTCTTGGGATGGACCGGAGGTTTGAGATTGCATTTTGGTCTTTCATTTTGTCATTTTCCCATATTTCTCTGTTTCAAGTGTTGTTCGAAGTCTTCCCCTGGGCCGCTGGCCACCCAGGTCCCTGGATTGAGAGAGGCTCACTGGGGGTGGCATAGGCAGGTCCAAGACCTGAGGAGCTGGTCAAGTGTGGCAGGAAGCTGGGTGGTTCCCTGACCACTAGGAGCAATCATCCCAGGCCTCGAGATGATGCCCAGACACCCACCTCCAGCTGCCCAGTTCCCTGAATTGAGAGAGGGTCACTGGGGGTGGTGCAGGCAGGCTGCAAACCTTTGGAGCTGGAGCCGGTCAAGTGTGGCAGGAAGCTGGGTAGTTCCTTGACTGCTGGGAGTGATGATCTTAAACTCCCGGGGCTCGGGATGGTGCATAGACACTCATCTCTGGCCACCCAATTCCCTGGATTGAGAGAGAGTCCTTCTGATTGTTTTTCAAAAGTCTTTTTTTCCTAGTTACACAATAATCTCATTTAAAAATACACGAGTTTGCTTCTTCTTTTGCAACATTCATAGGAAATGTATTTTATAGTATTTTTATCATATTGCTATAAACTCTAAAAGTATGTTGAATAATCTATAGTTTTAATAGGTATTCCTCCACTGTTCTGAATTCTAATAAATAAGTTTAGTTTTAATTTTTAACTAGTTTAATATTATGTTTTTTCTCTATGCTTGTGTTTGTTAGGTATTCTTTAGCATATGCCACTTCCTTCTGACCAAATTTTATAGTCTTTATTATATAAAGGTAGCTTGTGAGATTTTTGCAGCTAATTTTTTGAATGTCTTATTATAGAATCATATAAATTTTCATTTATGTTTGTATGTATGTTACTATATATATTTTCCAGGAATGAGCAGTACTTTTTTTTTCAAATAGGAATTCTACTTTGTTATTATATTATTCCTTTAACATATTTTTGTCTGAAGTTTTGTTTCATCATTTATAGTTTCATAACAATATTCATATGAGAAATTCATTTGCACATTAAAAAGCTTTTATCAGGATTTTTAATTTTAGATTTTCATATTTTTATAAAGCAATTAAGGGAACTTCCTGGCTTTTCTGTTGAATAGATAGTTTGGAAAATTTAATAGGCATTAATGAACATTGAAAATTTTAAAGTACCATTTTAAAAATTAAATGTAATTTTTAAAATTACATTTTAGTGTACTAAAAAGAATTTGGAAGATATTGTATTTGCTAGAATGAAGTTTTACAAATTTTATTACTTCCCTCAAAGGCATTTAGGGCAAAACAGAAAAAGATCATGTTTATTTTCACTAAGGAAACATGCTGAGAGTCTCTGTATATCTGATGATTTCTACAAAGCAATTTTGTAGGAAAAATGAATAACAATAACTCAAATAATATAATTTATATGGTTATAATTTTCATTGCTGAAACAAAAATCTTCAAAATGAGGAACCAAGAAAATTAAATGTAGACATCATAAGTCTTTCCAGTGTGGGAGTTGAATGATGTATATTTCATGATAAGCTCAGAGTTGAGATTAATACTTCATTTGAGATTAAAGTATAGAGTGAAAATGACTTCCATTTAGGTCTATTCCACTGACTGATAAAGAGTTATTTATTTATGATTTTAGCTATATTAAGTGACCTATGAGTGGCACATTCTCTAATCCTACAATCTATATCAGTACGAAAGTATACTTTGTATCCTTTTCCTTACCCACTCAATTTTATTTCCATAGCATTTCTTTGCCTTCTGTTTAATTGAAAATTAATCATCCTACAGGCAAATCCCAAGACTCCAATTCAGGAAATGCTGCCTCATTTATTTTTTCCTTACTTTGACCAATTACAACTTCTGAGATCCACTGAGAGTTTTACTTTATCAAGTTAATTATTTTGCATAACCTGGGAGCAAGATCTATTCTAGTAACATATGTTTAACTGTGGCTTTTAAAACTACTTCTTGAATGGCTTTTATCATTCTGTATGAAACCTACAGTTCTAATGAAAAACACTTAAATTCATATTTTCATCTGAATATCATAATGTCAAGATTTCTTTTTTAAAAATTTATTTTAAAGAGAATAAAATGAAACAGAATAAAGCCAATAAAAACAAAACAGTGAAAGTCATACAAGACTTCAAAACAAGGTAACAGGAAATCAACATTGGCTACCAAAATGCCTCATTATTTTTGAAATAGCTGCCCATACCATAAAACATAATAAACAAAACAGAACAGAATAAAATCAATCAAAACAAAACAATGAAAGTGACACAGAACTTCAAAACAAGATAATAGGAAATCAACAATGACCATCATAATAAATCTTATTTTCAAAATAGCTGCCTGTACCATCAGACATAATAGAATTTTAAAAAGATATAATAAAACTAAATCAAACAAAATAATAAAAATGACACAGGACTTCAAAACAAGGTAATAGGAAATTAACAATGGTTACCACCTTCTATTTTTAGACATTTCCTCCTCTTTCACATTCACAATATCTATTGTACATTTTGGATCCCACTAACTCCTTCAGTTTGTCATACGAGGGAGACCATAATGTTCACCTGTGTGAGTCTAAACCATTTCACCTAAAAGCATGATCTCAAGTTGCATTCATTTACCTACAAGAGCACTGTGATTATCTTTCTTTATACACGAGCTTTTCATTGTATAAAAATGCCATATTTTTATTATCCATTCTGTCATTAATGGACAAGCTAACTCTGCTTTTTTCTGATTTCCTGTCACATGGACATTGTTTTCTGTCCTTTGACTTTCAGTCTATGAATTTCTTTTCAAGTTAATGTGTTTCTTGTATTTGGCATTTTGATGGATCTTGATTCTTGATCCACTCTGCCTGTGTTTCTTTTTGTTGGTGAATTGAGGCCATCTACATTAATGGTTATGCCCAACATGCACTGATTTGCCCCTGCCATGCTTTTTTCTTGCAATTGGCTTTTTATATTTCCCCTCCAATCAGTTGTCTGCCCTGCTTGGTAATTCCACTCTGCTGTTCCTGGGACCACGGTCATTTTTATCTTTCTCTAGACTATCTTTTGGTACTCTTTGTAGGATTGGTTTGGTGGTCATGAATTCCTTCACCTGTTCTTTGCCATGGAAATATCTTATTTCTCCATTAATGTGGAAAGAAATTTTTCAGGGTACATCAGTCTGGGTTGGAAATTACTTTCTTTCAGAAAGGACTTGAAATACTTCATTCCAAGCTCTTTTCAAGTTGATGGTTGTGTTGAGAAGTGTGCCATGAGTGTGATGATGGGTTTGCCTCTATAGGTGATCTGTTTCTTTTCTCTAACAGCTTTTAATGTTCTACTCCTTTTTTTTTCTGTTTTTGTCTTTTTCCTTTTTATCGGTACCGGGGATTGAACTCATGACTGCCTGCTTGCAAGGCAGGTGCTTATGCCGCTGAGCTAAATCTCCAGCCCTAATGTTCTACTCCTACATGGAATTTCTGTGATCTTGATTATTATATGTCTTGGTGTAGATTTATTTTGGTTATGGCTAGTTGGAGTTCTATGTGCCTCATTTATTTGTGTGTCAGGTCCTTTTCCCACGGTTGGAAGATTCCCTGCCATTACTTCTGCATATAGTCTCTTTATTTCATTTGTGTTATCTGCTGCTTCTTTTTATTGACATCTATCACTCTTAGACTATGTTTTCTTTGCATTGTCTTGCAGCTGTTGAATTGTTATTTCCTGGTTCCTTGTTATTTTAAAGAGATCTTTCCTTTCATTATTGCTAGCTGTGATCCTGTCTTCAAGGTCTGAAAGTCTATCCTCAGTTTCTCTCAACTGATTTTCAAGCTTTCAATGGAGATTTAATTTCTTGGATATGTCTTTGAATCTTCTTCATGCATTGTAGTTCTTTCCTATATTGTTCATTCAAGGTTTCCCTCATGTTTCCATTCTCCTCGTTTTTATCTATGTTTTCTTTAGACCTTCTCAGTATTTCTTTCATTATGCTTGTCATTCATTTTTATCCTTGGGATATTATTTCTGAACAGCATGGGAGTTTTGACCTGTTATGTTTCCGTCCTGGGCAGGTTCACCCCTCCTTACACAACCTGGTGGTCCCCCGCTCATGGGAGGTCACCATATTGACTCTGAACTTAGTGAGGACACCTGATCGGCATACCACACTGCAGCCCAGAACTCCTGAACTCAAGCGATCCTCCCACCTCAGCCTCCCAAATAGCTGGGACTACAGACATGTGCCACCATGCCCAGTGAGATATTATTTCTGATCTGATTATTTTTACCATCTCATGAAGTTGTTTCTTTACTTTCATTGCTATTCTTTCAGAAATTTCACGTGTGTGAGTTGCAATTTCTTTTATTTCTATGTCTCCTAGACTCTGTATGGGTTGGAGGTCTGAGATTGCCTTTTGCTCCTTCATTTTGACATTTTCCTGGGTTCCTCCAGACAAGGTAGTTGTGGATTCTGAGGCACTTCCCAGTTTGGCTGCCCATCTGCAGTGTAGGGGAATGGGTCAGGCACCTGAGTTTCTCCTATCCTAGGTTTCTAGCGAGGTGGCAGGGTACAGGGCTAGCTTCTCTAAACATGCACAGCTACACCAAAGCTCCCCTGCTGGCAGCAAGTTTTCAGGAACTTGGCTGGCTGGTTCTCCCTGTTGATGCTGGCTATTGGTCCCTGATGGCAGCTGGCAGACTCATGGGGACATCTATATTCAGTTTCTTCTTACAGTGTTAACAATTCTGTGATAATGTCTGTGTTGCATCCTAGAGATGTGCTGGGTATGGACCTGATCTTGGCATCTGGGTGCGGGGCTGATACTGGTCCGTTGGTTCTCCAGTGTCTAAAGCAGTAATGTTGCCTTATTACTGTTTTAGACACTTACAACTTACTGGCCTCACTCTAGAGGTGTGTATATGTCGGTGTATTGGCTGTTGTCCTGGGTCTTGGGGTTCCCATCAATTTTACACTCTTCCAGCCAACCCACCTTCTAGGATGTAATGGAAGAGGCCCAGATCACAAACTTACTGTTCCAGCCAGCCTGCCCTCCAGGATGTAATGGAGGGGTGCAGAGCACGGACTCACTCTCTTCTAGTCAGCCTGTCCTCTGTACTGTCAAGATTTCTTCCCTATTTGGCTGGGAAAGAAAAACATTAATATAATGTGAAAAGCAATTTAAAATCAAATAATTAATGTAAGCAAAAGTGGCGCATTCCATGTAGTCTTTATAATTTCTCTGCATTAATATATTCTAAAGAAATACAAACATATCCATTTTTAAGAAAAATTTATGATCAAGGGCTGAAGAGTTTGCAGATTTCAACTCATCAGGGAGAACAGATCATGTATCTGATCTTATTTAGCTATTTAATAAAATTAGTTATGCAGGAGAATTACAGATACCAGAGATTTCCTGTGTACTTTTCATGCATTTCCCTTTATTTGAAATTTTAGGATTGGAAATATTGGCAATTAAGCTATTAAAGTGTCATATGATGTGTATTTTTGCAGAACAGGCCTGGGAGACTTGAGGTGAGTGTGTATATGGTAGGTCAACTTTGGGGGGAAAGTTTAGAAATTTTAATATTTATTGAAATATGAATTAAAAATTTTAAAAATTATACTGTTTTCTGTCATTGAAGGAACTTTAAAAATTCTTAGAAATTTCTAAAACCTGATCTTTCTGTTACTATACAGTTAATAATCAGACACTGAAATGTTCAGCATGTCTGTAGATCAATTGTTATGCTACAGAGAGTGAACTAGAACTGAGTTCAAGTAAATTTTCTTGGTTTTAACTTTAACATGAACATTAAAAATTCTGTGAGTCACATTTGTGTTATACACATGAGCTCAATTTTCATCACTAAATTTGCTTTCTATTTTACTATTTGTACATGTTATTATTTACATGTTATTAAGTAACTTCTTAAGGGTATTTATGAAGCTCTAAGTATATTTAATAAGAACTTATAAACCATAAAAACTAACACCTTTATTTGTACATCAATGAACTTAACATTTTTCTGGATGCTTGCAGATTTATATCAAGATATAGAGTTGCTTTTTTCTTTGTTTAAAGCAAAAAATAAAAACAAAACAAGAGCATCATACAATAAGGAAAGGTTGAGACTTGCTAATATGGAAACCAGAACTGGTTGCTTAAAAAAGAAAAGTATGTAGGAAGAGCCTATAATTTCCCCTACTATCTTTGGGCTTGGATAAATGCCCAGGTTAATGACAAAGGGAACTTTGAGGGAAGACTCTAAATCTACCACACTGTAAGAGAGAAAATGGAAAATCAGATGGATAGTTTCATTAAAAGTATAACCCATGAAGAATCTTGGAGAGCTCAAGGATAATAGCAGGATCTCTATTGATTTTTCCACATTGAAATGTTACTGTATTTGCCTATTTACATTATTTTGAAAACAAGCAGCAGTGTAGCTACAAGCCATTAAACACAGTCAAACTCTTAATGGAGCTGCTTTTTAGTCAGCTTTCACATACCCACAGTAGCTCATTTCTTGGTTTTTTTTTGTATTGTGTGGTGCCAGGGATTGAACACAGGGCCTCACAGGTGTCAGGCAAGTAATCTACCACTGTGCTACATATTCACCTCCTTTTTATTTCATTTTGAGGCACGGTCCCATTGAGTCACCCAGGCAAGTTTTGAATGAACTTGTGATACTCCTGCCTCAGCCTCCTCAGTAGCTGGGGTACAGGCCTGTGCCCAATCTTGAAAACTGTAGTCCTCTCTTACCAGTTCTGAAGCATCATTTCACTTAGATTCCTCCTTTCTTTTTTCATAGTTATTATATAACATCTAGGGCACTGATTCTCATGCTCTCAGGGTACACATAAGTACCCTGAAGATCTGGTTGAAATGGACGTACTGTTTGAATCTTGAGGGTCTATATTTCAAGAAGTTGTCAGGAGACACCAATTATGTTGTTTTGGGGTAAAGATCTGTAAGATAACACAATAGTCTCCTACGTGATTTTGCACCACTAGGTTTACCTTTCTATAGCACTATTTTAATAAAAATTTCTTTTGCTTGAAAATATTCAGCAAATCTAGTTTAAAGCCAGAATCAAGTCATTCATTGCCCTTCAAAATCCGAAATAACTTTCTAACCTAGCTTTTTACTACCACCTTTCAAGAATGCTGTGCCTTAGTAAAGCAAGTCAAATTTCCTTTTGCTGGAGAGGTTTCTTTCTGTCCAGCAGATAGACCTCCTAGGTCTGATTGCTTTTTTCCTGATACCTCCCGGGTCCATCCGAGAACAAAGGAGAGAAGCCACAGATGAAACTAAGAAACCTCAAATTGAAGATGCAGGAGAGACAACTGTTTTGAGCTCAGATATGAATAAGTTGGTGGCAGTCTCCTGGGACAGGGCATAGGTCACCTGTTTGTAGGAACTAAGCTAAAAATTTCATCTTCCGTGCTCTGTTGGACAGCACAGTGCCAGGCCACATGAATGTAGCTGTTCAGCGCGGGCTCTGCTGTTCCCAGCAGGGAAATCAGGAAGTGCAGATGAACAGTGCTTCTGGGAAGTTGACCTCAGGGTTCCCCAGTCTTACATCCCTCCAAGATTCAGGGCAGGAGAAACACTCTCTTGCCTGTGTGGGCTGAGCAATAATTAACTGGCTTTCTGTTCTCATCTTTACTGTTATGCTTACTTTGCAAAAATATTCTAGAAATTTTCTTTTATCTTCTATGCTCTGGAGCAGTTTAAGCAAAATCAGAATTATCTGAGGTTTGAGGGTTTGGTAGAATAACTATGTGAAGTCATCTGCTCTGTTGCCTTTTTACTAACTTTTTTCATCGTTTTTCTAATTTTTTCCTAGGGAAATTAACCTGCTAAAACTATATGTATGGGAATCAATTTTGACCAAATAAATTTAGTAGGAATTTGCTGTCCAATTTGTATGTTATTTTTGTAGAGTTGTACAAGATAGTTTCTAAAAACTTTATCTCTCTTTTAGTGATTTTCTCTAATTTTATGAATTTAGGCTAGTTATCCCCCAATAAGTTACAAAGTATTCCTTCACTTTGAGAACCAGCACTTTTGATTTACTAATTCTAATTTTTCTAGTAACTTCTTTCTTTCATCAAAGTAGGACTTTATTTGCTTTCTCATTTATAGATTAGGAATTTTCATGGGTCTACACATCTTTGCTGGCTTTTCTCTTGTCTCCTGTTTAAATTTGAGATTCTCACGGGTTGGTGAGAGGTAATGCCTAGGGTGTGCATGATGAGTATTGTTCTTCAGGTCAAATTTGCAAAACTTTTGGCTCACTTCCACAGGCTCAGCTAGCATTCCTTTCCGGAAATCATCACAAAGGAAGGCAACAAAGTCAGCTAAGAGGGAAGTCTTTGCAGAGGGGATTCTCCACCAAGCCTTAAACTATCAGGATCACGGTTAGGCTAGGAAGGGTAGCAAAGAATACTCCAAACAGACCACAGAGCTCTCTTTCTCACACTGCCATCCTTGGACACATAGAGAGGCATCTCAGAGGGCATTAGCCAGCTCGACTGTGCAAGTCTTCTCAAGGACTCAAGTGTCGGTGTGGAAGTCAGCAGGTTGCAGACTGGATGCTCACTGAGGTCAAGTCAGCCTACGCCTGAATAGTGTATTGACATGATTCCTGAGGACATTCAGGGCTATGATGACTCCATCAGGACGGATACATATCTCTATCTCACTGAGGCAGGATAGTTTGCATATACTTGGGCAGGAAAAGTTGAGAGTTGCTTGTAAACCATATCATTCTGTGGTTTGATGGTGGGATGCATGCTTTATACAGTTTTTTTTTCTACTCATCTACAGCAGCAGCACCAAGGGTCACTCACCGCTGTACTAGCACTGAGGCCATCTTGAGCCCAATCCATCAGACCCTGGAGATGGGCACTAGCAGTGTTTTCCAGATGCAGATGAATTATTCTAATGGTTTTTGCTTTCATTTTTAAGTATTTTTGTTCCTTGTGTTTTCTTATGACTTCCATTGTTTTTTCTAAAATTTTGAGTTGAGATTTCAACGAATCTATTTTTGTTCTTTCATTTTTATTGATGTAAGTGCTGAAGGCAATGAATTTAACAATCACAGTTTTTACTATATCCTATATATTCTTATATGTATTATTTTGAAGATAAATTCTAAATTTTGTTTAGTATTTCCTTTGAATAAAAGTGTGGTTTAATAGAGAATTTTTGTTGTTTTCAGCTAAAAAGATATATTGGCTTCTCTTTTTTCTTTATTAATTTCTATTCATATAATCAGAAAATATTTGAATTATTTCTGCCTATGGAAATTATTGAAGATTGCTATGTGATACAATATAGAATCAATTTATGTAAACATTCCAGAGCCTTTTACAAGAAAATGTGAAATTTATTATTAATGGTAAATTTTAATGTAGTTATAAGATCTGCTTTATTCTTTATATAATGAACATTTTATCACATTCATTTTTTTCTTTTCATTTGGTTTTCTTGGTCTGGGAATGATATGCTTAAATGTTATATTAGTACTTTTTTCTTTTTTAATGTTTTCCTGGAATTTCTACTTTATAAGGTTGTGGTTTACATTATTTAAATAGCATTTCCATAATTAATTGTGTGTATCATCATTTTACCATGTCCTTTGGGCCTGATTTATGCCATGTCCAATATCAAAATTGGAAACCCTGCCTCTTTATTGTATTTGACTAATACAATGGATATAATTTTATTCCTTCTTTATCTTTCCTGAATTTGTTTTAAGTGTATTTACATTATGTCGTAGAGTTGGGTTTTACTTTGTAAGCCATTTGGAGATCTCTTTAATTAGTAAATCAAGATTAGTTCTATATACTAATACGATTTAGTGTGTTTGGCTTCAATTTTAAGTATCTCTGTATAGGGGGGAGAGATTGGGGTGGTTTACAGGGCGTATTTGTCCAAGAATCACATAATCCTGTTGTACAGTGAATTAGTTTCATTAATAGATGGCACCTTTTAGAGAGGATGTTGATATATTTACTGGTTCTGATTTTTTCTTAGTTTCCAACATACCCTCCTGCTTTCCTGCACTACCGACCTCCAAAGGATCGCTGCTCCCTGGCCTCTGCTGTCTGCTACCCCAGAAGCGACTCAAACCCAAGTCTTTTCATTCCTTTCCTCTGACTCCCTAGGAGCCCGGGATCTGACCCACCATGTCTCATTTGTTAGTATTCATGGTATTAACCCACTCCCTGTGGAACTTTCTCTTTCTGGGAGAGATTTTTCCCACTTTATTATTTTCAAATTTTTAATTGATACACAGTAATTGTAAGTATTTACAAGGCACAGTTTAAACCCCACCTTTTTTACTTCTGATAAAGGGTCTTGCTATGTAGTTCAGGATGGCCTGGCACTTGCCTGTGTAGCTCAGGGTGGCCTCAAATTCATGGAGATTCTCTTGCCTTAGTTTTCTGAGTGCTGGGATTACAGGCATATGCCACCAGGTCAGGCCTCAGGATATAGTTTAACATTTTGGTGTCTATACATAATTGTAATGAATCAGGGTGTTTATTATATATCTACCTTCTCATTTATCATTTCTGTGTAATGAGAGTACTCAAGATCCTCTTTTGAAATATAATAATTCAACTGTGCGGGGAAATTAAAACTTATTTTCCCTGATTGTGGTTTTCACTCAACTTCCTAGACTTTACAGCCTCTTGTAACCACTATTTTTCCTTGACTGTTTTAGAGATTAACTATTTTACCTTCCACACATGAGTGAGAATACACGGGATTTGACTTTTTGAGACTCCCTTAACTCACTACTGTCAATGATGTTGCTGCAAATGAGAGAATTTCACTCTTTTTTAGGGTTGAATAAGATGCATATATATAAAGTCACATTTTCTTTATTAATTCATTCAATGGTAACTCAACTTGATTAATATCTTGGCTATTGTGAATAATGCCAAAATAAATATGGAAGTGCAAGTATCGCTTCAATGTACTGGTTTTTTTTTTTTTTTTTTCCTTTGAATTTATATCCAATAGTGACAATTACTGGGTAATATGGCACTTCTACTTTTAGTTTTTAAGTTGAAATATTTCACATTGTCTGTATCCCAATTATGTTGTGAGTTTTAAGTATGGATTATGGATGGTTTGTTTGATTCTTTACTGATCTGTATGGTTTTGGAGAGTGTGAAAGAAATTTTTATTTTGAGACTGGGTTTCACTCTGTAATTCGGGCCAGCTTTGAATTCACTGTGTAGCCCAGGCTGGCCCAGGCTGGTCCTCCTGCCTCATCCTCCCAAGTTTTGGGATTACAAGTGTGCACCACCATACCCAGTTATATGAACTTTGAAACTAAGCAGTTACTACCACTCCATGGGAACTTGATGAATAGCATATATCACTTTTTTTTTTTCAATTTGAGTCAAATTATACTTTAAGAACAGTAAGGGCACATCTAATACAGCCTCTAGGCATATGGTAAATAGTACTTAATATCTAATGGGTGAATGCATTGGTAGATACTATGGTAAAAGTATTCTACTATTTAGGATAAAATATTCGTATTTTTCTCAGTCTAAATTTTCTTAGTTGCTGAATTGGTGGCTTAATTATCTAAAAATGATAACATCTTATGGAAATTAAATACAGAAATTATTCCATTCATTTGGATACAAATCTGAATGATAAAATGAGTTGAACCTACATCAGGACAGAAACAACATGGTAAAGATGATTTTCTCCAAATAGTGCATGAAGTGAGATGAAGTTTGTAGGTAAAGAAAGGAAAAAGCTAAGAAATTATACTTTTAAAATTCACATATATTAAGCTGCACTTCTAGCTACTTGGCTGGATATCATATAAGGAAAAAAAAGACTTGAAAAAATCCATAGACTCTAGCCTATGGTTTGAAAAAGCTCAGCAGACTGAAGGAAATGCCTGACAAAGTAAACACTGCCAAATAATTTTGATGTTTGTAGTCCAACATTTTCTTAAACTTAATTAGTAGCTCTGTGATGACACAAAAACAGAATTACTCTGAAAAAAGGAGGCAATGCCACTTCTAGGAAACAGGACTTGTGGCAGCCTCTTTCTCTAGAGCAAAACTTTCTGTGATCAGCTTGCTGTATATCCGTGCTGTCCACCAAAGTCATTACTTATGCATGCAAATGGACAGAGGAGTTACATTTTAAACTTGCTTTTAAAAGTTAATTTGTTTGAATATTTCACCATATGCAGTACATAAGTATTTCACTGGACAAGGCAAGTGTCTAGAGAGGCATTCATAGCTTTAGGCTTAGTTTGGGAGGAAAAGATGATTTGATAAGACCAGAGATCTGTCTATCATCTATGTATGTATGTACGTATCTATCTATCTATGTACCTTTCACCTATCTACCCATTTAAGAAAGTACTTTTCAGTGAAGAAGGGAAATGCTGTTCTTATTCTTGAGTAAACCAAGACTACTTGTTACAAAGTACTGACTTTCAGATGCCCCTGTTATTCTGTACTAAGCTATAACATACATGTTAATGCTCACATCTCTAGCATTTTCTAATTAACACTGCATATTAATGAAATCTATTCATAGGATATCATTTGATGAATGTCTTGAATTCTAAAGTAAGGGTCACATATGTATTACACTAACAACCCCTGTCCACATGTTTCCAGCTTCACATTTGACTTACTGCTAATCCAAGAGTTATAGATTACACATATTTGTTAATGAGATCTGTGGTTTATTGGTTTGACATGTTACCTACATCCTCCACTTATGAAATATGTTACTCTTGGGTTGGTATTTAATTTTGCATCAGTTTTCCATTAGGATTGGTGTGAAGATTAAATGAACTCATATTTATAAAGTATTTATAAAGTGACATGCTCAGTTTGCTGAACAAATTAAATTAAAATTAAAAGAAAAAAGAGATTAAATGCTACTCATATTCCTGCTACTTTCTCATTCATCATAATAGGTTCTAATATCTATCATTTGATGGACATAAAAACAAACCATAAATAAATAAGTTATGCTGGTTTGGTAAGTTTCATGTCTGAGAGTCTCCATCATCTGGATCTCTAGACAGTTGCATGAGAATTTTGTTCTCTATTAGGGTAGAGAAAGAGGGCTATGAAGAAATATTGAGGCTTTCAGTGAGATCATTTTGAATAACTGCAAATAGGAAAAACATGTCTGACTTTGCTATCAAATATCTTCCAATTTAGCAACCTTGAGACAGATCTGTTTTCAAAATGTGAATAGGTACCTAGTTAGGCTGGTGGAATATTCAATATTCTGTTGCTAAGGATCTAAGCCTATTCATGGTATCCTATTTTTAGAGTGTACAAGAGTGAATCAGAGACCTATGATTAATTATTAATGATTATGAAATAACACTGTTGGATGACAGAAAGTAGAAAGTTTCAGTAACAGCTGCTTTGAGGATTACTTTTAACAAACACATAAAAAGGTTTTTGAAGTCATATTTACCTCTTTGAAACATTGTTTGTTTAGAAATCATTTTCCCTAACTGTCTATGGCAGATACTTACAAAGAAGACTTTAGCAATGAGAAGCTTTGAGAAGTCTAATTATCAGTTTCAAATTATTAGATATGAATTAAATTCCTAAAATTTGTGAATCTTCATCAGATTAAAAAAACTTTAAAATATTCTTTGTCTTTTAGCATGATAATAATTAGTAATGATTATTTACTCTGTCTAGGCTTTGTTCTCTGAGTTAGATAGATGAGAAACTCAAGGGTACAGAGGTTAAACAACTGGTTAAACTCATACCAATTGTAAGGGGAGATTTGCCCCCTAGCAATCTGACTGATGGGCCTATTTTTTAACCTTAATTTATTTTCTGGTTCACCTTGAGGATTCATCATACGTTAGCAAATATGGATAGATTTCTTCCTGTAATGATTTTATTCTTCCTTAATTTATAATGGTTATTCATATATTTAACACATACGGGATGCACACTGCCTTAGTCATTTTATTTTGCATTTCTGAGCTGATAGTTGAACTGCTTTATCTCATTTTATCATCACAGATTTACTGCTAAGCAGCTTAGACCTTAGGTAACTTGCCAGAGCTTCGCAGCAAGTCAGTGTGCAGCCAACAGTAGCCGGCAGGCAGGCAGGAAACTGATTGTAGTGTTGACGTTCAACAGTGTTTGGGCAGGGAACTGCATTCAGTGCTGTGGCACATGGAAACTGCATGAATCACGAAAGCTTCCTTCAAAGAACTTGGAATTCAGTCTTGTTGATACAATACACACCCAGACAGCTCTCATACACACAGGAGGAGTTTGCTGCTGTTACAGACACCAATACGTACTACGCTGCTCATCAGAGAGAACAGTCACTTCTGGCAATAAGAAAAACTTACCAGAAAAGGGTATTTGAGCTTAATAAAGAATGAAAGTGACATTTAGAAATGGAGAGATTTAGAAGATAATTATAGTTAGGTAGTTAAAACTACTTACAGGAATGAAAGCTTTAGATCCCAAATTTAAACCTCCAAGCCAGCTCACCTTAAGTTCCACACATCATATTCATTTGCTTAAGTAACAAGTTCACCTTGAAATGTAAGACTTTAAATGCAACATGTTCAAAAGTACACTCATATTATTTTTCCCCCAAGTATTAAAATAAGCAATATCACGATATGATTTTTTTCATATCAGAAACCCAGGCAGTCACAGATCTTTGTTGGCACTTTCTTGCTATTCTTCCAATGCCCCATCATCCCTGAGGAAGATGATCTTCCTTCCTAAGGATATTAAATTTGTCCATGTACCTTTCAATCTGATGCTGCCATTTTTCTTTTTTTTTTTCTTTTTCCTTCTCTTTTTTTTACCACACCCCAAGAACTTTTTTTATTTTTTATTTTGAGAAGAGGTTCTTGCTAAATTACCAAATTTTGATCTGCCTGAACTTGTGATTGGCCTGGCTCAGCCTCCCCCAGTGTTGGGATTACAGGTGAGTGTCCTCATGCCCAGCTTGCTGCTGCCTAAACCTAATTCATTTCTCATTTGCCCTATTGCAGTTGCTTCCTAGTCATCAGCTAACTACACAGCTCTTTCAATTGCAATCTGTTTTTCACATGACAGCTGGAATATGGCCTTAAGAACCCATGATAACCACCAATGACTAAGAGAACTTAGATCAACTTATAACCAGTTGCTATTCTCCATCCTGTCCCTACTCTCCAATAAGGGAGAAATAAAATTCTCGTCTTTCCTTGGAGGGGCACAAAGATTAGAATGGCAGGTCCATTGAAGACATTTCAGGAATTCTCTTCTTAGAAAATAAATAAGGAACTTTTGATTCTCACAGGGTTTTCCAGTCTGGTTTCCCAACATGATACCAGCAGGAAAGAGGTCTTGGTATTGTTCCCATTGTCTTGGAAATCTGAGCCACAGCCCTCAGAATCATCCTTACCAAGATTATCCTATGGTGAGCAATTACCACCGGGGGCTGCCAGACTGAAACCAAGACGAGGCCCATGACCTGGAGGAACGCGGAGCTTTCCTGGACCCTTACAACTTGTTGCCTTTTTTCCTTATACATTCAATCGGATCACCTCCGAACCCCAACAGAACAGAACAGAAGAACAGAACAGAACAGAACAGAACAGAACAGAACACAACAGAACAGAACAGAACAGAACAGAACAGAACACAACAGAACACAACAGAACAGAACAGAAAGAAATCTCATTGAAAAAGTTTGAATTAAACTTACTGTGCTGTTGAAGAGCTTTATATTTTATAAACTTGAATTAGAATGTGTCACTTCCCTGTTTAAAATCTTTCCACACCATTCATTTTTTGTTTTTAGGATAATATTTCTAATCACATGGGCAGGAAGACCTAGTTTCCCCTAGATCCTTGGGGAGAGGCAGTCAACCCACTTGCCCGTAAATCTAGAGGACATCTGCATTTCCTATTGAAAAGTCTCTGGGTCCAATTAAAAACAAAGCGGAAAAGAAAACTATGAACGTATCAGTGAGGGGAATAGTGTTGACCCCTCACTCTTCTGCATCACTGACTTGCTGCTTTGCCTATATTTCAGTTTTTACGAAACTATAAAGATCTTTCCTGACCAAAGTGTTTAGGAACAGGCCATTCTGTCTGCCAGAAGTGCTTTCTTCCGTTTTACAACTGATTATCTGTTTCTTACCTTAGTGAGGAATTAGTTTTAAAAAAGTCACTTCATCATGGTGGTGGGTCAGTTGACCCAAAAGGTCACCATGAGGATTTGGGGCCACTCATTTTGGCACGTGGCTTGCCACAGATATGGCCAGTCAGTTCCAAGGGACCCGAGGGATCCAGCAGCTTCGTAGGCTGAGATTCTGACCTCTGAGAAGCTGGCTCAGGCCCTCACAGGGAAGAAGCAGAGGTTAAAGTAGGCTGAAGAGACAGCTCTCCTGAGATGGGGCAGCATGGTCTGCAGAGTGAGAAAAAGTTCAAGGCAGAGGACGCTGAGGCTTTGGGAGGCCGTGACAGCTGCAGTCCTGAAACAGAAGAGACCCAGGAGAAGATGGCTCTCCTTGAGACCTACTTCTGGAATACAGCGGAGAAGTTCTAGAACCCTCTTGGCTTTTGTCTGTGATATCTGGCCATAAATCCATGAAAACTCCTGCATGAACAGGCAGGGTAAGAAAGAAGTACCTACTCAGTGGATTGGCACCGTAAATACTTTCATGGACTATGAAACTATACCAAAGTTCATTTTTATTCTTATGAAACACATTTTTAAATGTTATGTAACAGGTCCCTTTGCTTTTGAGAGAGCAGCCTGCTAGCTTCTTTGTACAAACTTAGTACTTATCCAAAGGTTGAAACCAAATATTTCTTAGAAATTTAATGAGTGTATTTTGTCTGCTTCCCTATGCATTTCAATTTAAGCAGCATGTGTAGCAATGTTGATTTTTTCTTTCTTATTTCTCATAGGAAAAAACCCAGTTCCTTGAAGAAAGAAAATAAATATTTTTTTGTTATACTTCCTTGAAGGCTTTATTTATGAAAAAGAAGTAAACTGGTGTGATAGTACTCAGTATATGCTAAGGGTCAGAACAGTTTACTTGTTTGGGTTGCAAACACTTCAACGATCAAAATTACTAGGTTAATCAGGTATGGCAGTTGTGATTGTGGTACTCAGGTGGCTGAGTCAGGAAGATCATGAGTTCGAGGACAAACTGGGCTACATGAGTTCCAGGCAGGCCTGAATTACATAGTGGGACCCAAAGCAAAAGCATAAATTTAAATTAAAACTAAAAAACAAAACCAAAATTTAAAAAATCTCTCAAAATTTATATAAGTGATAGGACTCAAGAATTTGTTCCATGTTATTATTGGTATACTGATGGTCATTTAAAAGTGAAAGTAAAGACTGTCATACAAGAAAAATACTTTATCATGGAAGCCTTTTTGTTCTTTTTTCTGAACTACATTCCATTTCAGTATAGCACATTTATCCTCTCAGCCTTTCTTTGTTCAACATTATGATTATTTTTCTGATATTTATCTTCACTTCTCCATCCATCCAGTCTTTGTTAATCTTCATTAATCTACTGTTCACTAGAACTCTCCAACATTTTATAAATCTAGGGTTCTTATTGTTGACTAATTGGAAAATGACTGCAGAGTAAAAGAGGAAAAGATATTTAAAAATAGTCTTGGGTTTGTGGTTAGAATGTTAGTCTGACACATCTTTTCTCTGTGAGTACTGAATAAAGAAATTTGGGGTGCAAAAGCTAAAAAAATAGTAAGACCACTTAAGCATACTGAAAAAATCAAGATGAAAGCTATATTGGAGGCAGGAGGAAATACCCCCCCGCTTTTTTTTGTAGATTGCAATGAGTCATTCAAAGATGAATGTCTAGTAGTCAAAGGAAGCTACAGAATCATTGGCAAATTATCCACAGAAGTGTGATTATGAAGCTGGGACTACTTACAATCTCTATGTCATAGAGTAGAATGTAAACACAGAAGGGGCTGGTATGTTTGAAGGGCACTCTAGAAAATCTGGCTCGAAAATGAAAAGTTTTCTTCACATTTTACATGTGATACAACTTGATGAAAACAGCATTTTTAAAAAAGTAGGTATATGTAGCTTCAATAAACTAGGAAGGTTAGATGAAGTCACAGATGTACATCACTCTACTACCAAAGAATGGAGCAACACTTCTAAGGTAGAAAAAATACACTAAGGCTTAATTCTTGGTGGAGCAATAATTGTCCTGTAATTGTATAAGAAGCCTTAATTAGCCAATTATATCTTGCTTCCTTTTCCATATATATACACATATATGTATCTGATCATATATATATGGTATGTACCTGATCTTTCTTCTGGTGTTGGAAAACTTTTGCTATCTTTGAAACAAGGCCTGGAAACATTGTCAGTTCAAACACATGTGCACAGTGGTTGAGTTACAACAAATTCAGATTCTTGTGAGCTGTGGGAAGGCTTGTGCTTGTTGTCATCCCTCCATTTTCCTGGCTCCAGGCTGAGGACACTGCTGGATGGTTTGTGAACACCGGATTTTCCGGGTGGCTCTACCCTTTCATTTCACACGAGGGCAGCAGAGAGGCAGACGAGCAGGCCCCGAGCAGCAAGCCAGCTGAGACTGAAGCTCTAGTTCTGGGCGTAGTGTTTTCAGAAACACCCCTTCAAAGATTAAATCACATTCTTTATCTTTTTGAAACAATCCTAGTAAATTGAGTTGTCAGTTCTGCTCCTTTAAATGAAGGATCAAAGCTGCATCTAACAATAGGTAAGTGCTTGTGAATACAGGCTTTGCAAGGGTTGGATCTGATTTGCTCAAAATACAAATCCTAATTTTTCCTGGCTAGTCACAATTTGAAAAAGATTTATTAATTACTCCAGTATATTGTCCTATATCTTAAAAATAATTATCCTGAACGTAATCCAAGCTCTGGCATTATATTTTGATACACATAGAAGCGTATTTTCATTAATGAACCACTAATGAAATAACAATAGCTTTGTGTTACATTTATGAACTGTCTTTGGCTGTTTCCTAGATTGTAATAAAAATTTATGGAGCTAATTTGAATATTGTGAAATAATGGTTACTATTGAATTACAAGGATAGAGTGTGATGTATTCCCCAGGCTTCAAGCTTCCTGTCTCTAGAGAAAGTCTTTGTTCTCTCTGCCCAGAATGCCTCACCCCCAGGCTCTCCCAGCTCACTTCCAGACACGCCCATCTTCCAAAGGAAGCACTGTCTGCCTCCTCCTGCTTTTCAGGGTCGAGGTCCCACCTCCAGGGAGCCTTTCCTGCCACTTCTTGCTTTTTCAGGCTGTTCTGTGCCTCTCTTAACTCTTGTGGTGCCTGGTAGGCTTCTGTGGGATCTATAACTTGTTTTTAATTTTATCTCCAGCACTAACTCCTATGTGCTTAATAGGAAGCCCATTAGAAAAAAAAAAGATACTTAGCATGTTTATCAAAGTGTTAGGGATGGCCAGTGGAGAACATTTCAAACTGTTAAAAGGAGGTGGAAAGAAGATTTTCTACCCCGCCTATTTTAAGGTAGGGATAGGGTTTTCACAGTGGAGGTCATAGGAAGATGAACTCTTCGCAGCAAATATTTGGCAATCTCAGGTAAGACCAGATACACCTCAGGTCTGAGATGGTCAGGGCCTCCTGTATGACTCAGTACAGGCAGGAGCCAGGGACTAAAAAAGAAATCAAAGCGTGTTTGTGAAAATGCTTTGTGTAGTGCTAAACATGAAAGTGAACAGCATATATCTATTGGAAAAACAAAAGAAGTTTAGACTTCGTAGTGATTTTAGCCAAACTCTTCTCTTCTAGGTTTCTGGCTGTAAGGGTGATTTTCTCAAGGGCAATTGTGCTGGAGGTCAGTGAAGCATGCAGCTCTGTGGGGAGACAGGGAAAGCTCCTTCCACAGACAGGGCTGTGCCTGCCTTGTTAGCATCTTGTTGCTAGGCAACGGCTCCTCACGGAAAGCTCATCTCAGAAATGGAGGGAGGTCTTGCTGAGGGAAATGTAGTTTGTATAAATTGAACCGTATGCAAACTGTATTCAGCTGCAGACCTCAGAAGTGTCTTGTTCTACAAGGGAGACAAATAATTTCTACTTAAAAAAATATTGTCACTTGGCAACCATAGTATAGCTCCTCTCTTTTTTCTGCAAAGCAACATATTTCCTTTTTAATTTTATTGATTTATTTTTACCTTTCTGCCCATATGTCTTTCCAATTTGATTTAATGAAATTCAGCAGGACATTATCTGTGATAGTATTTCCCTAGACTGTTGAATTAATTTCCATTTGAAAAATTAATTTAGATCTGCAGCTTTTAAGAAGCACTTCTAACCCACTGCTTTTATTATCATATGACAATGATAAAATGTAATAATAAAATATAACAGATTGTAAATGCAGAGGAGTACTACATAAATAACATAGTTTTAAAAACAGAATGAAAACAAATCATTTGATTTGTATACATCTGAAAACCCTATACATGATTTGTTAGCCTCTAAAATTTAAAAATCAATTAGAATAATTATATTCTGTAAAATTTCAAAATATATTCAAACTATAAAAGCTTTGTGTACTAACCTTTTAACACCTTTTAATGCTTTAAATTCTTGGTCAGTTCAGGGAACCAAATTTGCAATTTGTCTATTCTTCAGATTGGGAAAGACTTTTGAAATTACTGACCAAATTAACTTAGTCACATTGTAGCAATTTTTTTTTAAATTACTAGAAGATTAAAATTTATAAATAGGGACATTTGAAGTTATTTTATTAAGGATCCTATAATTCTAAGTATTTCTTTTTTTAATAGCTCATTTTCTTTATTAGTACATGTGCCCAGCACATAATGTTTACATTTCTGGAGGAAATTGTTACATGTGCATGATGTGTCTTAGTTCTTTTTTTCCCATCTTTTGTCTCTCCTTTCCCTCCTCTCCTTCTCCATCTTCCTCTATCCCTTTCCCTTTGAAAGAGATGTTTCCTTGTCTCTTACCATCTATCTTTATTTAGCTCTTTATTTATTCCTTGGATCTCTCATGAAGAGAAACAATGAGATAGTTAAACTTGTGTGTCTGATTTACTTCACTTAACATTACAGTCTCAAGGTGCATCCGTTTTCCTACAGATGACTCGTTTATTTTTCTTTATGGCTGAGTAGCACTCCATTGTATATAATTACCACATTTTCTTTATCCATTTATCTGTTGATGGACATATATGCTGTTTCCAAGATACAGCTATTACGAATTATGCTGCTACAAACATGAGTATGCATGTGTCCCTATAACATAATGACTTTAACTCTTTAAGGAAGTTACCTAGAAGGAGGACAGGAGGATCAAATGGAGTTTCAGAGTTTTGAGAAATCTTTGCACATTAATTTCAATAGTGGTTGCACTGGTTTACATTCCCACCAACACTACGTAAGAATTCCTGTCTCTTTCCTGCTGTCACAACCCTTCCAGCATCTGCCACTATTTTATTAATTCATGATAGCCATTCTCTCTGGGGTAAGATGGAATCTCAGTGTTTTAAGTTGCATTTCTCTAATGCCAAATGATATGTTGACTATTTCTTCAGGTGTTCATTAACCATTTTTACTTCTTCTGTGAAGTGCTTATTCATTTTGCTTGCCCATTTTTTGATTTGTTCTTTTATTTGGGGGTGGCCTGATTTTTTTCTGAATGTATCATATATTTTAGATGAGTTCTCTGAGGAAATTTTTCCCATTATGTATGTTGTCTTTTCACTCTGCTAGTTGTTGTTGTTGTTGTTGTTGTTTTTTTTTTTTTTTTTTGCTTATGCCAAAATGTTTTCATTTGATACAATCTATTTGCTGATTTTCAGGACTATGTCCTTCCTGTGCAACTGAAATTCTGTTCAGAAAGTCCTTCCCTATGCCTGTGCCTTCAAGAGTTTTATCTATTTTGTTTTTAAACAGGTTACTTCTATTTTTACATTTAGTTCTTTGATTCATTTTGATCTTAGTTTAGCACATGGTGAGAGATATAGGTCTAGGACCAATCATGGCATTGGGATTGGCAGTTTTCCAAGTACCATTTACTGAAGAGGTTGTGTTTCCTCTAGTGTGTTTTTGTGCCCTCTGGCAGGTTTGGGCCAGTTTTGGTGGCACATGCCTATAATCCAAACACTTGGAAGGCTAAGACAGGAGGATCTCCTCAACTTCGAGGCCATTTTGGGCTACATTGTGAATTTAAGGTCAGCCTAAACTGCACAGTGAGATTGTGTCTCAAAAACAAAAACAAGAACAAAAACAAAACAAAACAACAAAAAAAAAACAATACAAAAATGCTCCTGAAAATATCAAATAATTGAATGTACTTGTGGTTGTTTCTATAGCCTCCACTCCCTTCTGTTAATCCTTAATTCTGGCTTTCTGCCAGTATCATGCTGCTCTCATCACAGTAGATTTGGAATATAACTTTGGGTCCAGGGTGGTAATGCTGCCTGCTTTGCTCTTCTTTTTTTTTTAATATTAAAAAAAAATATTTAAAGAAAGACTAAAGAAGACAGAAAATAGGCAGAAATAATACATACGTTCAGAGAAAAAAATAAACAGAAATCACTAGTTGATGTTTACATATTTTTGTTTTACAAATAGTTGTTTAAGGTATAAAAATGGAACATGTAAAGTGGGTATTCAAACAGTGAGACCACAAACAGTTCTGTTTAACTGTCCAACAAAAACTTAGTAACATGGTTGTCAATCCTATGCACTTAAACATATATGCAGTTATCCATATCTTCATTTATGTTTGGACTAAACAAACTAAAGCGGGTTAAAATCATTCTGAACAAAGAACAATAATATTGCTGGATTTCACATCATGACACTCTGGGATCAGCACTTTGTACTGTAGGGTCTTTTTAAAAAATTTTATTTAAAGAAAGGCTAAACAAAACAGAAAATGGGTAGAAATAATACATAATTTCAAAGAAAAAAACAAACAGTAAGAAATCACTAGTTGATGATTACAGATTGTCTTCTTACAAATAGTTATTCAAGGTATTAAAGTGGAGCATAAAAAGTGAGATTGCAACCAGTTCTGTTCAACTATCCAACAAAAACTTAAAAATATGGTTATCAATCCTATACGCTTAAACATACATGCAGTTATCCATATCTTCAATTATGTTGAGATTGAATAAACCCAAGCAGGCTAATATCACTCTGAACAAAGAATAATACTATTGCTGGGTTTCACATTATGACACTCCAGGATCAACACTGGGTATTTTAGTTTCTTTTTTTCTTCAAAGTATCTGTTCATTTCATCATGTGTCATAAGATCAGTTCTCATAAACTGTTTATAGATTCTATACATGTGTGAGTCTTAACATGTATTTCTATCCTTTCTATATTAGAGGGAGAAACAAAACAAAGTAAGACAAAACAAAACATATTTCTATAAACATATGTAATGAAATGCACATATAAGATCAACGTACAAAGAGTTCTACCGTGGTTCCTGTTTTGTCTCTTGTTATCTCCAATAGAATTGGCTATATCATCAGACATAGTATAATTGAATTATCAGTATATAACAATATTAATAAAAACATAACTTTGTATATAGTATAGAACTTCAAAATCTGGCAGTTATCAAACCAGAATCTGTATCATAGAGTCTTGTCATCTTCAGTGTAGTTGCCTATACTTTCAGACTTGATACTATCCATCATATCAGTTTTGAATAAAATCTTCTCTGCCTCATTTCTATTGTGCTCCCTTTTTTTTGCCATCAGTTGTCTGCTTATCTTCTTCATTCTGTTTTCTGCTCCATTCATTGAGGCCTCTCTGCCACTGTTCCTGGAATCCTAGTACTTTTCTCTCTCTCTAGAATGCGCTGCAGTATTCTCTGTAGAGTTGGATTGGTGGTTGTGAATTTCCCAAGTTCCTCTTTGTCTTGGAAGCATCTTGTTTCCCCATTAATTTCTAGAGACAGTTTAGCAGGGCATATCAATCTGGGATGGAGGTTATTTTCTTTCAGAGATTGGAATATTTCATTCCAGTCTCTTCTTGACTTCATGGTTTGTGTCGAGAAGTCTGTCATTATTCTGATGAGCCTTCCTCTGTAGGTTATCTGTTTCTTGTCTCTAACAGCTTTTAATATTCTGTTCTTATATTGCGTTTCTGGGATCTTGATTATTATATGCCTGGGTGTAGTTCTGTTTTGGTTGTAGGTGGCTGGAGTTCTGTATGCCTCATATATCAGAATATCATTTCCTTTTGCTATGTTTGGGAAGTTTTCCTTAATTATTTCTGTGAATAACCTTTGTAGTTCCATTGTTTGTATCCCAGCTTCTTCATTCACATTCTTTATTCTCAAGTTATAGGTCCTTTTGTCATCTTCTAGCCTTTGTATTGTTACTGCTTGTTTCCTTGTTATTTTTAAAAAGTTTTCCCTTTCATACTCCCACACTGCAAAATTGTCTTCCACTATGGATAATCTATCCTTAGTTTCTTTCAAGCTGATTTGCCATCTTTCCATAGAATTTTTAATTTCCTGGTGATCTCTTTGAATCTGCTTCATGTATTCTATATTTTTTTATATTCTTCACTAAATAATTCTCTCCTCTGAGTTCCTCCATTTTTCCGCTGTGTCTGCTTGAGGGGTGCTCAGTATCTCTTTTATTAATCTTCTTATATCTTGCTTTATTTGGCTAATATTTCACTTTTGAACTCATCTATGAGGTCCTGAATATATCTCTTTATGTCCACTGGCACTGTGTCTGATATTGTGAGTTTGCTGTTCTCATTCTCCTTTGTATTTACTTGTCCTGGGTCAATGTTCTTAGGGTTGGGGCCTGGGGACTTTTTGTTGTTGCTTCCTCTTCCCATCTTTTTTGCTTCTTCCAGGAGGCCCCAGTTTCTTTCATTGTTGGTTACAATTCTTGTGAAGCGTGCTGGCTAAATGACCCTTCCCACTGCTGTGTGCTAGTGAGTTGCAGACAGGGACAGTGGATGCTGGCCTCTCCCCTCAGATCAGTCAAGCTGCTGTGGCCTGCACTACTGTATTACTTTGCACAGCCTCCCGTCTGGACCAGTGAAACCGCCAAGGCCCCACTGTGTGGTTAGTGTGTGCCACCACTGCAGGGACTTGACCTTGGATAACCTATTGGGTCTCAGCTGGGTCATGTCACCCAGGTCTAGCTCACTCCACCAATCCCGTTTGGGAAGGGAACAATTGACTGAAGTCACTAGTGCCCCTTGTACTTGCCAGTCCTGCCTGGTCCCAGAATGTCATCCACCGGAGCCCCCCTATGTATGGAATGGCTCCACTCTTGTCATTCACCTTATCGATGTAGGCATCCTGCCAACTCAGACCTCCATTTGGCTCGCTGACCTCCTAACTCAGTGTAACTGCGCCTCCAGTGAGTTGAAGCAGCGGGACCTAGGATGGCTCAGCAAGTCGGGGCGGGACCCCGGCAAGTCACAGTGAGACCTTGGCCAGTTGTGGTAGGATCTTGGATGGTTGGCAAATCACCTTAATTTCTTCTTGGGATGAGAGAATTCATCTCCCTCTGTTTGGGGCTCCCCACTCTGTGTTATGTTGAATTCTAAGTTGACTATCTCAGGGAGCCTCTGTAACCAGTTGTTATCTATCTGCCATCTTTGCTCCTCCCTTGATTTGTTCTTCTTACCCAGTGATGCTTTTGCTATTCTGGGTCACTTCTGGTTTCATGTAATATTCTGGGTCACTTCTGGTTTCATGTGAATTTAGAATTTTTCCAGTTCTGTGAAGAATGCTGCTGGAATTTTGATTGGAATTACAATAAATCTATGTATGAATATCAGAATTTTGACTACATTGGTCTGTTTTACAACAAATGAGATATTTTTATATTTTCTAATATGCTTTTCTATTTTCTTTTTCGGAATATTACAGTTTTTGTTATAGAGGCCTTTACTTCCTTGGTTAAATTAATTCCTAAGTATTTAATTTTTCTTGCCACTATTGTGAGTTGTATTTTCCCCCTAATTTCTTTCTCATGGGTGAGTTATTATTGTATAGGAATGATTTCAGTTTTTGTATTTTTTTGAATTTGGTTATTAATTCGAAGAATCTTTTGGTGCATTTTTTTTGGATCTTCTATGTAGAGGATTATGTCACATGCAAATAATGGCAATTTGACTGCTTCCTTTCCTATACATATCCTTTTTATTTGTTTCTCTTGCCTGATGGCTCTTGCTAATGCTTTGAGTACTGTATTGAGCAGGAGTAATGATACTGGACATCCTTGTCTTGTTCTTGATTTTAGAGGAAAAGCTTTCAGTTGTTTACTATTTAATAAGGTTGGCAGTAGATTTGTCGCAAAAGTATTTTTTATCAGACTGAGATAAGATCCTTTTCAGTGTTTTGATCATGCAGGATTCCAAAATAAGTTTCTATTGCTACTATAAAAAACAGAAAGAGTAAATAAAACCCAAAAGTTACAGTAGATTTAGTAAAAGGGAAAGAAACTGTTCAAAGGGAAATTTTATTGTTTGATCAATTTTACATGCCTGTATTTGGTAGCTTGAGCAATTACTAACAATATACAAAATAACAACAGTTGTTAAATTTCTATTTGGGCTCATTTTGTTTTTGTGATATTTTGTTCACAGTAGTGTTCAACTCTTCATACCAGGGTCTAGTATCCCACTAAGATGCTTTTCTTACTGTCTCATATCAGTTTCTCTCATTGTGTTTCATCCTTTAAACTATCTTTATTTTGGGCAGGGATAATGGAGCTTGAATCCAGGGCCTTATGCATGCTTATCACCTGCTTTACTATCGAGCTATGCAACTCATTTCATCATCTTAATCTCTGCATTTGTACCTAAGACTTCTATTTAGCATTTTGGATCACATTTTTCTGGGTTAAACAGAAAAAAGATCTCTAATATATCAATATTTTTATTCTAGGAAAAGACTCAGGAATGTAATCCTGAATCACCTGTCTCTGGAACATTGAGACCTGTGGAGATGCAAACAAGTACTGAAAAAATTTAGACTTCCAAATGTTTGAAGGGAAAGACTGGAGGGATAACATTGGCAGGAACACTGATTGCAAGCAAGGGAGTAGCAGGTGACCAAAATTAGAGATGATTACTATCTCATTACTTGCAAAGATGTTCGAGGAAAAAATGAGTTAGATGTACTTGCTACATGTAAGGAGCATGCTTTCTGATGGCAACCAGATTTACAAAATGATACTTTAGTATACTGTTACTTCTGAAAAAGAAAAAAAAAAAAAAAGATGGCAATCCACTCCAGACCCCTTCTGTCTCTTCCTCAGACAGAAACTTTCTCTCTCTCAAAAAATAAATTCTGCTCTTAAAAAAATTAAACTTGTTACTCTGTATAAAAGAAAGTTTGCATATGGCATGCCTTTCTGGGATCTTAGAGAGATTTTCTAGGAACATGGAGATAGGATGTGAGAAGACACATAGATGATGTCTGAGATGGTGTTGCTAACAAGCATATGAGGTGACAATTATGATTTTTTTAATGATTGTTGAATAATATGCAAGATTATAAAAGCTCAACAGAGGAAACAGTTCATTTAAGAAAATGGATCAGCATGGACACAAGAAACATGATGTATATATGGAATGTTAGAGGTTCAGCCTGGGTTAAGTAGAGAGTAGATGCTGGGACTTGCTGCAGAGACATCTGCAGAGTCCAACAGGACCAGTATCATAAAAGATCCTTTAGGTCATAGTAAAGTTTCAAGTTTCAGTTTATTCTATATGTGAAAAGGAACATCGAGAAATTTAAAATTGAATATAAAAATCTGGTTGAGCACTTGAGCTGGTAAGAAACATCAATGCGGATCAATTCTTAATTTGGAAAATAAACTGTAATCTCTGGTATCATTTGCATAACCCTGTGATCCAAATGCCCAGGAGTTATTAAAATAGTGCTCTCAATCCTTTCAGCATGATGCACACACAGAAAGTAATGCTATTTATACAGAAATGTGAAATAGCTTGAGGAGATGGTTTGTGATCAGCAGTTAACAGCGCAGAACTCTTGGCTATTCTAGGTCTTATTTATTTGTCTTAGGATCTGAAAAGATGTATCCTATCCCTTAAGACAGACCCATTTGCTGTAAACTAATAGAGAAATTCTAGAAATTTAAATTAGAATGGAGGCCTGGTATCTTTTTCTACAAATTTGTAATCGGTTGTTTTGACAGTATTATAAACCCTGTTAAAATTCTGCATGACAATACATTCAGAAATACTTTGACCCTTAAAGATCTTTAAAAAAATTCACATTGCAGTTTCCTTAATAACTGTGGAACTTTTGCAAACAAAAATCTAGCACAAAGGTGAATTGTGTTTTGAAAAATAGATTTGATGACTTCAGTATGAAGAAATCAACAGTTCAGGAGACAAACGTCATTCAAAAAGAGAGTTTATTACTAACAGCGATCTCAGGGAAGGGAAGGCAGGCAGGATCAAGGGGTAAGTAATAGGGTCAGGTCAATCTGGAGGCAGAGAGAATGAGGGGCAAATGAAGGCAGGTTTTCTATGGAGAAGGGCAGATATGGCCAGGCAAGGTACACTGGTGTTAGGGTCAGCTGGTGTGAGTAATTTCAGTGGCTCTGGGCTGTGGGGCTACCTTTACTTGTTTAGCACCCAGCCCTGGGGTGACGAGGGCAGGGGGGCAATAGCTAAAGGATGAGAACCCGAGGAAGGAGGCAGGTGGGAGTGTGGACCATGAATTGATTGTATGTGAAAAGTGTGTCAGTGCCAAGCTGTTTGCCATCTGTAGGCTCAGTCCCTTCCCGTGTCAGTAAGGCCCCTAGATTTCAAAGAACCAGAAATACAGAAAACAAAAACCATGGTTAATACAAATGATAATAGTCTTGTGTTCTCTCTAACATTTTAACACAATGTTTACAACATAGAAATTACTACATTTTCCTAGTAGGGTAAAGATAAACATTTTAAACTCAATCATATTCTAGATAACAGATACTGAAAAGAGAATACAAGTAAGAATTTGATATAACATATATTTATAAATTTACAGTGACAATTCTGCAAGCCACAGAACACCCTCATTTTTTATTGTCTAATGCAGAAAATGATTCAGGTTTGCTGACTGAATGAGCCAGTTAAACATGAAATAATACTTAGAATTAATGTTTGAAATCTTGGTGAGCTATCAGTTATGTCAGTTGTTTCATAATAGAAACAATAACTATTCTGAGAAATATTGAAGTACATAATTAAAAGTAATGATACATGAGACAAAAACAATTGGTACATACCTTGCAATTTCGCAGAAGGAGAGACAAGCAAAGAGCATGTTGGGTAGAAGTAGGAAGCTTGCCTGAAGCTCACAAATGCAAGACAGTCCTTCATCTCATTGCCATATAGGTTATTAATTAACCATATAGAGGGCTTAAAAACATGGTATAAATTTGTAAGATACAAAAATTATGCAGGTTCATCAATGCATATAGAATTAAGAAAAGTATGTGACTAATAAAAATGTATTATTGTGCTGGGAATTTTTAAATAGTTTTATCTGTATTGACTTATAGTTTAGTTATATGCCATAATTAACTCAAAGCAATAATTTTATTTTTCATTTTGCAATTATTTTTCTAAGTATAGACTGCCACATATCAACTAAATATGTAGTCAGAGAAAGGCTCCAAACAAGTCTTTGAGATAAACAGACATTTGGTATGACTATGCTGTTTAAAATTTATAAATCTTTTGGGCTGCTTAATGTAATAACAGGCATATAAAATTTGTCAGTTTTCTAAAGCGTAGCTAGAAAAAGTTTGAACTTATGATACTCATAACCATTTTACTGGCAATAGATCTGCACCAGTAAGCATAATACAAAAAGCATTCGAATTTTCATTTGCTTATTCATAAGATAGATTAGTGCTAATGGTTGAAATTGATCCATGCTCTTCTGCTTTTTGTTTTAAGTTTGCTTATGTACCATTCAATTTAATTAAAAGAATAGAGAATAAAGCTTTCTTCATTTATTATTTTGATATATGTTGTGTTCCTGGTTGAAGTATTGGCCATTCAATTAATGGAAATGTGATGCTTCTGTAATGAAAAGTTGGAGAAAATACCACTTAGTCTTATGGATGGAGGGAATCACAAAAGAATTAATTTTGAACGAAAAGATCTTTGAATTATATGCTGAGTAACAGAGGATCACTAGAATTGTAGTGTTATAGATGTTACAGTAGCGTTTAGGCAGAACTGTAGAGGAACTGAAAGGAATCGCAGTCATTTATGGCACTAAACCTTCAATTGTGACAGTCCTTAAGTGGAATTTGTTTTTGAATCCAAATACACAATATTGTTGATGCAAATATTTTATTTGTAATAGCAGAGATGGAAATGTCATGCTAGACCATCTCCTGCCAATGCAAAATAGCCTCATGAAGTCTGCTTATGATAGCTTTGTCCATACTGGTTTAACATTATTGGGTCAAATTTAATAGTTATGGAAAAAACATATTTTAAAGTAGAAGATAGTTATTTTGACTTAACTGTCTAGTAGGAACACCAATAGAGTCAAATATCACTATTATTGTAGTCTTGCAAGGGAAACAATTTAATATAGGAAGCATAATTTTAGGATTATTTTATAATACCCAAACAGTCAAATGCAAAAAGGGTGCAGGAGGTCTAGCCACACATGAAAGACTCAAAGAATCCAGCTGAAGTTATGGATTCCACAGAAACATGAGTCTAGCTGAAGACCTAGAGTCCATGGGAATGCTCCCTGCAAGTACACCTGGAGGCCTAGAGCCCACAACAGTCTCATGCAAGTCTGTTTTACGTATCTGTGCTGGGAAGGCCCCAAGGTCAGTGGTGGAAGCTAGAAAGTCTACACCAGTGGGATGAAGGATCTGTGCCAGCAGGCTGAGGGATCTGCACTGGAGCCAGAAAACAACACTCAAACGACAAGAGCTCCCTGGAAAATAATCTCAGTGACAGCGAGGTCCCACACTCCTTTGACGATAACAGCCAAATTCATATCAGGAAAACCAGTGCAACACACTTCTACAGAAGAACCAACAGTACCACCTCTTCTCTTCCAGCTTTCTTTTTTATGCTGTTGGCAATAATCCTCAGGTGGGCCCTTTACACTCAGCACCATGCTGATTCAGTTCAGCTGGGTGTTACAAGTTGACCACCAGTTGTCGATGCACCACAATTATTATGAATTTGAGATAACCCAATTACATATAAAGTGACTCAGCAGAGATGTCAAAACCAAAAGCAGCCTTGCTATGTCTGATAAACTGCCTGTACAGCACTCAAAGTGCTTCATGAATCTTTGATGCTATTTAGGTTGTTATGTAAATTATCTAGCCCAGCAAATTCAGAGTCACTAGTCAGCAACTCCAAAGATCAAAAGCAATGTGAGTTGTTAGTCTACAGAACTTCAAAGACTAATAAAAATCACAAAGGTAAATGAAAAGTACTTTATATTTAGTCCAAGAAACATTTAATAATACCAGCCACACAACCCTGGTTGAACTAAAGATAGCCAGTGGGCTCTTGTTGAAAATGTCTCTGGATGGTTCTTACGGCAGCCTTTCCTGACGTCTAAGTACACAAGACATTCATAATGAAGAATTGTCACACAGTGAAACTGAAACTTAACGTATCACCAAAGATGGAGAGGAATTTTTATTAATTGCAAGAACCATGAAAAGATTTTAAAGTACAGAAAATAGACTCCTAATCTTGTGCTGTTTTATTTTTATTTTTTTATGTTTTGTTTTTATTTTATTTTTATCTGGTTACCTTTCCCCTATAGACCAGAGAGTTCGGAGACTGACCCACAAAAAACTGGAGCAAAACTAAGCTGTTATTTTTACATTGCTGCCTTAATATCTCAGTGTCTCCCCTGACCAACTCTTCCTTCACCCCATCACACAGAAGGGGAAGGAGAGGGAGGAGCGGGAGATTGTGAAGAGCCCACACTGAAAGGCTATTAGGCAGAAGGATGGTGTTGTATTTACTGGCAGTAGCAAGTTGCATGAATGCCCGTGAGCATGGTTTCAGGGCTTTGTATGATGCCAAGTACTCCTAACTCTGCTGTAAAGAGGATTAGCAAGCCAGGGAATGGAGACAGTAGGAGTTTCACTTCAGTGCAGGGGAACATCACTGGATTAAAAGCTGCAAATTGTTTATTTACTTGCTACTACGTTGTATATCATAGTAAGAATTTGTACAGGGCAAGCAGACAATGTTATTTTGCTCATTTGTTTTCTAAATTTTTGATATCTGTAAGTGTTGAGAGCCTTTCTAGATAGTGATGACTTAGTCAGTGTTGAGTAATAAAAAAGAAAAGAAAAGAAAGGAAAAGAAAAAAGAAAAGAAAATCTGCTACAGAGAATATGAAAATTGAAGGGAGGTGGTGCTAGGGGGCACATCTGATACGATGCTGAAAATCTTTTTTCTTTCTTTCTTTTTGTTTTCTTTTTTTTCCTATGCTAAGAGCTGAGAAGATCATATGGTACAATCAAAAGAGGTAGTCAGAGAATGAAAAGGAGCTATGAGGAACAGAAATTAATTATGTGAATTATAACTGACCTGGGAGATGCTAAAAGGGAGAATTGATGCTGCAGAAAATTGAGTACTACAAAGAAAGAGAACGTTCTCAGAATATAGAGAAAAAGGGACAAAATAAAAGAAACAAGGTAGACAAAAATATAGATACGAGACCCCCAAAGTGGAAAGCCAATCTCAAGATTACTGTAAAAAAGAGACAAGGATAATTGGATCAGAAGTACAAATCCAAGATGTGGCTGATGAAAAATTCCCAGGATTGATAGTGTTAGTTGAAAGACTTTCTATTTCTGACAAAAAAATAATATGAAGAAATTTTTAGTTAGACATATTTTGGGAATATATATATTTAAAAAAAATTCCAGCAGACTAAGACTTTCTTTCAAAAGCACTGAGATCAAATGAGCAGCCTCTTTGTAACAGAAAACCATAATGACATCTGTTGATTCCTCTGTGTATATGCAGGATGAGAATGAAACAACCAACTTTTACCGATTTTCTATAAAATTCAGATGAAAATGTTGATTTTATATCCTGAATATTTTACATAAAGCTAGGGTTTTCGCTCATGAATAGGGGAGCAAATATTAATTTTTACCGAAGTATTATCCTCAGAAAATATGTTGTCTTTGTGCTTTGAAGAGTAACATGAAAATGTTTATTAGCCAAAAAAAAAAAAAAAAAGACAAATCACAATTAACTAAAAAATGATAGGCAAATATCTAGAGTCTTTCCCATACCTTTTGTGGATTTCAGATTCATTGGATTCAAGAAATTTGAAACATTAATCAAGATGCAAGGCTTCCTTAGCAACACAAGTTCCAAAGCCAGACTCTCTTACTTAAATTCAGGTACTGAATTTAGGCACTGAAAATTTGTTTCTGTGCCAAAGTCAGCAGTGATTTAGTTTGTTTCTAGGTAAAATGAGAGTAATAATGGTATCTGCCTTATAGCAAGTAGAAATTAAATAAACAATACACATATATGCCAGCTTTACAGATATAGAATTACCACTTTTATATTATTACATGGTTTGCAGACATAAATTGCAGAAAAAAAATGTATAACATATTTTTCTCATGCAAAGGGTATAATGTCTTGTTTAAGAATACAGGCTAGACAAGTCTAGAATGAATTTGGAAATTGCTGAGTCTCTCAAAACCTCTATTTTTTTCTAGCTATAATGGGAATATAATGCACATGTAATGGTGTCTTGATTTTCCATGGAAATTTCTAGGTTTTGTAATTGAAAGCCTTATATTCCAGGAAACCCTCAGTCTCAGACAAACTGGGACCACTGGGCAACTAATACAAATTAAGAATCTCTTATAAGTGCTTAGTATGACCTGAAAACATTTCAGTTACTAAACGGCTACATATAGCTCTTTGCTACTGTCTTAGACAATGCAGTCCTAGACTAATGCTAGAATTAAGTGGAAGAAGAGATAATTACCTCCTCAAAATGACTTTTTCTCTTATAAGATGATGATTATATTTTTGTCTTTCATATATCAAAAGCCCACTCAAAAATCCCTAATCTATGATTTCTTTTGTAAAGTCAGATAGCAAAGAGTGATGTACAAAGATGTAGTTTTTCTCATATTTGAGATTATCTGCAATATTGATTGAAAACTTGATGCATATGAAGTATCATTCCATCACTTTCCTGAAAGAAATAAGGACAAAATGTTTAGTGATAACAAAGCCCATTTTATTGCTTATTTATTTTAAAGGGCTTCAAACTTAGCCTGTATTCAAAACTCATTGGACTTCAGAGCCGCATTGCATCTCTGTTTATTCCTTTGTTTGAAAATAATGTTTTCCTAAGAGATTATTCAGTACAATATGAAATATAAAATTGTGGTAACCAGTTTTAATGCTTCTAAGATGTGTATATCATTTGCATGTACCCCAAAAGACACGAGCAGGTCATAAGAAGCACTTATTCTCGTATTAATGGAGATCAGAAACTTTTAAATTCTTTCTTATCCAATGCTAAATATGAGACACTGTAATTCTGATTTATAGATTCAGCATTAACATGCATAACCAATGGAAATTTAACAAAATAATGAGGACAATAAGGTCTTGATTTTCTTTGATACTGAATTTTGGTTAGAACATGAAAAAAAATCGCCTTTTTACTTTAAAAATACCCTGTAGCTTGTAATCCCACTCTCTAATGAAGCCAAGAGAATAAGTTCAAACTACACTCAGTCTTTGCTACATAGTTCTGGGCTTGCTATATGCTATGTAACAATCTAAAATCTAGTCTCTGATTATGTCTGCTTGTTTTAGATGAAAGGAATGGGAGACTAACAATGTGGCCCAGGGTGACAAGTTACATCTTAAATGCCAATCTTAGTTGATTATTAGCAGCTATAAGGAAGGCTCCACTAAGGAGAACTGTGAGATGTGGAGCAGTTCTCTGTGAAAACCGACTGAAATGTCAGCAATAACTGTGGCAAGTCGGGGCACAGATACACATCCTAACCTCTCATTAACAGCAAGCCTCAAGAAGGCGAAGAGGTGCAATCATTCTTCCAGCGGACTGTCTGGAGCTGCAGGCAGCTTTTCATGTAAAAATGGGTCATTCAGATGCTATGTCTAGAGAAAAATTTTGAAAAAACAAGATACAGTCCTGGTCCATGTTCTTGCGGGTGTCATTCTTAAGGAAGCATTTGGCTTAAGTATACTCCGAGGGTTGTGGGCCTGCTTATGTTAGCGCCAGTGGGCATCAGCAGGGCGGTAAATGGTTATGACAGAAAAAATTCAACTTAAAAAGTGAAAATTTCATGAAATACCAGAAGGTTTGTATGGTATCAAAATATTCTAAAATCAGTTTCACCAGCCTGTTTACAAAAGTAAATTACATTTGGATCTTCAACAAAAAGACAATATCTGAAATGTAGCAAGTATAGACATTAAGGACTAGAACTGATTCAATTGATATAAACCTTTCATTTGACAAATAGACAAAAAGTTAAGGAAAATGGATGAAATTTTGTGTCTGAGAATTTATGCTTAGCAGGACTATTTCCAAAATTAAGCCCTTCTGTCTCTACTGGGATATTTGATTTCCATGAGAGGTGCATCTGGATACCAGAAGTCTTCTAGACCATTTAACTATATTTCCTATTGGTAGATCTATTCTAAAATTATTTTGGCTAGTACTGACTATTGGCTTTATGACATTCTGTTGTTTTCATTGCTAAATTGAAAATTGAAAATCATTTTATATCTCACCATCTCTGCTACTTATATATTAAAACTGTATCACTATATCCTTAAGACATGTACAGACATGAATATTTTTTACATATCACTTTATCTTTTTTGGTATATAGATAATTTCAGCATAGTCATGTTTTAGGTAAGAAAGGTCTATAACCAGTTAAAATGGCCTATTTATAATAAATATTTTAGTACTCTCTTTATTCTACTGCACTTTAAACTCTTCATGACTAGATGATTAAGTGGAAAAAACATCACTAAATATAATTGTATAACGAATTAATTTTAGGGATGCTTTAAAATGTCATGATTTTAAGTAAAAGGTTATATATTTGCTTTGCTTTCACTAAATATTTTTGAAAGCCTAAATCATGAACTAATTACAGTGAAAAATTGAATATGAAATACCCCCAAAATTCTCATAATTTGGAGGGTAAAATTAAAACTGATATTTTAAAAACTACAAATTACATAGTGCCATGGGATTATGGTAAATATAGTTGAAGAAGACCTCATAGCTAAGGTGAGCTTTGAGTCTGGGAGAAGCCCGAAATAGAGAAGAGGCAAGGAAAGAACCTAAACAAAAGAGGAAGTGAATAGTCTAGTAAGATTAAAGTGTAGGGTGTGTGGGATAGAGTGCCAAAGAACGAGCTTTAAAAGTTAAATACTAAGACTATAGCCTTAAGACATGTACAGTCATTAGAACTTTTAACGTAGAGAACTAATACAATATGATCTGTATTTGTGAAGGTATCATTAGCAGCAACATGGAAGAGAGCATGGAGAGAAGAGACTCCCGATGCAGGGGCTGAAGTCCCAGGCTGCAGGAGCTAGGCTGGGCTTCGGGCCCCTGGGGTCTTATCTTTGCTGCACCTTTTCTTGTTCTCTTCTATGGGAGCATGTTAGGTACTCATCATCCTGGTCTTTTCACTTAGCTTACGAGTTGTCAGGATCTGACCCCTGCCTGTCCTTGAGCCTGAGCAACCTTCTTCCTTCACACTCTAGCGTCTGTCTGTTACTCATCTGTAGCCAACTCTTGCCCGCCTCAGAGAGTTGATGCATCTAGCATCTCCTGCCTGAGCTACTAATTTCCTTCTTCTTTGCATGACCAACTCAGTATTTTTTTTTTTAAATTGCAGTTCGTAGTTACATGCTTGAAGGATCCCTTCTTCATACCCTCTTTCCTCAAAACGTTTATATAAGAATGCACAAGAATATACCATCCCGGTGTTTCTATGTCCCTCACAGGGCTCTCTTTGGTTATCACCCCCACCCCCCAAAAGACTCTTTAAAGACTTGCTTAATACACTTAAGTATTTATTTACTGTCACTCTCCTCATTAGAAAACATTTTAGACTTTGCATATGTAATTTGTTGCTCTGCTACTAGTGTAAGAGCAGAGAGAGAGAGAGAGAGAGAGAGAGATAGAGAGACAGAGAGACAGAGAGAGAGACAGAGAGAGACAGAGAGAGAGACAGAGGCAGAGACAGAGACAGAGACAGACAGAGACAGTGAGACAGTGAGACAGAGAAAGAATTCTGGTTGGCGTGATCATTCTTGTTTGTTTTCTTAGCTGAGGTGGCAGGGATGTTAGGCATTCTGATCACTTAACCAGAGCTGTGGACACTGGCAAATTTAGTTGGAAGTGAACTTTGGTACGACAGATACCTGGAACTATATTTAACATTGTAGGAACCAGGTAAGCAGACCTTAGAAAAATAGCGTATGGATGTGCAGAGGACACTTAAGAGTAAAATGTAAACATGCAGGGTGAAAGACAGGCCAGGCAAGAAGATAGTCTAAAACAGTTGAGATTATCTTCAGTGATTCATCATGAGTTTAGTACAATGCTATCATTTGGAATTTAAAGAGTGGAATATGTTATAGGAAGATATTATGTAAATATTCCCGTTTTTATTTATCATAGTGTTTTAGGTGCACTTACCTTGAAACGGTAGAAGAGATAAGGATCAGTGTAGAACCAAATAAAAGAAATTAGTGCTGTGAAAACTAAGGTTATTAGGAAAGCTCTAAAGGAAGAATATTGAGGAAAGATATAAACCCTCATTGTGCATAAAATCAATCCAACCATTTTAATTACTGCTATAAAACAAGAGGAAGTAAAGTTAATCATTACAATTACTAGCAATGTCACCAGTATATGAGTAAGAACTGTGTTCTGTGTTCACTATTACTGCCCCAAAGCTTGGAAAATAGGAAGTTCTTAGGTAATATAAGTGGAATGAGTGAATGAATGAATGAATGAATGAAAGTGTTGGCTATTTAGTGCTCATATGTATTTATATACATAGAAATAATAGAAGTGCTATTGAAGTATTTATAATGTGAGTCATTGTTTCAAACACATTTACATGTAAGACAAGTTTAATATTTTTAAGTTGTGGTATGGATTTTATTATTAGTCAGGTAGAGAAAGGACAATAGATCAGGAGATGATTGCCACTGACAAGGTGGTTTGTTAATTTCATTGTCCCTGAGGGACGGAGACATGGACACTGCAGGTGCCAGTCTGGAGGCAGAGTGGTAGGGAAAGCATTGGTGACAGCTTCTGTCATGGTTTTCTTTGGGGAAGAAGAGGGTAAGTGAACTGACCAGGGTCAGAGTTGGATCACCACAATAATTTCAGTGGTGTCTGCCTTATAAGTGATCACTCATCATTTGGTGTCCAGGCCTCGGGTGATTTATGGAAGCAGAAGAGTGTCCCTGACTGCAGGAGCCTGATTAAAGGAGGTGGGGAAATGGACTCAGCTTGGAAGGTTTGTGGGTCAAAGATGTGCTTGCAGGCACCTTATTTATTATCCCTAGAAAGTAGCTAAGCCTAGAAGGAGGCATTGCCTCAGCTACACAGACTCAAGATGTCAAACATTACCAAATACAGAAAACAGATTAAAAACGCCCCAAACAATACAGAATTATAAGGTAGGAATTATTCAGACTTTTAGGTGAGCATGAAAGAAGGCAAAGGCTGACCCCCTTTCTCAAAATAACAGATCTTGTAAGTTGGGATCCAAGTGAAATAATATAATTTGGCTTTCAGAAATTCAGTCCTTGGTGTCATAGCACTCTGTCTATTTACATAGAAAACACTATTAAGTAGTACAAAAAATAGACAATACAAACATACACAGAACCACACAATCAAGAACTGGAGTAATAAAACCATGAGTATACCTGCATTTGGTTAGTGATTATAACCTTGGCGAGAGATGAATGGGACATTAAGGAAGAACTTTGACTTTCTTACTCTTGTAAGACTTCATAGATAATGTACTTTTAAAGATGTGAATAAAGACAATAAATACTACATAGCTTTCAAATACTAAATTGTATCATGATATCTTTGTTTTTTTCAGTACTGGGGGTTGAACTCAGATTCTTTTGCTTGCTAGGCAAGCACTTTTCTACTGCTATACTTTTTAGTTTCATATTGTGATTTTTTAAAGTGTGAATTTTCCACATTAGAGATTTTCTAATGGCAAAATATTTATTTACCACAATATCTCTGATATGTGATATGTAATAGACATTATGTCAAAATGTGCTAAATATTGAAACTCTGGTAGAAGAGTAACTAGATAGATGACAATGTGATAGATATGAACAGAAATATAGATAGGATGTGGAGGATGTAGCAGATAATAGCCTGACCTGGATTGCTTTGTGTTCTAAATTCAAAGTTCTTCCTTATGTAACAGCTCAGAAAGAAATATTAGTAGTGAAATGGACCCCGAGAGGCTGTGACTACCTCCTGATTGCACACTGGTTATTCTACAACCCCACATGCTCCCCAGATCATTGTTCCCATGGTCTTTATTCATTTGTTAGACAACTGGGAGCTAATGATGAGAGTGGTGAGTGGTGAGGAGGCCAAGCTCACAGAACTGGAACAAACATTAGGAGAAAGTCAAATATTTAAAGATAATAAGAGGAGCAAGAATTAGTAGCAGAATAAAATCCCTTTAAAGTATTTTAAAAATCATATCAGTGTATTTCCAAGTGGTGTTTTTGGCTCATTTTTCCTCTCTTAATCTTTAGGAGGAGATTTGTTTCTCATGGGAGAACACTTCACCAAGCATATGGGAGTTAATTGCATTCAGCTATTTTAGATTGTAAAATGAATGCACATTCAATATTAGATTGTTCATGCCACAGTCTTTTGCAGGAACTGAAAAGCAACAGTGCTTATTCCCACATGTTTGTTTAAATTTTAATTGCATTTTGAAGAAACCCAGAAGCTTCTAGCCAAGATTTGCAGATATTAAAATCTGGGTCATTATACCAGTACACAATTTCTATCTATAGGACTATACAACTGTGGTTGAGAAGAAATGATTGAAATGACTTTTTCTTATTTTTAACAAGTCAATAAAATATTTTAGAGTATTATTATGCTAGGAAGGATGGGTTAATATTGTTTATCACTTTCTGCTATTCTTTTGGCGTTTACTTGAATGCAGATGGTTTAAAAGATATGTTTCATTAATAATTGCCAGGGCTATTAATTGAAAATGTAGACTTTGGGCTTGTTTTCTTTACCTTCCTTCAGAAGGTGACAGCTTCCAGCTTCTGACTTTATATCAAGCTACCTAGCTGGATTGACTATCATTTCTGTTTTATAAATACCTGTGAAATAAGAAGAGAACTAAATCAAAGACATTTCTTTCTTTTTTAGACTTTTGGCAAACTAAGTTAGCTATCTCCATTATTTCAATTTTTTGCCTTTGATATTTCTTCTTTTGTTATTATTTATTCTCATTGAGTGTCAGAACAAAGGCAGGAGGGTGTGAATGTTCTCAAATTATATGTTTACTGGGAAACTTCATTTTTAGTTTTCAGGGAGAATTTTAGTGAACCACGGCTCACAGTGTTTGATAAATAGACTTTTAAAAGGATTTTCCATAATAATTCTAATATTTTCTAGCATTATAATTTAAAAATATATTGCACATCTACTATGTTACAGTCATGTGTCTATACCAGGATTATCAATCCAAATAAGACATAAGCCTTACTTCCAAGGAACAAGTGAGTTATTAATTTTTAAATAGGTATTGAATTTTAAAAATATGAGCTTAAAAGCTAATTTTTTTGTAAGAGAATTTAAGTTAAAGACCTACATTACTAGTTCTTGTATTTGTATTTTATATCTCTCTGATATCTCTCCTTCTAGAAAATAAGAATATCAGGTAAGAAATTCTATAAAACTAACTTTGTTATTTCTGGATTGTTTTCCTGGCTATACCTGCTAAGGAACTATCTTTAGAACCTACATCTTAAAAAGTGAAGTCACAGGAATTGAAGGTGGACTGAACTAGAACAGGTCTTGTAAGTTAGAAGAGAAGGCATTGAGTTGCACTCTAGGGCCTGATCTTAAAGAAATCCCATTATAACTTTTGTTTTTTGAAAACATCAGATACCTCTTTTCAACAGTAAAAATACAATCTTGATAATATTAGTGAGTACTTTTAGCCTCTTACTCATAACAATAATGACAGTGGCTAAAATTCAGGAAGCCCTTCTTTGAATCCATGCTTGATCCTTTATAATCACTGGTACCTTTAATTCTTTCAGCAAATATAGAGGAGACCAGTCCTTTACACTTTAATGTCACTCCTTCTAGAGCTAACTGGTTTGAATTTGAATCTATGAGGACACTCAGTTATATTCCAAATACAATGTTTCTTAAATAACACTTACTATTTCCACCAGCAAGCTCTATATTTACTATCACTTTTACCTGTATTTGCTATGCTACTAAACATTGGCAGTGCCATTTTTATCCAATCGCCCACTCTGAGAACATAAAAGTCATGTTCAACCTCTATTGTTTTACCTTTAAATGTTTGATTATATGTATACAAAATTAATCTTGGCTTTTTTTAAAACCCCAAAGCCTTTACATTGATTGTTGCTCTCAGCATTTTTATGTGGGCCATTCGAGTCTCCTCCTCTTTGGTATCTGGTGATGTCCTGCTGTAATACATGGCTACACAGATCAGCTATGGCAAACTCGAATCAAACTTTTTTGACTAGGGACTGAGAATGAGGCTCAATGACAGTATATTTGGCTGGCATGCTTAAGGCCCTAGCTTCAATCCCAGTACCATGAAAAGGCATTTTATAAACATTTCTCCTTTATCCTAAAATCATTTATAAAAAACTTCGTTTTAGAAGTTTGCAAAATTATCTATTTAAAATATTTGTCTTTCTACATGTAATGCTATGAACAACTACTTTTAAGAAAATCAGACATTATGGTAGCCATTGCTGATTTTCTGTTGTCTTGTTTTAAAGTCCAATAATGCTTTTATTCTTTTCTTTGTTTGGTTTTAGTCTGTTTTCTGTTATTTGTTTTCAATATGTGTGAAGGTATGGACAGCTGTTTTGAAGAGAACAAGAGGCATTATGGTAGCCGTTATTGATTTTCCTGTTGTCTGGTTTTGAAGGTCAATAATGCTTTCATACTTTTTTTTTTTTTTTTGGCTTTTTTTTTTTTTTTTTCCTCCATTTTTATCGGTACCAGGGATCGAACTCACGACTGCCTGCTTTCAAGGCAGGCGCTTATGCCGCTGAGCTAAATCCCCAGCCCCCATGCTTTCATACTTTTGTTGTGATAAATTTTGTACTATTTTGTTTGACTTTAATATGTGTGAAGATATGGACAACTATTTTGGGGAGAACAGGAAACACTGTGGTAGCCACGATTGATTTCCTGTTGTCTTGTCTTGAAATCCTGTGTTGCTTGCATTGTTCTGTTCTGATCTGCTTTGTTCTATTTTGTTTTGTTTTCTGTTATTCTCTTTACATTTAAAAAAATTGTCTTGTGGTTTCATCTTTGGTATGCAAGGAGCTTAGCAGTTACTACTGTGTCTCAAAATTGAGCAAAAAGCTAACAAACAAACAAACAAACAAGCAGTCTAGGAAACCAACAATTTTGCTCCAGGAGAGCAGAAACATCAAGGGCTAACCTCCCATCCAACTTAGTGAGACAAATGGATGCAAAGAATCACAGTTTAACAGAATGAACAGTCAATAGCAGAAACCTCAGAGGAGGACAAAGGTAGAAAATCCTGAACTGCAGCTCATGAGTTGTTAGAGGCTCAGTGCTGACAAATCTGAATTAAAACTTCAGAAAGTCCCGGTCATTAGGAGCCCCCACATTTTTGTGAGTTGGAGCTCCAGAAACTATACTATATCCTCTCTCAGAGTGAATACTGGGAAGAAAGCTCCCCTACCCCATTTAGGCAGAGGAAGGGAAAAGAAATAGATTTTAAATACTCTAGAGCGTTCTGTTCTTACCAAGTCCTGCACTCTGTGTGATCAGAGTTCAACATTCTGGGTCCTATCAGAGACTAGTCAACCTGGGAGAAGGCAAATGCTCGACTCCAGCCACCCTTAAATTTAACATGGGGTACCAGAAATACTCAGTGGTTCCCTCCAACCATCCAGTTTCATCCATGAGGGGATGGATTGGGCAACTGAGAAACAATGATGAAATTCACAGTTGAGGTGACTTTATCAAAATACCTCAACACAGGATCATGAAATGCTTTTTTCTTCTCTATGTCTGATTATTGAACTTCCAGGGATGTATTTACCCAGTACAGCATGTCACTGTTTCAACAAAATGCATTAAAAGTCATACTAAAGGTAAACAAAGATGAAAACCAAAACAAAGCAAAATGAAACAAAACCACCTTTTGAAGAGACTGAATAGATATCAGAACTACAGACAGATAATGGCAGGAATGTGGAAATACCCTATGATCTTTAAAGACACAAAAATTAACATTCTAGTAGCTTTAATGTAAAAAGTAGACTATACAAAAGGACAGATAGATAAGGTAATCTGAGAGTTGGAAGTTTTAAGAAATAATCGAAGAAATATTTGTATTTAAAGACACTACAACAGAAGTGAAGAATGCTTTTGATGCTCTTATTAGCAGATTACATGTTTAATAAATGTATGATATGGAGACTATCACAATAGAAACTTGCAGTACTTAAATATAAAAAGAAAAAACAATTAAAATAGAAGAGAACAAAACAGTCAAGTACTGTAAGACAAAAAGGTGCAGCATATATGTAATGAGAGAAGTAAAATGAAAGGAAAGATATAGATACCATCTAAAGAAATGACTGAGAATTTCCCTCAAATTAATGTCAAGCACCAAACAACAGATACTGGAATAGCAGAGAGCACAGGACAGATAAGCTCTAAAAACTCCTAGGCATGTCATAATATACCTACAAATACCTAAAGATGAAGAAAAAGTTCTTATAGAAGTTGCTAGGTATGGGAAAAGACTTTCCAGTGGAGAAACAAGGATAAGGATTACATTTAACTGTTTTAGAAATTATGCAAGCAAGAAGAGAGTAAAGTAAAATATTTAAAATATTGAGAAGGGAAAAAAGTCATCAACCTAGAGTTCTGTGTCAGTTTTTGTCTTTCAAAAAGTAAAGGAGCAGAAAATATCCACCAGACCAAATCGAGGGAATTCACTACTTGTGTACCTACACTGAAAGAAATATTAAAAGAAATTCATAGGAGAAGGAAAACAATATATGTCAAAATTCAAAGCCATATAAAGAAAAGAAAAACATTAGAGGTAGAATAAAGGAATATATCATAAATCTTTTGTATTACTTACTCTTAATTGACCTGACAAATCAATTAATAATTATCAGATTTACCCAACAGATAATTAATAATTATCAGTTGATAATAATGTTAACAGTTAATACAACTATGTGTGCTTACATATACAAATACGCATTATGCTTGCTTATGTGTAAATACAACCAATGGCAGTACTGATGGGAGGAAAAATTAGCTTTTTAAAAAAATTATAGGACATTTTGATTATCCATGAAGCTGGAAAACATTATTTGAAAGCAGACTTGGATTAGTTGCAACTGTACATGTACAATGCAAACTCAAGGGTAGTCACAAAAAGTAATTTATAAAATATAATTAATATTGTAAGAGAGGAGATAAAACAGAATAATATAAAATGCTCAATTAAAATAGCAAAAATACAAACATGGAAGACAAACATTAGGGAAAAAAAGAACAGTAAATATGGTAACAAGTTAGATGCAACTATATCGAAAATTACTTTAACTATTAACATTCTAAATATTCCAATTAAAAGATAGGGATTGAAAAAAGGAGTTGCAGAGTAAAGGAGATAGAGATTGTGAAAATGGATATACAACCAGGATCCAATTATATGTTTCTTAGAAGAAATACACACAAGATATAAATGCACATATGTATAAACAGTAATGCTATGAAAACAGATAAACCATTCTTACACAAATCAAAGAAAAAGAGTGCTTGAATTAATTGCAGAAAGAATGGACTTCAGACTGAGGAAAGGTATCAAAGAAAAGCGATACATGTTGATAAGCTTCTAGCTAGGCTAATTTTTAGAAAAAAGAATATATATTAATTGTATCAGAGATGAAAAAGAAGAGATATCATTATAGATCACATGAACACTAAAAAAGCAATAAAAGAATATTAAGAACCGTTCTCTTCTCACAAATTTGATAATCCAGATGTAATGGACCAGTTTCTTGAAAAATAACTTGTTAAAGCACACAAGAGGCAATGATGTGAACTGGTCTATATCTGTTAAAGAAATTGAATGACAATGATCTTAGTTACTTTCCTGTCACTTGGACATCATATCTAACATTCACAGCATAAAAGAGGAAAGGTTTGTTTGGGTACACAGTTTCAGTGGGTTAAGTCAATGGTTGGCTGACTCCAAAGTAGAAATGGCATGGCAGAGGAGCACGGCAGTAGAAAACTGTTCATCACCTGGTGACCAGGAAGTAGAAAGAGAGAAAAGGAAATGGAAAAGAATATTCTCTTCCAAATCATGCTCCCAGAGATGCTTCTTTAACCAGCTCCTATTTCCAAGCGTGTGATTTTGTGGGTACATTTTAGTTCTAAATGATATATCCTTCCAAAATTGAAAGAACCTGTTTGGATGGAGTCACTGTTGAATTCTACTGAGCATTTAAAAAAGAAGTTATAAAGTCTTTCTAGAGGATAGAAGCAAGTGAAATACATCTTAACACATTCTAAGAGACCAGCATTGTCACAATAACAAAAACAGACAAGGGTATTAAAGGAATAGGGAGAATCCCCAAAGATAACTATCAGTCATGAACACAGATGCAAAAATCTTCATCAAAATATTAATAAAGTTGATCCAACAATGTATAAAATGATGACACATATGTTCAAATGGGATTTTCCCCAGGCATGCAAGGTGGTTCAACATTTGATGATCATAGTAATTTATCATATCGGCAGGTTAAAGAATAAAAATTATGGGTAGTATCAATAAATGGAAAAATTGATAACATTGAACACATTTTCACGCTTAAAATTTTTCAGCAAACCAGGAAGAATAGGGAACATCTTTGAGTTAATAAAGAGCATCAGTAAACCTCTTGATCATACTTACCATCATACTTGATCAAGCTTCCCTAAGACCAGGAACACGACAAGGATATTCCCTCTCACCACTGCTTTGAGATATTGAATTGCATAATTATAATAAGAAAGGAAAAGCAAAATATGAATAAAACTATTTGTTCATGTATGACATAGACAATCTTAAAAATAAAATCTAGAACTATATGACTACAGAAAAGTGATGTGATATAAAATTTGTATGCTTTCTTTTATACCAGCACTGAACAAGTGATTTTTGAGATAAAAATGTATTATGCTTTTATTAACATTTTACAAAATAAAATAAGTATGCATATATCTAATAATATACATACAAAATCTAAACAAGGAAAACTAAAAATCTCTGCTGGAGAAAAATAAATAAATGGAGTGAATCAGTTAAGATTCTAATTTTTCCCAATTTTATCTATAGATTTAGCACAGTATCACTCAAAATCCCAGGGAATTATTTTGTCAGTATAGATAAACCATTCCTCAAAGCATATGAAAAGGCTAACTGTCTAAAATAGCCACTCTTATTTTGAAGAACAGCCAGAGGATTGCTGTTAACTGACTTCAACACTTATAATAAAGCTACAGTAATGAAGGCAGGGTGTTATTGGTGAAAGAACAGCCAAATAGATTAATAGAACAGAATAGACAGCCCAGAAATAGATTCACACAATTATAGTCAACTGGCTTTCGACAAAGGAGCAAATATAGTCTTTCAACGAATGGCGATGGAACAACTGGACATCCAAAAATAAAAAATAAAATGAATCTAGACCAAAACCTCTCAAATTTCATTAAAATTAACTCAAAATAAAACAGACTTGAATGTAAAGCAAAACATCTTAAAACTACTTAAAGATAACAAAAGAGAGAACCTAGATTACCTTGAGTATGGCAATAAATTTTCATACAACAAAGTCATAATCTGTGAAACAATGATTGATAACTTGGGCTTGACTAAAAGTGTAAACTTTTGCTCTGTGAAAGAGAATGAAAGACAAGCCAAACCCTAGGAGAAACATATTTGAAAAACACATATCTGATACATGACTCTTACCCAAAATAAACAAAGGGACTCCTAAAAGATTTAAAAGCAGGCAAAAGATCAGAACAGATACATTATCAGAGAACATTTACAGGCAGCGAAAGAAGCAATCAAAATCAACATCATATACCCTTAGAAAATTGCAAATTAAAGCAACAACAAAATATCATTATATATCTATTTAAATATCTAGAATCCAAAACACAATATCAAGTATTGATGAAGCAACAGAAACTTATTCCCTGGTGATATGATTGCAAATGATATACTATGGAAGCTAGTTTAGAAAATTTTTACAAAATTAAACATACATATATCATATATTCCTTAATATATAAACAAATGAACTAAAAACTCATATATACACAAAAACTTGCTTAAAGATGTTTATAGAATTTTCATGCATAATATCCAGTTCTTAGAAGGAGTATATTCTTCCATAAGTAGAAGATAATTAAATTACTGCATACCCAGAAAATAAAATATTATTCAGAACAACTAAAAAAGAGCCATCAAGCCATCAAAAGACATGGTGGAAACCTACAATGAAAGAACCAAATCCTAAAAGGTTTTATGTTGTATAATTATTTATATATGACATTCTAGAAAAGACAAAAGTACAGAGACAATAAAAAGATCAATGGCTTCCAAGAGCTGAAAGGATGAGAGTGATGAAGCAAAAACAGGATTTTTAGGGTCATGTAACTTTTCTGCACAGTATTACATGGGATACATGCCTTATACATGTGTCAAAAGGCCTGCAATATCCAAGAGCAAGGGTGAAACCTACTGTGAACTGTGCACACTGGGTGATGAGAATGTGTCAATATAGTTTCATCCATTGTAACAAAATATACCACGCTACAGGGAGTATAGCACATAGCATCTGTCTGTAATTTCTGCTTTATTCAATCTAAGCATAATGTTTCAAAAGTAAGATTTACTACTTTAAAAATTTATGGTTCCTTAAAATTCTCTGAAAACAAGTTGATACTCTTCATACAACAAAGGAAAAAAAAACTGACAGCATTTCTTTTACCTCCTTGGGGAAGGAAGACAGCTCCAGTAGCTTTTGAATTAGGAGGCAAGTTGTGTGTTAATGTGACTACACATAGATTTGATGTGTTATGTTGATACCCCAGTCTACACAGAGCTAGCTACTGGATCTATTTGCCATGGCAACATTATCTTGATGAAATGTGGGTTTCTTATCGAAATGAGTCATACTTCTGGTAATGGCAGTATGATTCTCTTCCCAGAGCACTGTAGCAACTGATTTTTGTGTTAGGAAAAGAGGGAATGTTTCATGACTATGTGGGCTGTAAACAGAACAAAGGGGTTATCTGCAATTCAGACTAAAAATAAGCTTCAGAGTTAGCAACAGCATTCTCACTAAGGCCCTGCTCCAGAAAAGCTTCAGATGAAAATTTATGTTTGAAATTTTCCTAAAGAAAAATTCAAGCGTAACACAAAATTGCACCCTGCTTAGGTGTTTTTCCTCCTGCATGACCTGTCACTGGTAAACTTATTTTTCCACTTTATGTAATAGTAAGATGGTAAAATTTTCCCAAATATGTCAATACAGGGCATTAGGTGTCTGAATTCAGGAACTTCAATCTACTGTCCAGCCGGGAGCAAATAGTAACACTCTTAGCAGACATGTTGTCAATCCAAGCAGGGCACTGCCATAAATGTGAACTAGGAATTTATTATTTAGCTTTCTAGATGGTTAGTGAAAATAGAGCACACTGAAATGGAAAAAAAAAATTGTGTTAACATCTGGTAACAGGCTCCGGGACCTAACACTCTCTGTGTTTCCTTGTGTAAATATAAATTATGATGTCTTTGTATAAAATTAACATAGATTGTCATTTATAAATAATATAGCTAAATGCAACAGCAAAAACACCATTACAGGTGTGCCCCGGTATATGACCATCAGCTCATAGTATATTGGATAAGTGTAATTTCTTTTGTGATGTCATCTGCGAAAGATTTTTTAAGCTCATTTCTGACTTTGGGTCTGCTTTGCTGCCTATTCTATATGATCTCTTTTAGCATAAGGAAAGTGTGAATGTTTATGAGGGTGGACACGTCCTGATGCTTTATTTTACAGCAGTGACTCAATTTTTTTTATTATCGGTACTCCCCAATGCTTGTAAAAATTATTAATAAACCTAGTGTGTTCATAAACCTATATTGGTTATATTTATTGCCGCATACTTTATTGGCAATTAAAACTAAAAAATTAAAATATATTTATCAGCTTAAGTATAAAATATCAGCATAAAATCACTACATAGTTACCATAAGTAATGCATTTGTATGTGTGCAAAAGCAACTATATTTTCCAAAACAAAGAAAATTTAGAAAAATGAGTGATACTTTTTTTTTTACAATTTTGCAATTCCCTTTAATGCATTACTTAATGGAAGACAGATTACCATATCTATTTCCATATACAGTCACTAACAATACGTGGTTTTGATTGAAGCATATGAAGAAAATGTGATCTCACATAGATATGTGGTTTGGAGAAGAGAAGAAAATTTTAATAGCTTTTCAGAAATAGTGGATATTGTTTTTTAATACTACACAACTCAACAGTGAAAGTTTCATAAAAGCTTGAATGTGAAATTTTCATAGACTTTCTAATGTGAGCACATTTCATTATGTCATATCAAAAATTAGAATTTAGTGGTATCATTCCTAAATTCGTTAGGGAAGTTTTTAAGAACTGGGAAGATATCAAACTCATGGAAGTCAATACAATTTTCCAAGATTTTTATTTTTACTCGAAAGCTTGAATTTTTGTCATTGGCAAGAATAGTGTTGGCTGTTTTCCTTGAGGTGACAGTCTTATTTCATTCATTTTCAAGAAAAAAGCTTGTCAAGTACCAAAGTCTGAATAACCATAGCTTGTCAGTCAGTTGTTCTTTCAAGTAAAAATAGTGTTCTGTGAAAAATGTATCTGGTTTGTCTTGCAGCTCAGTCACTAGCTGCTTTTCCTAACTTGACAGGTAGAGAAGGAAGGTATTTGTGTACTTCCATTTGGTCATGCAACATAAAGCATATTTAAAATCTAGACCAAATCAGTGATCCAAATTTGTAAAATTAGTTTTTACTGCTTTACCTAGTACATTTAAAACAAAATAGCATTAAAATATTAAATGGGAAGCTACAAAGCCTAATCGTAGAGCATGGTGTTACTGTCGTGGGTTAGAAGAAGGCATCGGTAATTTTATCTATCAATAGTTCTAAGCTATCAATTAAATGTGAATATATGCCAACAAGTATGAAAAGGTTTTGATGTGTAGACTCCTACAGGAGGTCTTGTGAATCCCAGGGATCTGTGGTCCAACATTTGAGAACATGCTGCATGATCATCACAGACGTAATCAACAGACCAAGAATTTATCTGCAGGGAAACAATATATCTCAAACATTAATGCTTTAAACAAAAAGCATTTTTACCTCTCATAATTCTGGAGTTGATTCAGGTTAGAAAAGAGTCTCTTACTCTGGAGGTGGGGTCCTGAGTCATTGGTCTTCTTTCTACTCTTACTGTGCATGACTGACCGAAGTGGTGGGACCAGAAGACACAAGACTGACTGAGGATCCTTTCCTCTTAAACATTCCTGATTAGTTAATTTGGGCTTTCTCAGAGCATGGTGGTCTTTAGGTAATTAGTTGTTATGTGTAAAGTTTTGCTTTCCTCAGAGTCTGCTAAGACATAGGAAATGAGAGACTTAGTTCAGAAATTGTCATAATATCCTTTCTGTTGTAATTTATTGGTTAAAGCAATCATAAAAACACCCAGATTCAGTGGTAGGGAATATAGACCCACATCTTAGTGAAAGGAGGTGGGGTAATTTATGATCACTGCTATTTTACCATGAAGTGTATAACACTAAACAAGTTGGTACTTAGAATTGCCCAAATCTTACGACTCATTTTCCTTATCCATCAAATGGGATTGATAACAGATTCTATCTTATATGACGACCTCCACGAGCACTAAATGGCTTAATTATATAACCTCTAATACAGTGCTACTAAATAGTACAATTTATTGTGTTAAATATAGTCACTCATACTTTTTTAGTTTTTAATACCACTATTTCATAAGAGACAAAAACTATCCATTGATTCTATGGTTTTAATTCAGCTTTATGCTTCCAGAATTTTACTGAATTCAGATTCCTTGGAATTTAAATTTTTCTTCCTTTATGTGGTTATCATATTTGCATCAATTTTCTATTCTCGTTATTCCCATGGAAACACAGAGGACCGCAGGCTAGAAAACAGCCTTCTTTCCAGACTGCACTTCACTGTTGGTGACCTTGCATTGATATTTAATAGCAAGCGTGTCTCTAGTTATTGCTCACGTTGTGGGATGTGCTGCCTGCATTGTGGTCAGAATCATAAACCAATACGCATTTGTCAACTTGACCTTGGTGAAGACAGTGTGTCTGTGATGGCTCCCGCCCATTGGAGATATTCCTTGTAAGAATGTGCTTTTTAAAATTTGAATTTTGGGCCAAGGGTACAACTCAGTGGCATGGCATCAGTTTGGCAAGCATGAGATAGTGTGTTCAATTCCCAGGAACAGAACAAAAAATTCCAAAATCACCCAAAAAATAAGATTCTAATTTTTGTTCATTAATGTGCCATTTGATATGTGATGCCAAGATACTGCATCTTTCCAGCTTTTTCTGCTTTTTCACTTTTACTGTGGAGCTCCAAATGTAAAAAAAAAGGTCCTGAACTACATATGAAGAAGTTTGAAATGATGAGCTATTCTTTCCAAGTCCACAAATGTAGGAATGCCTTGTTAGGGTCTCACCTGCTAAATAAGTACATTTATTGGTAAATCTAAATGAAATCATCTCAATGTACAACAAACGAGCTACCTAACTGTGCAACTAAAGTGTTTGAAACTAAATTTACAATTAAGTTATAAGCATCTGAGGAGCCTATACAGAACAAAAGCACAGTCTACCCTTAAAATACACTTCAGTGTATTTTTTCCTTCATTAACCTTAGTAAATGGTGCAAATAGTCATAGCTCAGCAAGCACCATCCTTCCAGCTCTCACGCAACACATTCTGTATCTCCAAAGCAACACATGGCTTCTACTGACAAATTAACTTTCAATAGAATTTTGATGGAAATAGCATTTTATATGTTAATAGCACTGGTATCCCTAATTTACGATTTCCCTACTTTTAGGTAGTGAAAAGAAAACCAAAACCATTCAAGAAAACTTCCCATCAATTAAGTCACATTGTTTCCAGAACATATTATCTCATTTCCTTCTTGAGTCCCATGAGTTATAAAATCATCTTCTATTACTTGAAAAATCACTAAAAATCTTATATTTAGGTGCCAAACTTGTATTTAGAAATGATCTGCAGGCCTCCATCCTCTCCTGCCACCACCTCATAATCTGGACCCTTGAGTCTCTAATCAAGAGATTCCTCATATTCAGGAAGCTTCGAATTAGAATAATGGGTAATGAACATGAGCAGTTGAAAAACTTTTTGGACAAAATTGGTTCTGCTCTCCTAGTGGCTTGTGGTGGATTCAGTTATCTTCTAACAATGCCATTTGGTCTCCATTTAAAACAGTCACAGGGCTGCCGCTACTTGACTTGAAGACTTACTGTAAAGTTAGTGAAGTTAATCAAAACAATGTGGTCTCAGTAGAAGAATCAATGATCAGAGAATAAAAAAATAACTACTTAGCACGCTTTCTTCCAGTGTAGACTCCTACACAAGTGTACCACTTTGCTTTGATTCAACCTTATCTTTTTTGTTCTCTCTCCTAGGCTTGTAGTGGATCAGGTTGGTAAATTACGAAATCTTACTTTTTGGTAGGGGTCGGTGCTAGATCTCTAGGATTATGTAACCTCTTTTCTATTTCCCCAGAGCCTTGCACTTTCCTAGCTGTAACACACAATGCTGACATTGCTGTCTGCTTCTTGGTGCTCTTCATTGGCTAGTAAACTCCGTGAAAGTGAAGAGAGAGCATATGCTTGCTCAATGTTGTTTTGTTAGTATTTGTGCTTGGTATATGTGTTAACTGTGATTTAACAGATTATCTTGCCTGCATTTGGCCTTCACCTCTTCATGGTCTCTATTTATATACTTTGTTTCATTTTTCGCTGTAGGTGTTTAATTATTTCTTTCATGTGTGTGTCAGTGCGGCCTGACCCTAATTGAGTGAGACATTGTCTATTTAATCAATCTTTTTCCATGTCCAGAACAACATAGCTCCTCTACCTAGACTTTTAAATTCAGAATAAATTATTCTGGAATTAAATTCTTTTAAGATTAAGGATAGGAATAATAGAGTTCTTCATTTATGTTGTCTCACACTTTGTGTTTTCTACTCAGTAAATATTAAGTAGTATAAAATGTGGCTTCAGAGAAAATATTGACTAAAGATGCCACTGTGAGCCTGGGGATATAGCTCAGCGTTTGAGCATTTGCCTAGCATGTGTGAGGCCATGGGGTTTGATGCTCAGCGCCACAACAAAACAAAACAAAACAAAGATATTGGAGTAGCTAGTGAACCTGACATTGATAGTTCTAGAGGCATCATGCCTTGAATATGGGCATATTTGGTAGCAGCCAAATCTCAGCTTGAATGCTGGTCAGACCTCTGACTTCACCATGACAAATCTGGGTTTCTTGAATCTTTATTGTTTTCTTTTTTGGTTCTGGGAATTAAACTCAGGAACTTGTGTTTGCCAGGTAGTGCTTATATAACTGAGCTATGTCCCTGGCCCTTTCTGCATTTTTAAAGTGAGCTTGAAAAAAATTGAAGTCCTTGGGGGTCATATCAGGGATAGAGAGAAAAAAAATTTGGTAATACTGGCACATGGTATAGTGATTTTTGACAGTTGCATTAATATTTTCCTTCTGTCCAATTTATAGTTATATTTAAGATAAAGTACAGTTATTACATTCAGATATATATATATATATATATATATATATATATATATACATAGTAGTCACTGACTTATTGTAAAATAAGTCAGTGCAAAAGAGAGATATTGTTAAATAAATGTAAAAGTTTCCAGGACCTTAACATCCCGGACAAATAACTGTTATAGTAGACAACTGGTCTTTATGTTATGGTTTACAGATAGAGACCTTTGAACTGGACCTGAACGTCAGAGTCCTGCTTGTAGCTGGGTGGCAGCTAAGAAGTTCCATTCCGTCATGAGCTGTAGGAAATACTATTTAAGTAAAGTATGGTTGTTCACTTTAGAGTGCAGGATCTATCATTTTATTTTATAGCAGACAATTACTCCTACCATATACAATACAAGGTACAATATTTAACATTACAGAAGAAATCTTTGAAAATACATATGTCTATTTTTTTAAAAAAGCAGAATCACAATCATGTAAGTTAGAAACAAGTTCTTCTAACATCTCATTCTTGAACTCTATAATTGTATCTTTATGCTAATAAGCAAGTTCACCCCAAAATGATTTTATAAAAATCACACACCCAAAAAGTAACTTCACCGAAATACACAACTGTGTATGACATTTAGTTTTGGAAATATTTAAAAATAGTATCAGAGAAACTTGAAGAAATTCAGTTATTTTATTCCATATATGATAACTTCAAATTAACAAGTCATTGAATGAACATTTAAGGCTGGGTTGGCTTTTTGCAGGAAAATTACACACACACACACACACACACACACACACACACACACACACTGATTCATGTGCACCCTTTTTTGTGATTTTAGGAGGCCAAATTTATTTGTTTCAGTTACAGACACAACTGTATAATTACAGTTCTTTCCTTGAACAAGGCTGGGCTATAAGGATAACTGCAGCTCAAGGCAGATTTGAAAATCTTTTTGTAGGTAGGACTCGGAATTAGAAGGTGGAAGCCAGTGTTTTGAGCTTCCTTTTACTAAAATTCACGTTCTACAATGTGACTGCCCTCCCCTCACTTTTTACAATGTTAGCTTAGCGTGAATCTCCCCTAAGAGGAACATGAAGTTTAAGGTCTATTTTATGTAATATTTATCCATTGCTTGCTTATAATTCAGTTTTTTTCCTAGAAAACACTGGAGTGACATTATGTGATATGTTCCTCTATTTATGTGCTTGATTGTGGTCTCAGAAGCTAGAGCAATAAATGTCTCTGATACATAAATATCTATTTTTCTTCCCTTCTTTTTTCTTTCTCTTCCTTTTCTTTTATCTCTCTTCTTTTCCCCTTTCCTCCCTCCTTTTCTGTCTTTGCTTCCTTCTTTCCTTCCTACCTTTCTTCCCTCTTCTCTCTCTCCCTGTTCTGAAAAACAAAAACAAGAACAGCTACATTCAGAAGTAATCATTCATTTTTATTCATCATCTATATAAAAATACATTAGTAACTGGATTATGGTATATAGTTCATATTTACTGAACATTATACAAACTAAGACATTCACAATATTTTTGAATACAGATTTAAACAGAAAAATAAGATTTTTAAAATTCAATTCTGGAGTTCATTTTAAAAAGAACTATCTTGCAGTATTCAAATAATTCAAATATAAACTATATGTATGTTTATTTATTGAATTTATTAGCTATTTGCATTTATATGCTCCTTTTCCTGATCATATTATCAGATGAATAATACGGGAAGTTAGTATGAATTGAAGATGTTCTAACAGATTTTCTAGTCTAAGTAGTTGTGCTCTGAATTCAATACAGCTACAGAAAAGAGGAAGAAATGTTGTTTACACTTGCCTAGACAACTGCAATATAGAGAGTATTACTTAGTATAATAAGCTCACATTTTTAATTTTAATTACTTTTAAAATTCTAATTGAACTTATGTTCTGTTTTATACTATGGAGTGTATTTATTTAGAAAACAGAAGTTCCTTCTAAGTCCTAACATATTCTGTGTTTTTCTCTGTGTTTGAGCCATTTTTAAAAAGAGAAAATAGCACTTTAATAGCATAGTTATAATTACAAAGGATGTAAAATTTGAAATTAGACATGAATAAAGTGTATAATATTCAAGTTAGAAATCTACAGGCTTCTAAGGAAAGCATAAAAGCCAGAAAGATGCTCTGAACTTTTCAATTGTACCAGTAAGTGAAAGTTATTGAGATTTAAAGAAATTGAAATATTAATAAAGTCATATGGCACTATTTAAATCTATTTTAAACAGCATTTGGACCTATTCAAATTAATAGGTGATTGAAGAGTTCCTTGTGCTTAATGTCATCCTCTTGGGCTGTGCGTGCATAAAGGAAGCGCTGTTTGTACTCTTTTGCTCTTTCTTTCAGTACACACCATCACCGTGTCCGGAGCCGGCAGCTACCCTCTCTTGCTTCCAGCCAGCCACGCCTGCTTCTGCCTAAGGTGGAGGCGGGCCCTGTCTCCATGACAACCGCGTGTCCACTGGAAACCCAAGATCTGAGCGCGATGAGCGAGCGTTTCCGGGAAAATCCCGCTCCAGTCCTCCTTTTTCCAGAGCTATTTGTTAAATTATGTGTGCATTTCCCAATGCGGTGACGTTTTGTATAATTCTGTTAGCCCCCAAATCTACACACCCCAAATTATTTCCCAAGCTATAAAAGCACCTCACAAGGATTCTTCTAGTCTCTGGCATATAGTTTTACATCGCTTCTCCCTATTATGTTTTCTTTCACTTCTTTCTAGTTTTCCAGTTCACTGAGATGATTCAAATATTAATCACCACTGGAAAGATAAAAGCTCTTTTATCTTGGTAATACTGTCGTGATGCATTATGAATATGTGCAGTAAAACTACCTTTGCTGTGCTTTAGCAATCTTATTGGTATATTTGAAATTGTAACATAAAAAAATCTGTTTTGCCATTTGATAAACAATGTAATTGATTAATTCATTAGAGATAAGGAACTGATTTATGATTGTCACATTCTAAGCAATATTTTACACATTCTTATTGTTTTTAAAGGTAAACTCTTCCCAGAACATGAATATTTTTGTCTCCTAACTGCCTCTACTAATGGTTACGGGCTAGCATAGTTCTTTGCCTCAGCTCTACCTTCTTTCACGGCAGTCTCTCCTTCAACTACAATTCTCAACCAAATGAAAGACAATTTGTATCACCAGTATTTAGCCTCACCTTCCTAATGTGTGGTGGCTTAGAGAATTTAGATAACCTGAAACTACATCTCCCAGAAGTCTCTGTCTCCCAGAAGTCTCTGTTAAGCTTTGGCTTAACTTTGTCTTTGGAAGAATGGCAGAAAACATCCTTTGTAGACCTGAGGCAGGATTTCAGCTGGCTCAGGCAGTAAGCCCGGTGGTGCTTGCTGTCGCTGATCTGTACTAGGGCCCTGTCTGCTTCTCTAGCCCCCACCATGCTCCTCCCTCACCTTCTCCAAGCTGATATTAAGCTCCATGTGGCAGCGGTTAGCTTTCTTTTGCTAGTCACATACTTTTTTGGAGTCTTTCTTTTGGCTTCTCTAAATCCTATCCAGATGCATATGCAAGAGAAATGTGAATAAATTCAAAAAGAAAAACAGGAAACTGTACATTTATACAGGAGATTTTTGTGTACATTTACCTGTGGTATAAGTAGGTAAAGAGTAAATTCAGAGATGACTAGACATTAACTATGTCTACTATCTCTTCACTATTTGAGAACAGACATTTTTTTCAAACATGTATGGAATATTTACTGGAAAAGACTATCTGCCATCTATATAAACAGGTTAGGTTTTATTCTTTGCAATAGGATTAAACTAGCAGTTAATGACATGAAAATTTAGTGGAAGGTCCTGATGTGTTTGAAAGCTGAGCTATGTTTCCAAATAACTTACAAGTCAAAGAAAAATCACAATTAAAATAGTTTGGAAAAAAGAACGAATAAAAATAGCATATATAAAACTTATAGAATATGACAGAAACTATGTTTTGAGGAAAATTTATGTTCATAAAAGCATGTATTCAAGGCTAAATATATGATCTATTTTTTATCTCATAGACAAAAAATAAAAAAATTAAACCAACAGAAAATAGGAACAAACAGAAAAATTTAATAAATTAGGAAACAAATTTGTAATTAAGAAATCCAGCAAAACATAAAGTTCATTCTTTTAAAAAGACTAAGGTGAAAAATCCCTCTCAAGGTTGACAAAAACACAAGGAAGAGGAGATACAATAAATTGTATTAGTGGAAATATGCAATTATTATGCTTTCTATGATAGTAATAAAAATAAACAGGTATTTATGTCTATAATTGCATTTTGGGAAATCTAGGATTTTTGTTTCTTTGGTACATTCTGAAGATTCAGCAAGGAAGACATCAGATAATGACTTTGAGAGTGTGGTAGAAGGCATCACAGAACTCAAGGTTTATCCAGAAAAATCTCAGATAATGAATCTTCCCCACTTCAATTTGGTCAATAAAAGTAGACATACATTTACATAAACGTTGTGATGCCTCTTGGTTAGCATAAATATACTTGCATCTTATTGTGTGTTTTGTTTACTATGACTGTAAATAAGCCAAGACATTACTAATTGTTTTATCAGGGATGGCAACCAGTCTCTCTCTCCTCTACCATGAAGCAAGAATCTGTAATAATAGACAAATCAAAAATAATTAGCCAAGTTTCCAAAGTTAGTCAGAGTACCATTTAAATACAATGGGAAAATATAGGTGAGGGAAAAGGGAAAAAGGGAACTACAAGTAAAACCTGCAAACAAGTTAACAAAACAAATGTATTAAGATCTTACTTATGGATAATTATCCTTAAATGTAAATACATTACTATTTTCTAATAAACTCATTTCTTTTTTAAGACCATGCATAAACTATAACGAGGGATGAAATAAGATATTTCATGCAGATAGAATCTAAAAGAAAGTAGGAATATGCAGAGTTAGATAAAGATAGGCTTTAAATCACAAGCAGTAAAAAACAAGGAAGATCATTATGTCATAAAAAGGGGATCAATTTGGCAAGATAAAATAACAATTTTAAAATATTTGTACTGTCATTAGAACACTGAAATGTATAAAGCAAATATTGGTAGAAAGAGAGGGAGAGACACTACTGTATGACTAGGTAGGGGCATAACTGCCTACATTCTGCCTACAGCAATGATGGACACATCATCCAGACAGAAAATCAACAAAAATCATATTGCATCCCACTCCAAGTGGCACCAACACACTACTGTAGACTATTCTATTGTAAAGCTGATGCACACAATGCTCCTTATCAGCATATGGATTATAAAGAAGAGATAATATGTGAAGCCATAGATCAAATCTCAACAAATTTTAATAAAGAAACCAAGTAATTTTCTGTTCACATGCAAAAACAAGCAAATTAGAAATGAAGGACAAAAGAACTTTGGAAACTTAAAAATGCATAGAACATTTTTTTTTTGTGTGTGAAGAACCAGTAGATCAATGATGGAGTCAAGAATGATGTTAAAATGTTTCTAGAAATCAATGAAAATGGAGATAAAACATATCAAAACTCAGGGGTAAAACAAACAATGGTAAGGGGACTTTTACCCTTATACCAAAATAGTACAAAGCTCTCAAGAAAACAATTGATCACCATGTTTCAAGACTAGAAAAATAAGAGAAACAAAAACCAAAACTGGAAGGAAAAAATAGTAGAGATTAGTGAGAAATAAACTGAATACGCACTAAAAATAAAAAAATCTGGGCCAGGGAATTAGCTCAGTGGTGTAGATGCTTTCCTGGCAAGCTCAAGGTCATGAGTTTGATCCCTGCTACACACACACACACAAAAGAAAATCAACAAAATGAACTGGTGTTTTGCAAAGACGAAATTGACAAATCTTTAGCTAGACTAAGAAAAAGAGAGACTCAAAAATTAGAAATGGAAAAGGAAACGTTGCAACTAATGCCACAGACATATGAAGGAGATTATTATAAACAATTTTGCACCAACAAATTTGATAACCTAAAAGCAATGGACAAATTCCTGGTTACATGTACATTACCAAAGTTATGTCATGATGAAATAAAGTGCCTAAAGAGAGAAATGATGAATATTAGTTAGTAATAAAAGATCTCTCATAAAAAAGAGACCTGAAACAAGTGACTTTATTATTGAATTCTACTAAATATTGAAAGAAAGACTATCATTAATTTTTCTTTATTCCAAAACATTGAAGAGAAAGAAATTCTTTGTAGCTACTTTTATGAAGCCAAGATTACTCAGGACCAACACTAGACAAGAAACTAGACATGCAAAAACAAGCTACAGGTCAATAACGTTAATATGTGTAGATGCAAATGTCTTCAAGAAAATACTATCAAACTGCATCTATTGGGCAAAGGTTGTGCATAAGCTCTCTTACACACTCAGTTATTTCACTATTGGATCTGAATATGACACATGGAAAGTACTACCCCATTTCATGAAAATTGAATTTTTGGCCTCATTTTCAGCTAGGAAAAAGAGGCTTGAAGCTTTCCTCTCTGATAGGCCAAAGGAAGCACAACATTGGATACATGCGGAGTCCTGCTAGACTACATTTTTTTTTTTTTTTGTCTTTTTCCTTTTTATCAGTACCGGGGATTGAATAGACTGCATTTTTTTATCATTGCCTCCTAAAAGTCTTCCTTGGGTCAGAACCATTTCTTATTCAATTAGTATTTGATTATGGCTTGTGTTTAAACCCTTTTATGAGTGAACCTTTCATCCTTCGTTGATGGATCTGGGGAAAAAGCTTATGAAGTGCTTTCATGTGTGACTCATATATAATAAAATAGTTGTTATGTAGAATCAGTGGAAACCCTGATATTTTTCCTGCAAACTATATAGTCTCATGTGGGGATGATGGGTGATAGTGACACATGAAGTGTGTAGTTTATGTCTAGTCTACTTTGTAATATCAATTTGGTAGTTGTCTCTGCAGAAAACCATACTTCACCAAGATAGGACATTGGAAATGGAAGCAGGCTTTGCAGTGCATTTGTGGTAATCTCAAGGTATTTCACCTTGATCTTCATGCAGAATACAGAGAGATTTAAAGGTATCTGAAACGTACTTTCAAGGCCACCGTGACTTGCAATTGTAAGTAATTGATCCTCATGTAGCACCAACAAAATAGACTCATCTGCCTTATTCACAAATGGATCACAGATACCTTCCTTCCCAGTTCAGGAGTTGTGGTTGGGAAGTGATGTTCAAATTCTTTCTGGAAGCTGAGATAGATGACAGTGTACTAGCTGGGAGAAAGAAGTCCTGACTCAGCCTCTTTCAAAATCTTGACTAATGTTAGAAACATATCAAAAATCCCAGTTCATTCTTCCGCTTCATAGTTCCATTTTGGAACTAAAACACAGTTGTCATTTACTTCAGGGGAGTTTGAGGGACACTGAATATGTCACACAAGTAAGGAACTTTTGTGACCCATTCTATGCCAATGAAATGTGCTGCTTGCAGAGATTGCTTTTCTAAAAGATAGTCTTTGGAGTGGCTCTCATAGCTCAAAAACTCTGACCAGTGACCTGGTTTAGAAAGCCATCTATTTTCTGCATATAAGAGAAGCTATGTGCGTCTTGTGTTCCTCTCCTTACAGAGCTGCATGAACAGATGTGACTAAGGGCATGTACTTCAATGTGGTTGAAAAATTCTTTAAATTTTGTTTTAGAGAAAATAAAACCAAGCAAAATAAAATAATAAAGTCAATCAAAACAAATGTGGCACAGGATTTCAAAACCAGATATTAGGAAATCAAGAATGGTTACCATGCCTCTTTTGTCTTCAAAATAGTTGTCAATACCTTCAGACATAATAAAATCAGACAAAACAGAACAGAACAGAACCAATGAAACAAAGCAATGGATGCAATACAGGACATCAAAGCAAGATAATAGTAAATCCAAAATGACTAGATGATACATCTTGTTATCTTTGAAATAGCTGTCCATGCCATCAGATACAGCAAAATCAAACAAGATAAAAATAGAATAAAATCCAATGAAATAAAACAATGAAAATGATATAGGACTTTAAAACAAGATAATAGGTAATTAACAATGGCTACCACCTTCAGAAGGAGATCTCTCCATATATGCTACATTGTGTACTGTTATCCTCTGAATAGATGATCAGACTACTAGTCTTAAGCCTGCAAAATTAGTGAAACATTATATTCTACAAGCATTAAGTTGTATTTTACCTCATTAGTTATTATTACAGCCTATGCTTCTCTGAATCAGCTGGTCACTTACACGGGGTCGGGAAGAGGAACACTGGCTCTTCTTGACTCCCTGCCCATGTGGAGAAGGGGCTGGCATCTGGCTCTCCCCTAGTCAGCCCGTGTGTGGCGCTGACTCACAGGAAGTCTTAGCTTCTTGTTGACTTCTTGCAAATGGTACCAACTCACTGGAGAGGGCTGGTGTCTGGCTCTTCCCAAGTCAGCCTGTATATGGCTGAAGATTTTAATTATATCTTGCAAAACATTAGTTCAGGTGATACATCTAAGCTAGCCACTGTTTCTCTTTGAATGACATGGTGCACAGCTTCACATTCAGAAGTGATCTCTTTAACCGAGTAGTGAAACAAAAAAGTCATTCAGTAATGGCAGCTGTTTCATAAATGGCGGACTGACACAAAATGGTAAATTCAGTTTTTCTGTTATACTGCATATAGAATTATTCAAACACTTGTTCAGTTCTATAGCTGTGGTGTGGTTACAACAAAAGAGCACATAACATATTCTCATACACATCTTCTCAAAATACTAGTGCATAAAAAGCATTATTGCCTAGTTGTTAGTGTTAGCAGATTCTTCAACCTGGATTAAATACCATGGTGATCCTTTTGAATAATTGAACCTCGATATTCTCTGCTATTTCATCAATCCATTTAGTTTTATTACAGTGTTAGGAACATGTGCCAACTTTTGAACTGAGTCTGTCTTAAAGGTTCATGATCAATGACCCTAGCAGAAGGCAGGACCAACATTCATGAATAGTTAAAGGGTCCTTACCATTAGCCATTATGAGTGATGCTCACAGTGCTAACACATGTGATGGAGTGATGGCCTTCAATAATTGCTAGTGCTATTTGTGTTCATATGTTTTTCTTTTGATAAGCTCCAAAGGCTTTGTTTTAATGCATGGTAATTGGTATCCATGTGTGAAAGCAATTTTGAAAGTTTCATGGCTTTGTTGGGTACTGTGTGAGCAGTCAACTTTTAATTTAAGTATAAATTTTGACATTTTCTGTCGAATGGAGATTTCTTTTTGTTAATAGTCTTCTGCTTTTTCATCATTGGGTCTTACCCTTTTCAAAGAAACACTCTAGTGATGTTTGCTTTTGATTTCTTTGAATTAGGATTAGCCTATGGGTTTATCAAATGTGCACTACAGAAAAGAGAAACAGAAGTAGCAAATTAAATCATGAGTATATCAGATTCTGAATTAAAGCCTGCCACCGGATGAAGTTGTATAATTCAAGTACAGTAACTCATTACCATTATAAATCCTGTCACCCAATGCAGTTTAGTTGTTATTTGTCACTCACTGAAATTATTTTGATATGAATCTGCAAGAAATTTATTATGGGAATTGTGCAGTTAAACCTCTTTGTTAATGTTAATCTGTACTGCAGCTACTCCTTAGTGCTAACATCATGGCTCAGCTCCACTTCGTATTATTCAGCATTAGATTCTCATAAGGAGCACATCCTGTATCCTTCATATGCATAGTTCACACTAAGATTTGTAGTGCTGAGAGAATCTAATGCCACTGCTAATATGAAAGGAAGCACACCTCAGGCAGTAATGCAAGTGATGGAGGCTTGTATAAATACAGATGAAGCTTCAGTTGCTTTCCCACTGTCACCACTTTCTGCTTCTCCTGATTCCTCACAGGGCACGTACTGTTACTGGTTCATAGCTAGAGTTGGGAACTGCCATCTTAAGAAAGTTGTATTTTGATAAGGTCTTACAGTAATCTGTTCGTAGGTAGATCTGACACATACACCACTATTTTGAGATGAGAAAATTAGAAGTGAATTTTTAAAACTTCAAATACATTTTTAAAACATTGCATTCCTGCTTTAATTACTTTCAACTCAGATAACATAGTTTGTGCTGTATGATTTTAACTCCTTGAGTTTTTAATGTTTACTTTTGACCTACCATGTAATGCATTTTAAAAATATGACATGTATATTTTAAATAAAACCACTGAGCTTTTCCAATTGTTTCAATGTTCTTTATATGTTTAATAGAGGGGGTCTCAGTCCCCGGGCCATGAGTTGGTATTAGTCTATGGCTCTTTAGGAACAAGAATAAGCAGGTAAGTATTGGGCAAGCAAGCAAGTGAGCAAAGCTTCATCCCAGCTCACAGTCACCCTGCATCATTTGCACTGCTGCCTGAGCTCATTAGATTCTTACAGGAGTCCGAATCATACTGTGAACTGGGCATGCTAGGTCACATGCCTCAATGCAAATCTAATCCCAAAAGTGTCTCCTCATACTTGTATATGGAAAATTTATGTTCCTCAAACTTATCCCTTATACTAAAAATGCGGGGGACTGCTAGTCTAATAAATAAAGTTGTTAACTGCAATGTTCAATGCTTACACATACTTTTATGTTTCTCTGCACAAGCTATCCAAGTTGTAGGAAAGCATATTGGAAACTTTTATTTCGAGTAGATTTGTCTGTTTGTGTATGTGTGTGTGATTCATTATATTTTTTGCTTTATATATTTTAAAAATGACCTTAGTAGATGCATTCAAAATGTATGATGATTTAAATAAAAAAATTGTTACAGTAAAAAACATTGTCATTAATGTCCCTCATAAATTTCCCATTTCAAACACATTTATCTCATTGTTCTTGCCACTTTTTGAAGTAGTTCTCAGGGTTCTCTTTTGTGACTGTTTTTATAAAGGTTATTAGTTTTAGGCTAATGCTGCTGCAATGTGCCACTCAGAAAGTGAGGCTCACAAAAACATCATGACATATCCGTATCTATTTTCCTCACCAGGTCTGCCATAATGCAACTTCAGATTCTTCTTCAAAGTCAAAATGACGAGGAGAAGTCAATGTTCTGAACACGTACAGGAGTTTGAGGCAGTCGTGACAGTGAAACTAGAAAAATGATTTCTAGAACCATTTAAAAAAGTGGTAAGAATGATGACATAGGTACTTAAAGGAAAAGGAAATATTTTGAGGTGGATAATTCCATTTCATCTTTTACTATAATAATTTTGAATTTAAATATTTATTATGTTTTTAGACCACACCTCATTTCTTCATCTGCTTAATGTTAACCTTTCTGTATTTTTATATACTGAGTTTATTAATTGGATATGGCTGGGTTGTAAAAATCACAACCAACATTTTATAGTGATGTTCAGACTTACACACCTTGTAGGTGCTGTTAAATTCTGATGTTCAGTAAAGAGGTGTATTGAATTCATTTTTTATATATAATGCTTTCAATATACAGGTTTATTGGAATGTAAAGTCATCATAAGTTGAGAACCAGCTATATTTTGATTTCTGGTAATTAAGGATTTGTTTCTGCAATATCACTAATGCGATAGTATTACATTAGCTGTGTTCTGGAATTGTTCTCCAGCATGTATCATTTTTACAGAATACAGTGGGATTTTTCCTCTGTGACTGAGCAAATAGTTACCTTGGATATCAAACAGTATCATGGAGTGAAAAAAAGATTGGCTATGGAACTAGATTTCCTGTGTTAGTATTTTTGTTCTGGTTCTTCTCATTAGTATACCCTTGAAAAAATTAAAGATACTCACTGGGTTTCAGTTTCTTCATGGTTCTTATCTGTATGGGGATAATGTGTGTATTACCATGCAAAGTATTTGATGACTGATTAGATCACAGTGGGCACTTATTTTATGCTGGCTATTTAAATTTCTACCAGGTTATTCTACTTTGTGTATTTTATTTTATTGTGTATTTTATCTCTTCCACCTCATGCTTTCGAATTTATTTACTATCAGACTCTCTCTACTGGATACCCCTAAATATTCTCCCTGTACTAGATTTTAACATCTTTATTCCATTTCTCCCATTCACTATTTTATTGAGCACTTGCAGCAAAGTATCAGTTAATATTTTCATCATCTGCTGGCATAATACAAAGAGCTTGGAATTTTGAACTTCAAGAATGTACCTCTCTGCTGACGGCAAAATATTTATTCTTTTAGCCCTGTCAGTTTTAGCAGAAAAGTTAAAATTATTACTGCTTTAAGCCATAATTACTTGTACACATTATCATTTAAATTCAGGTTCAATCTTTTTTTCCCAATTTTCATTCTGTGTTTAGAACTTTCTGTGGAAATAATTTTCATTTTCCTTAAGTACATCTCCTGATGTATATATCTTTTGTGGGAAGATATTATTTATAAAATATTTTGTTTAAAATTTTATCTAAATGTCTTTATTCATTATGGTCTAATTCAGTTTGTGATCAGAATCATAAAAAGAAAAGTTTGTGAATCAAGGCATCACTGTGTTTTATCTTTGAAAACTGTGGGTGCGGAACTGTGTTTTCTTACTTTCCTTTGTTGATTTCATGCTTCTTGTATCTTGTGAAAACCTTTAAGTCTGTGTGGATGTGTGTTCTCTCAGGAATGATTTCACTTTGTGTCTACCAGGAGCCCAGTGGTCACTTGGTCCACTTCGAATTTTCGACCTGCAATATTTTGTAGCAGACTAATAATGTAAAGATAGGCCACAAGTCTAGCTGATGTGAGTATGTAGGATTATAATTAACAGACACTATGTACATAAACCTAGAATTAAGGTAAGATGGAAAAGTTTGTTGCTAGATTTCCTGTATGGCTCTAAAATTTGATATTTCAAAAAAAATGTTTCTATTAAGGTGTAGTCTTTCATGGCTTCTGAATTCATGGAGGATTAACTCACACCTGGATTCAAGCCTTTGTCATTTATTCCCTGAAAGAAGGAAACCAAAAGTGAGCTAGATCCGTAGACCCAGAACCCAGTAAAGCAGCTTCTGGCTTTGTTGTTCACTTACCTTCTCCACCAGAAATTCTCTTGTTTTCTTGGGAGTCCTTCTGTGCATGAAGATGATATTTAAAAATCTTTTCTTTTCCATTGTTAGATACTTTATGATGGGAAGATTTTATGGTAAATGTTTCTCTATAGATGGATAGGTACATCCACCAAACTAAATTCTAAAGTGGTTAGTGCATTACCAGCATACCTGTAAATTTCTAAAGTGAAGAATATCTGTGTGACTTAGGTACTGAAATGAAAGTTAACTTATGTGTATATTTGTGAGATATATTTCAAACTGAGGACAAGTAAATAAAACTATATTTCACTTTTGGAATCAGTGCAGGTAAAATTCTTTGCTGTTGTTTCTGTGGGGTTAGAGATATGACTTCTAAGACACAAAGTACAGAGTATTCTCAAGACATTTGTGTCTTTCAACTGATTGTAAAGATGCATCACCTGAATAGTGATGAAAATAAATTTGAGAGTCATTCTCTGTGAAGGCTGAAAAAAATTTATTGGCACTTTTGTTGGTAATGAAACACTTTCAAATGTTTCTGCAAGAATCACCTCTACGAGCTACACGTCAGAATACTGACATTTGCATAACTGCTACTCATTGTTGGTGACAGAAAGAGGGGTGAGAACAATTAATGGGACATATTCCATGTTTTACACATACCATTCTGTATTAGAATAGAAAGGTGTACATACAGATAAATACAGCACAGTATGATAAACACTGTCACACATGCATATTAAGCATACTGAGAGGAAATGATGTACTCTGCCTAAAGACATTTGAGGAAACTTCCTGAAAGATGATGACACCTGAGCTGATCATAGAATGACAATTGTTTACTATGAGAGAGAGAGAGAGAGAGAGAGAGAGAGAGAGAGAAGAAGAAGAAGAAGAAGAAGAAGAAGAAGAAGAAGAAGAAGAAGAAGAAGAAGAAGAAAAGAGGGGAGGGGAGATGGAGGGAGTTAAGGAGGAAGAGAGAGCAGTGCAGAGAATGGAGAGGAGGGAGAAGAGAGAGGGGACAGGGAGCAGGGGGGGAAGTTTTCCAGGCAAAGAGACTAACAGTGCAGAAGCTGAAGAGGCAACTGAAAGACTTCATAATTGGAGGTTATAGAGGTTGTGAATGTAGTGGGGAGATGATAGTGGGATAGATGAAGGGCAGACTGTGCAGGGCATTCTTTATTTCATAATGAGAAGGGAGGACTGATTCTTTGTTCAGTGGTGCTGTCAGGCTTAGAGGCTTTTATATCTATGCTTCCATATGCTGATAGGCAGAATTAGGGGGAACTGTAAGACTCTGGAGAGCAGACATGAAAAGGGTAATAATGCAGAAAAAGAACCCACAAGAATTAATAATTATCTAAATTTGGATGTACTAAATATTAATTATGGTTTTCTGTAACAGAATTAAGCATTATAGATGTTATTATCAGAGAATTGTGTATATTATTTGTTCATTTATAAAAATGGTGCTTTAGGGAATATGACTCAACCCTAACTTCTTGGATTATTGTGACCATTGTTATTAAAGTCAAATAGATATGTGTGTAGTTTGATACAAATTTTCAAATGATTAATGACTTACTGGGTTTGAGATACTTTATTATATATCAGGTATTGCCTTTTATAGATCCATAACAACATGGATAAAATAGCCATCATTTCAATCATTTGAAGTGTCCTTCAGTTCTGTGGTTATAAAATATTTGAGGATAAGAAGATTTTCTCTAATGGTGTTAAAGCCAGACCAAAAGTTATGTCTATCTGTTAAATATTTTCTGAGTTATGCTTTAAAACACATCTATGGTACACATTTTTCTCATTAAATATTGTTGTTATAGCAAAAATTGCTCACTTTGAATAGGCAATTTGATTTTGAACATATACTAAAGACATACAACAAACAACATTCCCAATAATGGAGGAGGAATCTAAGGCGGACAAGAATTTTATTTTCCTAAATTACAAGGATAATTTGATGAGAAAAAAAAATGAAACTGAAAAGCTAAGTTTCAGGATTCTTGACTCAACCTTTTTACATTTACATAAAAATGGTCAACACTATCTACGTATAATTGGTACTAAGTGGTTTGAAATGCACAAAATGGTTCTCATGTTACTTTACAGAGTCCTAACTACTTGAAAATTAAGATGCATACATTTATATAGCTATTGTCTTTTGGCTACAATATTTGAAACCAACAATATCCAGCTTTGTTTTTGCACAATTTTTTGAAACTAAAGAACAACCACTTAATTTCACTTATTGGTGAAATTCAGATTCTTTAATTTATAGCATTGTTATTTATATGGCAAACTTAATTGTCTCTATCTTTTGTTCTTCAAGTCAGAATTCTATTATGAAGTGTATTAATAGAAAAAATTTTTTCATGGAAGAAGTTATTTTAAAAATCTAGCAAATTATATCAGTAACTATATTCTGAGTAACAGTCTTTAGCTAAAGCAGTATATTTAAAAATTATTCTATGTTTTCTACTAAAGTCTATTCTATTTTGAAAGATGATGATTTAGATATAATGCATACTAATAGGTTGCTTGATTGATGATTATATAATAACATGCATAAAAAGGCTAAAAGTTTTGCAAAGCATTATTGGTTTCTGTGTTGTCAATGAGACCCATAAATTGATTTGAGCATAAAGAAACCAATTAATTTCAATTAGTCACTTCATACAACGTATTTTGGTGAAATTATGAAATACATATTTAGATCCAAGTAAACCTAAAAATATGCATTATGACTTTGTTGACAATAAAATTTGATTTTGACCTGGCATAAAATTAAAACAGCATATGTTTTTAATCCTTGTATTATTAATACCTTATGTGTAAATAAGAGTTCATACAGCACATTTATATAATAAGAATGCAACCTTTGTTAGTGACCAGGAAATTAAGAGATGCCATTGACTAATTGAGAGGAGTTGGGATTAGAATGCTTATAGCCAAACAATTAATTAAAATTGGCAGCCACTGTAAGAGGCTACTACTATTATAATCAAACATGAAAGATGGAGCATATGGTCTTGATCTTTTGCACACATTAAAGTTCACAAACACTTCTTTTAATTAGTCTTTATTCTGAGCAACTTCTTGCTAGATCATGTGAACTTTTATGTACACAAACATAAGATCAAGTATGTTTCATCAATTATATTTGTTAAATTTCCAACAATAAAAAGTCAGAGGCCAGCAAATGAAATACAATAAAAATGAAATATTTATTCTTTTGGCTCAATAATGAAGTAGCTCACCATTCCTTTTAGTAATAGCAATTCCCTGCATGCAGATCATCAATACACTACAATAAATAGTTTATAATAGGAATTAACATTAAACTTTTGGTTTGTGTGAAAAAACAAAAATTTGTGTCATGTTAGGTAATTGCACAACTTTGCTACTTTGTTCATGGCTAAAAAGGACAAAGTCCATGTCATATTTTTAATAGCTTTAGTGCAGCAGGAGTTAAAAAAATAAGCCTAGTTTGCATATGCAAATGCTACAAAAGTTGAGTTAAAAAAAAACAAACTTCTATGAATGACAGGTTATTTTGAGGCAACTATTGTTGATACAAAATGGTTTAAGTTTGAGTCTTTAACCAATGTATTTCCTATTAGAATGCTAGAAAATATATTATAACAAAGAAATCCACAAAACCCATTGTCTAAATTTTATTTTAGGAAATTATCTGTTGAAAATTCTTATGGATTCAAAAGTTTGGAATTGTGATTAAAAATAAGCAAAAACATAAAGTAAAATAAATTGCCATGTCATCAACCTGAAAATAATTTTCTTATGTACAAAATGCTGACAAATAAAATTGATCATATCTTTACACTATTTATATTTTAACAAGGTTTGGACATATTTTTAGCAAAATATGAAGTAAAGGTTTTGATAGTAGTCTGTACATGGTGTATTTCCTTGAAATCAAGAAAGACACCATATGGTCCTCAAGTTGAATTTAAAATGCAGAAGTAAAGGTGTTTTTAAAGAACTTCAAACTATTCTGATGGACACACAGACATAAAGTTGGTTGAATTCATTCTACCACCAATATGTTACTTCTAACAAAGACTTGTGAAGAATGGATTGAATAAAATATAGCAGCATAGGCAATATTAACATGCATTAGTGATAGCCTTCAAACTATTTATGTATAAGAATGATACAGGATACATCCCTGCTGGAAGCTCGCAAAAGACATATACACTGTGGTACATATTTGATTTAATTGAAGTTGTTACTAGGACAAATAATATATATGTGTATATATATATATATATATATATATATATATAATTTGTCCAAACATGCACCACAGAATAAAGTAATTATTTACATAACAGAGGGTATTTAATTGACATAAACTTTCAGCTTTGCTGAGAGCAGAAAATGGCAAAGCAATACTGTAGCAGAATGTGGAACAACTATTCTAAATTGATAACTTTAGATATACTTTTCTAGAACAGATTTATTAGATTATTTTTTTGGAAAGCATTTAACCAAAATTAAATATAGAGCTTTGGAACTTAGAATAAACTTTGCATTTGCTGAAACAGAATACTTTGCATAAAAATAATCCTTTAAATATTAGAGGAGACTTTACAGGCACATAACTGTTCAGATATAAACAAACATAATAGACTAAACACTTTTAAAATTAAAGCCATTTAGAAAATGGAAGTATTTGAAATTGTTAATGTTAGAATTTTTCTGATTTTGTGCATGAATTTCGTCTCTCTGGCATAATATTTTTGTCAGATTATTTTAGAGATTTATGGAGTAGGAATACTGGGATCTAATATACTTTTCCCATAACATAATCTTCATTACAAAAATAGTGGCGCAGTAATATGAATAACCTATGAATTAGGGATCAGAGAAATTCACTAGAAGAAATTTTGTAAAAATATGGCAGATATGGAAGTTAAAAATAGGGTGGATGGGAGTATTGTACTAAAGGTGTTTGGTGTAGTTACAATGATCACTTAGCACAACTATTCTTATAGTCTAGGTAGTCATTAAGTTCTCCTCAGCAGTGTCAGCTGGTAATGAGAGCAGCAACCTCTTGTCAGTGTTCATACCCTGTTTCACAGAGTTGCAGTGACAGAGAGGTCACTGTCTGGTATAGGCACTGACCATGAGTATTTGTTGAAACAGTCAGTTTGGCATGGGTCTCCTCTGGGAGTCCAGATGACACATTTACCTTCATAGGCTGTAAACAATTGATTACAAAGATCTTTCTTTGCTTCTTTTTACTTTTGATTTTCTCTGACCTCTTTTCCTTTGCTTTCTTTTTCTGGCTTGTCTTTTTCAAACTTTTCCTTGTCTGGTTTTGTTACACTATCATAAGAAGGAGGAGAGGTGGTAGAGGAACTGCCATCTGTTTTTTCTGGGGTAGAATTCCCATTTAACTTGTCAATAACCATATCATCTTTGATAGGTAAGTCAATCCTTCCTTTGATTGTCTCTTTGTCATATTTACTTGATATGTTTTTTAACCTTTGCTTCAAAAGATAACATCTGAAATTACGCTGAATGATAGCAGCAGACACCTCCTCCTGTTTGCGTTTCAAAGTGGTTGTAATGGGCTCATAGGAGACTTTGGAAGGATTTGATGCCATGAATCGGTCTTCCATTTGTATTCGCAGGGCATCCATCTCTCCACTCTCACCCAAAACCCGCTTTGTAAAAGCAAATAAGATGTCCAGGCAGTGGATCCGATCTCCGCTGACCATGGGTAGGTCCATGGCAATGAGCTGGACTTTGTTTGGTTTTGCTATGAGAAGAGGAGGATCTAGGGCAGCTGCAAAATCAGACAGCTTGCAAAATTCTATGAACTGAGTTGCATCAGGGTCAAACTTCTCCCACACCTCATAGAACATCTCGAAGTCATCCTCACTCAGAGGCTCTGCACTTTCTTCAGTGGCAACACTGAAGTTCTCAAGGATGACAGCGATGTACATGTTCACCACCACCAGGAAGGAAATGATGATGTAGCTGACAAAAAAGAAAATCCCAACAGATGGGTTCCCACAGTCACCCTTCACTGAGCTTCCAGGGTGGATTGCATCAGGGTCGCAGTCTGGTGGTGCACTGTTGAGAATGGGAGCAAGCAGTCCGTCCCAGCCGGCAGAGGTGGTAATTTGGAACAGGCAGATCATGCTGTTGCCAAAGGTCTCAAAGTTGAACATGTCATCAATTCCAGCTTCCTTTTTAACATAGGCAAAGTTGGACATTCCAAAGATGGCGTAGATGAACATGACCAGGAAGAGCAGGAGGCCGATGTTAAACAAGGCAGGAAGGGACATCATCAAAGCAAAGAGCAGCGTGCGGATCCCCTTGGCTCCTTTGATCAGGCGAAGGATTCTGCCTATCCTGGCCAGACGGATCACTCGGAACAGGGTAGGGGACACGAAATACTTCTCTATCATCTCAGCAAGAAACATTCCTGTGGAATAATATAGAACACAGTTGAACTGTAAACACACTATCTTGCGCTTATAGGAATACTTCATCTGTGAATGGTCCATGAAAAAGACTTGTTTTTAGTATAAACCTTTACTAAATATTTGCATACATTCTGGACTATTGGATTAAAGATTAATGAGTTTTGGTCAATGAACGTATCATTACATAAGCCAATATAGACTTTGCAAAGTCCAACTAATCTCAGCTATTGGCATGACAATTTAAAATTATATACTCCACTTGCTATGAAATGTGGCAGTGACAAAGATTATTTCTGAAACATGAATACACTGTCTTGTATTTTTGAATAACGACACTTCAGCTAATGGAAAATGGATAACATTTGATCTTATGAAGCTCTAAATGTGGAGTTCTACTATAATATCCCATCTTCTTCATTCTCCTCAAATTTCAATTCTCTGAAGATCCACCTCCAATAGATCACTCTTACCTCTGGAAGACTGTTAACTCTTTGAGCAGCGCCTATAGTACTAACCCTACTGCATTGCAATAATTTTTTTTCAAAGATACTGATTTCCTTCCCAGTTTGTAACTTTGTTTACAAACTGTTACAAGCAAAAGATCTGATGCTTTTGTTTCCTGTCTTGTTCTCTCAATCTAATATTCCTAATATAGTTTCTAACTAAGTAACTTTTTAATAAACCTAGGTATCAGAGCTTTTACTCAAATATATTAGTATTTAATTACAGGTTTACATATACTATGACTCTCAGACCTAATTTCCAGGTTAAGCAGCTGATGGCACTTGGGGCACCCGTTTCACTACCACTGCAATTCATTGTAATTCAACCATTCTTACCCACAATAGAGAGGATGACCACCACAAAGTCAAAGATGTTCCAGCCTATTGTAAAGTAGTAGTATCTGAGTGAGATGAGTTTCAGCACAAACTCTCCAGTGAACAGGACAATGAACACGAGGTTGATCCGGGACAAAACTAGGGTCATATATTTGCTCTGGTCATCTGTTTCTACCATCATGGTGACCATGTTGAGGCAGATAAGGATCATGATGCTGATATCAAAGACTTGTCTGGTTACAAAATCAAAGACCATTCCTTGGAATTTATTCTGGAAAGAGAGATAGGAGCAAGCATGTTAGTGCATCTACCTTAAAATAATGATCTAGTAAAACTAAAGATAATGTCTTTCACATGGCTGACCCCATATACAACTCACAAACTACTCATGCTTCCAAGTTTTAATAACTTTCAGCAAAGTAGGTTCATTTCCTTCCAGGGACAGCATCCTACTTGTTTTTATCTCTTATCTTCCACCTCTAACTTCAGTAATTCTTAAAAATATGGTAAACTAAAGTATTTGATGGGATTTATGAGACCTTGTCAAGGACCAGTTTTAGTAATTACATATTTTGTGATATGGGATACAATATTTATTTTTCTTGGTCTTCAGTTTCCTTATTCTTTACTTAGAGCATGGAGGGAGGCCAAGGGGAAAGGGATAAAACTAGAAATTTCTATTTAAACAAGCTCAAGACAATGTCGTCTAAACACCTGAAGAACAGTAACCAGATTTGGATTTGCTGTAGGAGGCTGGACCTTGCTCTGGAGAAGTTATTAGGAACGCGAAATTGGAGGTTTACAACTCACAAAATGTAAAGAATAGTACCTAATTTTAAGATTTTGGCAATTGGTTTTGTCCAGATGTAGATTGTGCTCTACAATATGAAATTTATAATTAGGACTATATTGGTGATATCACCCAAATGTTCTGATTCAGAACATTGCTTGACTTAAGTGGGAACACGGCTTTAGACTTCAAAGAATATGAGTAATTCTTACTGAAGGCCGAGGTATAGGTTTCTGAGGTTTCTTGGATCCAAGTTTCTTCATCGCATTGTAATATTTTTTCTGTTCCTCTGTCATAAAAATGTCTTGACCTCCAAAGTGAAGACATAGTATAAAACTGGTTACAACCCAATATGTGTCACAACAGCACTTTTGTTAAAATGCATGAATCTTCCCTTAGTCTTGTTCAATTTTTAATGCATATTCTCCTTTTAATTACAAATTTATTCTGCTTGTCCCATTTATGTGACATTCAGAAATACTTTAATAATATGCAAAATCAAAGAGTACATACAATTCTGATTAGTTCAGGATGCTAACTTGATTACATCATGTTTAAAAGAAAGCTTACAGGTCTCAAATATATTTTCTAAAATAAAATATATTTCCCTTTTCTGCTTTAATTATCAATGTTGACCAGTTTTGGGGGCTAGACAGCATCCTTGATTTCAGAATTACATATATACATGGTATGTGGCACAGGGTCTTGCTCCTCAAGGGACAAGAGACAAAAAACATAATTGGCAAAGAAATATGAAGAGAAAAAAGCACCACAGAAGCAAAAATACATAGGGAGATTTAGAGACTGGCTTTACATAGACAGTACCCTTAAGCTGAGACTTCAAGTGTGATTAAGAATTTACTGGAAAATTCATCCCAGAAGAAAAACTATTATTTGTAAAGTCATGGAGAAAAAGTTCTGGACATGTTCAGAAAAGGTTATAAAAGTTCCTGTAGATCTGTGTGTAACAAGTGCTGGTGATGTTAATGCAGAGTGGGGTAGTGGGTCCATAGTGAGTGAGTAGCAGGGCAATGGAAGCAAAGACTGAGGTGTGAGACAGGAAGTTGGAAGATAGAAAACAGATAATTTCTGAAAGGCTCCAGCAGGTTTTGAAACAGTGCCAAATTATGTCAGAAAGATATTCCAGCCTTCTTTAGTGGATGAACCTGGAGAGGAACCGCAGGCGAGCTTAACTGACCACAAAGTAAACTGAAGCTAACATAAACATGATCCAAGTCCACCATGGCTACAAGTATCCTGCTGGTTGTAATGAAACACAGAAACTCAAAATAGTGAAAAGTGGAAGCTAAGAAATACTTATCTTCTTTTTCTGCTGGTTGAAGTTATCTATAATGACTCCAATGAATAGATTTAGAGTGAAGAATGATCCAAAGATGATAAAGATGACAAAGTATAAGTACATATATAGATTTTTTTCATATACAGGCTGAAGTTTAACCTAAATCATATTGAAAATAGTGATATTAAAATGGTAAGTACATTATACAGTAATAAATGTTACTCTACTCAATTACTTTTATCTTAAGATACTGATATATGTATATTTATACTGATACATATATTTATACTGATATGTGTGTATATATATGTGTGTGTGTGTGTATCAATTATTGAATTTAGGACCTCGCACTTGTGAAGCAGGCACTTAGGTTGCTGAGCTACATCCCTGGCCTATTTTACAAAAAGATACTATTTTATAAAAAGAATTTTTTCACATCAGCATAAGAATTTGCAAATATTATAATTATTCTTGAGTCTATTTTTCCATTTTGCCTTACCTGTAACATTCTTTAGAATAAATTAGGTGATATAAATAGGAAAAACATGCTGTTCTTATGATACATTATTTGGTTTTGAAAAGACTAGCTCTTGGAAATACAACTTTAATGGCTGGATGTCAACTTCTAAGAGTCAGTTGGACCATAAATAGATATATTTTGAGAAATTATTTTTATTTATGTTTTCAAAATTGAGTTTTTATAAAATTTGTTTGCTTTTAAGTATTATAATATTCTTGAAAACGCCTTCGAAGTCTAATTTTTTAGACTCTCTAGGGATAGAGACAGAAATTATTCTGCTACTGAGCAACTTTCACACTGAATAATCTTATTTATAGTACTAATCTAATGCTCATGACCCATGCAGTTTGATAATCTTCCATAATATATATGCATTAAACTTATATTAACCATTATTTATGTAAAAGCATATTACTTTCTACTGAAAATTTTTATATGCAATGATAAATATTCTGATTTTATATAATATAAAGTTCTAGATATTTTAGTTAAATTATCTACAACATTTACCAAGGAACATCTAAAACAGATTTGGGTATAAACAGATAGTAATTATGAAATACTTACATCACGTGAATCAACTGCTGCATACATAATATCCATCCAGCCTTTAAATGTGGCCTGTAAACAACACATATTTGAAGTCTGCATAAATACTTCATACAAGACTGGAATTATATCTGATGAAAATCTGACACTATTATGATAGATAATTTTGAAAGATTAAACTGAAACGAAATTAAAAATTTTTAAAAATTTTTGTATTTTGAGTCTAAAGCTACTTTCCTTGTCTTTCTTGGAAGATGTTCTATTCTTTTGATGGAAAAATTTAACTAGAGGCTTAATTGGTGAAATTTCCTTTTTTTTTTTTTTGGTACTGGGGATCGAACTCACAACCACGTGCTTGCAAGGCAAGCACTTATGGCACTGAGCTAAATCCCCAGCCCCTTATTGGTGAAATTTTCATCTCAGGCTTATATTCTTTTAATATCAAAAGTATGCTCTACATTCAAAACTGTGGTTATGTTTAAACACAATTCATTTTCTCTAATTGTTCATGAATACATTTACTGATAAACATATTAAACATTATATATTTTAAAATCCACTTTTCTATTCATAGTAAAATCATATTTCTTTAGATATTGCTACAATAAATGATCTCATCAATACATTTAATTCATTGTTATGATATACACATTGCTTTTTAATATGTAAAAAATTGTTCCTTTGGGAGTGATCACTGGAGGAAAGTTAAAAATGACAATTCTGTTCAATAAAATGAGAAGAAAAATAGGAAGAAGAAATATAATATTGCATTAAAGTATATTTAAAGCTACACAATTGGGAAATATAAAAACAACTACAACATCTTTACAGTCAAATCTAGCCAATATTATTTGTTATCAACTACTTTCTACTGTCCAAAATTAATCATACAATGAAAAACACCAGAGAAATAGATAATCTAATTTGAATGATTCTAAAAACGCTTTCAAAACTCAAACAGTAGCCACTTACCACTTGAAGCAATGCAAGATAGCCAGCACCAACATTATCGAAGTTTACTTTAACATTTTTCCACCGAGCTTGCTTGCCAAGGGCCTGGCAATCACTGAAATTGTTGACTTCACTAACTTCAAACATATTACCAGTTGTCATGTTAACACAGTGGTAGAACTTGCCAGCAAAGAGATTCACACCCATGATGCTGAAGATCAGCCAGAAGATGAGACAAACCAGAAGCACATTCATGATGGAGGGAATTGCTCCTACTAGGGCATTCACAACCACCTGCAAGGAACAATGGGGATAAGAGAAAGTACACTTTACCAACATGTAAACTACAGCCCATTCACTTACGTGTTTAGTACTAACAGATGTTTGAGAGGAGTTAAGTAATAATCTACGTAAATTTCTAGTTCTAAAATGTTTCTTCTAATATTTTGTAGTTCATACATGGTAAGGGAAAACAAACAGGAACACGGGTAAAGAGCCAAAGATTTAAGGAAAGCAAAAATACATCAATGTATGAAAAGAAATAAACAAAAACCTGATGAAGTAAGATCGAGTCAGAAAATGTTTGCATGCTAGGGAAAAAAAGAAAAAAGATACATTAAATGCCAACAGAATAAATGATCACTTTTAATACGTTTTAATCTTCAAGAGTCTGAGTTATTGATGATTTGAAAAAATGAGCAAACAGACCTTTTATAAATAATCAAAGTATTCAAAAGTTCTTAAACCATACTCAGGGCAGGTAACTTTTTATAACTCTGAAGAATAGCTACAGGACTATACAAGATCCTGATTGTTCTGATTGTTGAATTCTAACTTTAAATTGTATGTTAAGAGTAAGAAGTGAGATTTAGCTGTAGATGTGAGATGCTGAGTACAATGTTATTATTATTACATCAAGGGTTCGAAATGTGCCCTTGGGGAATATATGCTATTTCCTCTAGCTATGCTGCCCCATTTGGTTAAGGGAAAATTTAATCCCCTTGCATTTCATAAAAATCATGAAACACTGAGATGTACTGTAAAATTTCTAAGGAGGTCATTGCTCATTTAATTCAGTTTGTTTCAGACTGTTTTGTTAGAATTTATATTCAGTTAAACTATTGTTTCATTTGAAATAATATAAACATTATTTTAGAATCAAAAATTTTAAGTGGGCATCAAAATCTGAAGTGCAATGTTATAAAAATTTTCTGTATTAACTGAATTTTATCTCTTCAAGAAATAAAGCCAAATGTATTACAGTTGCCAGGTTTTTTTCCCCTACTGAAATTTGTGTAAAATCCTTTATACTCCTTAAATACATTTATTTTCAAATAAATATGGACCCATTTAGCTGGAATTTTCATTCTTTCATATAACTGAATGAGAAGTATTAGAATATTTTTCAGATTAGAGAAAATTTCTAGTTTTCTGTTAGGTTCAGTGACTATCTTCTCCTTAAAATGAACTATAAATATGAAACCATGAAACCTGAAGAGAACTTAAGTAATATTAGTGATGATAGAAGATTGTTTTGAAACCAACTTGGAAGGATATAGTAATTGCTATGACTTTGTTAATAGTAGCAGTGAAATAAAATTACAATGCAAAAACCAGGCATCTCTTTGTTTTTTCTTTTGGACAGTCTGGAGAGTAGTTTCATTCTCCCTGATGAGAAAATTTTGCAGTAAATGCGGGAGCAATTTTATCGCTCCAAACAAATCACCTCCTAACAATAAAAACCGTGTGGCCTTGAAGAAATTCAATATCTGTGTGCATTTGCAAACCAGATTAAACAAAACTGGCTTTTGTGCAAACAGCACAGGAAAGGGTGTGGCAAGTGTGTGTCTTATATTTAGAATCACAATATATGTGTGCTAAGGAAAAGAACAGGAGAGGAAAATGCACTAGCTACAAGAAAAAGTGGAGCATATTCAGAATGTTTATTTGAAAGTTATATCCATAAAGCAAGGCTGAAGATGTGTTAACACTTAGCTAATTATCATAGCAACTTGTTTTGTTTCCTTCATATGTACAGATTTTGTAATTTAATTTTGTTTTCTTATATAACTACAGTTTTTATTACTGATATTAAATCAACAAGAAAAGTACACAATACAAATGTGCCTTTTATTCATTGCCAGTGCTTTTCCAGGAATCAAATTTATCTATTTAGAAAAACAAAAAGGCCCTCCTAAAATGAAAGTCAGCAGTGCAGAGTGATTTCTAAATATATGACAATGAGATGAAGTAAATCCCAGCACTGTTTTTGGATTTTGTATGATTCCTGGATTGTTTTAGTTCTGCCAAAGTCTGTCAGGGCCTTTAGTTTCTAGGGGTTAGGCTTAGTGATCTCTAAGATCTTGCCCTGAAATTCAGATATTCTGTACATTTCAGAAGAGTTTGATGTCCTTCTGTATATAAATCACTACCTATGCTCAATTTTGACATAAAGTTTGTAGTTTCTAGTCCTCTTACCCTCATGCCTTCAAACCGGGATAAGGCTCTTAAGGGTCTTAAAGCTCGTAGTGTCCGTAGGGATTTGATGGCACCAAGTTCTGAGTAGCCAAGAGCATTGGCTACCAAGCTAACCAAAGAAACCTACGAAAGGAAAGCATATTAATTAGTTCACAAATAAATAAACTGTTCATGAAAGACATAGTTTGTACTATCTATTCCTTAGTGCTACCTAAATGAAAGCTTGGAGATTCCTTGGCGTATTGTGATTCTTGTACTCTACCAGCTTCAACCAAATATTGGCTAATACTGGCATTTGTCACTAGTGAGTCTGGAATGCTTGCTCATTTTTATACACATTCAAAAATTCATCCACCTAGATAGTTCACACCAGAGATCTCTTTTAAACCTGGACATTAACCAGTGATGATTCAGGGCCCAATGATAATTCAGGGATTAATTCAAAAGCCAGAGGCTCTGTGCTTAGTTTCTTAGCAACCATGTTTTTCTCCTGTAAATTTGTAGCAACTTGCTTAAGCATTTTGGAGATATTTGCCATAAAATAGAGTCAGTTGGTCTGATACCTGTTTTCCTTTCCAGGTCTCATAAGCCTATTATTAGCTGGGATAGAACATCCTTTTCTTAATATGCTCAGCCCTACCTAGTTGAACATCTCTTACTGGGTACATGCTGTATGAATAAACAAGAGAAAATTTTATCTGGATAGATTTTATTCAAACAACTGGACTTTTGATATGAATATAGTATCTCTTTTTATTTCCAGGAAGGTCTTACTTTTTCTGTTATTTATATTAAATTTTACTTTACTAAATGAAAGATTAAAGAAGGCACGTTCTTTGGGAAGTACATCATCTTCTTTGATATTCATTCAGCATAATTTGATATCTATATACATAAGTCCCAAGAAGTATTATTGATATGAAGAAACTGAGTGCTATGTACACACACTGAAGAAAGACGAAGGAGGAGGAGGAGGAGGAAGAGGAGGAGGAAGGAGGAAAGGAAAAAAGAGAAGATAGTAGAGGAGGAAGAGGAGGGGTGGGAGAGGAAGGAAAAGCAGGAAGGAAGGAAGGAAGGAAGGAAGGTAGGTAGATAGGACAATTCATTTAATATGAGGTAGAGTTCAAGGCTTGAATCTGCATGATCTGACTTTACCCTTTAGCATTCTTTTAGAAATTCTTCAAGTGAAACACAGAAAACAAAAAATGACTTTAATTTTAATGACTTCTGAGTTCTTGCAAGGATGACACATAACTAGTGCTTTCCTTGATGCACTAGAGAAAGGTTAGTTCATTAAATTTATTGGATAGAATTAAGAGCTCTGGGGCTTTTCTGTTAAAAAAAAAAAAGGCTGTTGAAAATGAGTGTGAGTTCCCTCAGTGATCTTGTGATGTGAGATGAAATCAACAGTCTGCATAACACTGTATCAAGGATGGCATCAAAAGTGGAACCTAGGCTTTCAAGGCAAATGGAGCCACTGTCTCTGCATTATTTAATTTAGCACATATCTCACAGAATTCAGCAAGATAATAAGTGACTTGAAATTGTACATGATCAGTGATAAGGTAATGTATCAAGCTATTTATTTCTGTCTTGGGCTTGCTGTTAGAGAAGACTGATAAGATGGGAGAGGTTATTGGACAATTTAGAGAGCTCTATGTGGTGGAATCCTCTGCTTCCAGAGGCATTAGCAGCTATTTTGTGTTTTTGGAGTTACTAGCTGAAGTCTTCTTTTATCCTACCAATCATGTCCTTTATTTAAGACTTTCTAACAGGAAGTGGCTGCAAATTTCTCAAAATAATAAAGAAAGGAAGTGGCACTATGAAAAGAAAAGAAAGTCATGTCCAGAAGCAGAGGGTGCTAGGATATGAAGTTGTTCAAAGACTAGGAAGCGTACTTTGCCTTATTCACCAAACCCAGGAATAAACCTTGTTATTAGAGAAGCTCAACACTGTGAAACCACTTTTCCAATTGGGCCTCCGTGCTCAGGGAACAAAGTAGCAGAGTCGTAGCCCTGATGAAAGGAGGCCAGCTGTACCCAGAACCATTTTTTCTAGATTGTAATGTCTAAGACTTTCTGAAAGTCCCTAAATAGAGACCATTAAAAATTACCTGACATTGGGTTTCCTGACCAATCTATGTTGGGACTTGTAGAGTATTTGGTTTGTTTAGGAAAACAGAAGAATTTTAAATGTTCATAGTATTTTAAGAATATTCACAGCAGACTGGCTTATTTAGAGTAAAAATTATTTTATAATGTTTATTTTTCTATACAAATCTCTTTGATAAGATCATTATAATCTTACGCAAATAATTTATCGATCTTCATTGACTCACTCCATACTGTCATATTGTCTAAGACTCAAACTTATTTTATTTGGTTAATTAATCTTGCAAAAATCTTAATATATCTAAAAGCCAATTTGGAAATAAAATATTTGAAAGCTATTTTAAGCAGAGGTAATTTCTTGCCCAATATTGTAGATTCTTTGGCACACTTAAGGTTTAAAGATAATGCTCTATATTGGAAGGTTGCCTAATGATTTATAATGATCTTTTTTACTTATCATTTTTGTTACACTAGCAGTCAAAAGTCTAGTCGAAGAAAAGACAGTAACAGTCAAACATATAATAAAAATTTAGATCTTCTGTTTTCAAGTCTTGTATGCTTTTCATTTCAGCAAAATTTGTCCCTAAGCCTTCAATATACAGTGTTCTAATTTTGTAAGCACAAAGGAATTATTTACTGACGTGCAAAATATATTAGGTAATTATTTTCAAAATTAAATACTTAATATAAATTTAAATGAATTGGGTACCACACACCATACTACACAGTAAATAAATGAAAATTAGTTAGAGTTTTCATAGGCTGGGTCAGCTGTGATCCACACTTGCCATTCCTATGGCGACTAAAACCAAGAAAGAGACAAAATTCTAGAAGAAAGTGACAGTTCTGAAGAAGAGGCTAGAAGTTTTATGATTGCCTAAAAACAAATAATAGAAATTAATTTCCCTTGAAAATAACTAAATTCCCCGTCTGGGTACCTTTCTAGAATAAATGAAAACATCACACCACAACAATATATGTGCACCAATGTTTATAGCAGCACAATTTGTAATAGGTAAATCTTGGTAAGAACCCTAATACCCATCAACTGTGCTATGGATAAAAAAAAGTGTTTATATACAATGGAGTATTGCTCAGCTATAAAGACAGATAAATGAGGCTTTTATAGGTAAATGGATGCCACTTGAGACCACACTTATAAGTGAAATTAATCAGAATCCTATATATAAATATTGTATTGTTTCTCTAGTATAAAACACTGGAAGAGTAAATAAGATAAAAAAATGTACAATAGATATTGCGAAAATGAAAAAGGAAGAAATGGCTCATAAGGAAGAACAACTAGAATGGGGGAAAGGAGAAAAGAAGGAGAAAAGAAATAAAGGGAAATATATGTGTGTACACATATTCATATATATGTGTGTGCATATATATATATACACACACACGGTAACTATACTACTAATATCTGTTAGTTCATCAAATAGAACAGTTTGTGCTTTCATTGTTCAATTGGTTAATCATTTTTTCATGCCTATAGCTTGTAATCTGAACAAGTGCTTTGATGTTAACAATACACAATATAATAACCAGTGGTAATCTACTATTATTTTGTTTTGAAATTCTGTATCATTTTATTCATTTTTTGTTTTTAAAACAAAAAAGAAAATAACTAAAGATAACTTTTAGTGCAATATGATCAGTAAAAGATTAAAGTTAAATATTATTTCCATTCATTTTAACAATGTATCTCAATATAAAGGTTTGTACAAATATTAATAATAAAACCCAGAAGTATTCCTGTTAAAACCAGAGTAAAACAATATGCCTATCACTAATTTCATTAAATACTTTCTGAAAAAACCCAACAGTTACAAGAATTAGAAAAATGAGAAAAGTAATTGCAATTTTTTTTACCTCAAACAGTTAAATGCAAGACTATTAAAAATGATAGTGAAATCATTTTAAGTGGTCAAAAAATGTATACTTCCTAATAAATTTTTAAAAGCTTGAATAAAAATTTTGAATTAGATAAAAGTAGAAAAATATAAAATTATAAGGACAACTCAAAATATTCTTTAAAGGCAAAGAGAGGAAAAATTCCACCAGATGGTTAAATTAATTATAAATCTATGGTAATTGAAGTTGCATATAAATAGATGAAGAAGTGAATGGAAAAATTAAAGTTCAAATTACATCAAGCACACACTGCAGTATAGCATGTGAGTAATATGGTAAGGTATTGAATCAGAGGAGAAAAACCACATCTGATTATAATTAAATGAGAGCCCATTTGGAGGAAAATGATACTGGGGACTTCCCTCACATCTCTCTCTCCAAATTAAATTCAAACGAGCAAAATTTAAAACATAAAATAAAAACTAATAGGCACAAAGTGTTCAAATTATAAAGCTGGGGGAAAACAAGGGAATATTCTCAATTATCTTATGGGAAAAGGCCTTGATATGCATGACAAATTCAAGAATAAAAAAATGACTGGTAAGTGCAGCCAAACCAATTTGAAAAAATTTCCACATGATAAAAAATCAAAAACCAAAAAACTCCAAAAAGGAAAGCTATTCATAAAGCAAATCTCCTTCCTATAAAAGGAGCTCCTACAAATCAGTAACTAAAAGGTTCCTTAATCAAATAATAAAACATATAATTCTTTGTAAAATTGAACTTTATTCTATCTTTTTCAACAATGTATTTATGCTCCCTATTGAATGAAATCAAATACAAAGTGAATGGGATATGAAACAGCAAGGAGGTGAGTGGTAAGAAATTCTAGATTGTGTAGGAATTGTATAGGAATGACTATTTTAGCAGAGGAAAAGCAACAGAAGCCTGGTCTCCTATAGAAACAGGCAAATTGTTTCAGAGAGTACATGCAAGGCTCTGGATCTGGAGGTATCAGGTTCCTGGAGATTGGGGGAGGAGGAATGTTTGAGGCTGAAATAATAATTGATTGAATGTCTGTATCCGGGAAAATTGAATCCATCATTCTCTGACCTTGCAAGAAAGCAGAATGAAATACATCTTTACAGCTAATGGTAAAATCTATTCTTGCTGCAGAGGTCATCACACAGAAACCATAATCTGCATTGTGGTTGGGTTGCCCTTTCCGACCACAAAAGCCTCTTCAAATACTATGCACTTGAGATTTCCCCATTAATAGTAGCAAAAAGTTTAAATAGCATGTAGATTAACTCAGTATTTCTTAGGGATAGGACACGGGGAACTTCAGATTTCTAGGTGAAATCCTCCCTGCCTCCCCGCCAAGCAGTCCTATTTTCTATCTACTAGGTCGCCCTTAGAGAGTTTAGGTGATAGTGAGGACCAGGTACAAAGTTGCTATGAGAGTCATGGCAGAAGGGTTTTGGTGAAGACTGGAGCTTGGGACTCCTGAGGCAGAGTAATTCCTATACAATATCAATCAGAAAAGGGAATTCATTTTTTTTTTTTTTTTAATCAGTACCAGGGTTTGAACTCACCACTGCACACTTGCAAGGCAGGCCCTTATGCCGCTGAGCTAAATCCCCAGCCCCGGGAATCCATTTTTGAACAATGAACATTTGTAACTTAGAATCTGCTTTTTTGCCACTGATTATTCTCTACTTCAATATTAGGTTTTTATAGTTTATTTGTTGGACTTTGCACATGATTAGAAAATTCACAGTGCTCAAATGTTACCATTTTACTAACTGTGGTATTTTTTGTGTAGTAATGGGAGATAGTCCTAAGCATTTATCCCTGGAGAAGGGGTGAGTAAAATCTGGTAGTGCATCATTGAAGAATTCTGTGTGGCACATAAAAGTCATGGCTTCCACAAACATTTCACAAAATCTGGACAGTATTCTTTGTTTTCAGAGGAGGATTTTGAATCAGATGATCACTCTAAATTTACTTCCTTGTCTGGGATTCTTAAAAGTGTTAATTTGAATATCATTAATCTGAAATCACACCATGTCTTATATATGCGGAAAAGACAAATTATGATATCTTTCTTAATGGATGCACCATCTTTTATTAAACATATCATTGGGGAAATTTTTCAGTGTTGGTTTAATTGGTAGTAAGTATGATTGGTTCTGCTTATGGGATGTATAATTATGAATCTATTCTCAGGTTTAAATGTTAAATGTCAAAAAGTCACAATCTTTTTGAGATTCTGCATAATATATTGAAGATATGTAGCATTTAAAAACTAACTTGTCTATGTCTCAGTTTTCTCATCTGAAGAACTGATACAATATCAGTTAATGTCTCAGGGGTTAAAATTAAATGAATTAAGACATATTAAAGACATAGGTTAATTTGTGGCTTAGTGAGGATTAGTTGTTATTAACATTACAAATAAGAATCCTTTTCTGTTTTTACATTTAGAATCCTGGTTGAAAAGCTACATCCCATGAAAAGGCACTGAAGAAGAAAAGGAACCAAATGGATCTTCTTAAACAAGATGTTTGATGAGGCTGGAATCAGGGAGCACAGTTAATAAAATATTAGCTGGTCCCCCTGGTTATATGGTGTTAATGTACTGTAGAAGAGGAGTGGCCAACCCCAACTCATTCATAAGTGGGTAACATGCAGGACAGTTTGCTTATTCAGGCTGTAAGGGATAAAAGGAAGAGAGGCTGAAGATAGCACTAGGTTCAGCTTTGTGAATTCAGAAAAAAATGAATGACAAAAGGGAAATATAGGCGATAGGACTAATATTGGCAGATATTACCTCAGAAACAATTAAAAATTTGGTTCAGAGTTTTCAAAGAATGGATTATAGATCAGTTAACAAGGCTGCCTGTTTTAAATCTTGCCAGTACAAATTTTTTTCTTACTAATAAATTACTAATAATGAGAAAATTACTAATAATGAGAAAGTAGAATTAAATTCCCCTCCAAATGGGCAAAGTGAATCATTTTTACTAGAATACTTTTAGGAAAATTCAAATCACATAGTAGATTATTTACATGAAATTATGTCTGTATAGAAATCAGAATTTAAATGATGTGGCAATAATTTATAATGATTTAGTCTCTATCTCAAAGTGGTTGTACTTTAATTCTCTTTGCAAGTCCTTTAGCTGAAATTCAAGACAAGCATGTATGAACTAACAGGACATTATCACATTTTTTACCACCACTACATATAAGCAACCATTTTCAGAGTACAATATGAGACCTTTGAACACACAATATCTAGTTGATCTCTATCTATTGCAAAATATAGGGCAAAGAGCACTGTGCTAGACAGAGACAGCTGTGCTATCTACTAGCTGTTACATTTCTAAATCTCCAAGACAGAGACAAAACCTGTAGCAAAGAATAGATAATAATCAAAAGATATATAATAGGATAAATTTAAAAATTAATAAATAATTTATAATGAAAACATGTTTTCATTATAAAGCCAGCCACTCCCTATGAGTCGGCACCATTCATGGGATGCAGGGAGGAGAATAGGAAGCCAGCCACTTCCTGTGAGTCACTGCCATGTGTGGGTCACAGGGAGGAGGATCAGATGTGGGCTGAGAGATAAGAAGAGCCAAGGTCCACTCGTCCTCTTATGTAATCAGCTAATGCAGAAAAATACAAGCTGAGACGACAGCTATTGAAGTAAAATACAACTTAATGCTTGTAGTATTTAGTGTCTCACTGACTTTGCAGGCCTAAAGCCAGTAGTCTGATCATCTATTCAGAGGATAACAATGTGCAGTGCAGCATCTAGGGGAGATCTCCTTCTGAAGGGGGTAGCCATTGTTAATTCCCTATTATATTGCTTTAAAGTCCTGCATCATTTTCATTGTTCTGTTTGGTTTGGTTTTATTTGATTTTACTATATCTGATGGTATGAGCAGCTATTTTGAAGACAACAAGAGGCACTATGGTAACCATTGTTGTTTTCCTATTATCAAAGATAACAAGATATATTATTGTAGCCATTTTGGATTACTATTACCTTATAGTCCTGTATCACTTACATTGTCTTGTTTTGATTGGCTTTGTTCTGTTTTATTTTGCTTGCTTCTATTCACTTTAAAATAAAACATTATTAAAAAACTCCGGACATTAATAATGAGATTTGTAAATTAAGGATTAGAAATACAATAATTACAACTAAAATATTTTAGTACAAAATTCAGTGTAGCCACTTAGTTAGGTTAACTAGGGCAAACAATTTAACTTTTTGTTACTAGCTTCCTTTCTGAAAAACTAAGATAATTGTTATTTCTATCTCATGGATTTTGAAGATTGAATGACTTAACATATGTAAAGAGCTTTTAGAAATACTTGTACACAATAAGCAGTAAATCATGGGTGGCAATTTTCACTGTCATTAAATATTTCTCTTCATTAGTGTCAAACTCACAATAAGGTTTTAGCGTGCTAGACATTTTACTGTCCTACTGTTACAAACAATCTAACTGTGTTATTGAGAATGCACACTATGTCAAGTACAAAGGCAGCAGCCACTAGATTCTAGAGCTTTCTGGTAACTGGAAATAACTATTGGTGTCTCTCTTCTATTGCCTATAGCAACAGAACATCTGGCAGGGATTCTAAGGAGACCTTGAAAAAGCATGGGAAACGAGATCCATAGCAGGAAACAAGGACCTCATTGCAGCCACGTGGTGCCCTGTGCTGTGAATGAAGTAGACATTACCTGTGGGCAATGCACACTTCATGACTGAGCCTAGAGTTTGTTTTGGATGCCTTAGCACTTTAAGGCAGTATAAAAGTGAATTTGAATTTTCTATGACTGATGTTTGGATGAATTTTCTGAAGGATAATATTTATGCAAAAATATTGATAACAAGATATCAATAATTGATAACAAGAAGTCAAATTGCTTTCAATAATTTCAGATAAATACTAATTATTTATTTTGTTTAACATTTGTCCAATAGCAGCATCTACAGTATAGTTTGCGTAATTCTGGAATAGTATAAATTATCTTGAATTTCATAAAGATACTATCTTTTCAATATTAGGATAGAAAAATTATTCAGAACCAGGAAAACCTGGGCCATCTAGTGCAATATCCTGGCAGACAGGGGCATGGGTTAAGTTGTCCTCTATTCCAAAAAGAACACTCACACTTGCTGTTTACTTTTCATTGCCATTCTTCCTTCAAACTTTTCAGTATTTTATTTCCACCAGTTCCAAAGACTTGCATTCACAAGAACCAAGATCTTATTTTGCCACAATACAAATGTCTATTTTCCATACTTCGTCACTTAACTTTGCTGTAGTTTTTAAAAAACTGTTCTTCCTTCCTTTGGAAAAAACCTGTCTTCTCTGAGCTTGTGTGACACCAGCCGTATTCTGTTCTCTTTTTAACTACTATCTTTTAGTCTTTTATGCCTTACTGTCTTTTTCTCCTTTGCTAAAACTCCAAATGTTAAAGTGTCCACCAGAATTTGGTTTTGGACTTCTTCATCAATTTGCATTCTCTGCCCACCTGGATTGAAAGAGGTTCATACTATCAGACACCATCTATGTACTGTTGATGCCTAAATTTAACATCAGGTCCTGGCTTCTCTCTTGAATTGTAGATACAGAATTCTATATAAATTAGTATCTTCTCTTGAGTGTCTTAATAGGCATCTCAAATTTAATCCATTTCTTCTCCCATGATCTGGCTAGCCTGTCAAACGTGTTTTCCACTTATTGCTCACTACAGTTAATGTTTCTGTTTTCTACTCATTTGAGGAAGAAAGCTGTTTGCTGAATTCTCTCTTCACTCCAAACAAGTCCATCAGTGAATCTCTTCACCACAATCTAGGACAAAATCTCCTTGTGCCTGGATTATTAAGACAGTTTCTGAAGTGATCTGTCTGCTTTTAGTCTTTGTCTTTTTTCCTTCAAATGCAATCACTTTACCAAAGAATATTAAATCTCAGTTTAATCTGCCCCAAGAACTTTTCATTGTATTCAGTTAATGTACAATAAATTATACAGTACTATAATATATATTAAATTATAATAAGATTAGAACTTTCTTGGCTCCTGTGTACCTTTCTGAATTCAGGTTTTCTTGCTCTCACTTGGGTTTTACCACACACAATCACTGCAGTTTTCTTTGTGTCTCTTGAATCTCCTCAATTTATTCCTACTTTAGAGTCAAGACATTCTTTTTGTCTCCTCTCTCGGATTTTTGAATGCTTGGCCTCTTTCCTTCATTCCTGCACTAGGACTCCTCCCTGGAAAGTAGGCGACACTGTCTGCCTGTTTCCTTTCTCACCTGTTCTCACTGCATGACCTACTTTTTCAGTTCAGTTGTCTCATCTGGATCTCATTTACGTACCTGTTGCTTGCTTCCCACACTTCCTGCCCCATGGACGTGAACCCTAATGGAGATGCACCACCCTGTGCATATCTCCTTTGTCTACAATAGCATATGGTCCTTAATGGCTTGAATAAATAAAATGTATTTCAGCAGGTTAGAAAACTCACTGTGATCTAATTTTACTTTCAAGTAAAATTGAAATCTGGAGATTGAAAGGTTATACTTTTTGTATAGATGCATGTCTCAAGTATACGAATATACTTTTTGAAAGGTACATTTGAAAGTAAAATGTTTGTTTTAGGGTTTTGTGGCGGTTTGAGTTAGTTACAGCAATATACCCTATGAAATCTGAAGCTCTCAGCGTGTTTTAGTTGTATTCTCTAAAACTGTTTTAATTTAGTGTTTATTTTAGCTTTGTGAATCTACTCATTTGAGGACAACTTTTTATTTGTAGTTATATTAATTTATGTATTTCAGTCTCTGGTTGTGGAAAAAGAGCATTACAGGCTCATATAAAGTAGCTTGACAATCCATAGAACACCTTCGTTAACATACTGCAGAGATATGAACACTAGCATCAGTGTTTTCATGAAATAGTTGTGCTATGTCCGGAAACTGTTAAACCAAGAATTCAGTTTCTTGATGTCTAGAAAACAGACTAGAGAGTCTTGAAGATCCATTCCAGTTAGATAACATGGAACATTAATTTCCCTTTGTGGATACCTTTTTAGGACAATATTAAAATTCTTTTCTATTATTTATGAAAGTCAAGACAGAAATTGGAAGTCATATCTGGTCTATTTAAAGCCACTTGGAAGCAGATATTTTATGAGCTCAGAGAATCAAGTACATTTTGGCTATAGAATTATAAGTATATATGTGTCAGAGGAAAGAGTAGAACTTGGGTAGACTCAGACTTGTCAAAAATGATTAAAAGAATGAATGTACATATACGGGAACCACTGATTCTTGACAAGTGTTAGGGATAAAAATAAAGTGCTTCTTGATTGCTAGGAAACAGCTAGACAGAGTGCTTAAAGCACCTTGTTTTGTTAGGAGCTATGACGCCTTGTGCAGTGGAATATCATAGATGACCAATAACCTGACAACTGTCCCTTTGCCCTAGTAACCCTTCATTATTTGAAACAAGAATATTAAATAAATGGGTAACAAGTCAGATATATTCAGTAATTGCATGTTCCTATGACTACTGCCCCCAGGGTAATCAGATTGAGAGCAGAACACTACACTTCCCATGGTAAACATCTGATTAGCTAACTGGCATATCTAACTACTGATTTTAAAATGGAAATGCATCTTGTCCCTGGATGGGACAAAAGGAATACAGGAAATGGGTTAATTTAACATATGTGCTCTGGTAAAAATTTAAAGACTAATTCTCATAATTCCTGGTCCTCAAATATATCTTTATTTTGCTTTTGGAGATGTTAAAGAATTGAATTATTGATAAACTAAGTGGTTAGATCTGTTAATATTTTTTAAAACTATTTTTTGTCTTGAGGTCTTTGTCTTGCTGAGAAGAAAAGCAACCCTGTGTTTCCTCTTATTTCTTAGTGTTTCCTCTACATTTCTTAGTCTTACTCTATTCGGACAGACATCCTGCACTGTAAGATTAAACGTAATTTTAAAAAATTATATAGTTATGTCAACAGTAGTGACTAGGTTCTTGGCTTCTAGGTCTTAATTATGTAAATATATTAAATGTCAAACTTGGCTCTTAAAAATAAATTCATAAAGATCTTTTGGATACTTACATCAACAATCAAGAAATCTAGCCAGCACCAGGCATTAGTGAAATATGTTTGAAATCCATAAGCCACCCATTTGAGAAGCATTTCCAAAATGAATATATAAGTGAAGACCTTGTCAGCATATTCTAACATGGTTTTGATTGTCTTCCTCTGCTCAATGTATATATCTTCAAAAGCCTGTGAATCAAGAACACTTTGTTTTATCTTGATGGCTTGCCTTCTGTAAATACTTGAAAAAATTGTTTAGTATAACATTGAATAGAAAGCAATGATTTGATAAATAATGAATAATATAAAACATTGTAAAATCTAATGATTATAGCAAATGTGAATATATTGACAGGGATAGGCCAATATCTTTACTGATGTGAACTGTGCTTTATCCCTACTTTTTAATGTCAAAATACCTTACTTCAAGTATTTCTGCAAAGACATGCTACAAAAACATTACTACAAAGACTGAAAATTCTGTTAAAAAGGGATAGAATTAGCTTATGCCAGAAATACTTTCCGTAATTTCCTGAATGATCTGGCTCACTTTAAAAGAATAAGTTGATTACATATGAAGAAAGCATTTAGTCCTTAAATGCTAATATGGTTATTACCACAAATTGAATGAAATTTGCCAGGGAAGGTAACACAGCCACAGGACATCTCTGTAAAAGGTTATCTCAGGGAGGAAAACATTTGCTAGATTAACATTAGATGAGAAATTCTATTTGTTTAATGGTTCTGATTTGTTCTGAATGAAACTTTGCAAAGTTACATCTTTGTTACTCAGCTCTGCAAGGCACAGATAGACCTTCTGTTTTCATTCTTATACTTTTGGTGTTTTAAAAGGATAAGCTACTTTACAAGAATCTGATTCTTGTCAATGTACATGTCACTTACCAGAGCACCACTGCTGAGAAGTATCATGAAGACAATGAAAGTCTCAAACCAGTTGTGCTCAACAATGCTGTAGCAGGTTTTCCGAAGATTCCACCAGATTTTTCCTTTGCCTTCCTCTGTACTTACTTGACAAAAGGGGAACTTTTTAATACAACCTAAAAGGAAACATTAAATACGATAAATTAAAAAAACATATCTAAGTAAGAAAAAGATAAATTTTCTCCCTGGTTACCCCGGGGCAAATGCATTATCTGGGTGTATCTGGCTACCATATTCCCTAGTCATCTTCAATGTTTCTCCTCTGTAATGAATCATTCTCTGACGTACATTCTTAGCTAGCCACTCAGAATTCAAGGAACGACTTTGCCTGTACTGCTTGAGTAAAAATGATTCTATTCTTCAATACCTGTCGTTTCTCTTTCCCTTAAAGCAACTGGGAGAAACAGAATTCAGGGATATTTTTCAGATTTGGGGAAAAACTACATTTTCAAGTTGTTTATTCATTTTTTTTTTCATGTGATCCTGGGTCTTTATTTCCTTCTTTTCATGCATAGAAAATCTCACTGTCTTGTCAGGTATCAGCCACTGCCAGTTTTTCAAGCTAATTTATTTTCGGCTTCAGTGTTTTCCTTACACCTATGACTCATCTTGTCAATCAGTCAGCTTATTCCTTTGTCCTCTGCCCTCAAGATTCATATTACCATATTTCTAGCTTCTATCCACTTTTGAATTAACTACCTGAGATACTACTCATTAGATTAAATACAGCCTCAGAAAATCTACAAATCTTTGATTTGCGTGCAGACACTGCATGGGTCACGTGAGAACAATTATTACTGTCCTTGCCAACTGTGTCTTACCAAGCTACATCCCCCCAAAGTTCTGGCTATAGAGCAAAATAATCACATTTTAAACTGTCAGGGATGGGTTGTAATCACCACAGCACCTGCAAATCACAACACACCACTGCCAGCGCATTCTGAATGCACTGTAATATTGGTGACTTATGACATTTAAAATGTCGTTTATCTCACAGATCAGTTTCCTGACATTTTGGAGGATGAGAACAACAACAAAAAAATCCTTGAATTGTCTAAGCATAGTATCTGCTATAAGATATACTATGATACTAGAAATACAAACAAATGGACTTGGATAAGGAAAATAGGAAAACAAAGATAAAAACACCTTCACTATTACTTTTAAATATACCATTGAGATGAGGTGTATTCAGTCTCTGTTACCAATGAGAGTAGACGACTACATTTAATCACATTAGAATTTGTTTACCTTCGGTGAAGCACGCTTCTGGTTTAAGGTCTTCCTCAGGTTCAGTTTCAGCTTGCTCCCCTTCCCGGGGTGGAGCAACATCGACTGTGCTTCCTTCAGAAGAGCTAGTTGCATTTAATTTCTGGAAACAAAATGTCATTTGAAAGATGTGAATTTTCTCCCTTTTTATCCAACCAATTGGGAATGCTCAGTCATAGTGTGAAAAAAAATGGCAGTGATTGCTTTTGATTCTGTTAATGCTACTGATAATGATATGCTAATAATTTAACATAATTAAACCTTACTATTAAAGACAATGTGACTGTTGATTTAATTCAGACAAAAAGGGTTAGACAACATGCAGTGTGGATAACTTAGAAAAGATGTACTATGCTGATTAATTTATTTTATGATTTCAACTTGTATATGACTGCCACGTGAAAATAACTTAGTAACACTGACACACCTTGCTAAACTAAGAGTAGTTTGATAAAAGTTTGGTATGCTACATCTACTGATGATTATATTTATTAAAATGCGTCAAATCAAATCATATCTTCTACCTCTTAAGATGGAAATCTTAGAGGGAAAAGACATTACCAGTTGTTTCTAAGTACTGTCCATGTTTCTGTAATTTTAGAAAGGAAGAGCAGCATACTAACATTAGTCACAGTCATTATATTTCAACTTTGAGCTATATTTTTCTCTGGCTTATATAACTTTCTCCTTACTTTACTAGCAGAAAATGATGGATCTCTCTCTTTTTTTGAACACATAAATGAATTCAACACTTGTCAAAGAATTCTAAATGAAATGGAAATTTCTTCATAAATGGAATTGTCTAGAGTCAGTATAGACTTTCATTAGGAGCTCAATCTGAATTCAACCTGAGATTGGGCTTTGGATGTTTCCTTTAAATAAATCATTGTGACATGTCACACATCTAAAAGAGCCATTTGACATCACAAGAATAAATGATAAGTTTTCTGAGATCAGTTGGGAAGACATTATAAATGAGTAACCTTCTACAAAAACTGATGCAGGGACATGACACATAGCACTACCTAGGCAAGGGCATGGACATACTAACAGTTTCCGAGACCCATTAATTTCAGTCGCAAGTGTTAGGGGTCATGCTGCTCAAGCTTTTGAAGAGTTAATGTGCCATTTTTAAAAAGTCTAAGTGATTTCCTAAATGCAAATCATGTTGGTGGAAATTTGGCTCCATATTCCCTATTTACTGAAATTCTCATACCAATGCATTTTAATAGTGCACATTATGAACAAAAATTCAAGAGTGTTATTCAGATTAATACTTTCAGTAATGTGAGATGTGACATTAACCAGGCTGCTAAATAAAGTATGAAAAAGACTTTAAATGAAAATATGATTTAATAATATAGTTCCTGCTAGACTGAATATGCTAAAGACAGAAGCTAGGCCATCATTTTTGGCTGATGATTCTTTGTTACAGTATAAAGATTGCTACTATTCCATGATTTCTGTCAATGGAGGGAAGCCCAAACATATTTTTTTCTCCTGGGATTTGTCTGAATCATATGATAAGGAAATCTTTATTCTTTTTTTAAAGGCTAGGAAGGCTACTTTTGGGTAGAGTTATAACAGACTCTGAGATAATCAAGAAAACTATAAGATAACTAGTTTTAGCAACTAACTCTTCCTTTCCAAGTTCACTCATTGTTTATAGGTTGAACACTATGACTTTTAAGGAATGACAGCAATAATATTCACCATATAAATAGCATCAGTAAGAAGCCCAGGTATTTTATGGTTAGTTATATGAAATTTCATAATTAAACTACTTCCTCTTGGCTGAGCCAAATTCAATAATTCCTTTTGAGCCTGGTTATAATATATCACTGTTTTTCTTTCTTTCTTTTTTTTTTTATAGGTACCGGGGATCGAACTCACGGCTGACTGCTTGCAAGGCAGGTGCTTATGCTGCTGAGCTAAATCCCCAGCCCCCAATATATCACTCCTATGAACTCTTTCTTTCTTGTTTGATTTCTCCATGCTAAAGTTTACCATCCATTTGATCCATTCTACTTGATTGTTTTAATAAAATACTCATATATGTATGAATATATATTCATGTATGTGTCTACATATACATATATATATACATATGTTTTAATAAAATAACCATATATATGAATATATATATTCACACATATGTGTCTACATACATATATACCAAATATAACATAATATCAAAAATATATAACTAAATTTTGAGTAGAGACAAATACTGTAATTAGGATGATTTTATGAAGAGTAAATAAATAAGTTGAATATACTTTTTAATTAACTTTATAGAGAAAATTACCATGTTTAGATTATTTTTTCTCTGCTTTTTAATAAAATATAATTCAGTTATGGTCTGGAATCCATCCCAAAGTTATACATTTTTTGAATAGGGATTATTTAATAATTTTTAATCTCTAATGTGGAACTTTAATGTCTAAGTAGGAATCAGGAAGGAAGAAATTAATATGCATCATATATATCTACACATATACACATATAATTTTCACTTGAAATTTTTGATAATATACTAATCTTTCTTTTCTCATTTTCTACTAATGATATAATCATGTGATGTTTAATTTTTCATATAACTGTCCTTCATTCTAGAGGTGTTTTATATTAAAGGTAAATATTTACATAAAATAACACTTCACAGCCCAGCCAATAAACAATTCAATGAGTTATTACATATGAACCTCCAAACTTTTTTTGTGTGGCAGTTGTAGTGACTGAATGCAAGGAGTGCTGAACTAAGTCCTTTTTGCTTTGAGATGGGATATTCAGAAGTGACCCACACTGGTCTCATACTTACAATCCTCTTGGCTCAGTCTTCTAAGTAGTAAGGATTACAGGTATGTGCTACAGAGTATGACTTGAATGCATTTTTGTTATTAGAATTGTCTTTGCATTATAAATATGTTGAATGGAACCAACATAATTGATGAAAAATCTTAGCATGGAGGTCTTTTTCATAAATCTTAGGTAGACAGGGACACTTCAGTTAGTTCCCCTCCATCTGTCTGGCATTATAAAGCACAGCATGTCTTTTGAAAGCCAAGGAAGAGACCTTGGCCCCATTCTGCTCCTAAGAGGCAGACTCCATTCACATGGACAATTACTCTGTTGTTATCCAGAAGTTATGTGGATTATAAGAGAAAATCATTTAGGCTCTGGAAAGCTTCTCAAGGAATGTTTAAAGGGATCTTAGACCTCCGTGAAGCCAGGGGTAGAAAACAGTAGAGAAGTGCTCATTTTAGTAACAAGTGTTTTATGGAAGGCTTCTTTCCCTATGGAGGTTGGCATAAAGCCAACTCTTCCATGTTGGATAATCAGGCTTACTAATGTTTTAGTAACATTATTCAGAAATACCACTACATTACTTTCAATCCCATAGGTCATAATTTTTATCACAGAAAGATATGTGTATTTTATCCTATGAAAATATAATGTCAATTATATAAAATTTCAAGTCTATACATTTTCCTGTACACAAATTCAAGCCTGAATTTAGTTCTTATTAAACTGCATTAACTTATCAACATATTGTCTGCAATTCTTTATGAGCTAGAAATTTCAAGTTTACTGATATATTTTTAAATCACCAACACACACTATAGCAAATGACTTAAACATTTTAAATTATATACAGTGATATGATAGCAACTGATACAAATTCTATATGGTTAGAGTAATTAAAATAATCTAAACATTAACATGTTGATCTTCATACCTTGTAGATCATAGTTTATGATTCTTATCATAGCCATACTAAGATGACTTTCAAAATTTGAAATTCTGATTATAACCGATTTAATAGCAAATGACTGATGATAAATACAAAGAAGAACTTACTTTCTTTATATTGCCATAGCTGTGATACACAATCATAAAAAAGCAAAGAAACCAGAAATAAAATTTAGCATAGTAAGCAACTCAATGACTGTACTGAATAACTAAAATTAATACATGTTCTGAAGAAATTAGAAATATAATTGGGAATGGGCCAGGGATATAGCTCAGTGGCACAATGCCTGCCTGTCAAGCGCAGGGCCCTGAGTTTGATTCCTGGTACCCTTCCCACAAAACAAAAACTAAAATAAAAAACAAAAAGAAGTATAACTGGGACGATAGATATAACCATGGAAAGCTTCCATATAAACCACATAGTACAAGTTCAAATTTGTTTTTCTTGTACTATTTTCTCTCTAACCCTTCCAATATTTTATAGCGCTTGAAGGTTAGATTCTTCCATCCCTTGTAGAAGGTACTGTGTCTACAGAGAGATGTTGGCTTATGCTCTACAAATGCACACTGGGAAGCAGATTTTGAGATGCAACATTCTCCAGGCCCAATTCAGCTGCACAAAACATGCCTGGCTGTAGCAGAAGCCTGGCGCAATGCTGTGGAAGCTGCACGCTCATCCAAGAACCATGTACCGAAAGACATGGTCCCTGAACAGGAAGTGTCCAAGGAGGTCATCCTCAAATATGCTCAGAGGAATGGGTTATTTCAATGTAAGGAATGACAGAATTAGCAACTGGAAAGGCCATGAGTCCGTTTCCCCACCTCCCCAATTACATGACCTTATACAGAAATTCCCCTGCATGATGAATATTGTTCTTGATTTTTATCCAATTAAATATTGAAATTTAACTTCCAGAGGTAGAAGGGAATGTTAGCAACTGGCCTACTTCCACTGAAATGCGCTCACATTTCAATTATTTTCAGTCAGCTCTCAAATGTTTGACTCTCACAAACTGCTGTATGACTTGAGACAAAATAAAAGATTCAGCCATTACAGATCACCTTTTAAATCTTTTGGATATGTGTACCCAGATCTTGACTTATGATTGAACGTTAAAATGTAGGAAGCCACATACTGAAGCCATTTGGTTGCTTTTCCGAGGCAGAAAAAAAAAAAAAAAATGACTAAAACCAGTAACTCTTGCTTTCTGATCATTTATCAAATGGTTAAAAATGTAAACTGTCAGCACTGGATTTTGTCTTGACATATGTTAAATGTATAACACTTAGTGCTCCTTTTACTTAAAAATAGCCTTGATAGAGACATAATTTGTAAAAGTAAGAATAATTATGGGGTGGTTGAAGAGCAGGGTAAAAGGGCAACAAAAAAAGCAAAAGTAAAAGGCCATTTATCTTTAGAAGACATACAGACATTTCCATCTGCACAAGATTTAATTGGGTTTGATTCAGCAGATGCGTCAAGACAATTCTCAAAAGGTTGAGATAGGTTTAAAATGGCTCTTCATTTGTGGCTCTTTGTATGTGGCTCTTTAAAAAGGGCATTTTCAAGACACTGGCAGAACAGTTGAAAGCCGGAGTCATCCTCCCTTTGCTCTTCAAAGTCTGAAAACAGCATAGTGCCTTTTCCAGAGGACACATGCTCAGGACTTAATTAAGTGTCTGCTTTCAGTTTCCAAGAAAGTTTCAAAACGAGGATATCCTATAAAACCCATGATGTAAGCAAGACAGCCTCCCAGGAGCATTTACTTCTATTCAGCTTGTATGGAAAAATAAACTTTATTTTCTTCAATGAATAATAATGCGGTTTTACAATTAAAACTAAGCTGATGTTACATAAAAATTACATAGATCACTAGGGATTATATTTGTTCTATTTTTCACTAATAATTTTATTCCTCAATTTGTTGTATTTCACAACTAATTGTTAATTTTCCCTAAGGAAACAGGGTATGTGTGTTTAATCTAGAGATAGTTCCATACTCTAGATATTCTCTGTCACTGAAAGTCTTGAAAAAGGTTAATATTTATAAATATTTTACTTTTGCTTTATAATTTTCCTTTCTAAACTGTAAATATTGACATCAACGGAGAAAGTTGTGTCGATAGAACAACGGTGCACTTTTCCCACAAAGCTGCAATAATTTTGTGAGGTTCTCTTTAGTCCTCATAAAACTATGACTAGTAATTAATAATAAAAATAGCAACACTTCTAAGATTCTTTTGGTTTTACTGTTTTGGGTAGAAAATTTGGGAAAAATAATGTGCACTAGGGAAATTCCAAGTCAAAGGTGGGTGTACTACACTAATTGTTTATCGATCTAGGCGCAATAAACTTTTCCTTCCCACATCACAATATTTTCTTTCTTTTAATTGCCATGATCACTGGGATTTTGCAGACATTTGATTTAATAGTTTCTCTAACCTAATGAAAATCCAAGATATATGGTGTCCAGATGCATACACAGACTATGGCCCATTTCAAAAAAAAAAAAAAAAAAAAAAAAAAAACAACTCACAATCACCCTACTTCTTTTTACAGAGACTTTCTCCAAAGCATGAAAGCACACATTTCCATCTGGAGCACGTGAATTGATTAGGTTGAAAATTTTATTCATGGATCTAAATATAATAATTAGAAAATGGCAGTACTATCAGAAAAATACCCATTATGGCTCTTTTTTATCACACAATTTACTTATAAGGGCTGAATCATCAACGACAAAAATGTTGTGGTCTTATTTTAATGAAATAAAAAGCAGAGAAATAAAAAAAAATGCATGCTCTTTTAAGTCTGACTATACTGAATCTTAAACATTGTCATCGTGTTTTAAAGTAGATCTTGTAAATCCTATAGAGCATGCAATTATTGCTTTTAAAAGTCTAAAGCCTGAAAAATCTCATTAGCAGAGTTAAGTATGCTCTGGGGCTGCCCATCTCGCCTGGCCATGCTGTGATGTGGCACACGCTTCGGCAGAGCAGCTGGGCGAGTCTGGCACTTCCTTGCCACGGCAGGGGAAGGAACACGGCTGAGAAGCATGCAGGCAGTCAAAATTCGTTTGGAAAGTGATTGTACGTGTACAACTTGCTTGGGTAACCTGGGTAAAAGTGGTGGCACGAGCCTCTGGCAGGTTAAAAAACACCAGAGCTGCTTTCTTGATGGCTCCAGCTTGATTTTACCCCTGTGAGAAGTAAGAATGGTAAGTAGTGAAGGTCACAGTATGATAGTACTGGGTTAATTTTGGAATTCAACTTCAATTATGGTTCTTAAAAGCATTTATTCTATACCCTTCACATAAGAAGTCAAACAATCCTTTAAGAACTAAATTGTAGAAATCTATAGTTATATAAAACTTCTGAGAAATCATGACAATGTGAATTTTAAAAATGTAAAATCACACAAAATTATACATTAGAGTTTGTTACAAGATTTGAGTAATTTCAAGTTTTTCCCACATTAAAAATACTTTTGAAATTCATGCTTTCAAATGTCTTCTATTTTTCATGCAAAATTCTCTATTTTTTATCAGACCAGTTTGGTCACTTTTTAGTGTTCATATATGCGGGTCTAATAAACACAATATATACTAACACATATAACATATAAAATAATAACAGTTCATGCTTTTATTTCTAAACTTCTATGGTCCATTTATTTCTCACTGAACTTTTCAGACATATTTTGGCATGAAAATGAGTAGAAACAGTAGAGTAGATAGAGTAGTTTGTTAGCTTGTTTTTAAATGAGGAATGTGTAACTCTCTTGGATGTAGCCTAACAGCTTAATTTGTCACCAAAGAAAAGCAACACTCTGTGCTCTCCAAAGCAAAGCTCAATGTGTTTTTGTTACTTTGGTCAAAACACAAAGAATTATAGACCAAAACATTGATTTCCATTGGGTGTATGTGATTATTTTTAAAAAAGAATACTCCATTTGATGTCAGTGCATAAGTAAAATGTAACCAGAGTTTTAGAATGTCAGCAGTTTGGGAAATTTCAGATCGAAACTGAATTTACTTGGAATTTATACAGACCTGTTTCATAATGTTAAAACTGATTGTTATTGCTTTTATTTTTTTAAAACAATCTATTCTCTATTTTTTATCCTGTATGTGAGCATACATATTAACTGACTTATTCTGATTTTTGAAATCTCATACTATTTGAGGCACATTACCATCACAAAATCTATTGCTGATTTCAAAGCACTATGCAAGATCATTTGAAATTTTATTGTGACTTTAAAATATATAATTTATATTGTTTTTTCACTAATATTTCTGTATAAACAATTGCATTATATTTTCCACTTGGATTTCATTCATTTGACTTTAGCTTGAAAGAGGATAGAATAGTTATAAAAATGTGCAAAAGAAATGTTTGCTCAGACAAAAGAATGTTTTCTAGGACTTGATAATAGGAAAAAATTTTATTTCATATTCCAATTTTATGATATTTGAGTCATTGAAAAAGAAATATTTGTGGACCTTATGAAAATTTTGAAGTGATTTTCAAACCAACTACTTGGTAGAAGGACATTAAAACACTTTCTGTCAATCTCATGTCATAAAACTTGTGGTATTAATGTAGAAAACGTTACTTTACCTTTTTTATGAAAAAGCCTCTTCTTGACCCTATTTACATTATTTTTCCCTAGTTTTCTTTCAGTTTTTGCTTTATTATTAATTCTCTGATGACCTCTTCTATTTTCAGAGACCCAAGTAATCATGGAAAGTGTATATCAAATCTATTTTAAACCTGACCTCTCACCCAGACCCTTGTTCCAGCACTGTCACTCTAATTTCAGTACCATCAGCTCTGGGTATCCATCAGAAATTTGTTTCAGGACCCCTGCAAACACCAAAATCAGCAGATGTTCAAGTCACTTGAGTAAAAGATCATTTTGGACAATGGCACTGCCATTTTTTCAATTTCCTAGATTCTTCAGATAGATCAAATTGCATTAGCTTTAGTTATTTATTATCATAGCCCAAAATTTTATCTACTCATTGCTGTCAAGTGATATTCCAAGATCATCTCTCTGACCTCACACTCTAAAATGTTTTGCTCTTTGATACCAAGTAAATTTTTCTAAGATATAATTTTCTTATAGTTTTACTGTTTCAGAAGGAACAGTATAATTCTTACACACTGTGTAGCCAATTCCAAATTCTGACTTAATTTCAAAACTTCACAATCTAAAATTACTAGACACACTCGAAAGTATTTTCCACCATCTTCTCAACCAATTATTTATGCTGCTGGTTTTACATCTCCACCTTACTATTAAGGACGCACTATCACCTCTGGCTCACTTTTGCTGGTGTTTGCTCTTTTTGGTTTCTGGTGACCCATAGATGATTCAAAATTTGTTGCTTCTTTGAATTTCATGTCTTCCATTAAGCAACTACCTGTGCTGTTCTTCAGACCTGTAACTTTACATGCAGTCCTATGGGACTGAGCTTTTAAATAGGTCTTTAATGGTTTTGTGAATTAGTGCCAGTGCACTCAAAGATGTTGAGATTCTCCTAAGGAAGAATTGTACTACAGGGTTATTGTTTAACTCTTCCTTACTCCTAGAATTCAGAAGAATGGCAATTTGACAAAACGTGGTAGGTAAGTGCTTGTTATTAATTGATATTTCTTCTTAAATAAATCTCTCAGGTGATGGAAAATAAAATTATAGATTTGAATTCTTAGTTTACTAAAATGTGTGGCATTAATTAAAAATGGACTCTAACCAGTGGTTGAGTGAAATTCTTAAGAAAAATATTAGCTACCTCATTTTGTATTCTCCTTTTTTCAAGATGTTTTAAAATTTTCTATTATATCCCAGCAGCACTGAGAACATGTTTGGGAAAAAATCAAATCATAGCTATGATTGCAACATTTTCAGCTACTTATTATGAAGATATCAGATCAAATTGTCCTGTTATACTTATTTTAAAGAAGAAAGTTTCAAAATATGCTCACAAACCAGGCCTTATTAGTTGGATTTCCATGGTGTCAACATTATATCTTCAAGCTATAATATGTCTTTCGTAACTCCATCTGTGCTAGATTTACTTCCAATTGGTATTCTAGAAGTCCATAAATAAATAATAGTATAATATTTTATTCTTGTTCCCTTCACAGAACTGAAGAATTTGTACCATGAAGCTACTATTATAAGATTCTATGAATTCTGGTTATAAAGTATAATCAATTTCCATTATGTCTTTCTAACAGTTAGTAATATGACAGTAAAAACACTTTTTTCATGTACAGTTTAATTGTAGTCATCAAATCAAACTTTCCTAAATAGCTCTTGGTATTTTTAAATTAATCTGCAAAATATAGATTTATTCATCCTTAATTGAGCAAAGTAAATTCAGGACTACTTGCACTTTCTTAATAAATATAATACTTTTATAAATAAAACACTTTGTCAAAGTGGATAATACTCTCAAAAACCTTGCAAAACTTTCACATTAAAAAAAATCAAAGCAAAATCTAATATGGAATGTAGAGATGATACCAGCACAATTAGCAATAAAATATAATTCATTAAAAAGAGCATAGTGTAGAGCAGAGTTTAATGTACTAAATATTATCTTTTTTTGACAGCAAAATTTTTAACTTGACTTTCAAACTATCAAAAAAATGAACACATTACTTGTTCAGAATAGTATTTCCTGACAAAACTTGAGCTTTATATAAACAGATTTCCCAAATTCTCAGAATTTTACAGCATTATCTTATGACTTTCAATATTATTCTTTTTAAGTTTTGGCATGTATGATCCTGGGAATTGAACCCAGGACCTCCCACATGCTGAACATGGGCTCTACCACTGAGTTACATCATCAATCACAATATTATCATTTAATAATGCACTTAAACACAAAAACAATACTCAAAAACCATAGTACATGGGTTATAATACAAAATGAAACCAGAATTTAAAAACATTATTACCTCTTTGCTTTCTTCTAGTTCTGACTCACTGCTGAACTCTTCAGTATTTAAGTTTTCAAAGTCAGACTCTCCAACGGCAATTGGCACTGTTACAGTTAGGCTGGGGTTGTTGATGAATGACATATAATCATTTTCATCAATTACATACTTTTCAACACTGCTTCCAGTACCCACACCACTGGTGGTTCCATTCCCATCTTTCAGGTAATTAAGCTCTTTGCTTATCTCAATTGCAGTGTTATTGGACATGCAGCTGTCTATTTTATTGCCTTCATGAATTTCTATAACTTTGGGCTTTCTAAAAAAGGCTTTTTGGAAACACTCCCGTATCTTATTCTTCACAAAATCGATTCCTTTTTGCATTCTTCCTATAGCAATCTGGAGATTGTTCATTTCATTGTCATCATCAGTAGCAGCAAGGTTGTCTGAGCTAAATGAACTCAACAATAAGGCCAGAAAGAGATTTAGAACCTAAAAAGGAAACAAAAGAAAAGGTTTTATATATATATATATATATATATATATATATATATATATATATTGAATAAAATTAGTTGCATAAAACTAACAGATAAACAAGAACTTCACAGACTTTAGCTAAAATTTTTTAGCAAATACTTTGTGGCTGCTTATTGTGTTTCTGTTATCATGTCAAAATTATACACTATTTGAAGGACCTAATATCATTTACCTGTTTTAAAAACACAATAACAAATTATGCATCTCTATTGTCCTACCGAGCAGAATAAGACAGCAGATTTTCTAAGTCTTAAATTGTGTCTACTCAGGCTTGCCAGTGAAAAGACAAAAATACCACTTTCAAGGATTTTTTGCCTTAAATGTATATTTCCGACTTAATTAGTTAACTTCATCTTACCAGTTTGCTTAGGCAATGTCTGTCTTCTTGTGTTTAAATTAAAAAAAAAGTTTAATTATTGAATAGTCTACTGATATGTGCAAAACTATATACTTGAAATGCAAATTCCTTTGGTCCAGTGGTCAGAAATGTTTATAATAGCAGAAAATTCCAGATGCAAATTATATAAAGCTTAATACAGTTCCCATCAAACATACTTTGAAATTTATATGTTCAAATACCTCAACAGATGGAGACAACTCTAAAATTATTCCAACATTTAGGCTAGACCCATAGTAAGTTATTTTTTTCCTTTCCTTTTGTGGAGATAGCATGAGGAAACATTAATTCTCAGAGTGTCATTGGGAAACAGGGAAAAAATTACCCAATTAAGTGATAAACTATGGCTAATGAAGAAATACTTTAAGATTTATGATGTTAAGGAAATTTATTTATAAGAATATTTTAAACTTGAAACATAGTCATGACTATCTTATATGGTGATGAGAAAAATGTAAATCAAGAACCTCAGGTTGTTTCCTTATTTCTGTATCAAATCTACAGAATCTAGAACTTTCTAATTTAGAACCTAGAGGTTTCTAATTTACATCACTCAGCTTTTTTTGGGAGGTGCTGATGATCGAAAACACAAACTTGTACTTACCAGGCAATCACGTGCTGCTGACCTATATTTTTGTCCCCTCTCAGAAAAATATTCCATGTTATTAGTTAACCTACCAATATTCATTTTAGAAAATCATTTGAAATGTGTTCTTTGAAGGCCTAGTATGATTGTGTAAGGAAATTCTGTGTCTACACGTGACTGAGAAGTTTAAGCATTAAAATTCATACTCATAGAACATTCACAATTTTAAGTCATGGCTAAAGTAAGTCTTTTAAATCTGTTCAGTGTTCATGCACTTGAATAATCAAACTATAGTAATTTATTTTCCTCTAATGAAGTAAATGCAGGGAAGAACATATTTAGTACTCTTGTAAGCTATTTGGATAATTATAATCCACAGTTAAAATACAATGCTCTGCTTCACAGATGCTTGCCTTCAAAGTTTGGTAGTACCCAATCTATGCTTCCGAATAAGCAAACAATGTGAACTAGGAACATGCAAAATGCAATTTCAATATGGAAAAGAGAGGTGTATATTTAGACTTAGCACAGATTACCTTATCAAACAAATATTAGGATAATAGCCTTCATGATAAAAAATACATCTTCTTTGAGGAAGAAAAAAATGAATATTCATGATCCTTAAAGTTTCATTAGATCAACTGCATTTAGTCACCATTACAACATATAATTTCTATTTTGCTATTCCACCACCTTAGATAGGGGAGCCTGAGTTTCAGAGAATTTCAGTAACTTGTCCATGCACAGAATGGAATTTGAGTCTAAGCTATCCCTTATAAACCCAGAGGTGTGTTTACAACTCAGCTATTTTGTTACCACTACCTGGTCTCTTTGTCATTTGTAACGTATACGTACCACAAGGTTTCCAATGACCATGACCAACATGAAAACAATAAGGCACATGGTTTGGCCGGCGACCTCCATGCAGTCCCACATGGTCTCGATCCACTCTCCGCACAGCACGCGGAACACGATCAGGAAGGAGTGGAAGAAGTCATTCATGTGCCAGCGTGGGAGCGTGCAGTCCTCATTGATCTTGCAGACGCATTCTTTGTAGCTCTTCCCAAAGAGCTGCATGCCGACCACGGCGAAGATGAAGACGATGATGGCCAACACCAAGGTGAGGTTACCCAGGGCCCCCACGGAATTGCCGATGATCTTTATCAGCATGTTCAGCGTGGGCCAGGATTTTGCCAACTTGAAGACTCGGAGCTATAATAAAAAATATGCTCTTAGTGGTAATCATACTATAATTTTGTAAGTTAGGCATCATTTCACTTGTGTATTGTGTAGAAGCACACCCGAGGCCTATAAAAACTTAAAACATACTAAATTAATTAAACTTCACATGCAGAAAATAATGTTAATAATATTAGAGTTGTTAATCAAATGATATTTAAATGGAAAAAACTTCCTTTTGATTGTTCAAAAGGAACACCCATAAAACAAGTTGCTACTTTGAATATAAACTTTTTAACTTTATCAAAAACATTTTTTTAGTCTCTATTTTGCTTTTATTTTTTATTTTTATTAAAAAATTTTTTTTAGTGAGTGGAAATCAAAGTTAGGATCTAATGCATGTTAGGTACATGCTCTACCACTGAGATACATCCCATGACCTCCCACGCTATTTTATTGATTCTAAAATTTTTATTAGTGCATATTGGCTATACAGATTAATGAGTTGCAATTTGACATATTTATACACGCACATAACGTACTTTAATCATTTCCCCTTCATTATTCCTTTTTTTCTACCCTTCCTCCTACTTTAGAAGCTAAAATGAAATATCCACTGTTCATTGACCATTGTAGGAAAAAAGTTATACAATTTACTAATTTGATAAAATAAAAAATTATTCCTTTCCGTTTGAAAAGTTATATATTTACTTAATTTCCAAGAAATTATTTTTCAACGCATTTTTTGCTTTAATTATAAAAAGCTTTTGTTAAATTATTGTTCAAAATGGTAAAGGCATTACATATTTCTCTGTTTCTTTAACGTAATTCCTACTAATAACATAGAGTGGATTAATAATTGAAGATTAAGCGGGACCTAATCTTTTATTTGAATTTGTTTACAAACTATAAAGTAAAAAAATTATAGATGTAAAAAGAATTAGAAAACTCAGCATATTTTAATGTACCCACAACAGCAGGAAATATTTCAAACATTATTATTCTTAGAAAATAGTTAAAACTTAGCTTTAGAGAGAATGTTTACATATTTTCTTAGATATCACATATTGATGGAAATTTAAAACAAGAAAAGAACTGTAATAACCATGTAAATACACATTTGAGGTACTATGCTAGTGAAAGATCAGATATAAACACAGGATAGGAAGATACCAGTCTGAACGATCGTAGTACAGATAATCCCTCCACATTTGCTAGACCAAGTTCCATTAAACTCAGGCTGACAATAATTCCATCGAAGATATTCCAGCCCTCTTGGAAATAATAATAAGGATCCATAGCAATAATCTTGAGAACCATTTCTGCAGTGAAGATCCCAGTGAAGACCTAAAGTAAAATAGAATTAACACTTGAACAGCACTTGAAAAGCTTTGATTCTGCAATAATTTATAAAGAACATTAAACAGTAATGATAAAATAAAGGAAATTTAAATTGAACAAAACTATCTCAAATTTAGTATCTCCCCAATGGTCATATTTTTGTGTGTGTGTGTGTGTGAATTTGTCTTATTTAAAAAGTCAACTAGATTCCCAGGAACAGTAACATAGATTTTAAAGTATCTCATCATTTATTTTAAATCTAATACTAATCAATAGCCATCAAATACTTTTTCAGTACATTACCCTTTTTCAATTACATTTATTTTTTAGGTAATAGTGCATAGGAATGAATTCACATATTATTAGAAATAATACAATTACTAAATATTTGGTAAAATATTTAGCTGTAGTTGTGTGTTTTTCTTTAAAGTAATCGATGCATTTCTATAATTTAATATACAAGTGTATGTTTGTCATAATATTTTATGATAAAGTTCACTGGGTACATGCCTCAGAATTAAGGTTAATGGAATAACAGAGAAAGAATTGTAGCTTTAATTGAAACCAGCAGGAAAGTGCTCTCATTATTAATACAACAATAATAAAGATTTGAGTGGCTAAATAAAATATGTATTTGACAGAGGAAAGATAAACAATAAAACTAAGTCAGTTTTTCAACATAAAACCATAGGTGAAAAGACACAAGGACATAATGAGCGTGAAATTACTCTTGTAAAAAGCATTTCTCTTTATTCTCTGTGAGTAAAAGCTGTATTTTATGATAGAAAATTCAAGTTTAATCTTTACCAAGTAAGTCAGTCTTTACCTTGGAGGAATTCTGTCAAAATAACAGCACTAAAATTATTTGCTATCCTCATGCAATACATTATTTTAAAACAATCTTTACCCATTATTACAAAAGTATAAGTTTAGCTAACTTTTCATTTTCTCAGTAGCAAAAATATGCATCCCAGAAAACATAACTTAACCGCTGTTAGCATCATTTACTCAAAAAGAAATTAAATGCAAGCCTGCTACACGAAAATCTGAGTACATGGTAACAAGCACATTGAAACATCATTTTTTTTGTTTTATAACTCACAATAGGATTTTTAATTTAAGTAGTGAGTTTTCCTAGTGAATGTAAGGTAAGTTCTAGCTTAAACATTTTTTTATATAAAACTCTTAGAAACATGTATTATTTAAAATAGGAACTTCAATAGGAAAAATGCGTTAGCATAAGCTAGAAATTTTCTAGGTAAATGATTGTCAGTTACTTTTTCATACAGAAAATCATAACATGATTATGTCCAGTTCTTCTGAAATGATTAGCTTTCTTACATTTGAAAAACCATATTCTAAACATGTACTCTTTCACTCAAAAGGTAATCCAATCATTAGATGTCTTATTAAAAAGAATATTTTAATTACATTGTAAATCAAAATACAACTATATCATTTTAAAAGTCTTCAATTGAGAGCCCAAATAAAAATGAGGGAGGGATGGAGAAAAAGAGAATGAGAGAGAGACAGAGAAAGGGGAGAGAGAGAGAGAGAGAGAGAGAGAGAGAGAGAGAGAGAGAGAGAGAGAGAATGTGAGAGAAAATATTCTTCATACCATGGGTTTGAGCTTTATTGCACATCATATGTCCTATTTGTGAGTTTATCATTTTCTCATTAAAACGAATTCGAATTTCTGTGAACTAGTTTACTGCTGCTCAAATGATTACACAGATTTATAGATGAAGAAATAAATGTTTTGGTTGAATGAATAACACAGGAACATAAAAGAACTGTGAGAACTTCAATTCTTTTTTAAAAACTTGGAGTGATATAATTGTTGCTCTACTCATTTATTTTTAAATTTTATTTTATTGTTTTATGAGTATGTATTTGTGATTCATAACGAATACATTCATCATGGGGAGATTTTACACATATGTAGTATTGCAATATATATATCAATTTAATACTTTTTACTTTCTCTTCCCCTTCATACTCTTCTGTCTCCTTCCATACCTAGACCCTCTTTTTATCTCCTATTTTTCCTTTAAATCAGTATGCTCCTTTTTGTATTCTCTTTCAGTAGTACACAAAAATTATATCATTTTTCTGCTTATTAGATTTATCAAATTTGAGTGTTGAAACACCAAAGTTCCACTAGATTTCTCGAAGATGTTCTGTGTTTTTGTAGGAGGGTTTTCTTTTTTTTTAGTTTTTAACAATGTAAAAACTCTCCTACTTTGGGCATTTTGTAAACTAGAGAGTTCAACTGCACTAGTCAAAGGAATTTAGACAATGTTTTCCTCATATAAACATTTCTAATTAGTCCGAAAATACTAAACTTAGACTAAACTGTGCAAAAATAAAACATATTTTTTCACATGTGTAAGTAGAATAAGGGTTGTTATGGTTAATAAATTTGATATTATCATATAAATTACTTTGTAAAATGTGTTTTTTTATTGACATGGATGAGATTATTAGTTATAACAAATTTTCAGCCAGTAGAGACTGTCAATTTACGTATTTTTTTTCTGCCAGCAATAGACAAATGTATTCCTTCTCATATATTCCCTCTATCATGAAGAACGTTGTTTGCCCAACACAAACATGAACTTAATGATAGCTTTTATCACAATCTTCTAGTCATCAGTATCCCATTATTATTTTATACCTTATTATTTAAGTCACTATCTTAAAATTATAGACTTTTGTAACTGAAAGGGACTAACAGTCATCTACTCCAACCCAAATTTTGTTTGTCTGTAAATTGAGAAGGCAGACTCAATGGTGTAAGTGGGTTTTTCTGACTACAAAGTCATTCAGCATGAGCTCTTGGACTAGGTCACAGACAAAGAGGTTTAGTCTAGTGCTTTTCCACTTGATCATCCTATTATTCAATCTCTCTTATCCTGTTCTTTTAACTTGATAGCTTCATCATTGAAAGTCTATAAAACCTCATTTTCCTGCTTTGCTATGGTAAATTTCCAAAATATTCTTCATCTGTTCATTTCCCTAACTGTCCAGTATCCTGGGGAAAACACAAGAGCTAAAGCAGAAATATTTTCCATCAGTATTTCAAAGAAAGGCCCAAGAGGTTAATAGCATATACATAGGAGGAAGGAAGCTGTTTAATGAGCACACGCTAGATGCCAGGCATGTTAGTAGGTGTTTTCACATTACCTCATTTGACCTTCACAACAGTTCTCAGGATTGGGTATTATTGCATATATTTCAATAACAGTAAACAAAGACTCAGATTGTTTATCATAGTTTCCAGAGCTCATATGATTCTTAAACACTGGCAACTATAGTCAAATCCAGTTTCACCTAATTCTAAAGCTGGTGCCGTTTCACAAAACATGCTCCCTGAAGCAGCCCTTTTGGGAATGAAATGCCCATGGGTCATTTATTTCTATAGGTACACAGTATGACCTTTACGGGAACTGGGAGAGATATAAAAGAATTTCACCTCTGTCGTTAAGTGATTTATACCAGACATAAAATCAAAACACATAGTATTATAAAAAGTCTAATATTCAACTGTGTTTTATTCACAAGTGCATTCGGAGTTAGGAAGAATGTTCAACATGGCTCAGTATCAAGTTAGAGGAGATGTCCTAAGGTTGAACCTTGAAAGATACAAATAACTGAGATGCTACAAATGAGAACTCGCTCCATATGAATGTTGAGAACAATGAACAATGAAATATCTTCCTATATGTAAATCTACAAATATTTGCATGGTGTAAGCATTGCATAGGGCTGGAGATTTAGCTCAGTGGCATAAGTGCCTGCTTGACAAGCTCAAGATCATGAGTTCAATCCCCAGTACCAGACCAAACCAAACAACATTGCATGGTACAGTGACAGCGCTATTCTGATGGGGCTGATGGTGTCTGTTCAGGAAACAATGGTGGGAGTAATAGAAGTACTGTATTAATGACATTTTTAAGATAAAAATATAATTGAAGTGAGAAATAATAGGCCCTCATTACAAGCTGATGTAAGAAATAAAAGATGTCACATGTCAAAATGCCAGCTCTCTGGCAGGCTAAAGCAGGAGGATCATAACTTTGAGCCTAGCCTGGGAAACTTTGCAACTTAGCAAAAACATTGCTTTTAAGTAAAAGGTAAAAAAAAAAAAAAAAAAAAAAAGACTGTGGAGTAGCTCAGTGTAAGAGTGCTAGAGTTCAATTCCCAGTACTTGAAAAGAAAAAGAAAAAAAAATCATTAAGGCTGCAGTATTTTCTACCTTTGGGACTCGAAGGATGCAATAAAGTTAACATAAAATACAAGTGAGATTGATAGTACTTTTAATAAGCTCTAATCAGAGGATTTTCATCTCTGTACATGGTGTGTTTAAAGTAATCTAGTCCTTGAGCGATGATTTGGTAATAGCTAGAATATGCTACTGGATCACAATTTACAGAGCTGGAGTAGATAATTCCCCCTGTTACTGAGTACATAAAAAAACTTGAGTGAAAAAATGTACCCTTAGTAGTTTTAGGAACCCTCCCTCTTATCTGTAAAGAGGTAGAGTTGATTAGAAAGATCAAAGAAATACAAGAACTTACTACAACATGTAAATAATAAAGAATTTGTTGATCTCCTGAGCCAAATAACGCAGAGAAGCTGAGGTTACTTATTAGGATATGCATTTGTGGAATTTGTTGCCCAGCATTCTTTCTCCCGCTTTTGCTGGCAACTGTCCCTCAACCTGCATGATTTCTTGGGAAGGCCATATTTTCACAAGATCTCACATCCTACCCAGGCTGACTAAATTGAATTGTATCAAAGTTCTATCATGATTGTCTTTGAATTGGAACTCAAATATAGATCTAGCCCTTTCTAGTGCAAAGGCAGAGAGACACAAAAACTGAAGTATGGCTGAATGTCTCCTGCCTTTTACTGACAAAAGATCCAGGGACTGTTTGGGCCACCCCTAGGACTTCAATAGCAGTAGTTACTACATCTCAGTTTCAAGGGTTACCATTCCCAAAGTTTGCAGTTTATCTTAACTTTCCATTCTGTGGAACAGGTCCCTCCTCCTCCAAGTTGGGTTGAGTTGGTACAGAGGAAGGTCTTGATTACTCATTTCTGTAAACCCTAACACATTCTATCAGACTGAAACTCTTAGAAAAAAGATGAGGAAAGGGAGATCGAATCACAAAAGAAAGAAACTAATATTTTTATGGGTTAAACATTTCATATACAGTCATGAGTATCTCTTTCACTGTTAAAGACCTGAGGCTCAAAATAAATAACTTTCAGAAATCTCTATAGTTATTAATCAGAGCACTGTGTTCTTTTAGAACTAATAATCTCATTAATGACTTTCTATTAAAGATGGAGATTTCTAAAGCAAAGCTGATACGAATAACAAGTTAGCTTCCTTAAGGTTAGACAGTATGATTCTAAAGGCACATCTAATCACAATTGGAATTGCTGAACCTCAGCACCCATTAGAATCCATTGATCAGACAAAATAATGCTAGCACTATAGCTTTTAAAGAGCCAAAGAGGATCCATTCATATTCATGACTCTACAAGGAAAAATTGCACTCCAGGTATAAATAATCCACTTGTTAGAAACTACACCGTCCCTTACATTTTTATCGGAAACATGTTCAGGTTTTAGACACTAGGGACATAAAGAGCAAAATAAACATAATCACTAATATGCTGTGACTATTTTAAATAAGCTATTATGTACTAAATTGATATATTCTCTTATAAGCAAGAGTAATTTCATGAGGAAAAGGTATGTGATGTTTTGAAGGTTATAACTCAAGAAAACTGACCTAATATGGAGATTACAGAGAGCACACTTGTCTGTCTAGTTCATATAGCTTTATGGGCAAATGTATATATACATACATAGATACAGAGGCAAGCTCAAGTAACTGAAATGAAGTATTGCTGAATTACAAATGCATTTTTACCAACTATTTCTTCTCCTGTAAGATATCACTGAAGCACTTTGTTATGTAATTCAGTTTAAAAGATTTATCCTTGGGTCATCTCTTCCATGGACACGATTTCTCTAAAGACTTGCAATTAAGAACTTTGTAGGGTCAGAATGTCAGAGTTTCTCTGGACCTACATTTCCCATAAGGAAAACTGTGAAGATAGTGAGGCATTAACAACTATAACCATGATTAATCAGCACAGACATTGACCTAAACAAACTGCACTGAAACCAGTTGACACTGATTTCTGATTCTGAGATTCCCTGTAGTTTTCCTTCAGATGTTTCTTTCTCTAAAAAAAGACGATGCACTTTTTGAGCTCAACTCAGCACACATTATATTTTCCTTTGTATTATCTTTTCTGCCCTTCCCAAAGAAAGTAAGTAAATTTCAAATGAACTTACCAGGTTCCCTACTGTCAACACACTACTGAATTGATCAGTCATAGGGTAGTGTTCCATGGCCATAAAGAGAGTATTTAAGACAATACAAATAGTGATGGCAAGATCAACAAATGGATCCATAACAATTAAATTCACGAGATGCTTTACTTTTAACCAAGCCTCACAGCAATCCCAGATTAAAAACACATTGGCAAATCTATACCAGCATGGTGGGCATTTCTGTCTAGATTCTTCAAGTTCTGGGAAGACAACAAAGATGAGAAATAAAAAAATAAAAATAAACTATTCTTTCCAGTGGATTATATATGGTTTGATAAAACTAGTGCTTATACTTGAAAACAGGCTTTCACATTAGTTAATCAAACTTGAGAAGACAATCATATTACATTTTTCCATAAAATACTATTTTGAAATATTCAGATAGACTTTCTTTTTTAATTGCAAGAAATAAGCATTTTGAATGTGTTTCAAAATAACTAGTAATTGAAAATAAAAGTTCTAAATAAGACTTTGAACAATGTTAAATTCAGTAAATTACTATTTCTTTTAAAAGTATCATTTTAAGAACACTATCTGAAACTATGATTCTCACTAATATGTGTGACTTATTGTCTCTTCTTATTGCCTCCAAATCAGTAACAGTTTTCTACATAATAAGAATGTAATATGGTTTCTCTTTTAGGTATAGATTCAGATCCAAATCTACATCTGAGATTTTCTAGCTTCATATATGAACAAATGACTGGTAATTTTAATGGGTTAATCCTGTTATAAAAATAACATTACTATTTGAAAATCAAATATTCAATACAGCAGAGCCAAATGTAATTGATTTTTTCTAAAGAGAACGTATGTTACAATTGAATTATATAATTAACTTACAAATTACAATACTAATGTAATATTTCTCCAAACTTAAAGGAATAAGGATTTGCTGAATGTATGACCAGAGGAGTAATAGTTGCTGACCACTCCTGTGTATTAAAATCAACAAGCATTAGTGTCACCTGTCCTATTGAGGAATGTCATGATTGCTGTGTATTTACAAAATGAAGGAGAGATATTTTTAGAGTCTCTGTTGGAGTGGGACACAAGTCTTAATTTATCCAACTCATTTATATTTGTCTCTGTGACATCATTGCATGTCCACGCTTGAAAACTGTTTGCTCAGTCTGAATAAGACTAATGTAATATTAGAATGAATCTTCACTGATACACTACCAAATGGTAAAATGTCACTCTCCAAATGAGAGTATCCAAGTAAATCCAAGTAAAAAATAGACTAGAATTATTTTTTTAATCAATATACTTTAGCTCATTAACTCAATAAGTCAATAACTCTCAATAATTAACTCAACAACTACAAAAAGAAAGAATGGCTCTACAAAGTCTGCAATCAATAGCAAGGTTAACCTCTCAGGGCCTGTTTCTTACCCTCCATTGTGTTGGTCAGGATGCTGGCTATGCTCATGGCTCTTTGCCTTCCGGAGGAATCCTCCAGCATTTCCATTGAAATCTGGTAAGAACTTAGCCTTCGTTTTCTTACTTCTGTTTCCGTGGTGGTGCCCTGCAAACCAAATACCAATAGCTCAAACCACCCTTTGCAGTGAATAATGCAAGACCACATACATCTCTTTGGAAAAACATGCTGCATGCAATTTTTATAATTGTTGGTTATGTTGCAAACACTTTTTAAAAAGTCACACATGATAGCCTTTAATGAGAATTCACTAATTGAATGTAATTATATAAGGCAACTGTGTTACAGAAATATTAACATGTCAGAGGTTTCAGGGAAAATTTTTTAAACATGCCAAAATTTGTTGTTATTTCATTGAAATAAAAATGGATTTTTTTCTTATATTGATTTTAGCAGCCAGCTCAATCTTCCCCTAAAGTAAATGCTATCATATAGTCTCAATGCTGAATTACTTCCTTTGAGGCTATATTGATATACACGGGCCAATTTTGCCATGCACAAACACAGATGTACAATGAAATGTGTGTGCTTTCCTGATATTTCTTTAATTATTTCTAAATGCCACCCTATACAAAACTGACATTTTATCTTAGTTGCATTTTGAATAGCACTAGAATCATTGACATTTCAATGAAAACTAATAATTATTATTATATTGGTCATTACAATATTTAAGGACTATGAACAGATAATTATATAACATTGGGCAAACCCACATCTATAATAAAGATTTGATTGTCAAAACACTCAATTATTTTGTGTTGGTAGGTTACCAAATTTGCAGATATGTTTCATTCAAGACTCTCAAAATTGAGCCTTTTAACCTAACGCATTTGAAAGCTAATGGTTTTATAAAATTCCACTGGTTCTCAAAAATTTTCCCATTCCCAATACATTAGTCATGTATTGTTTTAAAGGACTTTTATTTTGCAGAGGCATAATGGTACAAAGGGCTAAACTGTCCAGACTTTGATGATCTCAATTGCTGTATAATGTCAGTAGTGGCTAGTTTTATCTATTATCACCTCTGGCTGAAAAGGTCCAGTAGGTGACGTTAGAACTGATGGTCCACCCACCAAGGAAACCACACCATTGCAATCCACAGTGCTGTGCATCTTCCCATCTGCTGGAAGCCCTGGCACCATCCTGGATGACATACTGGCCTGACTAACGTTACTGTTGCGTCGCTCTCCATGTCTGGGCGGCACAAACAGTGAGTCTCTCCTGCTCTCGCTGTCTTCAAAGGTGCTGTGCTCATCATCAGCAAAGTCATTCTCAGATCCCACATCCTTGGTCCGTCCTCTGAAGCTGAAAACGCTCGTTTTGCTATTGCGTCTTGGGGAGAATAGGGATCCGCGGATGCTCAACAGAGACTAAGGAGAAAGCGGGGAGGAAAGGAATGGGAGGGGGCGAGGGCGCGGGGTGGGGCACAATTGTTTAAAAAATATTTTAATATCGTAGAAATGATTTGTCTTCAGGTTGGAGTAGTCTTGCTCTTAAACATGGGTTATCAAGTATATAGAGAACACGTATCATTGGACATTTTGATATTAAAGACTATAATGAACATGTAACTGTAAAGAATGTTGTGACGAAGAATTGATTTGCAATTTACAAAGTGCACGACCATTTTATTTAATCTTCACTCACTTAATCTTATGACATGGATTGTGTCACTGTCATGTGATGGGGAGGGACTAGAGGCTGCTGAGGATAAATGACTGGTGGAAGAAGTGGTTAAACAATCAGAGAGTGGCTTGTGCTTCTCAGTGCGAGATTTGCAGGGCATGCAGCTGGAATTAAACTGTGGCTCAAGTGAGACTGTTGACTCAAATTTTAAATATTTGCATAAATATTTTATATTTTCATAGTTATAGCATTGGAAAAAAAACCACTCTAATCTCTCCATTTTCTTCTTCTGGATTCTAGAATGAAGATCTCTGAATGTGTTTGGCTCCCTCCACATAGGAATAAGTCACAAAACAAATCTATGAGTCTGTCTTGCAAATCTTAGTATTTCCCAGCAAGTCACTTTCCTTGATAGGTTATATGTCATAGCAGATGCTGCACAGAGGATCCCTAAACCACTCAATATGTCATCAATCATTTACAAAAATCTAACTGTAGTACCCAGATGTCATGGCTCAGGCCTGTAATCCCAGCAATCAGGAGGCTGAGATAGGAGGATTGTGAAAGTTTGAGGGCAGCCTGTGCTACACAGTGAGTTCAAGCCCAGCCCAGACCACCTAGTGGGACTCTGTTTCAAAAAGCTAAAACAAAAAATTTAACTTTAGCCTAAAAAACCAGGATCTTACTAAAGACAGCAATGTGGAAAACAGCTTAGTCTTTTTTATTTTAATTGTACTAAAGTGAACTTGGTGTTTAAAAATTGCTCATGGTCTGTTTTTGTTGTTTGTTTTTTTGCTGGGGAGAAAGCCCAGGACCTCATGCAGGCAGGACAAGTACATTTACCACTGAGCTATCTCACTGGCCCCCAAAATATTATATTACAGATATTCACAAATAAATCAAATAAATAATTTCTAATTCCAGAAAACAGGGACTTGATTTAAAGCTCCTTTCATTTTTCAATGGATTTTACTTTTGTGATCAGTAAGAGTTTTCAAGAATATATGTCTTCAGTCTGCAGAACATCGGTGAACTTTCCTCATCACTAACACCACAGTGTTTCTCTGTGGTCACTCTACTTGCTCTCACTTCCTTCTGTATCTCTCTCCATGCACACTGTTAGAGTTTATGTCTAGATGTTCCCCCAAAGCCTCATGCTCTCCTAGGCAGGGCTTTGGGGGAGGTGGCTGAATCAGGCGCATGTGATTTTAGATTATAGGTATGTGGCTTATTAATTGACTTAACATGGTTCTGGGTGTGGAAAATGGGAAGGCCCACCATGGTGTGCATGGCTTGTAGCCAGGATGAAATGAAAAGAGAAAAGAAGGCTTACTGCTGCTTCCTGCCTGCCACATCATGAATATTTCTCACCTACCGTGGTGCCCTGTCTTGGAACCAGCCAACTACGGACTAAAAATCTCTACAAACTGTGAGCCTTTCCTCCTTTATCTTGTGGGTGCCAAGCATTTTCCTGCAGTGATGAGAAAGTAACTAAGATATGTACACACATAGGAACACATACATATACAAATACATATATATGCCAGCAGCAAATGTACTTGGACATTTCCTTTCTTCTTCTTCCTATCAGTTTATATCAAATAAATAATAGTGGAAAAAACAGTAGGAAGCCAGTCCCTTTCATAATATTTTTGGTCTCTTTGCCTAATTAGGTCAGGCTGATTCTGTCCCATTTTTAGCTCTATTTCTCGATTTTTCCAGGGTCACAAAGTATCAGAATAATTTTTGTTGCCCTCTGTCTCAGTGTTATTCTTGAAAGATGTTAGTATGCAGTACATTGCTCTTTTGTATTTGATTAAACCCTCCACAAGAACTAGAGGTTGCTCAGCTTATTTAAGTTGTGGCTGTGTCTATGTGACATTCAATTCTTGTAGTAGGAGTACCTACCTTATATCAGACTATTTAAACTGATTTTCATTAAAGTGATCAAGAGATTATATCCTCTTCATTAATAGTAAGTGCTAATGTTTTCAGTTCCCTAAGACTCTAGTTCAATTAGTATTATAATAATTGTTATGTTGAGAACTACCTTTTTAAATTTTAATTTGTAAGGAAATAACTTTGAGCGTTTAAAACATATATTTTGAGATCGCATCTTGTTGGAATTGTGATTTACTAAGCAGTTGCTGTGTTTTGAGTGTGAGGTCAAAGGGTGCATGTGTTGGAATCTTAATTCCTCAGCACGGCACTTTTGGAAGTTGAAATCTAGCGAGAGATGTTTAGGTTTGGGGTGGAACCCTTGTGAATGGATTAGTGCTTTTCTCATGAATGGACTGGCTATCATGAGAGTCTGGTACCTTCTTTTTCTCTTTCATTATCTATCCATTTGCTGTTTCACTCATGGGTCCTTGTGCTAAGCTGAACAGATGCTAGTGCCATACTCCTGAACTTTCTGACCTCTAGACTATGAGTCAAAACATCCTGTTTATTTTATAAATTTCCAAGTCTCAATTATTCTGCTGCAGTAACAGAACACAGAGTAAAACAATTGAAGGTAGGATTCAAGAATCCGAATTTGTGACACGTATTCCAGGTGATTCCAAACTCATGTGGACCTAACTGTTTACTCATAGAAATATAAACTTACATTGTATTATGATTATGTTTTATATGAATCCCTAGGATGGTTCAATATAATCACTTTAATATATCTATGTTCTGCAACTCTCTGGAAACTGAAAATGTCTCTATATAACACTTGTTGGGAGTATGCTGTATTTTTACATTTATAACATATCTGATACATGCTTTTATTTGCATGTTTTTATGTTGGGGTGTTCTCAGAGGCGTTTCAGACCTTAGTTTATTTGAAGTTTCTATTCACTCTTTGGAAAGTGTAATAATAGGTGTGAGCATAGCTTTCAAGGCAATGCAGACCAAAAAAGAAGATAATAAAAATAGTATGCAGAGAAAATACCTAAAAATAACATGCTAAAGATGCAGCAAAGAGGGGAAATACCCACAGCTGTGGAACCCTTTTTCTAAGAGGAAAGAAGAGCTTTTATGTTGAACAGAAAGCCCATCGCTTTTCACCTCAGGCCTACTGTAGCACAAATTACAGGTATCTAAGAGGATAATTGTGGACTTTATAAAAATTTTTCAGTAACAGAAAGGAAGACACAAGAATTAAATCTGTAGTACATTCCTGCAGGAAGGGTCTGGATTCACAGTTTGCTGGGGAAAATAAAAAAGGAGGACACAGGAATTTCAATTTGTTCATGTGGAAACATGTAAAATAAATATTTGTTGGAAATATTCACTTCAAATATGTGTACCATTTGTTATCTCTGCCAAATTATCAACTACATTTGGTATTAGCTACAAAGTTTGTAGTTTAAAATAAATGGCCTCAGTGTGTTCAGAGAACATTCTGCCTGTAATTTATGGCCTTTCTGCTTTGACAATTTCAGAAGTTAAATTTGTTTTGAAAATATGTCTCTCCTGTGCCTGCCATCAACACAGATTCTCTTTCCTAACAGAGAAAGTTCTTTTTTCTTTACAAAGCAGGAGTATAAACTGCTTCTAGTGTATTTCTGTTTATGCGTTGTGTTAATGCCTTCTTGCCTATCTTTACTAGAATCTGTAAATTCAGTGCTAATCAGTTCCTTTACTTTTGAGATTCTATCTTATCTATTTACAAATATGAAATGAACTACTTATACCTGATGCATAGGTGGTGTTGCTGTTAATGTTACAACTTGTCAGCTAACCGCCCTGTGCTGCTGCTTCTAGGTGGTTTAATCAGCCCCTGTAATTCAGGATTCCCATTTTTTGAGGTTTGGAGAGTCACCATTAGGTATTGCACGCTCTCTTCCATCAGCCTGGAATACTGGTCTAAGCGATAACTTCTTTCCTTGCCTTTTTGAAATCTCACTCAAAATGTGCCATTGACTGCAGTCTTCCTAAATCACCTTATTTAAAATTTTGCTTTCAATTATGTTTCTTGAGTGCATCAAGCATTTATTACCTTCCAATATAATATATTATTTTATCGTTTAGTATTTATTAACCTTTACAAAAAGGTTCCGGGAGGTTAATGAGTTGAATCTCCTTGGTCACTGAAGCATAGTCAACATATGGAACTATTCCTGCCGCATAGTAGGTGATTAATAATTTTCATGTGATAAATTTACCTGCCATTATTTTATATTAAAGGAAAATACCATGTTGTAAACAGAAATATGTTACTAAGTGTAAAGAGCAATGAGCAATTGAAACTACACAAATTTTTAGTTTCTTTTATTTACAACTTAATGCAATCATTTTATTTCAAGACTCATTGTCACATAAGATTTCTATTTATTGGTTAACTCTCTATAACTTGATAAAGTAGGCATTATTACCTCAATTTTCAGAAATTAAAAAGTATAAGTGACTTGATCAAGGTGATAAAATCATTGTGAAGTTGAGACATGAGCAAACCTTTTGTTATGTCAATCATTATGCTACACTGAAAAATATTACTCATCAGTCCTAATGGTTTTAAGAATGCCAAAATATCCACAGTGACACTTCAATTATAACAAAAATCCTTGGTCTGAGAAATTGACTCCTATATAGTTTCAAATTAATTCCAAATGTCATTGATTAAATATGGATTAAATATTTTATATTTATGTTTTGCAAGACAGTAGTAGTTGAACCCATCAATAACAATTTTATCTGCAGAAAAAATTTTTTTATCTTAAAACTCTTTTTGTCTACATGTCTATTTTTTCCTAAATGGAGTGCAAGTTCCAAAAGACTTTTCTTTATTAGAGTACTATTTGCATATTTAGTGTAAATTTTATAAAATACTGACAATTATGTACCATCTTTTCTCTCGATGAACAGCTAATCAGTATACTGGATTAAATTTTGTGATTATCACTCTTTTATTAAATAATCATTCTTTGTAGAAAGAATATTATACTCTTTGATTGATGTGGTTTTGCTTTAAATTAATCATATGCAGTGTCTTTAAAGTATTAACCTTAAAGTATGTACCAGCTCAGATTAATTTAATTAGATGAGCTTGTCTTTCACAGCACATGAAATTTTGATAAACCAAATAGAATGTTCAAAGCATAACTGTGCTTATCATCAATCTCAGACCATTTGCGTTATATAATGCATAAATGTATTAACAACAAAGTGCTGAAATTGTTTTTTATTTGAAAATATGCTGAAGAATTGGATAGCTGGCTTTAAATTGGAGCAAAAATTGACAGTCTTCAAAGTCATTTCTTCCAGAGCATTTGGGTTATTATTTTATTCTATGTTCCATGGCTTGACTCCCATGGTGGACTAATAGAGACTCATCTCAGCACCATCCACACACATATCAAAGGATAAAGCAGAACTCCAGAGACATTTCTATTCAAAATTCATGCATGTGTTACAGTTGCAGCCTCAGATGGTAAGGCAGAGATCCATTCCTAAGGTTTGTCTGAAATCCCCAAATGGCAAAGGTAAATAAAAGCTTCTAAAATCATCTCAGTAAAGAGAAAATTCTGATAAGTAGGTCACACCCCCCAGAAGTTAAGAAAAATGGCCTCAAATCATGAACTGTTTAAGCTTTCAGTAGTTTAAATTTTTAAAATCTCTTCTATGGACAATTCATGACAAGAATTTAAATAGTTAATTAAACGTTAAAGCCCTGTCCACACTTAAATTCAATAGTGCAAACACATACCCACATGAAAGATGCCAGTTAAAAAGGAAAGACAGACAAAACAAACCAGAGCATTAGGCAGCGACTCCTACCTGATGAGGGGAGCAGAACTTCTTGTCACTGCTCAGTCGGTTTCCATCCATGGAAAAAAGGAAGCTTCTCCTTTTGACGCTGTCTTCTGATTCTGACTTGGGAAACCTGTCTGCCTCTCCTCTGTTGTGTCCTTCAGAATGGTCCCTCTGTCTTCTTTTCTTCCTGCGGTTCCTCCACTCCTTGGCACTTTTGGAGCTTAACTTTGATGCTTCTGAAGAACTTTCCAAGAGCTCTCCTAACCCACCTATCCCACTGAAATCTCTTGAAGCAGCAGATGCGGCTGCAACTGCCTGTTATGAAACAGAACCAATTACTGTTTAGAATGTGTAGCTTGGAAAACAGGCGACTGTGGTACAGTTCTGTCCATCCAGCACTATTAACTGCATGGCAAAATGATGTCTGCTGGTACTTCTGCTTTTCTTTCACAGGAAAGTTTATTTAATATGATCCTTAATGTTTTAAACTACACAGCAATATGCTAGTCCATGAATGCAAGAAATGTGTGGTCTCACAAACCTCCTGGACTGAATATTTTTTTCTTTTAACTCAGTGGAGATTAGTTTAAATTTGGGGAACATTGGTGTTAAACTTTCTTTATAATTTAAAAATAATGTTTTCTCAGTGTAGTTATATTCCTTTGATCACTATTTCAATTCTATCCATTGGGCTATGCTTCCCATGTACAGCTATGAACAACTGAGTCGGTATTATTTTTTCCTTTAAATCCAATACAAAAAGCTTTTTTTCTCTTTTATTTTCTGAACTCAAAATATTCAAAGTACACACTATTTTACCCCCAATGGAAATGGTTGGAATATACTGGCTAGATTTTCTTGGTTCTTTATTTGAATTACTTTTGGGACTAAGGTTTGCATCTCTTTGGTCATGCTAATCCCAGAGAATATACTATATAGTACTTTTCACTTTTAAAATTTAAGTTTTACACATTATTATTATTATTATAAATGATTAACATTTAAATATAATAAATGCCTGAAATATTTTTCAAGAGATTATGAGAATTTCAAATATTTTTCTCCACATTTCAGCACTAAAGTGTTATAAGCATTCTGAGTTCCAGTATCTACTAATGAAATAGAGTTAACTCTGAGGTAAAATATGTTTTATGTTTCCACGTATAATATTTTTAAACTGGAACTGATTTAACTATAACTTTCAGAGGCTGTAAAATAGCAATATGATTTATATCAAAGCTGAGTTCTCATTAGGTATAATCATATTTTTAAACAACCATAGAAGCAGAAATAATTTAATTATGAAAATATTACTTAAACTTTTACATTTGTCATTAAGAAGTACAAAGAGCTCTCATTTTGTCTATCTTCCCTATGGACTATAAATTAGATAAGAATTTCGTCATTTTTTTGTATGCAGAATGTGTGGTATGTCTCTGGATATAAAAAGTGCTGGTACATGTTTTGTGAATAGAGATTTTAAAAAGATGTCTTACACTAGGGAGATAGTATGATGTTTACATATATGTGTCTGATTTACTTTATTTATGAGTTTGGTCTCTAGTTCCATCAATTTGCCTTAAAAAGTCTTGAGTTTCTCCTTATTTATAGCTGAATAGTACTTCATTGTATAAAAATGCCACATCTTTTTATCCATTCCTCAGTTGATGGGCATTTGGGTTGTTCCCAAGATTTAATTATTTCAAACTGTGTTGCTATAAATGAGTGCACTCAAAGACTTAATGATATCTAAAATGTACAATAAATATTGTGAAAGAGGAAGAAACTGCTCAAAAGGAAAGAACAATTGGAATGAGGGAGAAGAGAAAAATAAGGGAAAAACGTGTATATTATATATATATATATATATATATATATATATATATATATATAGCTAAGATAATTATGCTACTCATTTTGTTTAGGTCATTGAAAAGAATGGTTCGTGTTTATATTGTTTGATTAATTTTTCAAGTCTATGTTTTGTAACCTGAGCAACTACTTTGAAGATAACAATATACAATATATTAACTTGTTAATTTCCTATTATCTTATTTTGAAATTCTGTATCATTGTTTTTATTGACTTTTTTCTCTTTAAAAAAATGTCTTGACCTTGACTTTTCTAAATCCTATAAACTACTGTATGTCAGAGTGGCTTGTGTGATAGCAACATATTTTAGGACAGAGAAAAGGTAAAATTCATATACAAAGCTATTATTATTTTCAACTAAAATTGATTTTATTTCTAGTTGAATATATCATTATTTTAAACTAAAACTTTTTAAAATATTAAAACTGAAAAAGGGCTGTGCTGCATATTCTTGAGGACCTGCATGACTAGAGAGAATGGAACTAGACTAACCATAGTCTGAAATGTATACATTGACCTAGCCAACATTTAAATTATAATACAGATATTCATTTTATAGAGCACTACATTTATACAGAAATCCAGATCCAAACTTGATAGATGACAATCTCTAAAATTTAAGTGAAACCAAATTTAGAATTTATAAAATATTTACAAAATTGATTGTAGTTAGATTTCTTAATTCTTGCTTTCACTATCACTTCTAATATTATCTATTGTTATAAATGAAGATTAAAGTACTTTATAATTTGATTACCTAAACATAATCAAATGAACAAATTAAACATTTGTCTTAGGCAAGTTTAGTTACATATATTTGATAGTAGGAGGTACCTAATATATACCATTCATTCAAAGAATGAATATAAATGTATCGTTTTAATTCAAATACAGTCCTTAATTCTTTTTTCTCCACTGAACAGACCTAAACACAGTGAAAATAATATGTTTATTTATTTTTCCCTGGAAACAAAGGAAGTGTTGGTAATAGTCCCTTAGCATAATCCTGAAACACATGTTCATTTAGATGGCTTCTGGAATTTGTTTTGTATAAAATATGATTTCCCTAATTCTGAGTAACAGCTCAAATAACTGAAAACCAAAATGGATTTTCAAGGCAACAAAGGTAACCTCCAACACAACAGAGTTTCTATGTCACTCATCAACTCAAATCTGTGACTTGTTCCACTTACGTAGATTTGCCGAGTCCATCAAAGGCAGATGTTTCCTGTCATTTCTTGTGTCTGTCTACCTGTTTATAACCAGCTCCATGGCACTACCAATATCCTGTTTACTTGAAATAGTAGTGATTCTTTTTACGGTTAACTTCCTGTATTTTTCTTGCAACAAATAACAAATTAGTATTTAATATTTACACAGGTAAGAATGTTTTTCTTATAACATTTCTCTGTGATCTAAAATATCTTTGTAACTCATGATATGTGTCCTTAAAGACATAATCAAATAACTAATACTTTGTTCATTTTAAATGTAAAATTTCATTCAAAACCATAAAATAGCAACTATATGTTTCAATTGTATCCCTAATTATATTAGATCTCCTAAATGTCATTTTTAATTTTACCTTATAGTTTATTCTTATTTTTTTTTCTATCAGACCTGTATATAGGTCTGATGGGATATACTAACCTGGACAGTATTAGATATTTAAAGATTGTAAATGCCAAACATAATTACAGTGTTCTAGCATAAAGCATTTATTTCTTTGTAAGGTTGACCTTCTTTCATGTTTTAAAGCTGCATGCTATTTCTTTATGTCTACACAATGAGTAACACTAGAAGACCCTAAATAGATATTAAATAAAAATGGTAGTAATGTAGGCTTCTTGAAGTCAATAGACTCAATAGTCTTGCAAAGTTAGTGAGCACAATTAGGCTCTGCTACAGTACAAATAACTTCAGTCAGTCTCAATCCCGCACAACTCATTTTGCTTTTAACTCTCTCTGCTTCAACATTGGCTCTACCAGCCATCACTGTATTTGTTGTCAGTAAGGAAGCAAAATTGACTGCCACTGCACTATTCTAATAAGTGTAACAACAGTTTCTCTAAGTATTGTAAAGCTAAATGTGATTCAGGTCACAACTATTCAGTCATTGGAATCTAATAAATAATTTTAAGTGGATAGAATTGCCATATTTTAACTGAAATAATCATTAGGTAGAGATGTAGGATCTTTAAATGTTTATTAGACACATTTGTAAACTCCAAAAGTTTATACTATTAAATCAATTTTATATTTTACTCTAACCTATGCTACATCTCAGAATAAATTTAGTCTTGAACTGTAATCTGTGTGGCATTTCCAGGCAGACCACTTTGTCTCTTTTTATAAATAATGATAGAATAATGCTTTATAGTACAGTTAAATGCAATCTATGCACATTATTTTCTATAAAATATATATTTTAAAAATTGAAATTAGAAAAGTCTTTGTAAGCAGCTATCTCGCTTTGCTATCTTATGAAAGTATTTTATTTATATTGATGAAGTGAAATTCTTAAGTGACTGAAATATAGTAGAACTTTCTACCAGTAAGGACAATACATGAGTTTCAAATTTGCTTAGATTTTCCTTTTCAAATGAATAATCACTACTCCATTCCAAGGGAAGAGGGGAATAGCATAACCTCCACATGCTGCAAGTGCTAAATCTATGGTAGAGACAAGTAATTAGCCAAGCAACTCATTGGTAACTTCATGTTCTATCAAAAACACTTCAAACAGCATCACATACACTATGTTATAAACCAACAAAGTAGCTCACGATTGTTAAAATCTTTGGACTTATTAGTTCCAGTTATGTAACATCATTAAGATAGTATTTTGAATGTCTGCATTCGTACATCTAAGGAAATTACCACAAAAACATCAGCACAAAAACCATTATATGGAGATGCAAAACATTTAAATGATTTAGAAATGAGGTAACTATATCTCAAAACAAAGATCAAAAGTTTTTTATGAATACAGAAATATTAAGCACCCAAAAAAGTAAAATAGTCAGTTTCTGGAAATCAATTGAAGACTGTCAGAAATACAAAAAGTAAAGAATATATACCAAAGTTTAAGAGAAAAAAATCAGAACTGAACAAGAACCAACACAGACATTAAAATTAGCATACAAGCACATTGTATATGTTCAAAATATTAATTAGACATAAAATATAAAGAAGACGCAGATCTAGTTTTCTAGAAGAAAGCTGTAATGTCTGTAATGGAACTGCACTACGTAAAATTAACAGATTAGACAATGAAGAAAAAAGATGATAAATTTGAAGATATAGTAATAGAAACTATCTAAACTGAAATAGCCAACCTTATTCCAAAACTCGTATGGACCTAGACCAGCCAAAACAGCTTTGAAAAGTCAACCTTAGTTAGACGGCTGACACCATCAGTAGTATTATTATGAAGTTGCAGTAGCAAGATAATGTGGTATTACTATAAAGAGACAAATTATCTAGACAGGGAAGAGTCTCAAACAGATTCACATACATATGGACAATATTTCTCACAAAGGCTCAAAGCCAAAAAGAAAGGACATTTTTGTTTAATAAATGGTGTTGGAATAACTACAAATGCTTATGCAAAAAAAGAGGGTATGCATGACTCATACTTCATGCAAAATTAAAGTGGATTATTGACCTAAAATCTAAAACTTTACAACTCTAGAACAAAGCTATCAGAGAATATCTTTGTTGTATTGGTTTGGCAAAAATTTGTTAGATGCTACATAAAAGTCACTGATTTTCTTTTTGAAAAAGCCAAAAAGTAAGTAAATTTCATGAAGTGTACAGCATGAAATTTAACATTTTTTGCTCTTAAAAATTACTGTTAGAAGAAAAATATAAGTTTATACTGGGAGACAATATTCTCAAAGTATATATGTGATAAAGTATTTGTACTTAGAATATATAGAAAGCACTTAAAACTAATAACAAAGTAATCAGAAAGACTTAAATTAAAAAGACCGACCATATAAAAAATTGGCAAAGATTTGTATGAGCTGTAAGTAGCTGACATGAATCAGATTCTTGTTTTGCCTCTGACAATCTTTATTTTGTAATACACAGCCATTCTTGCTCATTTTTTAATCCAATACTGTGTTGCTGCCTTCTCTCCAGCTATGAGGCCCAATGAACTACAACCCTAACTCAAACAAGTACTAATAATGAAAAATCTAAAGTTGGCACATAATTCAGATGCCGCCCTAATATCTTGTTTCGACTATGGCAGGCATCTCTCATATTGCAAAAATCGCAAAGACTGATTAAGTGTCGGCATACATAAGATTTTCTTGTTAACACCTGAGATCGATTAATTTTAGAATGAAACCTCTAATGTTACAATTAGAGAAGAAAAGTTTTAGTTGGAAATATACCAGATACATTTCTTTTTCGAATTCAATGAAAATTAAATTATTTCCTCATCTTCCACAAGATAATTGCTTAGCAAACCTTATACTCAACATGATCTCTACCTACTGCTCTGTTTCTTTATAGTACATAAAGCTGAAAAAGTTTCTTTGCCTCCACCTTGAGAAACAGTTTCAGGATTGAACAGCTTTGTCATTTGAAATGCAATATCTATATGCCAAATGAAAAGCCCGTTCAAAGTAATCCCTGGAGTACAACAATATCCCCACAGAGAAACTACAATAATAAAAGTTTGCATGTTACCACTCAGTACCTGGGCTTCTTCCTGCTGCTTTTTAAGCTGTTCGAGCATCTGCTGAAACTCTGCCTCTTTCTGTTCAGCCTCTTCCAACGTGGCCTGATTTTGTTCCTCATAGGCCATGGCCACCACAGCCAGGATCAAATTCACCAGATAAAAAGAACCCAAAAAAATGACTAGGACAAAGAATATCATGTAGGTTTTCCCAGCAGCACGTAATGTCTAGGGAAGAGAAGAAAATAAAATCATACTGATATTTTAGTGTAATAGCCCCCAACAAATATCTGATGCCACAATTAGAAATATTCCCCCTCACTTCAGACATGTTTATCACATCACTCTTGACACCTTCGGATGCAGTTCTGGAAGTCTGCTTTTGTATCTCCCACAGAAGAGGGGTGACCAGAAACAGGTGAATGCTGCTGCCAAGTGCTTTCTGACAGAAAGACATGGTCATAAAAAATAGTGTGGTGTGCTGTATTCACTTGATAAGTCACCCACTCCTGAGTCTTCCTCAAAGTCAGAATGACCAGGAAAGGAAAATATTTGGAAAGAATTAGAAGGAGGAGGCAACCATGCCAGCACAAATAAAACTTGGGAAAGAGGTCAGCCAGAAGAGCTTCTGAAAATGGCAGGCAAGGATGATGGGGTAAGTGAGTTCAAGCTGAAGAAGAGTATTTTAAGTATTAATGGTAATATGTCCTTCATGTAGCAAAGTTTTAAAAAATTAAATATCATATTTGTTGATCATACCTTATAAACACATTTCAAATTGGTAACTGTTGTATATATATGAACCTCACTAAAATATCTGTACTAGTGTTCATTACGCAAGGCAGTGTTACAAATGAAGGTCTTTAATTTCTTTCAGTGGGTTTCTAGGTCCACAACGTCATACACTTTACATCATCTATAGATGATATCATTCTTCCCTCCTCTTCTAGCCTTAGTTAACTATTGGTTCACTTGAAATTTTATATAATGGATTTTTAATATTTTTCACATTCCAGATTTATCTCCATAACTAGATAATAAAGTTTTTAAAATCATGAATATTCTTTGCATTCTCCATAGCAGAAAACCTGTCTTATATGGAAAAGCTCACCTCCCAGCCTGACTCTAATTCTGACTGAATGAAGGACGAGTGAAGATCCTAGGAACACTTGGTGCACACTGTATTGTCTGTATTACAGGTTTGTTAACACGTACTCTTATCATTTTGTATGTAAAATAAGTAAAAGTATGCTTATCATTTTATATATACGCATAAAAGTAAATACCACGTATGTTAATTTGGATCTTACCAATTGGTAAAGATTCTCCCAGTAGTCTTGAGTCATGAGTCGAAACAGAGATAAAAAAGCCCAGCTAAAGGTGTCGAAGCTAGTGTAGCCGTAGTTGGGATTTCGACCAGCCTTCACACAGATGTATCCTTCTGGACAATGGCTGCAAATAGCGAAGTGACAGTGAGCTCAGAAGAGATAGCACAGAAAGTTTCACTGATCTCCACTTACAAGAATTGTCAAAACCCAGAGTTGTTATCTTTGATGATTCTTTTCCTTTTGTTTTCATACTTGAGTTATTTGGTCACAGGAAATGCAACAGGTGAAACATCTTTAGAAAAAGTAGAAGCCTGAGGTATAAAGCAGCCAGACTGCAGATGTTTACAGTGGCAGAGAGGCAACAACCACGTACATTCATTTTATACTGTTAATTACAATTCAATAATGTTTTCCTTTCCTTTCCAAATTTTCTACCATTAGTCATGGGAACCTTTTTTTATTTTTAGTTGTTACCTGTCTCACTTTGACATACACATGGTTGCAAAGACATGGTTTGTCTTTATTTGTTTCCTTTATATGCTTTCTTATTTCTGGCACTAGAAGATGCTCCAGATTCACCTTTTATCTAGCATAGGCAAGTTCTAGAGCCAATATTTCCAACAAAGAGTGTTGGTTCTTTTTTTAGAGAATAGTATTAGAAATCTGGATTGGGTGCTCATTAGCAAGGGTGTTCCTTGCTAATGAGTTATTATTACTTTTAAGTCAGTTAGTTGACAGAACCAGAAGATACATGTGGATATGGTAACTGGAGAACTATAGATAGATCTAAACAAATATCCATATTTGCCACCATTCATGTTCAGATTAAGCTAAACTTAAGCTCATGCTCACATCTCACTTTGAGGTCACTACCACAAGGAATATTTTCCATATGTCTTTTTGCTTATTTGTAACTTGTTGCTCCATCCACTATCCGTCTGCTTAACTGTCAGCACACACGCAGAGAAGCTTCTGGATTATCAGGCCACACTACCCTGAGAACAGACTTGATGCACTGGTGTACAGTGTGCTTTTAGTCTCACAGACTCCAATCATTCCCACATCACCCAGTTCCTTCAATAATTTTGTTTCACACATTTAGCTTTAACTATTTGTATCATATTCTTCTTTTAAGCATTCCTGGAATCTCATCCTCACAAAGAGTTTTTAAAAATTAATTTCAAACATTGAAGATCACTCCTTGTTCTATGAGTTTTGACAAACACTGTTTTATGTTCAACATTATGCAATTATATTGAGTGATTTCTCCATTCTAAAACTATAATGGAACACTATTGAGCCATAAAAATGACAATTTGAGACATTCATGGGAAAATGTATTCACCTAGAAAATATATTTTTGAGTGAAATATGACAGACTCATAAGCTTAAATCCTGTATGGTATCTTTCCTTTGAGTGGAACAATGTGCAGACAAAGAAATTATGAAGAAAGTCATAGAAGAGGACAAATGGATGGATCTTTTGCAATCGGAAAGAGGTTCAGGGAACAAGGGAAAGGGGTGAAGAAGAGGGGAAGGGGACATAAGTAGAATAACATTTTCTATGCACAGAAACCTAGTAACCTCAATGAACAGAAACATTCTATGCCCTAACATGAGTTTAGATTAATAATATCAACTGGAATAAAAATCAGAATAAAGGAATAACAGGAGGAGAAGAGGGGGAGGAGAGGGAAGGGAAACAAGCTGTAGTATGTATGCGTACCCACTCTCCAAGGTGATTGTAAATGGCATGTAGTGCATGGCACTAATAAAATTAAAAAAGGTAACAGCAATAACAAATACTTCTCTGTGCTTACCTAGTTAAAACCCCATCATGACCCCTGCAAACACTGATCTGCTCTTGTCTCTATTGTTTTGTATTTTCTAGAATGTAATGTAATTAACATTCTTAAGTAGCTGTTTCAGGTTGACTTTTTTTCATATAGAAATATGCGTTTTCCAGATTAGCAAAGTCTTTTTGTGGCCTGATGGCTCATTTCTTTTTAACACTGAGTAATGTTTCATCGCATATATCTACCAGTGTATTCATTCATGTCCTGGAAGACATATTGCTTGCTTGTAATATGGTGAGTACAAATAGAGCTGCTGTAAATGTTCATATACAAGTTGTTGTACAGACACATTTTCAAATTGGTGTGTTAAATGTCTAGCAATGGTGTTGTTCTATCGTCTGCCAAGACTGTGTTTGTTTTGGAAGAACTGCCAAACTCTTTTCTAAGGCAGTGGTAACTTCTGTATTCCTACAAGTAATTAATGCAAGTTCCTGCCAATGGCAATCCACTTAGGCAAACAAGGTAGATAGGCAACGCCATTTTTATCACGGACATGTAAGGCTTCTCTTGCATATTTTTTCCTACCAGTATTTGCTGTAGAATGTTTTACATTTTATTTTTAAAAAATGTATTCCTTACCCAGCATCTGAGCCATTTCCACACAGTAAAGGATCTTTTTGTCCATCCAAAACATAAAAGTGACCTGTTAATATAAATAACAAACTTTATTTCATATTAATCCTATTCATATTAGGAGTAAATCAAAGTTTAATTATTTCAGTTATTTCTGAAGTATACACCAATAATGCACATTTGCAAAGGAGATTTCATATGCACCATCTCAATAGTGGTTGTAGACACATTCAGTAATTCTAAGATTAACATATGTAGCAATACTTACTGTCATCTCCGATGTAATCCTTCCAATTAAATGTGCTCATTGTTACATTAATAAATGTCCCATTTGAATCCATTGTGCCATTAAAATAGGTAGTGGTGTTGGTTTCAAAAGCAGAATTGCTTGGGGGCCATTGCAAACATTTATTCCGCAGGTTGCCCATGAACAGCTGCAGCCCAATTAAAGCAAATACGCTCAGACAGAACACAGTCAGGATCATGACATCAGAGAGCTTCTTCACGGACTGGATCAGCGCCCCCACAATGGTCTTTAAACCTAAGAAGAGAGAACTGTGTGTCAGCTAAAGAGCAGAACCATAAACTAATATTTCTTCTTAATATTTGCATACTTTCTACTTTTGCACAAATGATTGCTTGGCTATACAGATGTCAAAGCGTTATGGACAGCCAGATGAACTGTAAAACATATGAAAGGCAAACTTTATGTATGAACTGTGTGGAGATTCAAAATGAAAATTTATACACCTAGGAAAGAAGTATGGTATGGTTTTTGTGTACTGCCATAAACATGTAAAAGACAGTTACTGTAATTTCTTCCTTTCAGAATTTTGTGTTTTCTGAGGCTGTTTCCCTCCAAACCATTCTTCACACTTGCCTCCAAGTAGCAATGATTTCAAGGAGAAAAGAATGTTAAGATAATAGAAATCCCATGCCATATGCATGCCATTCCATAATAATCTTTTCTCCTATATAAAAGATCTATTTTAAAAATAGATCCACAGCAAATGGTAAAATACAAATCAGTTTGTAAAGCCATGGAAGCAGAGCTTTATCAGAATGCAAGAGAGAAAATTTTACATTGTAAATGATGGGTAAATGTTATTTTTTTTTCAATAGATGTCTCATGCAATTTTCTGTTAAACTCAAAGGCTGACTTTATATAAGCATAAAATTTCTAAAGTTTTAGAAACTGAACTGGCAGAAATATGTTTCATCATTCCTGCATATGATAAAGAATAGTAAACAAGGCTAATGCTATGCTTGTGACCTCAATCTCAACATTATTTCTGTAGTATATTTAAAGTCAGCCTCGGTGTTTAACCTAGCTCTCACCTGGAATGACTGAAATAGTTTTCAGTGCTCGGAGAACTCTGAATGTTCTCAACGCTGAGACATTGCCCAGGTCCACAAACTCTGTCACGTATCTGTAATAGGGAGTTCACACACAAACACAATAACACACAAGAAAAGTTGGAGATATAAGGGGCCTACCACCTTACACCAGTTTCTTCTTACCTGGAATTACAGAAATAGTTTTCAGAGCTCGCAAGACTCTGAAAGTTCGAAGGGCTGAAACATTGCCTAGGCTTACAAATTCTGTTACATACCTGTAGAATTAAATCAGAGTTACTGATAGTTTTGGCAAAATTCATACTAAATAAAGAATTAATGTTGGATTTGGCGAGTAGAGCCCCTTGAGTTAAACAAATGAAACCGCTATAAACCTCAGGGTGCCAAATGCTGCAAGTTGCCTTTAAAGAAAAAGTTTTCTTATCTTATTTCAATGTAACTTTCCTAATCTGAACACACTTGGTTGCAAAAATAATCAAAATACAGTTGTTATTTAAAATTTTAGTCAATCAATAACTTCATTTTGATGAATACAAAAACTATGGAACATGAAAGTAATTCCATTTATAGCTTTATTCCATTTATTCCAATATGTATTCTAATACATACTAAGTGTAGTTGATTTAATAAGTAAGGCAGGCGTATATTTAAAATATATCTTAACAGCCTAGTTTATGCTACAAATATGTTAATTTCTTTTGATTTATCAAATTTTAAAAAATTACTCACGCCATCACAATGACACTGAAATCCAGCCAGTTCCATGGATCACGAAGGAATGTAAAATCTTCTAAGCAAAATCCTCTTGCTAAGATTTTTATTAGTGACTCAAAGGTATAAATTCCAGTAAACGTATATCTAGGGAGAAGTATCCAAGCAGAATTAAATATTTCACCTGCCCTGTTAAAAACATATTTCGAAGTGTGGCACATACTGTATTTTAATTTTTATGCTCTTTTTTTAGTAACAAAGATTGAACTCATGACCTTGTGCTTGCCAAGCAATATTGCCTGAGCAATATCCCTAGTATCTACTGTTTTTTAATTTAGTTTCTAATCACCAAAAAGTATTCATTTAATTAATGGTATAAGACCAAGTTAAAGGTTAAACTGAAGTGAATATATATTCTTTAAGAATCTTTTCTAATTAAATGCAGTTTTAGAATAATAGCTTTATATATTTTGTGGATAATCATTAAGCTTTTCTCTTTAGAATAACTGTTCAATAGAAATATAATGTAAGACACAGTGTAATATTCTAGTTCCTAGAGACTAAATAAAAAGATAAGAAAAATCAACTAGACTTAATCTCATATTATATTTTATTTAAATCAGTATATACAGAACATTATTATTCCAATGATTAAAATTGCCAAATTTTAAGTTTCAATAACAATATGTAGTTATTGGCTCCTTAATTGGATCATACAACTCTAAAATGTAATATAGATTGAATTTATTTACTTAAGATAAAATATTTCCATTCACATGTCGTAATAATTAGATTCATTTTAAGACTATTTTATATGTTATTTAGAGAATATACTTCCTTTTGTTTGGGTCGATAAGTGTCAAGTATAAAGTTATAAAATGACTCCTATATCTTTCACTTTTTATGATTATATATATAAGCTATAATTTATATATAAATGCATACTTGATTTTATAAAGCTACACATACACAGTTACAAGAAATGTCTATTATTTTATGTGTGTGCCTACACAACTACTAAAATTAACAGATAAATAAAATTCTTGAATCTAACCTTGTATCAGCTACTATTTTTACACAGGGGTCAAACAGCTTAAATTTTACTTGAATTCAAATTTCAGCCTCCAAAATGGTGAAAAACATTCTGTTTGCTATAATTCAGTGTATTTCTTATCTATGTTTCTGTGAGTGTTAACAATGAAAGTTATTTGTTTCTATTTCTCTCAAAAATAGTTGAGAGTACTTGTTTTTGAATATTTTGTTCTTTAAAAATAGTTTACATTTATTTTTCAGACTACATCCTCCAAACCACAAAGCTTTGATTTAATCTTATTATAATTCATTATATTTTCCAGTGTACCAGTATTATATCTGTGAAAAAATGTCACGATAGGTATTTGTGCAGTGTTTCAACAGACAGTTCTCTCGTAAGAGTAAACAAAGAAATTAGAGGAAATTTTATTCAGAAATCTTCACATCCAATTTTCCTAAGTATGTACATCTTCTATTTTTTCCAGAAACTCAACTGGTTTCTGGGAAACAAATATCATCACTATTTTACTTATTATGAAGTACCTCACTGTTGGGAAGAGTTATATTTTACAATTCCAAGCTTATGTGTACTTAAGTTTCATCTTAGATTTTTGTGTGCTACAAGTAATCGCCATGACATTTTTGTTCAGCGAGATAGCTGGCCTTTAACAACATCTGTTCATCACATTAGGGCACAAAGCCCTACAGGCTCTGCTTAGACTATGCTATGTTGTCTACAGAGTTACGGAGAATAAGATTAAAGTCTCCTCTTCTGCTTCTATTTTTGGAAAAATAAAAACATTTGTGGGACACTTGGAGTGTATGGTTTTAGTAGCTGTGTATAAAAGAGGGTCCTAGAGCTTAAAATTTAAGCAGTTTTACACAAGACAGGTAATCGTGAATGCTTATTAGCAAACAGGACAGGAAAGTGGGAAACAAGGACTTTAATCTTCTTGACTCATCCCCTCCTTCACCCCAGGATCCTGATCATGCAGTCCCCACTGTCCATGTCAGGTTTTTTGGCCCATAATTAGGAGGACTATAAGAGATCTTGATCTCACTTTTAACATCCTTAGACCACACTAGCTATGACACTAGCTATGCGCACAGGGATTGTTTCTGGTATCCATTCCTTCTGGTTACCTCTAAGAACTGAATTATCTTTTCATTGAACTCTATTTTTCTGGCAACAACCATTAATATTTTACTTTTTTCGTCCCTGATGTCTGGTGGTAAGTTTGACAAGTAATTGATCAGAAAACTTGTGTAATGCTTTCTAATTGAAAGATGTAAATCAAAAACTTGTAAAGTCAAGTCTGTTTTCATAATGTGCATAAATTTCTACGTTGACATGGTTCTTTTCAAAGGAGATTTACATATTCATATATACCTTTACCTACCTTCAATAATTCCTGCTGGGGAGAGCACACACATAATTGTTTTGTATGGGTGTGACTGTGTTGTTAACAGCAAAATCATGCATGGTAACTGGTAACTGGTAAAATCATGAATATTAGATCATGCACAGTTTTCCCAGCATATAATGTTTTGAAACAAGGAAGGTTTTACTATCACACTTAATTTAATTTAGCAAAATTTTAATGCAGGAAATCAATAGAAATGCTTTCTTGTAGTGCAAATAAAGGGTTGATGTCCTCAAGAACCTTTGTATTTAGATCTTTTTCCCCATGTTAAAATGCATAATTAAGTTTTTTCTTCTGAAAATGCCCTCAAATACCCCTCAGTTCCCAAACAAGGGAAATAGGACGAGAAGGACTAGTTTTAAAAATTTTTAAGGACTCAGTGGCTGTGATTTTTTTTTTTAGGCACACATTTTGGAGGAATAATTGGGTATCTTTTTATTAAGATCATTATTGCTTTTAACGAGTACTCTAGTTACAAAGTTTCATAAGTTTTGAGTGATGTGCCCTAAACATGCCTTCCCTTAAGCCCTGTTATTTTTGGAGCACAGATTTTCAGAAGATATTTTATTTCCTTTACAGAACACATGCTCTGCTGGGTTTTAGCAAACATCTGATGTCCAAATGACCTACACATCTAAATTTTTACTTTAACAACTAAATATAATCATTTTGTAATCAAAAAGTCTGATATAATAATTTAGAGCTAAACATATCTCTATTTAACTAGAATATAATAGTAGCAAAATATATTAGAATAACATAATTTACTCCATCAGCACTTGTGATCTTGTGTTTACTACACCTAGTAATAAAATTTCAGGCCCAATAATGGGTTTAGTTTACCAGCAAGCATATTCTAATTCATAATTTCTCTTAAACAGATATTGTCATGAATTTGTTGGAAAAATACTTACCTCATTAAAAAAAAACCCCTACACAATTTCCTGTATAGTCTTTAATGTTATGGAAATAACTTTTCTTAGATAGAGGTGTTTAGCTTGACCTCAAAAAGTGGAAACCATAGGAAGACACAGTTACAAAGACAGTGCTAGAGAGTTTGCGTATACATTTTGTATTCTAAGAAGTATTACTACTTACTCGACATTCTTTGTCCAATCTGGAGGGTTACTCAAGGTCATAAATACGCAGTTGGTCAAAATAGTGCACATTATAAGCATGCTGAATAAAGTGGATTACAGTTAAGGAATTAACATTGGCTGGTTGTAATAGCCATTTAAAGTGATCCAATATAATAAGAAATTAATCAGCATAGCATAACTGGGAAATTAATCTTATTCATATGAAAACAATGATTTAAAAAAAGACACTTTGAAGCCTATCATATGAGTTGGTTTGCTTTTTTCACATCAGTGACTCCTAAAACTGAATTTAACCAAGATCTGTATGAAGTTAGTGGGAATTATTTTACATCCCAATTCATGTAGTGAAATCGTACCCCCAAAGAAATTTATCATTCTTTGGGTAATGCTAAACATTTGGCAATATAGCTAACAGTGACTTCGATAGACTGCTTCTTTCCAAAGAGCCATGCATGATTTAATTGAGGCTAATAAAAGTGTGCAGGGAATTTGTTCCTGCTCCTACTGTACAATATAGTGCATTTACAAATTTATTGTCATGGTTTTGCACTTACTTCTATAATCAACAATAATGCTATAATAATCTTTCTACTGTACAAATAGCAGAAAACCAATAGGAATGTCAGCTAAACCAATAATTCTACCAATAATCTCTAAAAAGGACAAATAGCTAAAAGGATAGCATTCCCTTTAAAAATCACGCTTTAAATAACATTTAGATGATTCACATGAAAAGGATATGAGTGTACTAAAATCTTAATAGCAATTTTCCTAACAGGGTTTAATGGAGTTAAAATATACAAGGCAGAGGTGGCACTGAATCGGAAAATCGCCTTCCCTTTATTCAATACTATAAAAGTCTGAAAAAGAAAATATGAGAAAAAATTATTCAGTTAGACATGTAGCTTATTTGAAGACTTGAACACATCAAGATCCTTTTTAAACCTCATTTAATTGTTCAAAGTTGTTTTTAAAATCTAGTTAGTATAGTGTAAACATGTTAGATGTGTGCTAGCAATACATTAGGTCATTTCTCCTCTAAATTAACATACAGTTACAAGTAAAAATTCAATTTACTATTATCTAGACTATCTCCAAGGCTCTAACTTGCTGATACAAACTGATATACTACACAAAGTTTTTTACTAAATTATACTGCAGCTTTACAGATTTTAGTTCTATTTAAAGCTTACCATCTGTCTTCAGCCTTAGTAACTTCAGTTTTGGTATCTGGTACACACTGCTGTTAAAATAATCTTTTACAAATATTTTAATTACATCAAATAGTTTAACTCCAAAGTTTGTAGTGGCTTGTTATTGTGTCTGAAATGGCTCTTATGATAGAAACTATTCAAGTAGGTTGAGTTGCCTGGTTTTACGGATTCCATAGACCCGGTGAGCAGGGATCAGCTTCCCAGTTAATACTGACAAGGGACATCTGCACTGAAGGTCAGCCTGAAATACATCACTTCAAAGAATCTTCCACGGCTAAATTTTTACCCTCTGAAACCTACCATGATCGACTTAGCACTAAGCCATGCTGCCAGGGTTCACCTACTGCACCTCTAGAATTGATTTTGTTTTTTTCCCACTGAAGTTATTTCTGCTTCACAATTTAACCTTCTTGTCAATCCCACCAACAAATGTCAAGCACTCAATCTGACCCTGAAAACATGTCACAGATCCTTAGAGAAAGGTAGCACCAAAGAAGTCATCATATGCAAGCTCCCTGCCATTTCAGGAAGTCTCCAGACCAGACTTGATGCTAAGGTCCCACCTACAATGACCTGTTACATATCAGAGGTTTTTACAACACCTAATATACTAGAATGATGTGTGGAGATTTTTAAATTTCTAATTTAAGCCCCATCTCAGACCAACTGAATCAAAATATTTGGAGGGTGATACAGGTTTGAGTATTTTTAGAAGTTTCCTCAGGTGATTCTGTTGTACTTTTAAAATTTTCCTGAGGCGATTCTATTATGAAATCAGGGTTTGAACCCTCCTTCCTGGAGATGCTCTTAACAGTCAAAATGATCTCCTGCTTTGCATACCTGTGCTATCTTTTGATCACTTTCTAAATGTTTCCCTTACCACTAACTCTTAATACATTCATTTGCACTCTTTTACAGGTTGCTTGTAATCAGTCAAGTAGTAATTTCCACAGAGGGTCCATTCCAAGCAGGATGGGAAAGATGTAATAAACCACCGAGCACACAGAAGAACCTGCAGTCTACTTCTCCATTTTGCCCCTAGTATTTAATACTGTGGTTTGCAAAAAGAAAAAAAAAACACTTGTTTTAATTAAATAGTGGCTTGCCATTAAGATTCTGTTCTACTTTTTAGCATCTATTCTATATATTGATTTATTTAATAATATGTTTTTACCCTTTAACTAAGAGTGGTATCTCATACCTTCATGTTCACTGACAACATGCTTTGTTTGAAGAGATAGGCAGAAATATTTATGCTGTGAGTATAAAGGCCAGGTAAAACAAATGTTTTGTGTATCACCCTTTTGTATTTAAGACCACAGAGCCAGTCATTACTTAACTAACCATATTCAATAAACTGCAATTTATAAATTAAAGAAAGAGGCTAAGTAAACTATCTTTTACTAATAGAAGGATTATCTGGAAGGGACAGTAGACCTCGGGAAGACTGCCTTGGAAGTGCAGAAGCATTAAAAGATTGTCGACTTATGGAATTAGATCATTTAATGTTGCAGTCAGGCAATTAACACATTCAACAGTGGTAGTATGTTGTAAAAGTTCACTATAGTTTAAGGTTAATTAACAGGTTTTGTTGGGAAAAATTTCTCTGAAAAATAAGTTTTACAATATGGGGAGAGAATTTCAAAATATATCCAAAACCACAGTGAGCGGGGTTGAAGGGTCCCTTTAAACATGGAACCCTGTGTCCTTCTTGCAGGCTAGCCTGCACAGAACTAGTGGAATCGAAGTTCATGTCCTAATGAGATTGTCTTGATCAAGTTTACCAGTTCTGAAACAGGGAAGGCCTTAATGACAAAATGCCAGTTTATTTCTAGAGAATAATATTTAACACAAGAGAAAATCCTGTGATGAGAAATGAGGAATAAAATACACACGTCTTGTATAGTGCAAGAACTATAAGACAGAGGTTAGAAATTTGGAGCTCTGATGTTCTTGATGTATTTCAACCAAAAATTACTTAAGAACATGATAGATAAATAGTGCCATTTTTCAAGCAAATTCCTAGTTAATGGTGTCTCTTTAAAAATTAGGACATGTTACTACTAACGTTATAAATACTATAGTTGAAAATATGTTGCAGCAGATATTTTTTACTCTGGAATCCAATTTGCTTTTTTTCCCCCAGTAAATTGCACACATTATGAGTTTGCTAAAATTTTTGCTTTGAAATGAGAATAAGCTTCATGTGTTAATGATAGGACCATATCAATCACAGAAATAAAAAAATTTACACAACTGAATTTTAAGTCTTTTGTTATATTAATAAGCACTATATACAGTTTCACTTTCTGGTTAAGAACTCTGGTTCCACAGCTGAGTTATTTAGGTTCGTTTCCTGAATCTACCAGTTATGAAGCAAGATTCTGCTAATTTTATCAGCTTTTCTCAACTCCTATCCATAAAGTGAGGCTAACAATAGTAATTGCCTCACTGGTTTACTGAATAGTAAATAAGCTGAAACACTCAAGTGGTGTCCAACACTGTATGAGCATAGCAAATGTTAGCTATTATTATCACTGGGACTATGTTTAAATTATTACCCAGGTCCACTGTCATTATTTTGAAATAATTTTTCTGGTCACCCTAAAAGTGATTACTATGTAGTGTGATGTTATTCATCTGGTTAAATTAGGTAGTTTGATCTATTACCAATTTAATAGAAAGTTACATTAAGCTGCTCTGTACCTATCCATCATCTATTTCCTATCTATCTAGGATTTCACTAAGTAGCCCAGGCTGCCCACGAACTAACTCTGTAACCCAGGATGGCTTTGAATTTGCAATCCTCCTGCCTCCCAGTCCAGGGATTATAGGTGTGGACACCATGCCTGACTAAGCCCTACAGTTTTAAAATGCCTTTTACCCATGTCATTGCATACAATTAACATAGGTCATGCCACATTTTAGAATTATATAGCTTCTTTCATTATCCTCTTCCAAAACTCCTAAAAATCACAAGCAGCACAGGTAGCACCTTGATAGTCACCCATATAAATACTTTGTGAATTAAAATACTACAGCTAACAGCCTCTCAAGATGATTCACACAGCTGTGAATAAATCTTGGTCTAAGTCCGGTACTCATTCCTGAGATAATAAAATGGACTATGCCAGCACACAGTGGAAGAATCACATTAACCAAACTTAAAAGCCTGACACATAAAATCAGATGCCAATCTATTTACAATGGGACACATTATTTTTGTATATTATACATTAAATAACTACAATGACATAACCAGTATATTCTTGCCATTTAGTAGATGTATGAGAAGACAAATTATAAGCAGAGGTTTCCTTGTTATACATATAGTCCAAACCATAGTCCAATTGACTTAATAAAATGTTACAGAATTTTTATTGTCATGTTAGGCAGCCTGTGTCAGTCCCTTTATAATGAAGTGCCCATACCACTGGGAAGAAATGTTTAGTAGTAGTCCTACTACTAAAGATATGTCTCTCTTGCATTATGTGTGTCTTATGTGTGTCTATTACTCTTTCCAAAATTGTACCAAGTGATTCATTTCCTTTTCTTTAAATAATAAATGTTTTTAATTATGTCAGAAGAAATCATACTCTTCTCTCTTGAAGACATCAGCAAGCATCCATATTGTAGATCAATAATTCTCAGAATAGAATGCCTTTCTACTTTCTTAGTTTCTAGTCACATTAAAAATCATCATCTATAGTAATATAGTAGCTAAACTTCAAAACAATTAATTCTGTAGTATAGGATGGAAATAAATTTTATTTTTAAGTGCATGAATATATATTTAACGCACATTTTGTGAAACTAGTTTAAAAGGAATAAAAGGAACCTGTTTAACTGTTTCAAATTGTTTTCATGACTTCAAGTAAGTAAAACATTTTAAAAGATTGCTACTCAAAGTGTGGCCCATATTCTACTCATAGGATGGGTATAATCTAATGATCATTGTAAGAAACTCAGGATGTCTTGGTCTGCATGTATTATGGTGGTACAAGTCTATAACCCTAGCAACTTAGGAGGCTGAAGCAAAAGGATAGTGAGTTAGATATTGTCCTGAGACCCTGTCACAGAATAAAACTCTAAAGGGAATTGTGGGTACGGTACTTATGTGTTTTCTCTCCAACACTGCAAAAAGAAATCTGGTCACAACCCAGACTAGTGCAATCATAATCAACATTTTAATAGCATTTTCAGATGATTTACACAGGCAAGTTTGAGTAATATTCCTTTAAAGCAACAGGAGTGATCCGATTCTGAATGGTTAGTGCCATTTCCTTTAGTTAGCACTTACAACTTCAAATTGTGCATTCTTTGAATGTATTTTCTTCAACCATTCCCTTTTTAAACAGTTTGCTTTGATTAACCAAAGTGTTCATTATCTTATTTAACCCATAAGCCATCAATTCATAATGATATTAATTTATCTTTATTTTTATTTTGAATTATTTTTAATACTGACAAAGGAAAAATGTAAACTGTGGTAATAAAATGACAAAAGAGTCAATTAGAGAGTATGACATCTTCATTCACCTTGTTTGCCCTTTGAAAATGGTTAATTCTGACAGAACAATCTGGTTACTTTAACATTAGAAAAACATAGTTATAACTGTTGCTTTGAACCATGTATAGATGGAGAACAATTGAAAGTAGTTCTTGTTTTGTTCTGATTTTTTTGTTTTTAAAGCTTTCTAATCTTGACATTTGTTTCACTGCAGAGAAATGTTCTAACCACATATGGTTGTTCAGAATCTAGCCTGCCATAATGTCAGTAAGATTAAGAGAATCTCATAATCTCATTCCAAATTAGTGGATAGAAAGTAAAATGTATTTCTGATTGAACACCATTCCGCATGTACTATTTGCCTATGATAGGGTGTTAAGTCAAAAATTAGTTATTGGCTTCCACACTATAGATGATTGTGAAGAAAGTCCAAGCCAAATAAGAAATATAAAAGCAAGAAGTACAGTATTTTCTTACAATGCTGTTGTTGTATTAAATTTGGATATGCACCTGCCTGTAAGCCAGTGGCAGCCATGTGGGCTAGGAAAACCATGAAGTTAACCCATCTCCTCCCATGAGCCAACCAGCATGCGGATTGGTAGACAAGAAGACCATCCTCCCCAAGCAATTGGTTAATTCAGAGGAATGCAGGCTGAGATGATAGCAACTGAAGTAAAAAGTAATTTAATGCTTGCATTGTTTGATTTTGCAGGCCTAAAGTCACTAGTGTGAGCATCTATTCAAAGGATAACAATATGCAATATAGCAACAATAGGGGGTTTTCTCCTGTCTTGTTTTTGAAATCTAATACTGTCCTCACTGTTTTGTTTTGTTCCATTTTGTTGTTTTGTTTTATTCCTTTTAAAATAAAAAAATTGGGTTTTTTTGCATAGCTACTATTTGGGAGTCGATCATGTGCTAAATAGCAATAATTAGCTTTATTGATGTCAACTTCAAGTTTTGTTATTTCAATTACTGTGAAATAGAAATTGTTAATTCATTCATATTTCCTCCCTAAAATAAGTTCTTCATGCTGTAAATGTTTCAGTTTACTATAATTTATATAAAACTAAGTGACAGTAAAGGGTATTATAAACTATTTCACAGGAAAATTCTGGAGATATATCTATATATACATATATTTATCAAGTGGTACCTCTGTTGTTGAACTCAATTTGTTTCAAATTTATGTTTAAACACTGAAAACTTTGAGAAATTAACATGCTTTTCCCTAAGAAATAACGAAAAACTGAATAATTGATCCTGAGGCCCCATAATTACCTTTATAAATTCATTTTTTCAGAACTTTAACAAATTTTACAATGATTTCCTTCTTCTCTCTATTATGGTTTGCACAGTTTTCCTCTTAGCTTTATTGTTGGTACCATTCACTTTCCTTAGAGCCATAGTTACAATATGCTACACAAATAAAGCACAAAAAGGCACACTCACGACTGTTCTAAAGCACTAACACAGCACTATGTGTTATTTGGGCGAATGCAGTGCTTAGACCAAAGTGCTACCATTTGTGACACAAGTCTTACCTTTGGCCAATATAGGTTTTTTCATGTCAGATTTTCTATCTGATTGTCCAGCAAAGAACACAAAAGAGATTTTTTTTTTTGAACTTTGCTGTTGAAGTAGTAGAAATTTCAAACTGGGAGCTGTTCCACAACTGAAGTATCATTTTATATCACTCTATTACTATATCAGCAGAAGCTATTAAAGTTAGTAGTTTAATCGAAGATTTATTGGAGGTGTAAAGTCAACACTCACTTTTTTGTTGATATAGTAGGGGTCCAGGTCCTCCAAGGGCTCTGACACCATCTCTGGAGGAATGTCTCCATAAATAAATGGAAGGTTCTTTCCAGCTTCCAAGTCACTGTTTGGCTTTGGTTTGTTCTCATCATCATCTTGTTCTTTTTTGGGTTTCTTGGCTTTCTCTTCTGCAGCACGTTTTTCGATAGCAGCAAGAGATTCTCTAGTAAAAAGGCGGAAGCTTTCAGGTCCTGGGGGTACCAGCAGTGCCTGTGCCATCTTTTCATCCTGCACATTTAATTACGTTTAGCTTCTTGCATAAGAATTATCTACAGTAAGTAAAAAAAATGCATAAGCATGAGCAAGGCATGTGACAGAAGAGAATAAAAAAATCTATCAGGATGCCATCTACTCATCTTTAGTAATTTTTAAAGCTATGAATATGAAGCTTTAACAGCTTTTAATTCAGAAACATCATTTGATCTAATTTTTAATAATTCTTTATAAATCAGCCAAAGTTCTGTTCTGAGTATTAAATTCTTGATTTAGCCATTTTACAATGTGTTGGTATATTAAAATATTGCATTTTATGCAATAAATATTTACAATGTGATTAATTAAAATGTAAAAGACGGTAGTCTTCTCTGAAACTTTTGAGCTAAAAGGTATGATAGTATATTTTTGGTAAAAGAATTATGCTAATATTACTTATCAGTAAAATTGACTATGAGCCATTCATTATTCCCTTCTCCCCTTTTTCCCCCATAATTTAACTAACTCCTCAAAGTGAAGTGCTCTTAACAATGAAATTATTGTGATACATTCCTGACTCAAAAAATCTCAGGCTAGAAAAACAACTTTTGCCTAACCCAGTTGTTCTGGTTGTCACTATCAACGGAAGCACCACAAAAAGTCTCAACGTCAGCAACGACAAGGAAACCACTGCCTCTAGCAACATGTATCCATCTTTGGGTAGGAGTTTCTTTTTCTTATTAGGTCAAATTTTTCCCTTTTTGACTTTTCACGGTGGAACCTTTGGAGGCACCTTCTCAGGTAACATGGAATATGCTTATTTCCTGTTCCAGTTTGCTGTCCTTCACCTCTTCCATGATAATTTTTAATTTTCTTCCTAAATCTTCCCATCGGAGCAGTCGTTAACACAAAGGACTGTGTGATTAGATATCCTCCACTCTAAACCCTGGCTCTGCCACTTATGGATGTGGAACCTTGGAAAATATAACCCCACATTGCTACATTCTTTATGAAATGAGAATCACAGGAAAAATTGACCTCTCAGGATTACAAAGAATAAATGAGTTAATTGATGTTGTGTCTAGGATAGTTTTGGAATTAATAAGGACTGTATTAGCATCAACTATCATAATCAAATTATCTTCAGTTCTGCCAACCATGATCCTTCTGTTATGGTTTCAAGTATCCCATTAATTCAAACCGTTTTCCTTTAAGTGAGATCTTGATATGGTGGAACCATAACTGATCTTGAAGCTTCAGGAAGGCAGTAAGAGGTATAAAATATCAGGGCACATTCATGCAAAACTGTCACCTGGCTGGGAGGGGAAAGAGTGAAGGCAGACAGATGGAGGGCCTCTACTCAATTTTCCAGGGAAGGGGAAAACTATCTGCAGGAAATGTTACAGAACTATAAAAAATACAGGAAATCAGATACTTGAATGTTGAAACATGAGTAACAGTTATTGTATTTTCCATTATGCGTAACACACATTTTAAAAAACAGATAGAAAATAGAAACAATGAGAACAACAAAATATGATGAGTACATCAGTCATCCTGTAAGAGCATCTATAACTATGGCAATCATCAAAGCAATCATCAAAAATATTGTGACATTGTTTCCGTCCCCAGCCACACCTCCTTCAGTCCCCTAATTTAGTCTATGTTCCACAGTAGCTTTACCCTAAGTAGTCTCCTAGTTCTCAGCAGTTCACTGCATGTATATCCTGAGCTTATAGATGAGAAACTCTGTCTCTTTCAGTAATATGAAAAAAAAAAAAAAGCGTATAGTCAATTATGTGTTTCTTGAGTTTACACCTGAATTACTAGTTCTCTGATGTGTTCCAATGACAAAAGTGTTTTAAAATAGTTGAGTCTTCAAATTAGTATTTGTATCAGTGTCACTCTATAGTACCAGACCTATCAAATAGTTACACCCTTTTTTCTGCGCATTTTTAAAGAGAATTCATGTTTTGTGATTCTAGTTTTTATTTTTTTAAAAAACTCTCTCCTTATCAAGTGATACATGAATTAGAAGACCTGTATACAATTCTATTTTACTCAAAAATCAATAATTTATCTTTTTTGCTTTTGAATTAAGGTCAGGCAGCTTAAAGTTTAATGTCCACAGTCATTTCATGTCAATTTTGATGGCCATATGGACAGTCTGATGAGGTTGTGTAGTTTTGAGTGCAGAAAGAGCAGAAGCATTTTCTGCAAGCCTCAAATACCCAGAGACAAGTGAGGCACCTGTCTCAGATCACCTGTCACGGACTGAATTGCTGGGTTCTTCCCAAGTGCTAAATGAGGAAGCCACAGCATGCAAATATGTCTTATGAAAATGCCCTGAAACATGGCTGCTTTTTAGCAGTAAAGAGTGGTTACTTTTCTATTTGAGCACTTAGTTTAATTTACATTAGCCCGTTTATTAACTAATAAATTTTAAAAAGTGCTTAAATTGGAATGGAAAATGTAGGTTAGCATAGAATCTGCAGCCAAGAGCTTTCCCGTGTCATTTAACCTTGCAAACTTCACGTTTTCAAACTACTTCCTCATGTAGGGAATAAGACTCTCTCATAGAGACTTCTGGATCTTAAGTTTTCCAAATAAAATTAAATTCAAAATATTAAATTTGGAAATCTCTCAATAATCTTCAGAGATTATTGTGATTTCTTTAAATTGATGTTGACAGATGTGGTAACAAAACTGCAAAGATTGATTTGCAAACTAATAAACATCTACCTTATTTATTTATGAATGGTCAGAATAAAAAATTTGGTTCTGGACAAAAAGGATGGAGCTAGGTGTGGCAGCACACACCTATAAGTCCAGTTCTTGGGAGACTGAGGCAGGAGGAACAGCAAGTGTGGGCTGCATAGTAAGTTTATAGTAAGTTCAAGGTTAACCAGAACAGCACAGTGAGACCCTGCTCAAAAAAAGTAAATACATAAAAATAAAAAGAAGGCAAAAGTCTCCGAAATTCTCATATTGTGTCTCTAACTCCAGAAAAGATAAGTCAACTTCAGATTCTCAAATTTTTCCTTAGGAGGGCAACTAGGGCTTGTTAAATGTTTGGATAAATAGAGAATTTAAAGACTCTAGTAAGCAGAGTTGCCCACAGCTTTACCTATAGCTTTGTAGTTTCAAAGTCTCTCATAGTGCTTTGATAAGTCTCTTAATTTGTTTCTCTTTTTTATTCTTTGTGAGCTTATTATACAAAACTCTTGTATAATTTTATATTTACATTAAGCAGACTTAAAAATTCTTTCTGGTGCTTTGGTAAGGAACATAGATTGTTAATGAATATATGTACATTATAATTTATTAAAGTACATTGGATTTAGTGTTATAAATTTTTACCAGAACTAGTTTTTCAAGAACAAAAAACTAAAAGGGGAAATAATCTGAGGAGATATTCCTTTTGATTAGAATCCAAAGAGTTTGTGTATGTGAATGTGTGCAAGCAAAGAAAATACAATTATTTTTTTAATAATTAAGAAGACTGGTTCAATGCAGTCTATTACAGAAACAGACCATAGAATATCAAACTTGGAAGGAACCTGAAGATCATTTATTTGGGAATATTTATTGGATCTACTATGTATGAATAATTCAGATTCCTTTATACTCATAAGATTACCCATGAATGCAACAAAAGTAATTTTCTCTCCAAGTAATAATAAAAATTACTTGATTCCATCAAGATTCTGCAACTGATAGTTTATTAAAATAGTTTAAATGAGGAATCCGAAACCACATCCAATAATCTTTGATCAATCTTGGCTTTGAATGCATAATTCTGTACCATTACATACAGATCATTTGAAAATACAATAGTGTTATGCAAATATTCACATTTTGGACAAGTTTTATTATGTAAGATGCAAAAAGTCACATTTGTTAATACCTTTGGCAATGCCATGAGGATGTATTGGGAGGCTGTCAAGCTTCCAGTGGCAGGTGAAAGTTTCCAAAATTCCAATTTCTACCTGAAAGCTCCAATTTTTAACACTGACAACTAATGCTGTCATTTGCTTTTCCTGAAGTGACAAGATTTTTCTTTGCTCACTTTGGAGACTATATATGCCAAATACTAAAGTCTGAATAACCATACTTTGTCAGTTATCTTTCAGGTGAAAATAGTGTTCTATGGAAAAAAAGTGACTTATTCACTCCTGATCTCAACAGCTACACAATTGCTTTGGCTATTCAGCATGCATCAGAAATTCTTCATGTATTCTCCTCATTTTATTGTAGAAAATACTAAAATATGTATTTTTAGGGTTGATATTTAACAAAATTATTATTTACCTATTTACTAGAGATTTGTTATATGAACAGGCATTTATTTTCTTACTGTAATACATGTTAGTGAAGAAGAGAAACCCTACTTTTACAAACTCTTTTGATTCCTGCTGAGACACTGTACATTATACCCCCTTAACTACTGCACTGTCATTGCAAATGTCAAAAGAATGAGAAAAGACAAATGGCATCCTGATATTAGTATGAAAATAGTTTAAAACACAGCTGTCTCCCAAGAGAGGTTGCAAGGCCTCAGTTGTCTAAGATGTACAATAAATGCTGGAGAAGAAAGTAGTTGGTATACAAGAGAGGAGATAATTACAGCTTCAGGGCTAATTGGCATGGACTCAGCAATTGGAACCGGACTCAAGCCTGGTTTGCTTTATTTTACAAGTTTCTTTATGCTTTCTAGTCCCCAGTTTCCCTAGCTCTGTAATGGAGATATTCATGTCTATGCTAGCACATAGTTTGTAATATAAATGTAACACTTAAATGAGAAAATGCACCTAAAATGTGAGCATAATGCCTGGAAGACTGGAGGCCATCAATAAATTAGGCAGGAAAGCGATGGCCAAACATATGTATTTGAGGTACAGTTGTGGTAAACAGAAAATCAATGAGAGTTGTGTGGTTGTCTTGATTCAAAGAATGAAAAAGGCACAGTGGTAAGGCCATTCCAGATTTCCATCTTAAGCCCCAAGTTAATATTAACCCAATGGAGAATCAGAGGTCTGTAAGGGTTTATAATAAATTCTGTTTGGGACCTGATTACTTTACAATGCCTGGGGTCATCTAGATGTAATTAAAATGTGTCACTGAGGCTTAGGAAGGCCATCTGAGCTGCAGAAATGTTGATTAATGGGTTATGAGATGAAGCAGAGGCTAAGAATCTATATGATCTCATCTAGGAAAAAAGTAGAAAGGTGTAGATGCAGAACTCATATGGCTTCTGATTTTAAGGAGAGCAAACATAGAAGATGTTAGACAGTGACACCAGTATGGTTTCCTGGACACTGAGAGAGCATTTTTCAAAATGTTAATTAAAAGGCATATATTGGACCTGGCAACTTGTTAGGCTCTTTGCCTTTGACATAAATGAGGAGCTGGCCTAACAAGCTAAATAATTTCCACTGAAATGTCTGCTGACAAACACAAAATCATAGGTTTAAGTCAAAATATTTTCTGTACAATAACTTTTCCTATCACTGATATTCTTAAGAAATCTTACTAGTGTATGGTTTGATTTTAAAGGCCAATATTGTATATACATAACTAATGATGAATACATTTGTATAGTTTAATTTGGTTTTACAGGTTCAGTCTGATATGATGCTTTCATATGCATCTAAAAGTATATGAAATCAACAAATACAGTGAGTACAAGCATCTGTCAATAAATCAGAATCTAAGAAAAAGCGGTATAGCAAATATTAGTGACCTGCTATAGCACTACCAAAGCAAAACGTATTATTTTTCTCATTAGTCATGTGGCACATAGGTTTCATCTTACCTACTTTTCCAGGGTAGTGGACAATTTGATAGATTTTATTGCTCCATAACCAGTTAGCAGTCTCCCTCTCCCCTCTCCCCAGTTTTTATGATTATGTTGCAGACAAAATCGATTGGTTCAGGTCTGTTCCCATGGAAACCATTTTATGTCAGAAAGCTATAAATTTGCTATCTTCAAGGACAGCAAGTTGCTCTATTTCAAACGACATGAGTTATCAAAAAATTCAGAGTATATTTCCACATCTTTGACTATTAGAGTTATAAGGAAGTACTGGGTATATTGCAAAATAAAAAAAGGATGCAGTTTACTTGGTATCAACAGAAGAAGAGAAAAAAAGAAAAAATTACTTTTATAGAAAGTGTACAATCTAAAAGACAAGATATACAAATTACTACCCTCTTACCAAAGAAAATTATTTATTATTTCCAACATGATATTAATTTAGAATTAATAATTAGCAATTATAATGTATTTTCAACACAAGTGAGAACAACATAAATTGTATTAAAACATAGTTATAGCCTTCAGAATATTACAATGACAATCATTGGGCACACCTCAAGGTAGACTTAAACACTACTTTCCATATTTCATGAATTTTGAAATAATGTCTGTTTGGTGTGCCTTAACTGAATGGCTTTGAAGACCAAATAATAGTAAAATTCTACTAAATCATTATTGTCTCAGATACTCCAATGTAATTAATTCATATTATTCATATTAGCTCATTTAACTATTAAAATAATTGTATGAAGTTGGTATTATTTTCCCCACTTTACTGATGAAAAATCATAGGAGAAAGGAGGTTATACAACTGGTACAATTTACAAAATTAGATTAATAATCTGTAGCATGAGGATTTAAATGGGTAATTTAGTGAGAAAAAGCTGGGCTTTTAAAATTACACAATGGGAAGATTCTTAGTTGATGTATGATGAAATGGAATTAGAATAAATCACTTATTGGGAGGTTACTACCTAGAGAGATTACTGCATTCTGTATCAGAAATGGAGTGGCCATATTACAAAATATGGTAATGTGACCCTCACTTTTATTTTAACGTTAAAGCAAGCAAGAATGAATTAATACAAGCATGAATCAAAGTCTTATCAGTGCATATTCATAGGTATGTTATGCATTTTGGAGCAATTTAAAGGTAAATTAAAAAATTAGCCCAACATTTTTATAATCCATACTGTACCCCTTACTGTCAGCGTGTTCTCAAGGAGGTCATCACCACTATTAGTCTGAAAGTAATTCTATGGCAGATAAATCACTACGTCATGACCAAATACAAATGAAACCTACATTTGCTTTATTATTATTCCCTTCCTATTAGCTAAATGCATGATTGTCAACATAGATATTATTTTATATTTAACAAAGTTTTTACACATTTCTGTATTTCCTGAACTCATATCATGCTTTGGAAAATAAACAGCAGGGACAAGCAAGCAAAAGTTTATCTCTGTCTGCAGAACAATTATTTTGGATATGTTTTCTATGACTTTGTCCTTATTGGATAGCTATAAGCTTGAGGAGACAACTGTTAGCTAATGACAACAATTAAGCCAGCCCTATAATAATGAACTCAGGGGCTGGGGATTTAGCTCAGCGGCAGAAGCGCCTGCCTTGCAAGCAGGCAGTCATGAGTTCAATCCCTGGTACCGATAAAAATGAAAAAGACAAAAAAAAAAAAAAAAAGAAAGAAAGAAATCAGTATCACTGGCTTTATTGGCTCTTACATTTTCTACTGTATATTTGAAAAGTGAAGTAAATCATGTGTTGGAGTTCCCAACATGCATTCCTCTCTGCATAGCCCCTCCAAGTCCCTTACAGTTAGTGTTAAAGGCATAAATATACAATTCTGGCCAAATAAAAGTGAAGGGAAACCTGCCAAGTGGATGTTTGTAAAAGGTTTCCTCACTCCTTTGGAAAAAAAAATGAGGGACTATAGCATTCCCTGGCCTCCAGAGCCTTTTGTACTGGGATGTGATATACTGCTGTCCTGTAAGCAAATTCACCATCAGAATGGATGCCAGTCAGTGGCTGACACACTGAGTGTGGCAGATCACAGAGACGTATTTACCCCTGGGCCCTAGATGGATCGCTCAGTTCTTGGACCCAAACAACCTCTGCACTGCTTGTTATGTTTAATAAACATCCTTCCTGACTATGATACTTGTAGACAGGTTTTTTTTTTTTAGTTAGTTGCAGCTGATATACCAAATAAATAAGTAGTTTCTGTCAGTTTCAAAACTTGGCAGCCAGTTCTAAAGCCGGTTCATAGCCAAATACTAATGACATATCTGTATGTCCTTTACTTAATAAGAACAGGTGAGCTGTGGATCCTATTACTCAATAAACAATAAAATTAAAGCAAATACAGTCCTAGGTAATTTATTAAATACACAAAATGAATGTACCTCTTAAAAGAAAAATAACTAAAAATCTGGGTTAATCGTCTGTCTTACATCAGTAGCTTTTGGCATTATTCCATCCTCCAAGGTCATCTCTGCCATGTCTCCATCTATTTGTTTACCTCTTTGGAGGAACAAAGGGATTTGGGAGGAAAATCATTTTTGTTTTCTTTCTGTACTGGCACAGCTGTCCTTGTTAGCAAATAGAAATGTTAGTTCCCAAATACAAGTTTATACCCGCGTAACAGGTCTCAGGTACCTTTGATAGTCACAGCACCTTTTTTCAGAAAAGCTCCAGGCCCCTTCTGGGATTAGTTCATCTATTCTTATAATATCCCTAGAAGAGGTTCTGTGGTCCTTTTCCAGTAAGCCACTCTGCCATGAATCCTTGACAAGTATCTCATTGCAGAATAAATCGTAATGTGGCTTGGCTTCAGCTTTCTTGCTCCATGATCTGTGGAAAAAGAGAACACAGTTAAGGAGATCCCACACCTTCAGCATTTACAAGGCAGAGGGGCGCTGGCTCTGGATCTTATTTTTGGAACTTTGTTTACTTGGTAAAGAAAGCAGGATATGTGAGCCTTCTAAGCAGCCTGGCCTGGTGTGTTCTAGGAAGGGTGTGGCCAGGATTCTGGGGTCTGCAGGGGACTCTGTTCCCTCTTTGGCTGCTTAGATTCATTTACTTAAAGACACGCCGGCACTCTAGAGCACATTTCTGTTCTTTACCTCCTTTTCCTCATCTCCTGTCCCCTCTTTGCTCCTTATCCTTGTCTTCTTTCTCTCAAGTACTTCAAGGCACAAAGAGCTAGACCGGCCGAGCACGTGGGCTACTTTGCTGCTGTGGCTCACTATTCTAGCTCCTTACCCAGTCTTTTTCCTGTCCACCGAAAGCCAAGATCAATTGGCTTAGTAAGATAAGACAAATAAATCTTATTCAATGGCTTCTAAAAGTAGATTTTAAACAAGCATGCTAAGCCAAAGCACAATATTAGCCTAGATATAACAATCTGATGGCCTTCCCTTTCAGCTGTATCCATTACTAAAGGCTTAATACAACTAAAAAAAATAAAGTTTATTTCAAGGGACAAAATCAGCAATTGAAACTTAAAACAATATTTATTTCAATTCACCTGTACAGTGCCCACAAGCCGAACTGACTCTGTATTCCCAACAACAAATCTCTTTTTATCATTTGCTCTGACAAAAAAATATTAAATCTCACTTAAAAATTGTTTGCCTAGTATATTAAAACCTGTCTCCAGACGAACTTCCTCCAAAACCACCAGTCTGTTTTCTAATCTGTTATCAGATACAACAGTATTATTAAAACTTGTCAATGTCTCTTGGTGACTTAGATGTCACACTAGGAAAAAGTGACAGTGCTTTTCTCCTCTGGCCTCTGCTCCCTCTCCTACTCTCAGGGACTGGCATCACACACACAGTTCTGCTTTCACTGGCTGCATGATGTCAACATACTTAACCAATCCAGTTTTTAGTTTCTCATATGTTGATGGGATCTATCCAGCAAAATAGACAAGTTTTGAAAATTAAATGTTTCAAAATTGCCTACATGTATGTGCATATATAGTTAGACACATGTTTGTGAATTTATGTATACTAGTTGACATAAAGTAAGTTTTCCACAAAACTGAAAGTTATAATAGTATAAAAGTACTGTAATTATTTCTGTAAAATGACAATAACACAATAATAATAATAATAGTACTGATCTGTTATATATTGGATCTAGAAAGGCCCCAAGGACTTATTTGTTGAAGGCTTGGTTACCAGCCCATAGTGCCATTGCAAAGCAGCAGAACCTAAAGGCCCGCTCAGTTTCACCTAAGAAGTGAGTCAGGTCCCTGAGGATGTCTCCTTGAAGGGAATACTCAGGCCCTCTTTCCTCTTCTGCTCTGTATGTTTCCTGGCTGCAGTGAAATTAATGAGCCTTCACCATGTGCTATTGCCACCATGTACTCAGTCCTGCCACACCCCCAAATAATAAAGCCAAATGAAGGTGGACTGATACTGTGAAACCGTGATCTAAACTATACCTTCCCTCCTTTTAACATGATTCTCTCTGGTATTTTGTTACCCTAAAGGAAATTTAATATCAGACAGACCCATGCATTAGAGATCGATTATTAGATTGTTAAGTGTATTCAATAAGGGTTAGTGTCCTTTACTTCTTTGCAACACATTCATTAAACATTACTTCCGTTGGCATCACAGCATGGAAATTACTAGATTTTAAGTACTGTGTCATCCAGCTTGGCACTAACAAGAATGACCAAGATATCAGGTTAGCTGCATTTCCTGAGAGGTTCTCCTTACGGATACTGAGGTGGATGATGTAGTCAGGTCTGATGGCAAAAAAGAAATAAGAAGTTAGGGAGGAACAGGAGAGTGGTTACTGAGAAAGCAGCACTAAAACTTATTTTCTCAAGGTCTCTTTCTTCTCTCCGTTCTTAAGAACATCATTGATTTAAAGATTTGAAATAATCACTTTATGATTCAGGTTTCAAGTAAGAGAAACTTCTAGTAAGTCTCCCCTTCCCACTGGAAAGAATCTTGAGTTCTGTATGTAGCTTCAGAAAAAGCAGTCCTCATGCTCCAAGCTGCATTATATCTTAATAAAGTATCTGTCTCATCTTTCAAAGTAGGTCATGCCTTATAGAGTAACTGAAATATAAATTAGATTCTTTAATCCCATTTTAAACTTCAACATAAGAATTACTTTGGCTCTTTGCTAAAGATTTCTAAGGAAGGTCTGGGCAGGGTCCGCGGAGTGTACTAGTGAATTTGGTGCACATGGTACATGGACTACAATTTGAGAAATGTAATCACAAGGAAAAGAGTAGAGATTACGATGAACAAGAGGAACAGCTATTTTGGAGAAAACAAGACAAAATAATAGCTAGTGCTAATTTAGTATCATCTTGTTTTGAAGTCCCATCAAGCTTTTGTTCTTCTGTCTCCAATGGTCTTAACATGTTGTATCTTATTGGATTTTATTATATGTGATAGTATAAACAAAAACTTTTATGGACAAGGAGATTATACAGAAATGATTGTTCATTTTCTGTTATTTGATTTTAAATACCCTCTAATCCTGTCATTCTCTTGAATGGTTTTACAATGTCTTGATATGTTTGATGCTACAGTATACGAAGTTATACTCAAAGATTTCAAGGAAAGAGACACTACGGTAACTACTTTTATGTTGGGATATCTTGTGGTAAAACACTATTTTGCTTAAATGGTTATGTTTTGACCTGTGCTGTTTTGTTGTTATGTCCTATTTTATCTCAATCTCCTTTTTTTATTATTTACTATTTTATCTTTTTAATTAAGGGAAAATAAATAAAAATAGCAGGATATATTATAGGAACCCACTTTGATTTCCTATTAACTTAATTTGAAACCCTGTATTGTTCTCACCATCTTGTTTTGACTGATGTCCCCCTATTCTGTTTTGCTTGATAGTACCAAGTTGGAAAGTAGAGGCAACGACTGTGAAGACAGTAAGATTCATTATGACGCCCATTCTGGTTGACTATTATCTTCTTATGAAGTCCTGTAATGTCTCCAATGTTTTGGTTTTATTAGTTTTGTTCTTTACTGTTTTGTTCAATTTTATTATAGCTAATGATATAGGCAATTCTTTTTAAGATAGCAAGAGGCAATATGGTAACCATTGTTGATCACCTTGTATTTTGTTTTTACATTATGTATTATGTCCACCCTTTTGATTTGACTGACTCTGTTCTGCTATGTCACATTTGGTTTTACTCTCTTCAAAAAAAAGTAATAAGAACTGTGGGAGTAATAAAACCCAAAATGTGTAATTGTCATTGTACAAAAGAGAGGAAAAGAAAGTGCTCTAAAGGATATAACTGCATGTATATTTAAGTGTATAAGATAGATAACCATATTACTGAGTTTTATTGGAGCATTGAACAGAATTGTTTGCAATCTCACTGATTGAAAGTCCACTTTATATGATTTAATATTGTAACTTGAACAATTTCTAAGATGACATTATGTAATCTATTAACTAGTGATTTCCTACTGTTTATTTTTTCTGAAATTCTATATAACTTGCACCCTTTTTCCATTTTTTCTTTTTCTCCTTAAATGAAATTTTAAAAAAAGATGAATAAGATATGAGTAGTTTGCATAATCAAGGTTGGAATATACCTCTTGCATCTGGTATCTAAAAAAACATAGAAGCACACTAGAAGACTACAAAGATCTTATTTTATTTTAGGAAAATACAAAACAAAAACAATTCCTAAAAATGTATGTGCAAAAGCAAATTTATTCCAAGATCTAAAATGGTGAGAATATCTACTTAGCATATGGCATAAGGAACAATAAATAACATACTCAATGTATATCTTAAATTTAATTTTGTAAATACTTATACAAAATTTATCAAATATGTCTTCTACTATTTGCTAAAATTTATTAAATATAATGTATTTCATTTAGGAGGTGGTGAGGTGAGTTCAGAAACTTTTTCAAATGACCTAGTAAGCTTATTAAACTTAGAGGTACCCCCATGGTTAGCTAGCCTTTGAGATGTACTTATTAGAATTTCATAATTTTTGAAACACAGGTAAAATTCTTCATTCCACAGTGAGGAAGTGGTAGCTCAAAAAGTGTGATGGAAACTTTATCATTAAAATGGTAACTTTAAATTAACCCATCGGGAAGTTAGCAAGTAGTGAAGCTGTATGAGGTTGTATAGGGAAACAAACCATGTGCCCACTCCCCCGTGTGCCCTAGAAACCCCCCTTGCAACAAATCTGACCACCTCCATGGTGATCTACATTAATGCAAAGTCTGAGTTTTCCTTGTGTTGTATAAGATCCATTTCTGCCTTTACACTAGAAACAAAGAGACCAGGCGGCTTAGAACTAAATATACATTCTCAGACACTAACTTCACTAACCCACATTCCTTAACACATATATCATATACATGTTCCTCATCTTTCTAGTCTTAGAAATCCTATTGCACAAAGCTTTTAACAAATAATACATCAATTTATATCACTTTTTTCTGAGTTATGGGATATGACAAAAACAAAATCCCTATAAGTGACTGACTTAAAAGTTTTCTTTATTCTTAAACACGATTCTATACTTAATATAAACAACTCGTTTTCTCTCAAGAACTTTTTTTTTTTTTTTTTTTTTTGTCTTTTGAGACAGGATTTCACTATGCAGTTCAGACTGGCCTTCAACTAACTTTGTAGTCCAAGTTGACCTCCAACCCACAGCAATCCTCCTGCCTCAGCCTCTCAAGAACTCTCTTAATTTTACAATAATAATAAATTTTAAAATTTGAACTTGGAAATATAATATTCTCAGATTGGAAAGTATCTTTCAGGCCATCTAGTTTCCCTAATTTTGGTTATAGCTGGGGTTCTTAAGACTTAAACTCAGAGAAATCCCAGCTGGTCAGGAGGCTGATACAAAAGGATTTTAAGTTCCAAGTCAGCCTGGGGAATTTAGAAAGGCTCTATCTCAAAATTAGAAAAATAAAAAGGTTTAGGGACATAGTTCATCAATAGAAGGTCCCTGGGTTTTATCTCAAGTCACAGACACACACACACACACACACACACACACACACACACACACACACGCACACACCAGAGGGTCATCTAAAGGACTTACTAAAATGCAGCTTCTTCCTGTGCCTCACACCAAAGCTGTTTATTGCAGTAGGCATGGGTGAGGCACCACTTTGCATTTCTAACAAGTGACAAATGATGCTGGTGCTGGTGACTCTTGAACTACATTTTGACAATGACTAAGCTTAATGCAAAATTTTGGGGTTTTTTGAAGTTAGAAACCTATATATTAGTCATATTGCCCTCATTTTAAATGATTTTTCAAAGATGACAATCATAGCTTCCCTCATCTCATTTATTCATTCATTTAATGTCCTGGGGCATAATTCCACTGAACTTCAAAATGATTGATGGCAGCATTTCACAGAGCCTGCAATAGCTTTCTGTCTCCCCGCTTGCAGCCCGACTTCCCTAGAGCCTATCTCATCCCACCAGTCACAGGGAGCCTAAGAGAATAGAAATCACATCATGGCGTTCTTCTGCTCAGATGCTTTCAGTAGCTGCCTAGAAGAAAGCCCAGTAATTCCCACAGTGGCCTGCTAGGTCTTAGGACCTGACTTCTAGCTCTCTAGGTAACCTCATCCTTTCACTCTCCTCCTCCTCGGTGATTACCAAGCCAAGCAGGCTCTGGCTCTGCTTTGTGCCTAGAAGCACAGACTGCTTCCTGACCCTGGAAAGCTTTTCCTAGTAAGCTAAACGACCAACTCTCTCATTTCCTCCATATACTGATCAGACCTCTTACACTTTCCCATCTTTTTCCTTGCTCTGTTGTTTCCCAAACATTTGTCATCTTATTCTGTGATATTAACTTCCTTATAGTGATTATTCACTTTCTACTTGTTCTGGGTGGCACCTAAGCCTCCCAGGGGCTAGAATACTTGCTGTTTGAGGGGTGATTGAAATACAGAGCTAATGTTTAAATTTTTAAAAAGTATAAAAGTCAAAGACACATTGCCAAGAACAATGGGATACGTGTGTTCAAAGTGAGGGGAATACTACAAATATTTTAGGGGTATCAATGGTAACATGTCTTTTATTATAATGAATTTTTAAAATTAAACATTAACCATATTTTTAATCACATTTCATTGATCAAACTTCTATGGTATTTTCTGTGAAATGAAAACATTGCAGTGTGTCTCACTGACTGAATCTGGAACTGTGCAACTTTTGGTTCTTTTTAAAAGTCAAAATGGCCATGAAAGGTAAAAATTTTTTCAACTTAGGACACAGAGGCAGTCATAAGAGTGATTTAAAGATATGGAGGACTTCCAGAACTGTTTCAGAAAGTGACAAGAACAATGGGATCAATGTACTCCAAGCGAGGAGAAATATTTTGAGGAAGATTAATAGCATTATTGCTTTCGTTGTAATAATTAAAAAATTAAACAATCAAACCTCATATTTTGTTCACCAATGAATCTCATGTCTCTAGAATAATATGTGACACATAGTAGGTGCTCAAAAATATTTTTTGAACATCAAATTATTTAATTTTGGTTTCTCAAAAATTTTAACAATTTTTATTAAGATTTACTATTTGGGTAATCAGCTATTTTGAAAGTCATGTATTCTATTTATGAGAATAGAGTTTGTTACAGCACACCTAGAAAAAAATTGAAATATCTTGATGTAAGGAATTGGTTAAGTAAATAAAGCAATTCACCTTTGTATTTTGCAGCCTTTAGGATGCAAAACACAAAACAACTCAATGTACCAAGAGCAAAGATGTCCTATGCATGTAGTCCTATCCACTCTAGATCAAAATATGCACATTAAAATCCTGTTTACCTCAAAGATAGTTGTTTAACTCTGGTAAGTTTACTGGACTCTCTTCAAAATAAAGAAAACTGAGAACTGAATACCTCATTTAGAGTATCACCTACTTGCAAATATCTTAAAGAAATAATAAGAATAATAGTAATAATAGTAATAATGGTAATGAGAACATTGCTTAAATGCTTATTATGTATCCCAAACACTAACTAATTCATTTAGTATCAACAACTAGAGGAAATAAATGTCATTATTGTCTTCATTTTGCAGGTAAGAAAATTAAAGTTCAGAGATAAGTAACTTGGCCAAGGCAACATAGGTAGTAAAAGTTGTTACCAAATCCTAGGGCTTCTTTCTTTAGATAAAGTAACAAAAGATTCTCTAAAAATATTCACCAGCCTACTTCTCCAGTTTCATCTTACATACTTTGCATATATGTTCTTCTCTAGCCAAACTGATCTTGTTACCATTCCCCAAAAGTGCCTAGCGTCTGGTGTCTGGCATTCAAAACTGTTCCCTCTGTGTTAGGTGCAATGCTGTGCGCCTGTAACCCCAGCAACTCAAGAGACAGAGGCAGGAAAATTGCAAGTTTAAGGGCAATTTGGGCAGCTGGGTGAAACTCTGTCTCAACATAAAATAAAATTCAAAAGGGCTAGGGATGCAACCAGGAGGTGAAATACCCCTGAGTTCAGTCCCCAGTGTCCTCCCCAAGCGCACGCACGCGCGCATACACACACACACACACACACACACACACACACACACACACATACTTCCTTCTGCTTGAAATTTCATCCACCAGCAATCACTGTAGCTAAAATCCTGTCTGTACTTCATGGATTATCATATATCAATCCCAAATCAGGAGTGATTTGATCCTGTATTCTGATTTTCGTTGTTATTGAGGAGGTGACCTATCAGATCTACATTAACTATTAATTTTCTTGAGGATAAGGATTAAGTAGTTATCTACTTGTTGGCTACAATTACCTAAAACAAAGTCTACAAATATTCTTTCCAACGCTATATCCAAGGACCCCTTGTAGAAGGTGAGCACTTGAAATGTGGGTAGGCACCAAATTTTGAAGAAATATTTTGGGCATATTATTTTTAATAAAATACCTCACTGGTAAAATTAATTGTACTGTTTGTCTTTTTTCTATTTTTAGTGTTAGCATCTATACAGATAAAAGAATACATGGGGATGACATCATACTTCCAGTGGGCAATGTTAGTCGTGGGTATATCTTTCTTTGAAACCAATTTCCTCCAGGTGGTCACATCACACCCATGAACAAATACATGATTTAAGCACAGCAATTCTCTGTTCTGAGATGTTCTAAAAGGGCAGAGCTTTCTTTGGATCAATAGTGTTTATCACATTTAGTTAGATTGTCACTTTTATCCTTAAGTCACAGGATTTTGGATGAAGAAATTTCTGTAATGAAAAAGCTACTTTACCCATAAACAAACATTCTGTGTGTGTGCATTCAGGAGAACAAAAGGCACATTTTAATCTGAATATAATAATTACAGGAAGATTTCTGTTTTGAAATAAATCGGCAACATGGCAAATAGAAAGCAAACAGTACTCTCAGACCAACAGCCAATCCTGGATCCATATCCCCACTCCACCTCAGCCGCACTAGGCCTGGGAGGTGCCCGCGTCCACATGTCTCCTACTGCTCGCTGGTACTGTGTGCTTCAGGCTGTTTCTTTGCAGGCAAACACAGACTGTTTACTGACTGTAACCAAAATGACAGCACGCTGTTTTCACAACCGAGTGTTGAGATCCGATTGCCTTTTTCACTTGGCAACCTGAGGGAAATTCAGAACGGGGTGCAACTTGTATTCCTTCAAAATGGTGGTGGTGATGAGTCCCATATTATCTGCACTCCTCTGAGGTTTAAGAACTGATGATTAGGATTTATTTAGCCTGGAGAAAGGTTTTAATCACTGCCTGCGATTAGATCAGTGCAAGTGGCAAACTCCACTGGAGCACAAGATGATTTAGAAGGTTCTCAATTCCGTTTGTCATGTTATTTTTCATCAGTTAAAACCAACCACAAGAGAAGGCCTTATCTACCAACCATGTCGTGTGAATAGATGTTCATAATGCCTCATTGTAGGACCACTTTAAGATGGAGAACATACCAGAAAAACAGGCCTGTATCTCAAAGAAACAAGATATAACAAAAGCACATGTTGGGGGGAGCTAAATTGTAATCCAGCACCCTATATTCTAGACCTGTGTCTGCTTTCACTTGCTGCAATATTTTGACACGCAAGATCTCGGCAATACAGTGGGACAAGCAGGAAACGGACCAATCAATTGTGGTACCTTTTTTTTATCTCTCATGAGAGCTCTAGGTTAGTGTCCAGACTTTGGACACTGTATAGGTTATACTCAAACCTTTCTCCTTTCTGAGAGAAAAAGAGTCAGAACATGCAGCAATACCAGCTACTCTGGATATGGGCTATTCAGTCCTGAACTAATGTTGCTAGGGCCGGCATAAGTACTATACTTATCAGAGTATATCCTTGCTTTTTAAGATGACTACAGACAACTGGGTGCTTATACATGCCCTTTCTAATTCAAACTTAAACTGCTTTTTCATGAGTGTGAATGCTGTGGGTTAAAGGCAGTTGCTGAAAAATACTACCCTTTCGATCTTTTCTAAATATACATATTCAACTGTATATCCAAAGTTTCCTCATGAAATTCTAGTATCAAAAGTCTCATTTGAGAGATTCTATATAAATTGCAGTTTTCTAAAAACCTACAAAACTTTATGTCTGGTTTTCAGTGAACTCTGGCTGTTCACTTGGGTAAAACCCCTTCAAATAAAGCTTTCTGAAATAAATGAAAGGTGAAAAAATATCTTTCCTAGGACCTGAATTCAGGACCCAGAGAGTCTGTGTTTTTCCTTCAGTCACTGAGCATAACATTGGCACCAAAATAGAGCCAGGGGTGCGCTGCCCTGATTTAGGTGTGGATGATGCCACTCGCTGCGGAAGGGAAAGGAGAAGGTTGCTGCATGTAAAGGCAGGAGGGACGCTGCCCAGTGCTTGATGGTTTTGTTGCCAAAGGAGAGCCAGAACACCACAGGTAAGGGAAAATTACATGTAATGCAAAATTTTACATTAAGCTGGGAATGCCATCACCAAATTGCTAATGAGGCGTAATTTAAAAAGTTGACATGCTCTGTCTGTTTTCCCTTCAAGGATAGAGGATCTAGTAAGTAAGAAACCAGCTAGAGAGAGCAGAAAGAAAAAAAATGACAAGAGAGGAGGCCAGGAGAGGTAGTAATTTTACCATGCACCAAGTGTCTCCTGTAGAACATGGGTGATTCAGGATTCAAGTAAAAATTTCTATACAAAATTAGTCACTGAGCCTTCTCAGTTTTCAAAATTTAAAAATTTAATTTAGACTTATTTTATGCTTATAAAAATTGATTGAAAAGCAAAGAGCATTTCCATATCAAGTTTGAAATATTTAGCCTTCAAAATTTTTATTTAGAAAAAAATTAAGAGAATGAAAACAAAATATTTTGTTATCACACAAATCTTTCTTGAAAAATATGAATGGTTAAAAAGTGTTTATCATGTTCTGATTAGTATATTTCATGGGATACTTAGAGTGAATGGGTCTCACAATGGCTCAGGATAACTTTCATGTACCAAATAAAAAAGCATATCTCATAAGGGCGTAAGGGAGGTCTCACTATTGTTCTGGTGTCTTAACAGTTGTGTGTTACTTTGTGTAATGAGCTGCATATGATTTAGATCTGTTCTGCTGTATTTTTATGAACCCCTAAGCATCTTCCTTTATTATGATTTTGAATTAGAAATTTAAATTATTTTCCCAGTAGACTTGTTATTTCTTATAGTTGTCACCATGTTGGTAGAAATTAATGTTTATACCAATAATAAATTATTCACTCTATGACTGAGTTCTTTAAGCTGGAAAGACTTTAGACTTTCATTCCTGCTAGCATCTGAAAGGTTAATTATTCATGCATTCATGGTGGACTGCCTAAATACGTTGTGCAGTATAAGGAGAGGTTCAAAGTGATGTATACCTGTGTGAGAACCCAAGCAGTGTGTTGCATATGTTGATTATGAGCCTGGCCTTGAATGTGGTTCTACACCCCTGTATACAACAGAAGCACCAGGCAAGTGCTTCCATCTATGGATCTTCTTATCCTGAGACTCAACATGTTTGATCTATAGCATGATAATTTTACTGTCCAGGTTGAAAGAACGTTGGACTTGGTGTAGAAAATGGTGCTAAGCAGTAATATTAAATGATGATTCTCTGGAGGAAATATGAAGACATTAAGTGCCCTGAAGGACACAGAACACTGTTTTATTAATGGTTGTGATGGTCTCCTTCCCAACTGTGTAGAGAACTGTAGAAAACTAACACCAAAAACAACTGAGGTGTTAACTCAGCAAACTGTCTCCTTAAAGAGCTGAAAAAATTGATTCACTTTAATAATGCGATTCCTTTTAAGAAGTGCAATTAATTATTAATTCTACTTTACTATTAGTTTAATTCACTCTCTTAAAATATAATTTAAAATGCATTTTGGTTTAAAAAAGTTTGTTGATTTACAGAAACTGCCTTTCTTCCATGTCTTCCAAAAACCGCAGTTTCAAAATATTGAAAGTTAAACTGTGTTGTTTCTATGAAAAGGATCTGGATATTCAAAGAGTGTCTTCAATAGGCTCATCTTTACTTGATTATTTAGAAGTTATTTATGGGGCAAACAATTTATCAAGTAAGAATAAAGAGGATGGCAAGCATCTGTATAAATTGAATGTCTAATGGTCCTCTTCTAAATATACACAATTGTTTGTATGTTCACTTTGCAAAATATACCATAATCAGAATCTAGGTAAAATTTTAGACGGAATTAGAGGCAGTAAACTATTTGAAACATAAAATATATGTAGAATAAATGCTGACTTGCTCAATTCTATTACTTGACTGATAGAAATAGATATGAGTATATTTCTTGTTATTTTCTTAAGTATTTGTAATGTCTTTATTTAACAGAAACCCACTCATTAGAATTTTGAAGTTATTTTAAAAGTCATTGTTAGTGAACATTGTCACTTCACTAGACAAGTTTTTACTAGCATCTCTGTATTTTATCAGTAATTTCTTTACTTTACTCCAGTCATTCAGTTCTCAAACCTGGCTGTGTATTGGAGCTCACTTGCAGAGCTTTTAAATGAACACAGAAACCCAGGCTCAGCCCCAAAGAATCTAATTAAAGTGGTCAAAGGTGGAGCCAAGCGTCGCTCTTTTTCCAGCCTCCCCAGTGACAGCAGCCTGCCTCATGGCTGCAGGCCACTCTCAGGGCACTCCTGGGGTACACCTTTCTGTCTCTCTCAGTGTATTCTTATGTCTTTCTCTACTCAGGTGTTGTTTTTAGCTTTTTTCTCCCCTCTTATCATTTTAATTCATAAGATTTCACAATTTTTTTTTACCTTTTCTCACTTTCTGTTTTGACTTTTCATTTACTGGTCAAAAGATTCTCATTCCAGGTACATGTATTTGATGTGTAATCTTATCTGATACTTCAGTGAGAAAAAAATACAGCATGATTATGAGTTATATGTTTGTCTTTTTCCAATGCTAATTTAATGAATTTTTGGTATAACTATACAAAGATTAATAGCAGAACCTAACACAATTGTTGAAAACTAATATTAATTAATAAAGGACTTACTGTCTGGGAATATAGCTCAGTGACAGAATGTCTGCCTAACATATCGGAGGCCTGGATTCAATACCAACTTCTTTAAAAAGACAAAGAAAAGAAAGCAAACAGAAATCAAAAGAGAATTTACTTTCTCTGTAATCATTAGTGGTTATGTTTAAAAATAATATAAAATTTTAAAACTTTTGCAGGCTGTAGGTCTCTAGGACATGGAAGCACCCAACCAATAATATTTTTAAGTTGCATAGCTAAAGGACATGTTTCCTCTAAATTTTAAGCATTTAAAGGTAAATCTCAATAGTTCAGACAGCAGAATTGAATATATTGTATGGTATGAGCCAGCACAACAGGAACCATATAGCCACAACAAGGGAAGCATTAATAGGAAAGGAAGAGAAAACAGGGCCTATGATGCTAGTTACAGAAGAGGTTGCTGTTCTCATCCAGAAGCACAGTGTCACTTCTTAGCAATAAGGTGGTGATTCAGTGAATTTTTCTAGTTCAAACTTCTGGGAAAGAAAAGGGACAAAATGTTCTGTATAATTCACACAAGAATCAGGAGATTAAAATTCCCAAAAGTCAGAAAATGGCCAAAGTTATTTAAAGAGTGACTTCCTCTCTTTTAGTTCACACATTGAATAAAACAATATTAAGCCACACTTTAATAATTCAGGGACCATCATTTCTCTTACTTTGCTCTTGCACAGTGCTTAATCACATGAAGGGCTCCCGGTATGCGGTCTCCAGAAGGATGAAAGCTGAATTCAATTATTACAAAAATAACTCCAGACTTTTAAAAGTGTTCTCTTAACCTTAAAGGAACTTAAACAGCCTCTGAAATTGCCTTATACAATATATCCTAGCATATGTTTATACACACTGTGTTTTAATACTGTTAACTTGCTTGCAAGTTCCTTTGTAGTTACTCTTGTATGTCTTGAGCAACACACATATCTTAAAATTTTCCCTTCATTAGATCTTTTATCTCTTCAAAGCAAAAGAAGAAAGGGATGGCATTATAAACAGTTAATTAATCAATATTAGGCACATTGAAGCTTATAGTATCCAGGATAGATGTTCATACTAATTTTAAAAGTATACGCCCAGGCATATGGACAAATTTCAGATATTCTCAGAACCTGAGACTGTCAGGCAGTTTATAAAACAAATTTTATCTTTGCTTAGCAAGAAAGAAAGATTGTATCGCTATGTTATTAAATAAATTAAAACCAGCACTATTCTGAACTAAAATTAGTGGTTATAACTTGTTATATTTTATTAAAGTGTAACTAAAGAATGTGTTAACTTCACCCAGAGTGAAAAATGTTGTTATATAAAATCAGAACACAAAAGTTTCTTCCAAATGAAATAGAAATGTGTGAATTTGAAAGACAAGGTAATGCATGACCTTTTTTTTTTCTCTTCCCAAATGTTATGCCTACCTCAAAGAACAATCTGTCTCAAGTAGTGATTCAGTTTTCATCTGTGTATTTTTTTCTACAAAAATTGTTTGTGGGGTAGAATTCAAGTGAAAATAAAGGCAATTCAAAAATAAATGTAGACTAAAAAGGAGACCCTAAAAGTACAGAAATGAACTGTTAATATCTTAAACTATCTTTCAAGAATAACTGGGTAATTAATGATTATGTTGGGAAGCTAATGAAATAGCCACCGATGTTTAGATGGAAACAAATAATACATTTTTAGAAGGCCATCAAGACATTAATTTTCAACCTTCAGTGAATTCACAATGTTTCTATTCATGAACAATAAGAAGAAAAAAGTAATTGGCATAGGCATTTATGTGAAGAAATTTCACTCTCTAGTCACATGTTCACTCTGCAGTGGAAAAAACCCTCTGTGCTTATACATATGAATGCTTTCCGTTACCTTCAACCTCAGACATAAGGACCAGCAAGGCCTGGGAGTGACCTAGAGCCAAGAGGGATGACCGGGAACAAATTCCAAGCATAGCATTTGTCTAATTGAGAAACCTTACCCTCTTATCTTTAAGCTTCCCGAGCTCAGCCATCTCAGATCTGTCTAATCATGAGTCCATTAAGTCATCTTTGCTGCCGTGAAGATGACCCTGACAGCGCAGTTACTTGAGTCAGTTTAAAGAGGCCCAGGGTGGTTGAAGGGAAGGATTAGGAGGCCTGGGGTGCTGAAAGCTTAACCCAGCTCCAGCTCCCAAAGATCCCTGCAGCACGCAGCTGTCAGGAGCACCAAGTTACACTTAGAGAAAACCTTTGGAGAGAAGTAGGGATCTTACAGCATGTCAACAATTTCACCAGGCACAATTTCCTTTTCTATTAGATGAATAGATTTAAGTGGCAGAAATCGTGTGAGAGAACCACACAAGCTACACATCTCTAAGATGGAGGGTCTTTTATTTGGTGATCATAGTAGATATTATTTGGCATCTGAATGTGATTTTTCATGAATCCTACAAGACCTCTGTGCATCGTTCCAGGAGCTGTTTGTCTAATAGGTAGATCTTGTTAAGGCAAAACTTCTGCTTCTGAAAAGAGGCAGAGGAGTCGAGCTCAGGATAGCATCACAGGGAGGAGAAACAATATTCTGTGTTGTGAGAATTCTATGAAAACAAAGTTTGAATAAAAACTTAACCACTAACTGGTATTATTGTAGGTGACAGTTTGTTATTACAGTTTTTCCCCCAACATGGGCGCTCTTCCAGAAAGAGAAATGCTCATTGCTCATCTACAGAATGTTTTGGGAGTGTCATGAATTCTCCCTGTTGGGGTAGCAGCAAGTTTAACAGCATCACTAATAATAACTTTGATACCTGTCCCTTTTGGTGGGGGTTTGGGGAACTGATAACAGAGAGGGCCACAATCACGTACCAGATCTATTCTAAGCACTGATGAGACATTATTTTATTTCCCCAGTCTTTTAAACTGGTATTATTAGTCATTCTTATTGTATTAATAATGCAGTAGACACAAAAAGTTTAAATATTTGGAGAGATAGTGGAGCTAGGATTAAACATGTCAAGCTCTTTCCTTTAACCACATCTCCATATTGCTCTCAGCTTGCATCTACCACAGAAGAATATTCAATTTGTTCTTAAAGAATACTTATTTAAAATAAATCTAGCCTCATGTGTAGGTCATTATTAATAATACAACTCAGTGAGAGCCAAGCGTGTATCAACTTACATTTAAGATGTAAAAGCAACTAAGGGAAATAAAGATGAATTAGAACCGTAGAACTTTACAAACAAAGTGTCCTTCCAATGTTTTACAGGCAGGGAACATGAGCTCAGTGATACTTGTTAATCCTTTCTGAGGCAACCAAGCACAACTTGAACCAGATTCCAAGACTTCCAGCTCACAGCTCAATTTGTCTCCACCATATGAATGTATTACTGTATTATTCTTGGTCTTACAATAAAATCATCATTATATTTTGTACAGAAACCAAATAATCAAACATATTTCATGTATCAGTTAAATCAAAACATATTATCAAAGGGTAAATTTTGTGAGATGAACAGTTTCATGTGCATTTGCTTTTCATATATAGACCATGTGTACAGATGAATGACTAAAAATTGTTTCTACTATACCAAAAAAAGTGGCACTCAGGGTTGAAATACAAGCATTCATTCATAACTGTAAACCAGTTCAATCAACCAGCTCTGATGTTTACACAGAACAAAGTTACTCTCATTCAGGCACCTGTAGGGAAGCATGGTGTGCACTGTACAATACACTTGAGCTAATTAGCATTTATTTCTGTGAACCCTTTCCAAAGAACAGTATTCTTTATATGAGGTGGTAGGAGTGCTTCTAAAATACATAAGACCAGGGTTTTCCACTGAGGCAACCACTATTTTGAAAAGCTTTTAGAAGTACTATTGCTAACCCAAGTAAATTATCAAGTGAGATACCAATTTTTTTACCATATCATTAGAAATTACAGTTTAAACACCTCATGTTCTAATTTTGCAGCCCTTTCGACTAGTACTGACCAAAAACCTGGGTGGAAATCACAGGTCTTTATTTCATTCAGGCACATACTATTTGGAGTTACTGTGATGAAATCTTTCCAAGCAAATTCCTACAAGCCTTTATGCCTTCATCTTTGTCTTCCTGGACAAACACTGCACTACCTGTTGTATACATAAAAATCTTCACAATTTTAAAGACATATCTTTCAGTCAATACTGACATTTTCTGTCAATAATTTTCTAATCTTAGTATGTTACTACTGAATAAATGAAGTATTTATGGTTGTAGTATAGAATATCTTAAAGACAACTGCAGAAGAATGTATACCATAGATAAAAAAAAATTATTGTTTTGTCAAAGTGGCTCAGCCTGGTAATTAATAATGATAGTAATAATAACAGTAACCAATGATTAAATCTACACAGAACTCTATCAAGCTTATGGGATCATTCATCAAGAAGACATATCTTTTAAATGAGTGAATTAAAATGTTAATATTTTATATAAGTGAGTATATTAAAATATATTATGGGATATATAGAGATTATTTTATTATTAGAAAATTAAATCTCTTTATTATTATTATTATTGATGAACTTCTTTCCTCTAGAAAATAGATTTTGGAGAAAAATGAAAAGATGTCTCGAACAGCCACTATATTGTTAACCATTATACTGTTAACATTCCCTCCATGCATAGCCTCTCCGGTACTATTAAAGACTAAATCACAAGAAAGATAGTCCCAATTTCATTATCATTTACGTTTTTAAAATGCTGTGCACACTGGACATAGAAGCAGGTGATGTACAGCTATCAAATTCATTAGGTTAGCTTTAAATGTAACAAAACATATTTTCTCTAAATACAATGAATTGTAAAAATCTGCATGTTTCAAAAAAAAAAAAAATAAGACCACTAATGCCTAGTCTGTACTATAAGTCACCATTTCTAGAGGTTCTATTTCCTGTGAGAGATAAAGGAATAGTAAGCAGTTTACACATCAAATGGTGCCTTTCATTCTTGTAATTTACACCTAAACATTATATTAAAAATAACGGCATGAAGATGATTTCAAAATGAGAAAACGACCTGGCGGCTAGATTCTCTGGTGCAGATAATTAGATATTTTGTCAGCTTACCTGATACACAGCCTTAGGAATCACAGCATAACAAAGCCCAGCATCCAAGATGGTTAGAATATAATGTGCTTTGCTCTGCAGTTCTTCAGATTTTGGCCACAGGGATTTGCAAATTAATTACAATTTTTTCTTGCTTTCTCTGTGGACAAGAAAACAAAGAGACCTTTCCAGAATCTGCTGCGCTTATGCCTCCGCTTCCTGCTCTGAGATTCACTCTATGGTACCCAACATATATCAGAAAACAGCTTTGGAAAAAAAAAAAAAAAAGAAAGAAAGAAAGAAAAAAGAGGGAAGGGTGGCAGCCCTCAACGTGGTAGCGCCATCTACTGGCAGACACACAAAACTGAACAGAAGACAAAACATTCCCGTTATCCTCTATTTTAGGAGGTAAATCAGTTTGACAATACTGTTCATCCTGAAGGTGCCTGAGATGACAACAGCGAAGTGACGAAGGTAAAATTCCGCAAGATGCAAAAAAATGTAAACAATCTGCCACATCTGAGTATTTAACTCTTTTATATATCGAGTTATTTTCATGTTGCTCACATTTTTCTAAAATTCAAATAAAATTGGAAAGTTGCCTTATCTGTACATAACCAAAACCATTTTTCTTTTTCTGTTTTGGTGTCAGGGAGAAAACTCACGACCTCACACTTGCCAGGCAGGCACTTGTGCTGCTGAGCTGTATCCCTGGCCCCCAAACACTTTAAAAATCCGTAAATTCCTGCACAAAAATTAGATAGTTATATTACCTTTAGCATCATGAGTAGAGTTTTGTACAATGTGTTCTGCTCTGGCTTTCTGGGAATAATTTCTCATTGTAGGATGAGTTATTTTTTCAAAGTGATTGACTCTTTAGATTCAGGCATAGCCTTTTATGTTGCTTTCTAGTAAAAAAAATTTACAAAGCAGTATGATTTTAATGTAGAAAAATATGCTATATAGCTAATCCTAGCTAATTTAGACCCTTGGCTGTATTGTGTGTGTGTGGGGGGGGATGCATACATGTGTGTGTGTGCAGAACCACTGAAACTCTCTTACAGAAAATAATTCAAATCAATGACTGTATATTCAAATGCCTTTAAAAGAATTTAATAAATATATTGTTTATAAGGATACTGAAGCACAAAATCAAACTGAATTACTATCATCAAAGTAAAAATAACCTTTTACATGCACGGAGATTTTTCAGCTCACCAAAGTGTTACTTGCCATTTGGCTATTTTTTTTTTTAATTTTTAAAAAAATTTTTTATCTGTACCGGGGATTGAACTCATGACCACATGCTTGCAAGGCAGGTGCTTATGCTGCTGAGCTAAATCCCCAGCCTCTTGACATTTGACTTTTTGTGCTTACTTTAGAGCAAATAATTACAATTTCATTAGAATTTACTATTAATTAATTAACTATGCTAAATATATTATGTTCATTGAACAATTGTTTGAATGCACAAAAATCTGTGTTAAGAATGATATGAGCTTTGAAGACAAAGAATCACGTAGTGCCTGTCATTAAAGAGCTTGCTTATAACAAGGAGAGACAAATATAGCTGACACCATATTTTCAGCCATGTGCATGAGAAATGTTATTTTCTTAGTTTTTAATTATAGCCGCAGCTTTACTTGGTGAGGAAAAAGGGATCTAGAAAGCCTAGGTAAACTGGACCAATTGAGGCTTTCCTCAGTTTTTTCAGGTTTACACTGAAGTAATGTGTGACTTTCTCTAACTCTGTCCCTTCTCGTGGAGACAGCTCTCACTTCAGGAAACTGGCAAACACAGAGAAAGCAGAGTATGGTCTCTGTCTTTCCCTGTGTCTTATGAGTACCCACTAGGACTAGACTCTTATGAGGCTGGATGTGGTGGTACACACTTGTAATCTCAGAACTCAGGAGGCTGAGGCAGGAGGATCACTGGGTGACCAGCCTGGGTTGTTACCTAGTGAACTCAAGGTCAGCATGAACTTACACAGTGAGACCTTGTCTCATTAAAAATAAATAAGTAGAATAAAGTATAAAATAAAATAAGTGAAATAAAGTAATAAAGGATGCCAGTAACGGTCTTACCATATCTAATGCACCTATGCTCTCATTTGAACCCGGATGCTGTCTGTTTGGTTTCTCATGCAGATTCCCTCTTAAGACCACTAGTTATCCTGGGTTTTGTCAGCTCCTCTTCTCAGGTAACATTTGTTTCTGGCTATGGCAAAGAAGGGAAGAAAAGCAGGTAATACGTTTCCAGGGTCACACTGTTGAGTGGCATCCCCTCCCTGGCCCACGCTCTGTTCTACTGTTTCCAGAACATGGATAGAAAAATTTCTGCAGACTTCGGACTAGGGAGACACAATGTATGCTCCACTACAGTACTGTGACATCCTGGGTACATCAACTATGACCGGGACTCCTATCACTTGTGTTGGTCTCTCTTGTTCTTCTCAAACTTCTTTTCCAGCATCAACAACTTTCTTCTGGACCTTGTATTTTGATGGAGTAGTAAACTAGATTCACATATTTTTGCCTTAAATCTTTCTGTCTTATACCCAGTGCATTACGGCTACCGTGAGTAGTGTACTGGGTGACTTAGGCTTATAGAAATCAACTGTCTCACAGTTCTGTGGGACAAATAATCAAGAGCCAGTGTCAGAGAAATGTTTATTCTGAGACTTGTAGGCGAAGGACCCAGACTTGTTTCTTAGAGTTTCTGAGAGCTCTAGACATTTCACTCTGATCCCTCTTCCTATCTTTATGTGATGATTTCTTTGCTTCTCTTCACACAGTCTTCCTTCTGAGCATGTTGGCCTCTATGTTCGAATTTCTGCTTCTTAATGAGCACACCAATTATTTTGGACTAGTATCTCTGCTTAGGATCTCATTTTAACATGAGCATCTGTGTACTCATGAGTACCATTTCGACAGGAAGGCATGTTCTGAGTTACCAGGAGTTAGTAACATATCTTTTCAGAGGAAGGAGACACAATTTAACCTCTAACATCCAGATTAAAATATTTAAACACAAGAATTTGAAGACTCGTTTGTTTGTTTACAATGGCAATAATAGCCTTGGGCTGCAACCAGGATTTAGGATAGGGGTTGGTAGGACTGGATGATGAACTTGGAGTAATAGTGTAGATATCATCACAGTAACAATTATAACAAAATTGGCATTTAGTGTAATATGTGACAGACAGTGTTCCAAGTGTTTTACATACAGTTATTTAACCTTCACCCTCAAAAATGGTGTTATAGACATTTTTGTAGATGAAGATGAGATGATACATGAAGGGAAGCAAAAACACATGAATCAATATTTCACTTGTTATTGGAATACACAGGACTATCATAGAGGAAGATATATACACTACAAGTATTGACCACATGCTGGGGGATCATAAAGGAAATAACTATACACTAGGCCACTGATACTCATTTAATGGAATTTTATGACATTATATTGTTCTATTGTGAGGGATGTTTATTTGTAGGAATTTTTAACTTCTTCTTAGCTAGCCATGAATTGTCCCTGTCCCCTGACATTTAACAATATTCAGTAATTTTTTCAGTCCCAAGCATTGTATACAATTTCTCTATTAGTAATAATAACAACCTGCATATTCATTCATCCTGATATCTGTTTTTGAATATCCAGATAACCAGAAGAGTTGCCTGGTAGTGTTTTCTTGGGGGAAGAACAGAATAAGAGGAGTGCAATCTAGATCATATTTTAGTAAGAACAAAAACAACAAAAACAAAAATAATAAAATCAGTAACTGTTGTGTCAATATACTTCATAGCAAAAAGTTTTAAAAAAAACTAGCAAAAACCTTTCTTCTTTGTTACCAAAGGAACTCATTTTGTATTGGCAGAATTTGTTATATTAAGTAGGAAAATAGAAGAAAGTAAAAGTGGCCACAGGGTGATATCATTTGTTATGACGCTGACCACATTGTGGCTTTTGAACTTTCCTTCCATAGATAACATTCAGCTTTTCAGTAAGCCAACTTGAGAATGTTTAGATGAAATAGCCATTGATTACTAATACAAAGCTTCCAGATACTTAGTGGTATGTGCTTGTACTTTGTAGATACAGACTGTATATATCCAAAGTGTTAAAATCATAGTTCAGCTGAAGGTTACAGACAAAGGAGGCTTGAGTCTTTTCCATTCAAGCTGATACTCAGCTTCTATGTTTCTGTTTTCATTACCTCGATAACAAAGTTAACCTGCTGCTCAACATAGTATGTGCTGAATACATAGAAATTAACTTACATTATTCTGCCTGCGCTCTTACAGTTCTGTCTTCCACTTTATATAGAATCTCCTGATGGTAAATGAGACAAACTCAGTTTTACTCAGTGCCAAATACATAAGGAATCATAAATTATAAAAAGAAGTAAATGAACCTCCTTTGGTCAAAGGCAATGAAATATTTTCACCTCTATTATATCTTTTTTCTTTGTAACATCTTTAAAAATCAAGTTATTTTTCACTTGGAAAACTTGACATAGAAAATAAAAAATTACATGGTGGTAAAATTGGTCTAGAATTCAGGATAATTGTCAGTTTAAAATCTACTCACTAGATAAAATGATTATATATCAAGGGTTCACATATTCAAGATATAATAACTGTCAAAATATTACTTATTAGGTATATTTGAATTCAGGAATATTAAAACATATTTAACCTTTATCATAAAATAACAATGCAATAAAACACATTCAATTTCCTTGTGACTTCAGTGTAAATGACCTCCTGTGCTATAGCTGTACAGCTATGTAATTATAATTTTGCAAAGATATCTTGAACTACTGTGGCTTTTAAAATGTTACCACCTTTGTTTGAAATTATTTTCTTGCCATTCTCACCAGCATTTCTCTCCATCACTTGGATCACTATTATCTATTCTAGAATACTCAGGGTAATGGACTGATATCCTGTCTTGCTCTTCCCATAAATGAATTTGACACCCTTTTCTGTATTACCCAAGCATCAGATGGGTGCACTTTTCAGTCTAAATTGTAAATGCTGACTTACTTCCAACTTGAAAACTCTCTTGTCAATTATATGAGGTACTTAATAACAAGTAATATGTTTTCGTTTTTCTTTTTCAAAAATCTCTTAATACAATTCTCTGCTATATTATAGTAGGAACATAGTATTTGTTTATTATGGATAAAGTAACATTGTGTCACTACTTATAGTAATGTATTGTTTACCTTTCCCATTTAGAAAGCCAGTAACATGGACCATCTTGCCACTGAATAGCAGAGTTAGAACAAGACTACTCTGTTTTTGAAGGTAGGTCAATTTACTCCATATCATCAATGGTGTAACACACTGTGGAAAGCTGTGCCTAAATCTAAGTATCAACCATCCTGCATTTCGTAGAGCCATACATCGTTGGAAATAAGAATGAGACATCAAGTGGAAGAACTAAGTATTGTTAGGTGTTTGCAAATGCCCGTTATTTGCAATGTAATTTCATAAGGGAAAGACAGGTGTGCAGCAGTTAAAGGCAGGTTATGGGAAGTGCACTTTTCTGCTTCTCTCAGGAATGGTGGCTGGGCGATCTGTTTACCCACAGGCACGAACACTCTCTACTCTAGGGCTTTGTGACTAAGCAACAGGCCATTTTTTTCCTACACAAACTTTGTTAGTGTGACATTGTCATACTGTCAGATCGTCTACGCTATAAGGGAGACATACATTGTTGTTTCTTCCATGAGTCCCTAGCACCTATTGCTAATGGTAAGATAACCAACCCTTCAGACAAGTCACTTTGGCAACATCTTATTCTATCTGCTAAAATTTAAAGTATGCAAGCAATCGCTCATATCCAAATCAATGCACAGTTAAGTTCATATGGAGAACTGAAAATTTAATTTAATATGCTATTTTAATTTCTGAAATATCATTTGTATTGTATTTAAAGCTTGTCCTATATTTTTTAACACTTGCTTTGTATTTTTAATACTTAACCAATGAAAATAGGAAATGATGCCGAGGTAATCCTTTAAACTTAGAGGGTATAATGTTTTACAAAGCTTTATTTTATGAAATATGCATTTTATGTAGTTTTTTTTTAAATTTTGAAAGATGGTTTTGTTTTAAAAATTCCTGCCTGTAGGTTTACTTTATGGGTAGAGAAAATAACTTATAGGATTTTAAAAATCACATTAACCACAATGACATTTTTATATGTTCATATTTCAGAAAATTACTTTTCTTAAGTGGACGAAAGGACATTAATAGAAATTTCCAGTGTGTTTTGGGCAGAGGCTGCTGTTGTGGAGTGCGAGGAAGGGGTGTGGTGGGTTAGGGTGCGAGGAGTGTGGTGGCGGAGGAAAGTCATGGGCAGGAAGCCAGGGTCTGTCACTAAGGAACTTCATCTACCAGAAAGAGGCAGGAAGACGAAGAAAGATGGAAGGTTGCTGTGTAGCCCTGGAGTGTATAAGCTGACAGGAATGGGATGGGTAAACATACACAGGCTTGAAAAGCATTATGCAGCTTATATGTTGTAGATATTAATGTCAATTTATATGTATGTGAAAAATAATAGGTTGTCAATAATTCAACTTCAGTATTTACTGGGACCCTTCCATTGATCATATCAAAACTCTAATTTTGATTACTCTTTTGAAGATGGAGGTGAAAGGTTTAATCTTTGGTCATATATTTGTATAGATTACAAGGATTCATTAATTCAGCAAATATTATTAAATATTGTCTATTTGTCAGAAACTCTTCCTGGTGTTTGGGACATGGCAATAAAGAAAATTCTCTGCTGTCATTATGCAAAGATTTTTGAGTGTAGAGAAGATATAGATAAAAAACAATAATCATAATAAATTGATAAAATGATTTGCTACAAGATGATTAGACCTAAGTTTCTCGATACCCAATTTGTAATCAATGTTCTAGTTCAAGGATCTGCAGAAATCTCCACATCTCTTGCATCTCTAAGTTTCTCTTTATTCTTTAGAACCCTGCTCTCCTTCTGATTCTGTTACACTATGCATCCCTAACATGTTATTCTTTACCACGCTTTCCAGCTGCAGTAATTGGGATAAGTTTAGTGGTGCATTTGCCAGAACCTTTGTATATTTCATCAGAGCCTCTTGCCCATCATTTTTCTTTTGCTTAATATCTCATTTGGATTAGGTTTTTCTTTTTTGAGCTTTAAATAAATGTCACAATTCAAGGTGGGGTCAGCTTTCCTAAAAAGTTGCTGAGTGGCTAGAAAAAGCAACTCAGAAATACAGGAAATTTATTAACCATGGCGTCTATCTTGGCCATACACAGTGTGCAGGGGATATCTTCTTTATATACTCTAAATGTTTTATTTGGATTTTGATGTCTTATCCCATTGACGTGTCAGAAAATACAAACTGTTGTTTTCAAGACTTATTGCTCTATGTCTTTACCACCAAAAAAGTGCAAAGTATCTAATAATAATATTCTATGCAAGAAATTCATTTCTCAGTTGTTAACTGATTTTTCTTTTCTATTCTTTTACTTCAGTTATATTTCAGAGCATAATACACTATGATTTCCTACTAAGTTCAAGTTTGGTGTCTAGAATCTAGCCTACTAATTTGTATCATACAGCTATTCCTTGGTAAAATAATATTCCTAGTCTACATATCTTCCAGGAATCAATCTCTCCATTACTCAGGATTCTACAAATCTATTCCCTTTTCAATTATTTGGAATAATTTTTTGAATTGAAGTACCCTTCCTGCTTCCCATTACTACTGTAAGACATACAGCTTCTTACTCTTAAACTTGTCTTTTCCAAATAGACTTTCAGAGTTTATTAAATCCATAATTAAATTTTATAGAAACTGGAAACTACATATACTTCATTAAGGCAAGAATTGGTTCATCTTTAAATCCTCACAAAAGTTTGGGGGGAAATTCTGCAAAAATATCAATCAACAAGAAAAAATTGCTTTCAAATTAAGTAAATTTTCAAATTAAAAGAAAGAAAATTCGAATTCTGTCACAATAATGAGCAGTGAAAGGTAAACAATACAGTTTGGAAGTTGTATAGGAGAGAGAAAAATCAGAAAATGAAGATAAACATCAAGTTTTTGACTTGAGAAAAATAGTAACTCTTCATGAAGATGAATGAATCATTAGTGGACCAGTTTTCTTGTTAGTTTAAAATTTTGTGTGCTTGAGGCATTTGTAAGCCATCCAAATATAAATGTCTGGCTTTTGCAGTAACAAGAAGACCTCCAAGAGAACTGTATCTGAGCAGAAGAAATCACTTATCCACGCATAAGCTCCCCACCATTGTTTTGGGTTCTGGCTTCCAGTTTCTGCCCCAAACTTTTCCATTATTGTATCGTCTTCAACCTCATTTCTTCAATCATTACTTCAATTATGGCAGTAGTTCTCCTCACTGTACATGAGACTCAATCTAAAAAAAGAAAACAAAGAAGAAGAAGACTAAGAAGAGGAAGAAGGAAGAGGAGGAGGAGGAGGAGGAAGAGGAGGAGGAGGAAGGAGGGAGGGAAAATAGGAGAAAAGATTTTTCCCAGCCTTAATTACTCCCACAGTACTCTGTAGTCTTGTGCACTCAGTGATCGATCTCTTAATATTTGACTTCCAGTGTCTTTCAAATATCTTTTGATTACCAGTTACATGCCTTCAAATAATAATAAGAGTATATTTGGTCATAATGATCCTACTATGAACTCAACATTTATAGAATTTAACTTGTCATCATGCTTGACAATAAAGACATACCAAGCCTTATTTCTATTAATAAATATTAAATGTATTTAATACATTAATACATTTATACATTAATGAATACATTAATACATTAATACCCCTGTATCAGGGGACTCTGTTGTCCCCTGCCTGATACAGTTTTAGCTGCTTCTCTAACAGCTACCTTAGTTTTTGCCCATGGCTACCTTAGTTTTGATCAAAATCATCCATTGCACATTTTTGGCTCTGTGTTTTTACTTATATTACTGTCTTTACCCAGCCTAAACTATATTTTTCTCAAGATCTAGAACGAATTTGACATCCTTCTTTCTGATCAATAAAGTGGTCAAAAACAATGGAACTTTTTCCCCATGAAATTAACATGAACTACCTTTGTTGATTATTTGCGTTTTTATCTTTTGGCTCTTACTCTGATGAGTACTTGCAAGTTTTACCATGGTTGCATGATTTTTGTTCTATGCTTGGCAGAAATTTTATACTTATGAAGGGTTTGATGATGGGAAATATACTAATTCACCAGTTTCTCCCCCAAGCTACTTCTTTCATCCAATCCGTTTTTCCAAGATTGAAACATCTGAAACCATTCTTTTGTGAAAGTCAGCAGTTGTGTGATCTTGGGCTAGTTACTTGGTATGTTGAAGCTTTAGATTTTGCACCTTTAGATGAAGACAACAGCGCTTTGCTCATGGAACTGTGAAGACTAAAAAGAATAAACACAGATCAAGCACTTCATACAGTGACACTCACCATGCCTAATACTCATTATTTTTTTGTGGTGCTGGAGATCAAATTCAAAGCCTCACATATTCCACTGAGCTACATCCTCAACTCTGAGTCATTAAATTCTTAAGGTTCTATAGTTTTATTTTAACTGGAGCACTATAATTGTTAAAGAGTAGACATGGGGCAGACATTGTCGTCTCCTCATTCCTCATGTTTTGCGTTTGATCAACTGCTGATCACCGTGATTCTCTTATCAGGCACTGTGACCTGCAAAACTAGTTCCTCATGATTGTTCACTATATATTCCAGTTATTTTCAGATCAATCATCCAAATGAAACCAATATTGCCAAGGTCGACACTTGGAGCACTATTTTCAACATTATTCTAGTGAAAGCTTTTAAGAGGTTTCTTGCTTTAATTAATAAAATCAATCTGAAATTCTAAGCATAGTATGTAGGACTTTCCATAAAATAGTTCTAATAAACCAAGGACAACAAAATATTTTCAAGGCTAGAGGGGGAACTTTCAATATGAACTAGTTGTCAAATGAAAACAAGCAATTATTTTTATTTTTCCATGACCAATAAGGACACTGATTTATATGGAAAAAAGAGTGCATATTTTAGAAATTCATCCTGAATAACACAGATGTACAAATTTCATAAGATCTAGAATTTTTTTATAATAATTTACAAACAAAACTGATCAATCAAGTTCAAATGTCATTTGTGGTACTTTAAATTGAACCAATAACCTTCACGCTATGCTACATCCCCAACCCCTATATTATTATTGTTGTTGTTGTTATTATTATTATTATTGCACCAGGTATCAAACTGAGGATCTCGTGCTTGCCAGGCAGACAGTTGTGCCACTGAGCTAAATCCCTGCTGCTTTTATTATCCCCGTGACAGGTCTTGCTAAACCACTAGATTGCCTGGGTTGAGCTTGAATGTATGAATCCTCCTGTCTCAGCCTCCTAGAGGGCTAGGATTATAGGCATGTCCTAATAATAAAATCTCTATACTGAATACATATCATGGTAAATTTATTATACTAAAAGTTTAATTTTTCATAATTCAGTAAGTGGTAAAAGAAAATAAATATTCCACTGCAAATACTATTTCCTATATTCTGACAAGCTATTTTCCTTTACTCTCAACTCAACATATGTTATCACTCTCTTTAAACATTTGTGAAGTGTAGATTTCTAACTCTTACAAATATAAGATCGTCTTGTGAATTGGACATCACAACAGCTTAAATATCTAACATCCATATATATAATCATTACATTTTCTAATGTGCTATTTTCTACCTAAAGGTTTATGTAGTAAATGATTATCAAAATGAATATGGAAAAGTCCTAGAGCAAATGATAGTCAAATATCCCTGAGCAAAAGCATTATTTTTTTTAATAAGGAAGAAATGCATTTTGTATTGCTATAGATTTCTAACCTGAGATCTGATTAAGCAACTAAAAAAAGCTGTAAAATGAAAAGCCACTATCATCAAGACTATGCATACCACAAATATTTAATTTCTATGTGTGGAGATAATTTTTTAAATGGAGGGTACTGACTATGGATAATGCTTTTTACAATCCACTCAAGTGAAGAAGTAGGGATGACAGGACTGCTAAGGGAGTAGAAATCTCATAAGGAAATGTTAATTGTGTTATAGGGGTTTAAGCCTTGAGAACAAAAAGACTTGGAGGTAACTTTAAATGTACAAACTTTGGTTCTCTGAAGTAAAACTATATTTCACCACAGATGAACATAATTGTGTGAATAGAACCAAACAATTCTTTTAATCTCCCTAGATAACTAGCATTAAATATTCTTTTAAATATTTAATAATTTATCTTTAGAAACATAAGGTTTTTTTGTTAATCTCCACTTAGAAAAAATAATATCGTGCTTCCTTTGAGAAGTGTTCCCCTGGCTACAGACCTGATTCTTGCCAAATTTCCAATGTGAGTTCTTCTAGAAAAATCTCTCCCTATGCCACCCAGCAAGACAGGTGGCAGACCTGGCTTTGGTCCCCGTTGCTCTGTGTCACCGCACACCTGGGCTCAATTGTTCAGTGGAGCAGGTGGGATGAGGGTGGGCTACCTACAGGAAATAAATGGGCACATTGCAGTGGTTTGCTCCTGCCCCAGGCAGCTTGCTGTGTGGGGAGGCGGGTCTGAACTAAGAGAGGCTCAGGAGGGAGCCAAATAAAGGGCAGATAATACAAACACAGACTTTAGATTCAGAAATAATTTCTGGCATTAAGTCTTGTGTGGCCGTCCGCCGACACAGTAGTTAAATGCTGGTTAACACTGAGGCAGGTGCACCGTATTGACTGGACAATTGGAAGCAGTGGGATAAATATTAGATGTTTATTCTCACTGTTTTAAGAGTGTCACTTTTCCAGCCTTTTTAGATTCTACTAATTTACTCCACTGAGCCTCTTATTTATTTATGTAACCCTTTTGAGATCACAGCAGAGGAAGTAACAGCCAGAGTAAAAGGCAGATGGTGGGCCACTTTGTCTGTGTAGGTTTGTAAACGTAAATGAAAGTGAATGTCCTGATGAACTTTATTTTTGAAAAGGGGCAACCTCAGTGTAAGAATTGTGCCATTCACCTGTGACATTTCATTAGTATAAATAAATAGAAGATATTCTCAGTGTGCTTTATGTCAAAAAACCATAAATTCACTATAAAAGAGAACTTCTAAGACAGAAAACCTCACCTGAAACTTCATGGAATAAAGTGACATTACATTCTGTGTCACTTTGTGACACTGTATTGAATATTTTAAATCTGGGAATACTTGAGTTATTCATTAACTCAATGAAGATTTATTGAAAGCTGAAATGTTCCATGCATTCCATTTGGTGGTGGGATCAAAATAATAATAAAATGTAGCTGCCAATCTTGAGAATCTCTGGTTAACAGGAGGAACCTGACAACATAGACAACACATAGTCATTTTACACAATAAACATAGGAAGATGGAGGTGTGCACAGGTGCATTGGGACATCTGACTGGCACTGTTCACAGGGAAAATCATGCCCTCTTTTCACATGCATATAAACAGCTTCAAGAATGGAATAGCATGCTTTATCAGAGCATGGAATGGCATAGTTTCCGTGAAGTGTATTAATGTTGCTTGTAGAAAACACCTTCAAATGAAAGTATAATGCTATATGAACACAAAGCAAATTTTAAGGCTTGTAGCAGGGCAATCCATAGAAAACTAATTCAAAAGGACTCAAAAGAAAGAGGTAAAAAAAGTTTCACAGAAATAAAAATTGTAAAAGTTAGAGGTACTGTGAAGACATCTAGGTTTAAATATTAAATGATAGTGCCTGGAAATTGTTTTCCTCCAATAGTTCACTTTTCTTTCATGCTTTCTCCCTCCTTGTTAGACAGACTGTCTGCATTTGGCATACTCTATAAGTGCTGCCTTAGGCACAACAAGATTCAAGAACAGTGTGAATGAATATACCTTACTACCAAGTCCTCCAGCAAGAGTCCCAGAAAAAGCGGTGGTGGCCCTTGACTGGGTTAAGTGCTCAATCCTGATTAATTACTTGGGCCACGAGAATGGGAGGCTGCAAAGGACCAAATCTGAATCACAACTCTACTTTTAGAACAGAAAATAGAATCAGCTCACCCAAAGGAGGCAAACTGAGTGTAGGCCAGAGGTAGTTGCCTGTAGCAAATTGGGGAGCTCTTGCTGAAAATGAGAATGGTTTCTGGAAAGTCCAACTACCAAAACCCCATGGTTTTATTTTTAAATTACACTTTTTATGTTGATATAATTATATGTACATGTGCGTGTGAGCTAGTTTTCTCAGATTTTGAAAAATCAGTGTCAATTCAGTCGAACTTCAAGAGCTAGTTTCAGAAATATAATTTCATTAAGTTGCTAGAAGAAATTCCCAAAATGTATTCAAAGTTAGTATCTCTTTTTTTTCGTTAGAAAACAAAGATTTACTTAAATGACCAATATTGGCTCCAGTGAGAAAGAAAAACTGGCAACATAATATACATGGTATGATATCCAGTGATGTTAGGAAATAAGCAGATATCTCGTCACAACATGAAAAACATAACATTCCTTAATGTACAAGTTATGTGAAAAGAAAACAACTTTGTCAAAAACACATGCTCCAAGCCTGTATAAATGTATACCTCAATGTCAAATATTACATCAACTTCAGAAATATCATTTATGAAAGAGAAAATGAAGCATGTGCATCACAAGATTAAAGCAAATACAGTGTTAAAATTACAATTCACCAAAAAATAAGATAGTAGACTAATATCACTCTGAACAGTGAATAATAGTATAGCTAGATTTTATATCATAATGCTGCAGAATTAGCATTGGGTTTCTTAGTGTCTCTTCTTCAGAGTATCTGTTCTTTACATTATGTACTATATAATCTGTTCCTGTAAATAGTTTAGAAATTCTTCCCATGTGTAAATCTCTACATGTATGTCTATGCTTTCTGTATTATGGGGAAAAACTGATCAAAACAAGACAACAAAACAAATTCCTAGAAAAACATGATATGAAAAGACCTATTAGACTACAATATTAGGTGATCTACAGTAGTTACTATGCTTTCTCTTGTTATTTTCAATAGAATTTTCCACATCATCAGGCATTATGTAGTTAAGCATAGCATTACATAGCTATTTTTTTTATAAAAACACAACTTTGAAGACATTGTAGGACTTGAAAGCAGTTAATAATCAAAACTGGAATGGATATCTTTTACACCTTGTCATCTTCAGAGTAGTTGCCTCTACTCTTAGACTTGATACTAGCAAGCATACCAAATTCAAATAAAATCAGTCAAGGCAAAATGGCATTCAAACAAACCAGCTTCAAATAAGATCAGTCATAGTAAGACAATGTTAAGTAATACAGGGTTTCAGTTTAAGTTAACAGGAAATTAAGGATAGTTACCGTGGTATAACCTGCTGTTTTTGGATTATCTGTCTGTGCCCTCAAATCTGAGTAGACAGACCTGAACAAAATATTATCAAACTAAACAGAGCAGTAAGACTACTGTAGCTTTTAAATCCTGATACACTTTTAACAATGTCCTCTGCCTTCCTTTTTTAGGCAATTCCTCACCTTTCCCCTTCTCAGGATACTATTATTCACTGTTCAGAGCGATACTAGTCTAGTCTCCTATGTTCAACCTCAGCATACGCAAACAAAGACAGCTACCACAAAGAGAATGATAGACAGCATGGTAGTCACTATCGACTTCCCCAAAATCAGGTCTTGAAGACTGAAAAAGCCTTCATCATTCTGTAATTATTTGATTAGTTCTATAATGTTCAGTATATATCCAATGCATGTGAAGATGGGAACAACTTTGGAAGAAAAATAGAGACAGTAAGATAGACAATTAACATCTCCAGTGGACTTGCTTTGAAATCTGTGTTTCCCTAACTTGTTTTCTTATGAACTGTTCTGTTGTTTTGTCATGTTTAATCTTACCTTCTTTAAGATAAAAACAAGTGTGTAGGACAGATAAGCATATTACTAAGTTTTTGTTGGGTCATTGAGCAGAACTGTTCACAGTGTCACCATTTGAATGTCACTTGGTATGCTTTAATTTTGTAACCTGAACAACCATTTCCAAGATGACAGTATGCAACCCATCAACCAGTGATTTCTTACCGTTTATCCTTCTGAAATTCTGTATTATTTCTTTCCTTTTTTCCTGTTTTTTTCTCTTTAAAGAAAAAACATTACGATTCACCAAAAAATATAAATTTAAGTTTTAAAGACAAAACATTAAGTACATAGACACTATCCATACTTGAAAGTGAAAAGCACATTTCAGTTTACCATGTTTAATTACAAGATGCCATTTTGAAGCACAAAGACACTTTAAAAAATCTAGAGGGGTACAAGTGATTAACTGAAAACCATACAACATGTGTACTTGAGAAGAGCTTCACCTCAGATTTGCTGTTTCTGGATAATTTGTGAAGAAATATTGATATCAAATTTCTGTATTGATTATTTCTTCATGTATCCTTGGGATTTTTAAAGTAAACTTGGATCTAAACAATCTGACCAGTGAGGCTTTTTCTATGTATTTAACAACAAATATGAGCTGCCATATTTCTCACATTGCTAATCCACATAGGATCTCTGCCCAGTGAGCTCTTTCAGATATGTAACTATCATCATGTGTGCGGAGAGTATTCCCATAACACATAGGATTTATCTCCAGTGTGAGTTTCTTCATGTATGTCAATTTCACTCTGGCTGCTGAAAGTGTCTCCACTTGCTTACATCGCCAGTGGTCTTCCCAGTGTGAGTTCTTTCATGTGTTTTGCAATGACTGTATGTGGTAAAAGCTTTGTCACATTCTTTACATACATAGGGTTTCTCACCAGTGTGATTTTTTTCTTGTATTTGACAATGAGCGTTTCTGCTGAAACCTTTCTCACATTCCTTACATGTCTAAGTTTTCTGCCCAGTGTGAAGTTTTTCATGCATTATGTGCCGAAAACATTCTCATGATACTTATATACACTGGGTTTATCTCGAGTGTGAACTTTCATGTTGCTTACAATGTCCATGTTGGGTAAAAGCTTTCCCACATTGCTTACATACATAGGGTCTCTCTCCAGAGTGAATTTTTTCATGTGTCTTACACTGTCCATGTGTGGTAAAAGCTTTCCTGCATTGATTACATACATAGGGTCTTTCTCCAGAGTGAATTTTTTCATGTTTCTTACACTATCCATGTGTGGTAAAAGCTTTCCCGCATTGCTTACATACATAGGGTTTCTCTCCAGTGTGAACATTTTCATGTATTTGACAATGAATGTTTCTGCTGAAAGCTTTCCCACATTTCTTACATATATACGATTTCCACCCAGTGTGAAGTTTTTCATGGATTACATAATAAGTACATGTGCTGAAAGCTTTCTCACAGTGCTTACATTTATAAGTGAGTGAAGACTTTCATGTACTTGACAATATGTACATGTTGTAAAAGCTTTCCCACATTGCTTATATATGTAGGGTCTTTCTCCTCTGTGAATTCTTTCATGTTTCTTACAAATTCCTTGTGTGGTAAAACCTTTCCTGCATTGCTTTCATAAATAGGGTTTCCCTCCACTGCAATATTTTTCATGGATCTGAACATTGTGGTGTGTTTCTGTTTCTTTCATACCCACAGTACCTTCTGTAGTACAAAGGAATACTTCTTTACACTGATTCCAAGATGTATGTCCATAGGATTTCCCTAGCTTGTCATTTAAGTATCTCCAGTAAATTTTGCATTCTTTTTCAGCTTCCTGGTTATCCCCAAGTCCTCCTATCGCAGCCATGTTCCTAAAGGTTTCCCCCATCACATCTCTGTAGAGATTCTTTTGGGATGGACTCAGCAAAGTCCACTGCTCACTGCTGAAGTTCACAGCCACATCCTCAAAGGTCACTACCTCCATCCATGGCTCCAGGTTTTTTCAGGTTCTTTGCTAATCAGGCCACAGGACATCAAAACCACTAAATGAGAGTATCTCTTTTTTAAAGCATAGAAGGAATTTGTATTATTCCAGGGTCAGCAGAGAAAGAGCATCTATAGGAAAGATAGACAATAGGTGGATGGATAGATGGATAGATAGATAGATGATAGAAAGATAGTAAACTGGTTCATACAACTATGGACAGAGAAGAGGGTCTGCAGTGAGCAACCTGGAGACTCAGTAGCACCAATGATATAAATTCCAGTCCAAATCTGATCCAAGGACAGACGATCAGTATCCCAGCAGAAAGACAATGGGACAGACAGAAAGAACTTATTTCTTACTCAGTCCTTTATTCTATTTATACCTTCAGTTGATTCAATGAGGGCCACCTACGCAAGCAAGAGAAATCTGCTTTACTCATTATTAATTCAAATGCTAATCTCATCCAGAAGCATCTTCACAGCCATGCCCCCAAACAGTGTTCAATCAACATCCTGGCACTACTAGCCCAATAAAATAAACCTACACTTGACCCCACAGAGTCCTGACTTCCAGCACTGTCTTTGCTATTAAAAATCAATGTGAGATGGATGCGGTGGAGTACTCCTATAATCCCAGCACTCTCCTTGGTTGGGTCAAAAAAAAAAAAAAATCACAAGTTCAAACATAGCCTAGATAGTTTAAAAAAGGGTTGGGGATATAGCTCAGTAAAGCCTCTGGGTGGAATCCTAGCTCCCCGTGCAAAGTAAATAAATAAACAAAAATACTCTGTGACGTGTTATTCAGCAAATTGGTTGTGTTTGTGTTTGCACATTTAAATGTAATTTTGTTTTCTGAGCCTATCTACCTCACAGGGCTGTACAAAAGAATAACAAAATAATAGGATGGCTTTTAAATTAGAAGCTACTACTGAGAAATGTTTTAGGACCTTTCTTCAAAACTATTCTTCAACATATTTTTATTTAACTTTTCTTTCAATGATTTATTTCCATTGTAGTATTTCTACCTCTAATTTATATTAGGTTTAGCATTTAATGTGATCATTTGGCCTCCTATGCCTTAAAGAAAATTAAGATGTGGATTGTTTTCTCCTAGATTTCCAATGGCTTTTTAATGCTTATTTGTTATTAGTTATTGATAAGTTTGCCACTGTTCCATCATTTGGAAGCCCTTAAAAGAAGACAAACATTTTGTTGTTAGCTAGGTGGCTACTAAAATGCTAGAACAAATTATATTCCATGATTGCCCATCGGAAGCTTATGGAATAAGTGCCTCTGTATTTATAGTGACAATGTATATTATAGACTATTAATTTATTTATAACATACACAGCCAAATAATGTTTTCAGCAAGCAGCACTCATATGGTATGATCTCACAGCAATTATATTTTTATCTCTACTATTTTAAGAGTATACAATGATAGACTTCTTCCCTGCTCATAGTTCAAAATTCAGATACAACTACTAATTTTTGAGGCAGTTTGAAGTAATATAAATTTTTATAAACTCATTTATCAGAACATTTTCAATTCAGTAGTATATATGCATTGACCCATTTAGAAAATAAAAATGTGAACTTGGCTTAAATTTTTCCTTACTTCTGGTGGAAACAGGAATGTAGTTCTCTCACTTTTTTTTCTTGAAATTTCACCTCTTCTCACTTTTAATCTCCGCTTTGGCTTTACACTGGAGTAGTAAGTATGGGAGAGATGGAGAGTACAAAAGGGAACGTTCTTACCTGGAAGATAAAATTGGAAGATGGCCTTATCTTTCAGTAAATGAAAAATACTTAGGTGGTATGTGTATGTCTTCTCTCATGAGTGATTCTACAGAGGAAACGTTTGAGAGGGTATTTGGTTACCTGAGGTCATCAAAATTCAAAATGTACAGTAGATATTGTGAAAGTGAAAGGGGAAGACACTGTTCACAAAGAAAGAACGAATGGATGGGGGAAAGGAGAAAAGCAAGAAGGGAAAATACAACACACACACACACACACACACACATATATATATATATATATATATATATGAATATATAGATAGATTAATTATACTGCTAATCTGTGTTAGCTCATCAAAAATAATGGCTTTTGCTTTCAATGTTTGATCATTTCTTTGTACCCTGTAATCTGTATATTGTAATTTGAGCAACTACTTTAAAGATAACAATATGCAATCTAATAACTATTATTCATCTTCTATAATTTTATTTTGAAATCCTGTATCATTGTTTTTATTCTTTTTGTTTAAAAGAAAACCTCTTCATTTCTTAAAAAAATGAATATTTTATTATCCCTCCCTTGAGAAGAGAAATTCATGGTGTTTCTTTTTCTCCTAAAAATCTGCTTATTCTTCAGCTGTTGATTTTCTAGTGACTCACTCCATGCAGAGCATTTTTCTATATTTCATTGCTGTTGCTGATGGACAATAAGGCAATTTAATATTGGTTCTAAGTGTGGACTTTCTCTACTCTCTCTTCCTTTCTTCCTTCCTTCCTTCCTTCCTTCCTTCCTTCCTTCCTTCCTTCTTTACTTCCTTCCTTCCTTCCTTCCTTCACCTAATAATTTATAACAGTGGACTCCTATCCAAGTGGAGGAAACATCTCTGTTCTTTACAAAAGCAGCATGTGTAAATCAATGTTTTAGATTTCTCTGTGCTTTATATCCTCTTAAATTCTTCAAGCTCAATAATCAATCCCAATGAAGTGTTTATCACCACATGTGAAGAGAAACTGAGGAATCTTGTAGCCTTCTGTCATGGTGGAGGATATTATTATGGTTCAACTCTATAATGTCCCCCCGAAGTACTGTATGTTCAGAGATAGGGCTTCTGGGGGATTGATTCCTTCGGCTGCTGTACCCATTAATGGGTTGATTCATTGATAAATTCCTGGGTAAGTGTGCTAGAAGAGGTGTGTGGCTGTGGGCATAATTTTGGAAGGTGTGTTTCCATGTGTGCTCCTCCCTGGTCTTTCTCCTTCCTGGGCATCATGAGGTAAGCAGATCTCCTCCTCCCTGCTCTTACGCTCCAGCAAACAGAAAACTGACTAATAGAGATACTTTGGGAACTAGCTGTACAAGTCTCAAAAAGTTCTCTGCAAATTCTTGCTAATGGGCAGACACCAAAGTTTGGCACTTAAAGGAGGATGCAGGGCTGTGACTTTCATGACACTTTGATGTCTGAAGACTATTTTGGAATACAGCCTTACATGTGTTAATTCTTGTTAGCTTGGCAGAAATTTTCAGTTTAAACTTCCTGGCTCATCTACCTTATTTAATCTACACTTCTCTCTCTCGCTCTCTCGCTCTTCTGTTGTATGTGTTGCAACTGCTAAAGTGATTCATTTCCTTTCCTACATAGTCGTTATATCCTGAGTTTTCTATCAGCAAAATTGATCAGACACTCCAACGATTTTGTCTTTGCAATTTACCTCTGTTAGAACAGAGTCCTTGTAGAATAATTGGGTTAGGGCTTTTTCTCTCATCAGTAGCAAGCAGCATGATATAAACAGTAGTGAATGTCAATAATGCAGCTTACCATTTTTTTTAAGGATTCATGGCATGAATGATTTTTACCCACTAAGGAAATTTGTTCTGTAAATTCCCAAACCTAAAACTTTCTTGTTAGTAATTTTAACAACAAATTTTAAAGAAGCAATGTTTATTTCTTAATTTAGTTTACAATTACAATAGTTCGTATCTGAATAATAAAGAATGTAAGTACTAAGTGAATCACTTAGTGAATAAGAAAAGCCATAACCATAAACCAGGGGGCTCATCGCCTCAACTACATTTTTCATTTGCTAAAGACTACTATAATTAAAACTGCAACCAATCAAATTCCTGGTCATCCACATTTATATAAAATGGGAAAAATATACGGAAAAGCAGTCCATTTTGATTATGGAGACTTGGAGACATAAACAAAGATTAATGATTATAGACAATATAGCTCTGTATCTCCCTCTCTTGCTCCCCAGCACTCTCCTTCTCTCTCTGTCTCTGTCTCTCTCTCCTTTCTCATCTATATTGATATTAGCTATTAACAAGTTAGTTACTGAAGAAAGCATCATTAAAAGATTACATGCAGTAAATTATAATCTGGGGAAATAAGTGAGAGGACAAGGCCATGCTTTCTACCACATCTCTTTCACGAGCTGAATGTAGCTAACACAGTATAAGGACAGACTTCCTTTTTAATATGTGCTTTAACTGTAAGGCAAGATTGGAGGCACTTTTCTAAAAGCTTAATTCACAGGGCTTTTACTAAGTATTAGCAAAGGCAAAGCCCACTATGGGTAAAAGCAAATAAAATAAGATTGCCATTTAATAAGCCAAATTTGTAATTGAATACAACAATTTCAAGTACTAAAATTAAAGTGCTTTCTGAGAGCATCACATAGCCAATAATGTTTTCCCTGAGCGCTTGACAAATAGAATGTTTTTAAATATAGTACAGTCCCATTTATACATTTTACTAAGGGTTACATTGATTGCACGAATAAACAACCTCATTTGGAGAGAAACAATATTTGTTAGACAAGCTTCAATTTAAGATTTATCTATTCTTATGTCGATCCTTAGCTGCCTATAAAAATAAGTCTTCTCAGTGTACTTTTGTTTGCCACTTTTGTTTACAAATAGTGATTTAAAAATCAGTCAGAATTATTTGGTGTCACATGACAGAGTATCCAGCTATACTGGATTTAGAATAAAAACAAACAAACAAACAAACAAACAAACAAACAAACCAGTTTGGGCTCAGCAACTTGGAGAGTGCAGAGCGCAATGTGACTTCTGGGCCTAAACCCTTCCACCTGCCTCCTCTCCATCCCTCAGTTCTGGTTTTATCTTTTAGGTAGGCTGTCGCCTCTTGTTTTAAGGGGCCCACATTTACTAGGTATCTTCACAACTCGAGTCTAACTAGAAGAAAGATTGAGGTCTGAACAATACCAAAGATCTAATGTACCAACCCATTGACTCTTTTGGGACTCATGTCCAATCTTGGAGCAGACTTGGTAAAGGCAGAAATATAGGATTCTTACCAAGTCTAAGTCATACATTATGCCGGAAACTCTCTAAATTGTTAACATTTGTGTTTAATATGTAGAGAGAGGGAAAAGAAGGTATCATAATAAGTTTGGGTGAGAAGAAAAGGACATTAAAGATAATCTAGAAGTTGTGCTTGCCTCGTTACACTCTGGGTTAAATTGCCAGAGAGAGCAAAAAAAGGCCCTTATTTAATCCTTGGCTATTACAGTTGAATTCCTTCTCTATTACTCTCCTGAAAAGAGTTTCACTGGGGTCACCAGTGTTCTGAAATTACCAATGAAAAACATATTCTCTCCCTATGTCACCTGATATATGTATAACTGTGTACTCTTGATTCCTCTCTCCATGTAATTCAACTCCATAATGGCTTTGGTGGTACCACTGATCATCCTAACTTTTCTCCTGTTTCTGTGTTCCTTTGTTTTCAGTGTCTCAGCATCCAAGTGAGAATCTAAGAGCCATCCTAAATTTATTTCTTAGCTGTAATCTTTATCCAACGCATGTAATTTTATTTTTAATAAATTTACAGATATATTTTGTATTCCATATAATTCACTGACTTAAAGTGTACAATGAAACATTTTTTGTATATTCAGAGAATTGTATAGCAGTCACTAAATAAACCAGAACATTTGTGTCATCTCAAGAAGAAGCTTTATATTCATTAACAGCCACCTTTCATATCTCCCCAGCTTTCCACCCCTGTGTTCCTAACCCTAGGCAATCACTAATCTATTGCTAAAAAAGTACCAATAGATCTCTTCTGGATTAACTCATGTCAATATAATATAATTAATCAGACATGATATAGTTTTCTGTGACTGGCTTCTTTCACCTAGCACAAAATTTTTTGGCTCATTCATAATAGAGTGTGGGCTATAATAAAATAATATTCCATTATACAAATATGTCAAATTTTATTTGTCAGTTGATGGGAATGTGAGTTGTTTCTACTTTCTACTTTTATAAATGGTATCAGAATTCACCTTCAAGTTTTTCTGTGAGTGTAGCTTTTTATGTTTCCTGGTTGTGTACTTAGGAGTAGAATTTCTTTTTCATATGGTAACTATATGTTTAAATTTTTTGAGAAACTGTCAAATTGTTTTCCAAAATGATTAATTCATTTTACACTCTCACAATATTAACATTTCTCCATATCTTTATCACTATTTGTCTTTCTAACAGGTTGTTAAAATTTTTGTAATTATGTCGTTTCAGTGGGCATGAAGTAATAATATCTCACAGTGTTGATGTACAGTTCCCTAGTGATTAATGATGTGCATTTGTTCTTGTAACTGAATGGCCACTTGTATATTATTTGGAGAAATATCTTTTCAAACCTTTTTCCTTCTTTTGGTATTGTGTAATTTATTTCTTTATTGTTGAGTTGCAAATAACTTCATATACTCTATAAACAAACCCCTCTTCACATACATGATTTGCAAATATTTCTTCCATTTTGTATCTCAACATTTCATTTTCTTTGTAGTATCTTTTAAACAACAAAAAATTTACTTTTGACAAGATCTAGTTTATCTGCCTTTTTGTTACTTATTTTAACATCATGTCAAAGAAATATTTACTTCCTAGAGATTTATATTTTTTCTTCTAAAGGTATTACGATTTTAACTCTCACATTTAGATTTATGACCTAGTTCAAGTTATTTTTTTTTCTATGTAAGGAAAGGTTCCAGTTTTATTCTTTTGTATGTTGGTATCTAAAGACAAACCATCATTTATTTAAAAACATCCTTCTCATAAATTGGCATCCTTCTCATGCCTTGTTTTCAAATAGATTGCTACTGTAACAAAACTCCGTAGTTTGAGTCACTTACAAACTATACAAATTTATTTCTCACAGTGGAGTCTGGAATTCACAATGGAGATATTGGTGCATTTAGTGTCCAGTAGAAACAGCGCTTCCTGGTTTACAGGCAATCACCTTCTTGTTACAACCTCACATGGCAGGGGGACACGTGTGTTCTCCATTGTCTGTCTCCTAAAGGCACTAATCCCATTCATGAGGTCACCATATTTATGATCTAATCACTTTATCAAAGGTTTCAACTTCTAATACCACCTTGGATGAGGTTAAGATTTCTATGTATGAATTTTCAGGGCAGAGCACAAGCCATTGTATGCATAGCATATCTACTTTCCATTTTGTTACCTCTGATTTAGTTTTAGCAATATAGATATGGTAAGAGAGAGGAGTTCTCTCTCTCTCTCTCTCTCTCTCTCTATATATATATATATATATATATATATATATATACATATGTATGTATTATGTTAGTGTGGCTGCTTGTGCAATATGCATACATATTTTGAGTGTGTGGGTATTCGTGTAGTACACATGTATATACATTCTGTGTGGTGCCTAAATTTTAGTTTTAAAAAATAAAGACCATTTTTTCCTTCGATAAGCTTAAAGGACAATAATTTGAATAGTAATTCCTTGCTTCCTCAAAGAACTTAGGAATCACCTTTTTGGATTTATGCATTATGAATCAATTAAACGACAGGGAAAGGACCAAGTAATTGAAATGAAGAAAGTGATCTTATTAAAAGGAGAGAAAAAGACTGAAATATGGAAATAAAATTATTGGGAACAAATGGAAAACTTTGATTTCCTTTTATTTTGGGGGAAGTTTCAAATATTTAATAGTCTTTTAAGTAAGATACAAGTATATGGATCTATTCTATATATTTTAGGATCTTCTAAATCTATATATTTTAGGAGCTTCTATGGGTTAATAAATCTTTCTGCAAAATTTATGAAAACAAATTGATTTTGTATCTCAACTATATCCTAAAAGCGTATTTCTCTTTCTTAAATTAAAAGATAATTAGCATGAATGAATTTTATCATAGTCTGTATATCATTTGTAGAGATATTACAAAAAACACTATGGAATGTCAATTCTGTTCTAGACACCAGACATTTTTAAAAACTTGATCCTCAGTACTTTTCAAAGTAGTGCTGACAAGTATCACAGGAGCATTACCTGGTACTCAGAAGGTTATGTAAATTGCCCAAGATCACAGACCCCAGTAAATATTTGGACTGAGATTTCATCTAAGAATTGTGCTGCAAAGCTAAGCTAAGCACATATCAAAATATTATTCTGTAAAATGTCAGAACTCAAGCCAAAAACAAAACTGTATTGTTTAGAGAATAAAAATGATATAGACTGTGGTAGGAATGACAAAGTCAGAAGGGGATGGTTCTTGGGCCAGTCCTGAAAAGAGACAAAGACAGAAGATCCGGTGTCTCACTATAAAAATGGCACAAGGAAACATTCTCATAGAACACTGACTCAGGGCCTCGTAAGAGATTGTTTTTTGCTTCATCTCTTTGGGACAAATGTTCCTGCCTCATTTAATAGAAATGGTGCTTTCTCTGCAGATACCTTTGAGCCATACTCTGAGATGCAAAGACATTTTCTGCTGGAACCAGCTCTGCTAGCATGCTTGAATAAGCAGAATTATTCCTCTAAGCTATCTGAAACGGAGCTGAGTTACCAATAAGCAAATCACAACACACAAGAATGGAAAAGACATTTATTCCCTCCAACCAGTGCTTACATTAATCTGATTAATTAAATCATGAATGAAAGCTATTTACTTGTGCCTGTTGTAAGAGTAGCCAAATTAGCTCTTCACCCTGGGAGATGCACTGTGATTGTTGGCTATCATTCTGGGTTTAGCTTCGTTTCCTTCTCGTGTTCCTGCTTGTTGAAGCTGGGCCAGTACATGGCCAGGGAGAAGCTTTTGCTTCTTTTCCTGTGACCAGATTCAAACAAAAGCAGGATTTTTGTCTATTGAAATTCATCAGAAAATTCGTCATATGACAAGCTCATATGGATGTCTCCAATACAACTACCTAATTGGAAGCAACAAATCGAAGGCCATCTTGTGCCTTGAATGTTATCTAATTAAATTTCTTCTAATTTTTTTACAGGCACCAAGTTTACTTCTGATGTCCTTTCTGTTGCATTTACTATAGGGTTTCATAACTTATCAGCAGATATAGATTGTTATAGTGAGTAGATTTTGAAGAACAATGCTTCAAGATGGTTGGAAAAACACAAAAACCTTAAGAATCAAAATTACTTGCTAAATGGACTTCTTCCCAGGACCTCATGAATTCTGACCTTGGCTTTGCAATATCTGTCTGTACTAACCATAAATATCGTAGGGGGACTTAATATCTTTAGACTTTTTAAGTGAGTCCATTTCTCCAAAGGACTAGAAGAGAAATGGTAGCTTTTTAAATGAAGAAATAAATTAAAAGAATGTAGGAGGTGAGTTACAATTGAAATAAACTTCAATTAAACTTATAAATAATTGATTCTGACCTCAACTACCATAAAATTGAACATATTTGGCTGTAAGAAATTTATTAGTAAAAAAAGCAATATGTGCAGTCATATTATCTAAACATAACACCAAATATTATTTAAATAAACATCTAGTTTATTTAAAATTCAGACATGATAGAAAGCAAGAAAAAAAGAGAAGCTTCATTTGTAATTAAAAATGAAAATTACAATGTTTTTCTAAATTTAGAAGCTATTTGGTCAAGTGATAAATTCATAGGACATGTGCTCCAAAGCAGTGAATAAAAAAACATATTTGTGAGGGAAAGTTATATAATTATATTTGGACCTAGTGATGTGAGTATACTTTCATTTTTTTTTTTTACTTGAAAAGGAGTTCTGTGTTGTCTCTAACTTTGAAAGTTTTGTTTGTCAGACTCATTTGTATTGTATGACCAAACGTATGCTAATTAGTGCTGACTTGGCTTCTTTTTCTTCATTATCTATTAGAAAGTGAGCTACTAAAAATAGAGATTTTGACTTGTTTACCTTTGTGTACTTAGCATCTAACACAGATAACAAATAGCCCTGACGTTGAGTGGTTCTGCACCATAGCGTGGATTTGCTCAGACATTTGGGATTTCCTTTATTTAAAGAGAAAAATAAAGATATAAAAAGTTTTGCATCTATCATTTTACATTCATGTGACTGACACCACAAGTGCAAACCAGATGAAGGAGAGCCCAAGTGTTATTTCTAGGAAGTGTTCCTCTGGCTTTTTGCTTCTGCTCATAGTTTTAATAATAATTTGTTCAGCACCCACATGCTCAATTTCATTCCAGCTGGTACTCTTTGGTTTAGCTGTCTGTTCTTTGCCTTCCCAGAAGATAGAGTATTGGAGGAAGGGCTACACAATGGCACAATCAAATAAATAATTTTACTGCATCATGCCAGCATCTTATGTCAGTATCAAGGGGAGGAAAGATAAGCAATCTCAAAAGATCTCTCAAGTTTGTTATTAAGCACTGCCTACTGATAATTTTAAAACAGTCTTGTAGTAGTTGACTTTTTCAGAAATACTTTCATTTTCATTTGACCCTTATTGCAAACTGTGAGTTGGATCAGAGAGTACGTTATTATAGTGTGTCTGAGTTAAGGGAGAAGGGAATAATGCATCCACCTTGATATGATTGGCAAAAACTTCATAACGCCTTAGCTTACAAGATTAATAGATTGCTAGGCAGATGAAATTGGGGGAAGAGTTCCCAATAGAAATCACAATGTGTAGAAGCGAGGAGAGAGATGAAAGTGTGTGCTGTATTTAGGAATATTCGGTGTTACAGAAATTCATGGTGCATGCTGCAGAGGTGGTACAGGTATAACAGCAAAGGTGGGGCAGTCAGAAATCACATCTCAACGGATGTCACCTGCCATCTTCCCAAACTTCATCCTTGGAAAGCAGTGAATCACTGAATGTCATTTTAGTAGGGGATGGCTATGAATAGTTCTTTGCTTAGTAAAAAAAATTCATAAAGTATAGTTTCTCAGAATTAGAAAAGAGGCATGCATTTTTTTCTTCTTCCAAGTTTATGCAGTTCACAATTAAGATTCAATTCCATGCTCCTACTCAAGGTGAAATGCAATTATTAATCCAATACTTATAAATGTAACTCTTTTCCTCTCTCAAAAAGCCTCTCTGGATGAAAGTCAATGTGGTATTAGAGTTAATCTCATATGTATTCTAAGTTAATAAAAATGATCATTTATGCCTGTAAATCCCATTAAATATGTTGCCAAATTAAATATTAATTCCAATTAAATCTGAGACTCTTTAGTCTTACTGCATTGTGTCTTACCAGAAAGAAATGATGATAGAAGGAGGAAGACAGAAAGACAGCAATCTGAGGAGTAAACAGAGTATTAGGAGAGACATCCAGGCTTCTGGATATATGGCAGAAAATCTGTATTTTGTTACTGTAACACAACTGCCATTATATTTGTCCCAATATAAAACTCCCACTCATATATTTTAAATCTTGTGTGCTGGATGACTTCTAACTAACAAGTGTTAAAAATACTGACTGTAGTTTGGTGATTTTTTTTAATATGTGGGTAAAGAATTTTCCTTTTTCAGAAAATCAACTGAACAAAGCATGTGTGCTTATTTTCAAGCACATATACAATTTAGGAGCACTGAGATAAGTTCTATGAAGTTATTTGCATTTATGTTCTCCTTGGAATCTATGGACAGGCACCATTATCTTAGGTTCCACATCACTGGTTGCATTGTATGTGGAACTTTGGAGAACCAGGACTGTGGTCTGTGCTGTGGTCGCCTCCAGAGATCTTCATATGCTTCCTGGAGAGGTGAGATGGATGGGTCTTTCGTTCGTTAAGGCAATTTCAAAGACTGATGCTTCTGATAGTATATTCTGTAGAAAAACAGAGATGCTCAAGGAAAACGTTTTCTGTTCTTCATTATCTGTGGTAAATTCTTATGAAAAGTTCTGAATCACAATGCACATTACAGCTTTAAACAACTTGAAAAGTGCTTTAGTCATAAATAATCCTATTTAAGATTTTATTGCTTGCTCTTTACTTTTCTTCTTCTCATGGACCAAAATGTGAACATGAATGCAAGCCAACACCACGTAAAAAGTTGAAGATGACATCCTAGGATGGAATAGAATAGAATGGGTTCCTGGTGGCTTAGCCTGAAACTCTATTTTTTATAGAATAAAAAAGTTTTTGTCTTCTTTGAGCCAGGATTTTAAAAAAATATTTTTTAATGTCTCAACTTATATATTGTTATATTAAAATTCTTAAACTATGGTTTAACATGTGGCTAACATGATCCTTTTTTTCATTTTTAATTGGTGCAAAGTTATACATATGTGGGAGGTATAATATATCTCAATACACGCATGCAATGTGCAGTGACCAAATCTAGTATTGGTATATTCATAACCGCAAGTATTTATCATTATGTTGTGTTGAAAACATGTAAAAATCCTCTGTGTTAGCTATTTTGAAATGTATAATTAAGTATTGTCAATCATTATCATTTTACAATGTTATAGAACATTAGAATGTATTCCTCCTGTCCAACTGCAGTCTTGTTTCTTGGGCCATTTTGACCACAAAAAATTATCTTAACTGATTTAATGGAGAATCTATTACTATCTTTAAAAACTAAATTTCTAAGAAAGATATCTTAGATAACATGGGCCACATCAAAAGATTCTTCAATTCTGATTTTTTGGCCATCAATTCACGCCCTCAGATGTGACTTGCTCCAGATTTTCCTCACTATTCTTGATCTCTGGGTTTCCTTCTCCCTTAAACACAGACCCAGATATCCATCTATTTATTAGTCTTTCAGGAGCCTTTTTTCTTTTGGTCTTTGGACATGGTCAGGATAAAAGAAAATATTGAAGATAACATGGGAAATGTATTTTAGTTGTATAATGAGAAAAATTGGAAAGTTTTGTGAACAGAGAAAATTGCCTGTGCTACTCTAGTGTTTGAAAAATGTCAAGGACTCATGTCCTTGATTTAACTAATTCTAGTTATACTCTTGAAAATACATGAAGTGCTTACATGGGAGACAACAAAGTTCTGACACAACTCACTGCAGCCCACATGAAGAATTGCACATCTTTTCAGTGAATCAGGGATTATTTGATTTAGAGAATAAATGCTGGTTGGAGGATAAGGTGATCAGTTGCTAGATCTGAAGTGATAGCTTTGTCAAGTCATTTTAATCAGAGTTCTCCAGAGAGACACAAGTGTTAGCAGAGAGACAGTGAGATAGTCTAAGGGAAAATTTTGAAAGGCATTGATTCATGTAATTCTGGACTATAGACTAGAGAATCTGTCTATAGACTAGAGAATCATGGAATCGGGTAGTACAGCCCAGTCAAAGCCAAAGGTTTAAGGACCAGGAAAGCTAATGACTTAAGTTCTCAGTCTGAAGTCAAAGACTAGAGAGACCACTGACACAAATTCCAATGAAATTCTCATATCAAAAGGCAAGAGAAAAAGATTGTATTATTTTCAGAAGAGGGTGAGTAAATTTACTTCGTCTCTACCTTTTCATTGTATCCTAACCCCAGACAACCAGATGGTGTTTATCTACTTTGAGTAGAGGTAGATCTTTCTTATTTGGCCCACTGATTCAAATGCCAATCTCATCCAGAAACAACCTCACAGACACACTCAAAAATAACTTCACCAGCTATGGGATATTCTTAATAACACCACATCAGCTTCTAAACCTAATAATCACAATGATCTACCTTGTCTAAAGATCATAAAGCAGAAGAGGTAATTAAACATTCACACTGGTCACTGCACCTTATAATACAAATGCTGAAGTAGATATAAAAATCAGCTAATGCTACATCATACTCTGTACAAGAAACTGACCTCTCCAGCGGGATTCAAACTCTCATGGATTCAGTGAGATGTCTGTCTACTGGGACAGCTGTATCCACTGATACATAGTTATCATTAAGTTACAGCTTGTATTAGTAAAATATACACACCTAAAATCAATTGCAATTGTATTAGTAAAATATACACTGCTAAAATCAATTGCAATATATAGATTTGAATCCTCCTGTTCCCCTAAAATCATTATGAATCGATTTAAAACCCTTATGTATTATTTATGTTAATATCTTACTGATTTAAAGAGTAGTCTTTGAGTAGGTCCGAAGCTCTGGTCACACAAAGGTTTTTTTTTTGACTTCTGCTCTGCAACTGGCACGAATGTATTGTTGATTCCAACATAGCAAAAGGATATTACTTTCAGGAAAACTCTGTCTTATTTTTGTTTTTACAGATAACTGTCTCTGCTTAGCTAATGGAATCAAATAACTCACAGAGATCCCTTCATGGGCTGTTATTTACTTTGAGGAGGTTTTCTTGATTACATCCCATGTCGCTTACTGATCTGATTCTAGGAACATTCATGGCAGAACACCTACACATTTTTAAGGACATAGCTGGTTTGTTTAATGGTCTTGTCTACTCCTTCCTGCACCACTGACTTTACCCTAGAGTTTGTCTTTAGTAATACCATCCTGCTGATGGCATTTGATCCATTTAAAGGACATATTTAAACTTTAACTTTGATTTCAATCCTCCTCTCTAGCACGTCAATGATTGACTACACATCTCAAACAATGTTAATACAATCAGAGCATTCTATAGTGCCAATCAATTTTCAGAACAAGGCAATAGTCGATGTTGTCAAATCAAAGGAAGAAAAATTGAGCTGAATACATATGCTATGTTAATCAGTTTTTGTCACTATAATGAAATGTCTAAGAGAATTCACTTACAAAAGATAAAAGGTTTACCCTATCCATGATTGGCCAGATCCATTGTTTTGGGCTTATGGCAAGGCAATACATCACAACAGGTGCTATATTAGAGTAAAAACACTCATCTCATTGCCAGCAAGGAAGGGTGCAGAATCTCACAATCCTCTTCAAAGGCTTCCTCTGAAGACCTAAAGACCCCAACTTGGTCACACCTTTTCAAAGCTTAAAAACCTCCCTATAATACTGGTTGGGAGGAAGCTTAAACATGTGGACCATTAGAAGTGACATTCAAAATTCAAACTGTGGCAGTACATGTGCTTAAGTAGGACATATTTGTGTTTAATACATTTGTGTTTGTTTATACACATGTACAATTTTAGGGGCAGTTACATAATCTCTGCAATTATTCTGTTGTCTTTTTCCCTTTCAAATATGTGGACAGAAACTGTTACATTGAATTCTACTTCGTTAACTAAATTCCATCTACAACTTTGGAAGTGGAGCTGGCTATACAAGATCTTTTCTAGGTATATACTAATCACTCAGTAATGGGTACATCTGCACCATTCAGTAGTCCTGAATGCCAGAGGACATTTTAAAGCACTCAGGGACAAAGCTTTTACTTCTGTGGCATTTCTCTCTAAGATGTTTCCCTCCATTCCTGCTTCCTGGCTTGGGAAACTTCTTCATGTTCTAATGAACTACTAATCATCTGTGTTTTCTCCATTCCATGTTTTAACTCATTCCAGGGACATCATCCTAAAGCTCACCACCCTAAAGTTTTCGTTGGGATAAATTAAGAACAGGATTGTGGCTCGCTATCTTTTTCCTATCAACACACAAAAATGTCAGAATATAAAAGCAGAAGTGCACCCAAAACAATTTAAATCAAGGGTTTCATTATTTGCTGCTGCTGATCATTATTAGGAATAATAGTAATGATCTTAGAAAAATTAAACACTGTACAGTGGGTACCATGAGAACCATCACAAGAGACATGATATTTTAATCAGTTCTTTACTTATGGTGAGTGGATTTATAGGAATGCCTGATATCCATATTTTGGCACAGGATTTAGAGTGTGAGTTTGTCTAAGTGCTCCTTATCATGCCAAATTTAGTTATTTGTTCTAGGAGAAACACAGCTCCTAATGAGCGATGTCAGGATAACCTAAGTGTACTTCATTTACCCTCAGCAGGGAATCACAGCCATCGTCAGTATATTTCTGACACCAGTACAAGGTCTTGTGAAGCTTGGAACAAGTATGAGAGCTTTTCATTGTCAGTGGATCACAAATTGCTACTCTCTGGTGCAGAGCCATCTTTTGGGAAGAGAAGGCCCCCTTCAGGGATTCAGGGCTCCTGGTCTTTTCTATCATCACTGTGCTAATTAATCTCATGGCAGTTAATCACCCTAGTTCCTTCTATTTCTCCTCCTGAGTTAATCCTTCCACCCGTTCCTAGCTGTGAAAGGCCAGAGGAAAGAGAGCGATTTCTGAAACCCATCCTTTTCTTCCATTCCCATCTCACCTTTCTATCTCACATGATTGGATAACAACTGGAGCTGGGAACAAAAAGCACATAAATACGGAAGGCCCATGGATTAATCCCCTCAGGATTTTTATCTCCTTCAGTTTCAAGAAGATTCAGATAGAGCCATGCATTGAGAACAGAGATCTGATGGAAGATATTTTACCAAGTGAGGGACTGGGTTTTTTTTTTTAAAGTGTGTGTCTAAGGGAGAAAAAAAGGAAACTATTTTACAGATCGGCTTGAAATTTTGTGAGATAATATATGCATAGTTGTTAGCATACTGTTTGCACATTTATTAAGAATACAATGAATATTGTTTATTGTCAGCATTACTGTAACATTTCCTTTCCTAAGGGAGTATGGGAAATATTCTTCCAGATTTTGTTTGTAGAAATTACAGTATACTCTTTCGCCAGTCTAATTTTTAGCTTCCTTTGGTTTCTTCATCTATCTTTTGATAGCATATTTGTTTTTTTAAGTACTGGAGATTGAACCTGGGGCCTTGGCACTAAACTATATCCCCACTCCTCTATATATTTTTTAAAATTTTGAGACAGAGTCTTAATCCAAAAAATTGCTAAGGCTGGACTTCAACCTGGTGTTCCCCTTCCTCAGCCTTCCAGAGTTCTGGGACTACAGGCATAAACCACCATATCAGAAGTGCTGAACCATGACTAGAACAAGGGCTGTGAATTGTAAGGAGTCCAGGTAAAAGCAGCCCAGCAAAGATCAGAAGGTGGATAATGTTTGCAGAAGGGGTATGTCTGTTATATTGGAGTAACTACAAAGAAATCAGAATAGTTAGAATAAGGTGGATAAATGAAGTTTAAAATCAGAGAGGTAAACAGTCTCAGACATGCAGACTATTGTGGACATTAGGATACACTTCGATTTTGTTCTGAAGCCACAATTGGTCACTGAAAAGTTTTGAGGAAATGGGTTATGTGGAAAGACTTTCAGTTTAGTAGAACTACTCTGGTTATGTGTCACATAACCCCATGGTCTTCAAATTGGAATATCATGTCCCAAAGGCATACTAAGGCATGGCTAAAGATACACAAAATTGCAGAGTGTATTATATACATACTTCTACTGGATAAAATTTATTCTCAAGTTATGGCAAAAATAATTACTCTATTAAGAAAAATGCTGAAATAATGCTTGTTATTATAAAATTCTCCATGATTTTAAAGATAAAATGTTGATTTCATTACATTCTATGTTTGTAGCACCAATCTTTAACCTTAGCAGTTCAATAAGCTGGGAATTTAGCTTAGCAGCATGCACACCTGCCTGGTAAACACGTGGTCATGAATTTGATTCCTGGTAAATCTTATCAGTTCAAGATTCTTGGTTATTGGCAGTGATTTGAAACAAAGTTTGAACATTATGGTATCATAATTGGTGTGTCTTGAGAGTTTAAGACAGTATGTTATTTTGCCACAGAAAATTTATTAGATGAAATGTTTGACTGTGAGGATTAAAACATTTTGACTTAGTAGATTTAATTATTTGAACAAGGTTAATAGTATATACTGAAAATAAATATACCTTAATAATATCATGGAGATAAAAGTAAGGTAAAGGTGGGGATGTGTTCACAGTCATATCTGAAGTTCAGTACTGAAAAGCAGAATTAAACTTTAATTTAAGGAAGTAGGTTAACATTAATTAATTAGCGCTGGATAACTTTCTCAAGAGTAGGTTTTCTTTTCTTTATCAGTTAATGGGAGCATAATTTATCTGACAGAACATTAGCAAGAAGAAAATAAAATACAAAGGGTCCAAGAAGTAGTACTTGCAATCACATTTTTATTAGATTCATTAGCATTATGATTCTGCTTGACATATATGCATATTTTGTGAATAAAATATGATATAACTAGTTTTAAATTATACATTATCACGGATTTTTGATGGCATAGAACTTTTATAGATAAAATTGCCATCATTTTTTAAACACCATTTTTTAGAAAGACAATTTCAGACCAGTTTAAGATCTGAAAACCTCTGTAAATTTGTTTTCAGCACCACGGACAGTGTCATATTGTCCTATCAAGAACGTTTCGCAGGCAACATTTTAGCTGCATGCTTGCCTCCAAATCTAAACGATATTGTGTGAAGAGAGGAAGGAAAATATACTTGTATTTCACGATTTTATGATTACCATACCGTATTATCATTTTTAAAATGTTCTTTACATTAGAAACAGGGTAAAGTTTACAATGGTTCAGTGCTATTTCTTGAAATTGCAGATGAATCTAAAATTACTTCAATATGAAAAAAAACTTGCTCAGAAAGAAAAGTAGCTCCAGTATCTATTTTAAATAAATAATTAATTAATTCTTTAATTCATTAATTTTTGGTACTTGAGATTAAACTCACTACCTTGTGCTTGCCATGCAGGCGCTTTGCCACTAAACTATATTCTAGGCCACCCATTATCAATTTTAAAACACTCTGACTATTGTATTTAATTTCATTAAACTCACACATAATTTTGCATAGAAGCACAGAGCCTGTTTTGAACAAAACAAAACAAGCCAGGGATTCACAAATGGGCATAGAAAATTAAATGATTCTATATTAAACACAAAATATGTCTAGAAATAATTTATTTTTACAGTTGACATAATTCATAAAATAAAAATAATTTTTTCCTACTTCCTCATAAGGCCTAATTTCACACTATGATATATCAAAATTATCAAATTTTATATAGCATATAACCTAATATGTATACATTTTGAAATGGTCTATAAAGCTTGTGTTGATTAAAGATTTTCAAGTCTGCCTTTGAATCATTTCATTGTGCTGCATTAACTTTAAGTCTTCAGAATTTTGCCTAAAGAGTACTAACACAGCACCGAACTACTCTAGTAAAGAATCATGATTCCCCACAAAGAAATGCTCAGTAACAGTATGTTACATCTTAAATCACTTTTCCAGGAGATAAGCATTACTTTTTCAGGTGACCCATAAACTTAAATAAGTCTTAAGATTTGAATTTTTAATAAGGCTATGAATGCATCCATTTAGTTGAAATATAACACAAATTTACCTGCTAAAGGTAGAATTAAATTTTACAAGTTCATAAACGTAAGCATTATTAAATGTTTAATTTAAATAGGGTAGTTAATTTCAACTGCATTCGAATTATGGGCTACACACAGTCTAAAAATACGTGCTAAATGCTGCATTGCCAAAGGAACTTGAATTAAAACGGTTTCACTTGTGGCCAGGTGATGGCGCTGTGGTGCAAGATGCTGCATTGTATTTATTTATTTATTTTATTTTTTTCATTTAGCATGCTGTTTTCTAACAGACAGTGGGTACCATCGAGTGAGTGTCAGAACAGAAAGCTAAGGCAGAGGCAAAGAGGATGCTGCCATTGCCCTTTCTTATTTTTTATTCCTTAGTGAGGATAGAGCACATGTGAGATTTTATATTCTGTTCTAGAAAGATTTCTAAAACGCTGCATAGAGATTATTAGATTCAGCACATACAAATACATGGATTCTGTTCTACGATTGACAGTTCCCTTTATTTCAGGTAAGCCAACATGATTCTCTTTTTGATCTAACAATAAATTATTGTCTGTGTTGATAGTGGCATTTAAAATAAGATTTGCTTTGCAGTCTTACATTGAGACTAAAGGATTTGAAAGGTCTAATCTTAGCTGTTCTGCATTTTAAAATCTTCCTAGGCTTAAAGGAGCTCTGACTATGACATACTGTGTTTTCATATTTCTTTGACTTTCCAGGCTTTCTGAACATCTCTGGCGATGTTTGTTTACCTCTTCAAGATAAAGCTTTCAAAATGAGCGATGGGTCTTAACTCTCACAGGGGAAATATTGCTCCTTAATGTGCTGAGCAAATTGTAGAGATGTAATGAAGCACATTAACATGGCAGTGGCTCTGCCGGCGCTTAGGGCTGAGCCTGTGAGAGCAGCCTGAGAGGCAGGCCAGCAGCTCGAGCCCAAGGCCTTTTGAACAAATCCTATGGCTAGGATGGCGTGGATTGTTTATGCCTTTGCCTTTACCTTTTAGAAATAAGATGAAAGTCACTTCAGCCACATGAGTGAAGATTTACGTAATGTTTTATAGACTTGGAATGATAGCTTAGACACTCCCCACCCCCAGAATTAAGATGAGGAGACCGAACACAAATTAATTACTGTGAAAAAGAGATTCTTTCAATTTTAGTAGATTTGTGATGATAAGGCTGGGACCATTTAGGAGAGTTGATATTGTCAAAGGTGTTCACGTTTTACATTATTTTAGGTCATGTGACATCAGCCGTGTCAGGGTGGGATGACTCAGGAGGTGGAAATCGCCCGCAACAGCCTTGCTTCTCTCTGTTGCTCTGCCTGGTTTCCCTTAAATCCTCTTTTTAACATCGTCAGGATCATTATAAGAAAGACATAATGTATAAAAATTCCATACATAAAAAGCCACAGATTGTCATTTAAATCAGTTTTAAATGAGTTTTTAAATAATTTTTGTAAGATTTTTTAAAAAATGCTTTTCTCTCTCCTTGCCCAGAAAGGTGTGTGTGTGTGTGTGTGTGTGTGTGTGTGTGTGTGTGTGTTTGTGTGATGGTGCAGGTGTCAGGTGCTGAGGTGCATCAGGATGTTTCTGTCTCAGTCATCATTTTCCTATAGATTGCTGTGCTGTGTCTGAGGTTGTGAAAGCCACAGGGTCTGATTTTATGGAATGGGTGGTCCACCATGAAAAAAATCTATTACCTTCATGTGTGTAGAATCTATAAAGAGTTTTCACTTCCACATGGTTCTATATAAATGGGAATTTTTGAAATCATGGATTTTTTTTAGCATCTTATTTAAGAAAAGCTACTGTGGCTGAGCTAGATTTCACATTATATGGATTTTCACATTTAGAATCACATACTGAATTAAAATCATGTAAGGCTAGAACACTGATCTGCAGCTTTTAGCATTTGCATAGAAGTAAAAAAAAAATATTTTTACTGTGAACGATTCCAGGTGGTATAGACCAGGTGTTCTGATATTTAGTGTGAGTGTGTATATGTTTTTCTGCGTAAATTCTATAAAACAGAGTTTTTTCAATGTACAAATTGTTCAGTGGCCTATTACATAAATTGCTAAATTTCCTCAGGATTTCTGCCAAAGCATCCAGGAAAACTAAATTAACAGTGATGTAGGCTCTGTGCTTCTCATGTTTTCATTTCACTACGACATTAGGTATACTGTTCTACTTTCTGTTTATGTATGATCATAGACTCGCCCACAATTCTGTTTCTCCAACCTAACAGAATATACTATTCATATAGGTCAATCTATTGACATGAGTATCATCTCCTATCTTGGGTTTCCTCTCTTTTTTTGCTTATGAGGTACAGGTATCCTATTTCTTCAATATTTTGAGAAAAGAAGCAGATTAAGAAATGCTAATATTTATGGAATACTACGTAGATATCAAGAATTGTACATACTAAAGATTGATAGTCATGGATCTTACCTTGAAAAGATTAACATGAAAATATTCATGTACCTATACTATCTGCATTGGTCAGCTTTTCTCTCGTTGGGACAAAGTCCCTGGTGTATACACTTTAAATTTAAAAAGATTTATTTTGGCCCACAATTTTGGAGATTTCAGTCCATGTTTACCTGACTGCAAGGCAGAAACATCATGGCAGATGGTCATGGTGGAATTAAGCTGGTCACTTCATAGCAACCAGGAAACAAAGAGAGAAAGGAAGAGTGAGAGAAGAGACCAGCCCTCCTAAGGCGTATGCCTAATGATCTGCTTCCTCCAACCATGTCTCATATCTTAACAGTCCGTGCAGCTAATGAACTCATCAATGGGCGAAGTCAATGATGAGGTCAATGTCCTCATCATTCAGCCACTTTCCCACAGTCCCACCTTTGAACATAGACACCCTTAAGGAACATTTTGACACAACTCATAGCAGTGTCATAGCTCAAAATATTATAAATGCCAAAATGAGGAAGGAACAAACGTGAGCAAAGAAATAGGATCGGAATACCAGGCACGGTGTTACATTCTAGGATTCACAGTAAAAGTTGCCACAATATTCGTCCATAAATGAAAGAGAATTTAGGAAGACATGAGAGTTAGATCTCTAGGGTTAAGCTTGATATAAGTGGACAAAAAATAAAATTGCTCATGTTAGGCACAGAGGTAAGGCAAGCAAATACACATGAACAGTGATTTGGCTCTGGGAAGTGAAAGACAACAATAAATAATCCAACCTTGTTGAAAGTTGTCATTCATTTGTTTTGTTTTTCTTTATTATTATTATTCCTCTGGGCCAGGAAAAATACGATGGTATTAATTTTACACATTTAACAAACTGACACATATTCTTATGTAGAGGTTTCTTGTAAGAGACTGAATTTTATGTCCAGGTATCAGATTAGAGGATAACTCCATGAGTCTTCATGAAGTTATAAGCCAGAATTAGGTCACACATAGATGTAGATGCATGGAGAAAAAAATGGAGTCAAAATAAGTGGTGGGATAATCTTAAGATATGAGAAGTAAAAAGGAGTCTAGAAAAAATATTAGATAATTGTAGAAAAGCAATGGGAAAAGTTGGGGGATAACAATGTCAGAGGAGGCAAAACAGGTGAAGTGAAAGTCAAAATAAAGTTTAGTGTGGGTAGAAAACCCATAAAGGAAGTGATTAAGGAGAAGACAGGGCAGCGCTAATGGCCTAAGTTCTGACTTAATCGTGGTTGAACTTTCAGAGAAAATGGTTAGCGATTTCACAGAGATAATTTACCTGACTGAGCATTAGAGTAGAATGAGGAGGCTTCAGCGCTGAGAAATACTAGGATGTTTACCAGTGAAATACACAAGAGATTATGCTGTATAGCTTTTGGAGGAAGGCACTATTGAGGAAAATTTGGTTTTATTTCGACTTAGAGAAATTTAAACCCCTTTGTAGAGAAAGAATGTGTACTCAGTAGGAGAAAACTGAGAAAAGAAGAAACAAAACTCAAGGCCCTGGAGGAGACAGGAGCAGAATGGTTCAACTGGGGTTTTTTTTTTTTTTGGAGTGTTACAGAAGAAGGGATGGGTGACGGCTTAGAAACAACCAGTACAGCTCACTTTGAGAGGCTTGTTCCTGGAAATGCAATCTTGTCTTAGATAAAATATCTCCTTAAGTCAATTGGTTTCTCAGTAAAGGCTATTTATGGCATTTTCTGGACAAAGTAATTAATCCTCAGTAGTAAAACACTTTCCTGCAGAGCACAGTATGGTCAGATTAATCCTTGAATTGGAGGCTAATAATACTGTTTCATATTAATATTATTTTACATACTTAAGTTATCTATTTTTATTCAGAATGACCTGTTTTGAAAACAAGCTCTATAGAAAACTTCTATTACATATAGCGTTACATATCTATTGTATATAACTAGGTTGATTATTGCTAGCATCTGAATTAATTATTCAAGATCCTTTCTTCTTTAATACTTTTCATTAGTACTTTTACCAGGATTTGTATATAGATAAAAGAACTCCAGGGGCTGGGATATAGCTCAGTGGTGTAAGTGCCTGCCTGGAGAGTACAAGGTCCTGAGCTGAATTCCCAGAACCAAAAAAAAAAAAAAAAAAAAAAAGAATTTCAATATAATCTCAAACTTCCTTTCATTACGGTAACTAATTTCCATTGTGAAGCTCCCTATTAGAAGTCTTTCAGTCTCTGTCCCTCCTTCCCTTCTCCTATAACCCTCCCTTGGTCCTTCCCTCTGAGTATCTATTTTGCATTCACATTTCATGAAATCGTAGTGTGAGACCTTGAAAAGGATTCAGGCACTGGTTTAGAACTCCATCCTTCACACTGCAGCCTTTTGAATAACTGCTTTCTCAGTTCTGACATCCTTACAACTATCTCAGTAGCTTCCAAGTCTTAAAAACAAGAGTTCATCTATTGACTCCAATTCCCAATTATTTAAATAGGACAAAATTCAAATTGCATGGGTGTCAGTTTTTATTGTCTTATTAAGACATTAGGGTTATTATTTAAGGGTGTAGAATTCAAGATTCAATAAATTTCAGAATTTTGATGCCTTCATCTTTTTTGAACAGTAAAATGGGCATGTTAGAGTGTTTTAATGGAACATCAGATAATTTGAAATAGAAATACTAACTCAAATTTAATTCCATTAACATCTGTTGCACACCCACTGGAGCTGCATGAACAACGCTTAGCACTAGAGGTGCTGAGGTGAATGTCAACCACGTAGCAAACCTAAGCCGACGCTTTTCAGCTTAGAGATCTTTTATAATGATATTTAAACAGAGGTCATAGAAAACATACAAAGCAAGTATTAGAATACTGGTTTCTACTTTTTGCTCTAAGAGAACATGCTAGAAAGTAACATGATGCTCTTCTTCTAAAACCTTTTATAAAATCATAAATACTTCTAATATCAATTCCAAACCAACTTTCAGATGCTGCCAACAGGAAAAAAAATCCTCCTTTCTTATGTTATCATGTTTTTCTTATATATAAGACATGCATTTACATTACATTACCTTCTTTAATTTTCTCTGACTATAAAATATAATGTTTATTTAAAAATCTTTGTTTAGTTAATATGTTTTGCTTAGAATTCTAAAACTCATGTTGGCAATGAAGATCAATGAAATCTTTCAAACTTTTATATATAGATGGAAATAATATGATTAGCAATAGTATATTATCTATTGTTTCTTTGTAAAAAAAGATGATTTGCATCAAGAATATAAATTATAATCTTATTGAAATGGAAAGGAAAAGATCCTTTCTCTCTATAATATTCACACATTAATGTCATCTCCCTTTATTAAATTTAGATTCACAGTATTTGGAGATGGGTGGAACACAATGGTGGGGTGGAATTTGCAAGTCAAAGTGTAAATTTTCCCACTAATATTCTTTTAAACTTTTAAATCGGGTGTTTATTTTGATATAATTACTAACTACATTAATAGTGCAGAAAACTTGATCTCATATAAGGTATTTTTGGTACTTGCTGAAGATTTTTAAAGAGATAGGATCAAGAGTACTTAAATATATTTTACCCATCAGAATATATTAAAATTCTATAAGAAAATAATAATTTTAGTTAATTTTGTGTGCATACTTGTTAAATACTCACTGGAATAAAATAACCTTAAGAAACAATCACTCTCGAGAGGTGTTTTGAATCATTTTATTTATTATAGTTTTGAATTATTAGGTCTTTTGTTGGTATCTAGAATCAGCTGTTATTATAACATGCTACGCTTTCAATGTGAGCATGTCTTGGAATTATTAATAAATACTAAGTGATGTGGTTATGCAAATATGCCCCGTTACATACTGTGTTGGATGATGTGTATGGGAGAGTGATGACAGAGTAACATAATGTTTATTATTAAGCATATATGAAAGATAATGGATTAGTTGGAAGATTAAGGGGAAAAAAGGAGTTTATGAGGAGATTTGGTAAAAGATTACTGACATTATTTCCTTTCTCTAACTGAGCTCAAAAAGTAGAATATCTAAGACATGAAAAAGCCAGTCAGAGGATGGCGATCATGATCTTTTTTTTTCTTTTCTTTGCTTCTTTCTTTCTTTCCTTCTTTTTCCCCTTTTTCTCTTCTCTCTCTTTCTTCTTTATTTTGAGGCAGGGTCTCACTAGGCCGTGGCTTTGAACTATGTATGCAGCACTCACTGACCTCAAATTCATAGCAATCTTCCTGCCTCAGCCTCCAGAATGCTGGAATTACAGGCATGGGTCAACATGCTCAGCTTGTAATGATATATTTTTATCACTAGTCATTATCTTACTAGTTAGGATGTTTTTTTCTTTTACCATTTCTTCTCTGCATTTGTAGCAATTTCCAAGCAGTTAGAATTCTAGCAATTTCCAAGCAATTAGAATTTCCAGCAATTTCCAAGCAGTTAAAATGTGCCAGACAAGTGTCAGTCCTACACCCACTATTTCCTGAATCAACAATCCTAGAAGCCAACAAATCTTATTTTATATATGTGGTTTGTAAGTAATTTTTCCAGAGTAATATGTCTATATTAAGACTGTTCCTGGAAAACTAGGATTTCTAGTTGACCTGTTTCTCAGGGAAAGGGTATTCAGAGATGATTCTGTCTTACATTTAACTGGTCTACTAAATAAATGCTTCATGAGTTTCTTGCCTGGATATCAGAAAGTTAAAATGTAAAACGTCCTGTAAGTTAAAAACTTTCAGACAAGCTGCTTCAACTACTCGCTTTGATTGAGCCACCAACTGACATGGCAAATGACTGGCTGAATCCTTGATTACATTATCTGGAGTGGTGTAACGGCGAATCTTGATACTGACTTCCCAGGGAAGTCAATTCTGTGCAGAAACAACTATCAGTCAGTTCTATGCTGTTTTGACTTAGACAAAGAACAAACAGATTATGAGAAACCTTTCTGCACTTCATTTAGCTTCTCCACAAGTATTAATGGAGAAATCTGTGCTGATTTCTGGCTTTAGTCTTACAATTTCAGGCCAAGAACCTCCTACATTCCCAGCACTTTTAAGATAAATGAGACTATTAAAACAAAAATAATGCCTTATACAAACCTACCAGAAATGTTCAAGTGTAATAACTTGGTATACTACATAAGAATATATTATTAGAGCTGGGGATATAGCTCAATGGCATAAGCATCTGTCTGGCTAGTGTGAGGTCATGAGTTTGATCCCCACCACCAAAAACATAACAAAACAAACAAATAAACAAAAAAACCATTGTTACCAATGGTTAGATTACTTAAATAAAATACCTGAAGTATATATTTAAGCTCCAAATAAATAAAGAGAAGCTTCCATGGTCACCAATAAGGAGACAACTAAAAACTTAAGTGATAAACAGGAAATCTGATACAGGGTTGTGAGCAACAGAAGGAGGTGTGTCATACTTAGAGAAAGGTCCAGATAGTCACGGCTTGTGAAATATAAGGAACTGTAAACCCGAGAACCCTCTATATAACAGAAGAGGTGGAGTTTCATGGAAATTTGTATTTTGACTTCAATGTGTATTTCTGCCATTAAATTTAAATTAATTTACTTTCCCCTTACCATTAAGATAATATATATATATATAATCTTATTGGTATATATATATATATATATATATATATATACCAATATTTATATATATAAATTTTTGTCCTTTACAGAACATAAAAAGACTAAAGGACAGTGGTTTTATTAAGAGATTTTTCAATCATAATATATTTGTTAGCTAGTTGATTAGTTTTAAGTATGTGTACATGTTGCATTATTTGCTTTTTAAAATCGACTTTCTTGCCTTTCTGGTCATTAAATGTTCTTCTATATAATCTTTTTGTGGTTGTATATTATTCTATTACATGGGCCCTACAAAATTTACTTAGCCAAAGTCCTGTTAAATGTATGAATCATTTTCAGAATCTGTATTTCTCTTACGACAAATACATCATAAATAGTCTGGTAAATTTTGTAAACATTTTATTGTTCTTTTAGGCACTTTCTAGATCTTGAGTTGCTGGAACAAAAGATTTAAAAAGATATATACATTTTCAAATGTGTCAAATTAAATGTATGCACATGTAAGCATTGCGTGTGAAAGCCAACTTCTTCAGTATACCAATTCGAGATTTAAGAATTGTTTTTCAAATATGATAGTGAAATTTAATCCTTTTGTTCAATTGAGAATTAAAAATTTTGCCTATGTTTTCATGAAACTTTGTATCTCTATAAATATTCTGGTCATAACTTTTTCCAAGTTTTTTATTATAATGATGTTTATTGATACATATAAGGGTTTTTATACTTTAAACATAAAAAAACCTCAAGATTTAATTTAAAGTTCTTTAAAATTTTTTTGCAATAGTATTTCTATTTTTAGTGTCTTTTGATATTTACTTATATAGAAATGCTTTATATATGTATATATTACAAACTAAAATTACATATTATGCAATTTATATATATTTCTATATAACTTGAAGAAATTTGTACTACAGTTGAATACTTAGAAATATTACTTTCTCAAAAGTACCTAAATATTCAGTATAATCAGAAGTATTTTTTTTTCTTTTTTTCGTTTACCGGGGATTGAACTCACGACTGCCTGCTTGCAAGGCAGGTGCTTATGCCGCTGAGCTAAATCCCCAGCCCCAATCAGAAGTATTTTAAAAGAGTTGTAATTTATCTAGTTTCTACAGTATTAATCTGTGTATGCTAGGCAACCAAATTTTTAAATTGACAGTCATGGGTTTCCAGAAAAGTTGAGCGGGTAATAGAATATCCGTCTGTTTTAAAGAAGACATTATTATAGGCTAGTCTTTAATATCTAGTCCCAAGCTTTTTGATGGGTATTTGATTTGATATCAAAATCTATTTTACTTAGTTCTGTTCAAATCTAAAGCTTTATAATATATCTTAATATCTATTATGAACTACTTCCATTACTACTCTTTACGTTTGTATTGTATTGAAGTCATATTTAACATTTTACACTTGTGAAAATTATCAAGTTCACTGATACTCAAATTTAAATAAAAGTGTAGAAAAATAAACACTTTGGAAGACAATCTGATAGTATCTCTCAATATTTAAAGAATATTTATCTCAATCTGAGATTTTCATTTCTAGGAATTGATTTTAACATATAACACACGTATTTAATAACAACAGTCAGTGCAGCATTGACTTTCAAGAGCAAAAACAATAGAATAGGCTAAATATTCACTCACAGGGATAGATTTATTTGGTTATAATGCAACTATGCAACAAATACTTTACAGGTGCTAAAAATAATTTTATACTTTTGTACGCTGATGTTAGAAGATGATCAAGAAATACTGTTCAGTTAAAAAAATCAAGTTGCATAACACAATGCATGCTGTTATGTCATTTTTTCTTTTCTGTTTTGCTACTGGAGATGCAACTCATGATTGTGCGCTTGCAAGGCAGGCACTTATGCCACTGAACTAAATCCCCTGTCCTGTTATGTCAACTTTGGAAAAAAGAAGAAAACAGAAAAGTATTATTATTTTGCATAGAATTTCACATACACACTGTACATATGTATATATATATATATATGCTGTACATGCATATCTTTAAGAATAAATGAATAATACTATAATAGATGAATAATACTGGTAATATACTACACATGCATATCTTTAAGAATAGATGATTAATTAGAGTTTTTGGATGATTATGAAAGGAATGTGTAACTATGGTTACTTTTGGATTCTCAACTTCTATAGTAAGACTTGATGGTAGAATTTTTTCTTCTTGTCCATGTACATTTTAGTAGAAATCGCATTGTTTTTTTACATTACAAATGCAGATAAGATGTTCTTCACAATTCAGCCTCTAAAGAGAAGATAGTTCTCCCTTGATGTATAAATGTTATAATTTTTATCAGTTTAGTTCATATTGTAATCCATATGGCTTGGACATATTTTATAATTTTTTATTCCAAGTGAGATTGTTCTTCAGGGTTTTATATACATGTGCTTTATTCTTAGATTCTCTATTTTAAAATTGTATATATCTATACAAATATAATGGCAAACCTGGAGAAAATATGGATTCAAATATTTTCCATATATGGAAATGAACCTTCTAATAAACTTTGCAAATGTACAATCTTTTGGGGATAGGAAATTGGCTCCAAGAATATTTGCATTTTCTCCAGCATGAACCCTGCCACAAATCTTGTTAATTTCATTTTGCAAATAAATGACATAGTTGCAGACTAGTATCTCCAATTTTCTAATTTCTGTCCTTTAATGTGCTCTTTACCCTTCCTTTGACATTTGCTTTCATGATTTTAAATTAGATTCCATCACATGCAGATAATTGTGGTCTTCCCATAATCTCTATTTCATATATTCTGTGTGTTTGTCTTTACAGTTTGTCTTGGTTATTTTTATTTTTCTCTCATTGCTAGGACAAAATACCCAACACCAAAATGAAGAAAGTAAAGGTTTATTTAGCTTACAGTTTTTGGAGATTTCAGTCCATAATGAGCTGGTTCCAAGACTGGGTGGCATGACACTGGGGCAACATTTCAAGGCAGCAGCCAGAGCAAACAGGATGAGAATGTTTACAAAGTAAAGACCTTGGCTCCCTGCTGAGTCTCTCAGTTAAACTTCTGAAATTCTCAAGTTGAGACAACCTATCAACTATAACACAGGTCAGATCACCAAGCATCTCTGAATCCAGCCACAACTCCAGTGTACTAATCTTACCACACTTTCATTTTATCAAATACATTAAATTGCATGGTCTGTTATAATCATGTCTTAGATTTACATATAAGCTTAACAAACATTCCCATTGCATGGCTTTCCTTTTGCAATTTCCTAGCAACATCCCCATGCTGGTCATGTCCAAATCCCCCTTTCTGCACGCCTGTGAACATGAAGCTGACGCATCAGCACAAGCAGGCACACTTCCCGATGCTCAGCAGTCCCCAGACTTTATTTTCCCAGTTCCAAGGACTTAGAATTCACATCTTATTTTCTTCTCAAATCACTAAAACTTCTATTTTATCTTCTTTCTTATTTGGCATCTTTGTTTCCTACATCACTGAGAAAACTGAAGTTTCAGACTTTAATCACTATGTAGATTTCCCTACCAAGCTCTGCACCCACAAAACGCAGCCTCTTTCATGTTACCTAAGCCAACTAATCCCATGTCTACCTACAGTAATCTCCATGTAGTCCTTCTTACTTATACCAGGGTATCATGTCATTATGTCTGTATATTCTCTCTCTCTCTGATCTAACTTACTCCTATTTCATCATATCAACATTTTACTATCATTCATGTATTCTATATTTTTATACCTAATTCCAATGAACTCCATACTGCCAGGCCCAGTGGTTCATCTTCAGTCTTCCTCTTATCTGATCGCCAAGCAAGGCCGGTCAGTGCATCCTTACTTTCCCTTTCTCAATAATCTTTTTTTTTTTTTATCTCAAGAAGCAAATGACACCGATCTTCCCTTACTCTATTTGCTCCTTCACATTCATTGTAATCATCCCTCTCCATTCCTAACTTCATTATTTAAAAGAGTTCCTGGTTCAATACCTGATTTGCTTTTCTTCTATATCTACATCTACTTCCTTAATGAGTCTCATGTCTTTAATGATTACAATAACATGCTTATATCTAGTTTCCTATTGATCAATACTTATGTGTCTAAGAGCTTATTAGACATCATAAATTGATATCTAGAAAATACTTCAAAGTTAAAATACTCAAAACTAAGTTTCTGATCTTTGTTTTTCCTACCAACCTGCTCCAACTCCACTCTTCCTCATTTTATTTGATAGGCAAGTATCTTCAATTTTCTTTATGCTCAGGCTGAAAACTCTGTGAATCTTTGATTATTCCCTTTCTTTGATACCTTACATCCAATGCACCAGATATTGCTGTTGATTTAATCTTTAGAAGAATCCAGATGCATATCTGACTATCCTATCGTCTCTACTGCAGCTGCCCTGTCATGACTATTTATTCTGTGTCTCGACCTTAGAACTTCAGTGGACTTTATCATTCTAATATTTCTCTTCACATAACCTATTTCCCAGATAGCTGATAGGCATATGATTATCCATCTGCTCAAAATTCTGAAATGCCCAATTTTTACACAATAAATGCTACTTTATAATTACCAATAAGACCCTAATTAACCTAAACTCCAGAGCATTTTCTCACCAAATTAATCTCCAATTCCTTTTTCTCTTTTTCACTGTATTTCTTGAATATTGCAAGAATATTTTACTCCCATCTTTTAGGCAGTTTTCTCTGCCTTAGGGCTTTACCCATCTTTATGGCTGACCACTTTACCTGCTTCAATTCTGTGCCCAGATATAATTTTTAATGATAATAAGTCTATCTTATTTAAATTACAGATCCTCTTTTTCTAACCCCATTGTATCGATCCCCCATATTCTGCAGTATGGTTTTGTTGTTGTTGTTATCCTTTGCTAAGTTCTTCTTTCTTTCCCTCCTTGTTTAAACCCTTATTGTATTTTAGCATACCCTGTACTCTGATCAGTAAGGCACGCTCCCAATGAACAGAGGCTGCTATCTTTCTGGAGCTCTGATATTTTATAAGTGCTTATAGTAGTTTCTGTTATATGGAAGAAAATAAAAGTGTTGAATAAATAAAGGAGTCTTAGAATCTTAAAATATTTTTTAATCATACTAAAAGAAACCTTATTTTCACTTTTGCTGGGCTGATTCAGACTTGCAAGTAACCACTACAATTTCTTTGACTTTTCATTCAGTATTTATGCTAATAAGAATGAAATGCAGCCATGCATGGTGATGCACACCCGTAATCCCAGCACTCAGGAAGCTGAGGCAGGAGGATTGCTGTGAGGTCAAGACTAGCCTGGACTACAAAGTGAGCTCAAGACCAGCCTGAACTGCATAGCAGGAACCTATCTCAAAAAAAAAAAACAAAAAAAAAACAAAAAAAAAAAAAACAAAAAAAAAAACAACAACAACAAAAAAAAAAAAACAAAAGAATGAAACACATGTTGATGTTCTAGTACCAAGATTTACACCAAGGATAAACGTATCATTAATACTGACTGATGTTCATTTCCTGATGTTCACTTCCTGATGATTTCATTTGTCATGTTTCTTATATAACTTCATTATTCTTTGCTTGCTTGTCTGTGTTCTAGATAGTATGATCTTCAAAGTTAAGAACTTGGTTTTCATATTTGTCTCCCAAATACTCAGCCCAGATATGGCATGTAAGAAGTTTTCGAAACATACTATTTTAGGCACAGGATGAGCATACATTTAAAATTTATCCAGGCATGATGGCTGCATGCCTGAAATACCAAAACTAGAGAGGCTGAGGCAGGAGGAGTGCTGTGAGTTCAAGGCCAGCCTGAGCTACAGAAAAGAATTGTCTCAAAAACACCAAAAAAAAAAAAATTATTATTGTTCTGGTATGTTCTAAGTGTCCCTAGGTTTCTCTATGAAAGTCTTTTAATTCATGTCACAATTTAGCAGAAGGAAGTATAGTCTCACTTTTACAATGTGATAAAGCTGGACTTTCATCCTGGATTCCATTTTCTTTCAGTCATTGTAAATGCCCTCACTAACACATCTCTGCCTATCACATCATAGAAATCTATGTGTTCTTTCCTGTTCAGAAGACAGTAAGATTAATATTTGCAATTCAAGATTGTTGGAGCATATTCTGGCTATGTTTTTAGTTGAAAGCCAACTATCAGGTTTGTGAGTTAAAATGTGGTAAATGTTATTTTACTGCTCAGTTTGACAGGGGAGGGGGAGGGAGTTAGTTTATAGTTTTGTGCTTTCAGTCCTATTAATAAAATTATTTACTACCTTATTTTATAGAAATCATCAGAATCTAATCAAAATCACCCACTTGACTCTCCTTATGAGTCTGCATGCATGCTGTGTTCTAAATCTCTGCTTAAATGTCTGTCTTTGTTAAATAATTAATGCCTACATTTCTTTACCTGTAAGAAGTTTATCTAATATAAATATGCCAAATATCCACCAAAGTGTATATCAACTTACTTTTGATCATACACTGAAAAATTTTTCCATTGAATATGTTTCTGCCCTTCTTAATGTAATTATGCCCTTCTGGAATTTTGAAGTGGCAGTAGGAAGTTTTTTGTTTTTTTTTTTTTTTTACAGTCTCTAGTACTTCAGAAGATACATTTGAACATTTTCCCTAATTAGATATAACTCAAATGTACTTTTCTTTCTGATCTTCTTTTCTGTTCACATATGTAATGTGTACTTCCACAATATCCTGCATCTATTCTATACTTATAGTGCATATTGTCCAGATATATGTGCACCTGGGACCTCATGTTTCACATGAAAACATGGCCCATCTAAGGACAGTTATAGTATATTATAGTTTCACCAGGCTGCAATCACCTGCATATACTGCTTTCCAAAGGGAGTGATTGTTGCGTTGGCTAAGCTTAATCACTGAATATTACATTTGAGATACTATTTAATAGCTATTGCTTTTGCAATCTAAGTATGTCTTATTTCAAGTGACTCATTAGAATAAATCCCAGTTTGTTTATTTTAATAATAATGCCTTCAATAACTTTTAAATTTGATGTTAGTTTGAGTAGACTACTTAGCAGTTTTTAAAGTGATACAAATGCAATATATATGCAATTTCAGAGGAAACTTTAATAATCTTAACTTAGAGCATCTCTATATTTTGTTCATAAGACATTCTCTTACTCCGTGAGTACTTTTATAATGTGATTCAGCAATAATAGTCCCACAAACACACGCATACTTAAATAAAGCTTCCTCCTTTCTCATTGATATAATTTAATTTCAAAAATATAACCTATAAAATATATAACCTAGATTTTATAAGACAGAATAAAGTGTATATAACAATGTCATTCTGAACTCATTATTGCAAGGAATGTGCATTTTGGCAGGAATTTTAAATCCTTAGTTGCAGAATTATTTGAGATAACATGACACTCAGTCAAAAATTTGATTTTAACTTCTTTATTTTCCCAAGATTATGCTTTCTCAGATTTTACTGTACCAAAAATTCTTCTCATTGTTAAAGACCATAAAAAGTTATAAAAGCAGCAAATTATGATTTGAAAAATTTGCTGCATTTTACAACTAAGTGTATTCTATGAAATATGAATGGATTTTAAAACTATATTTTAATATTTTTTATCTTAGTTTTAATGAGAAAGCTTTGTGCAAGTAGAAGAAAATAATGATTCAGGACCTAATCTTCTGTAGAGCAAGTAAATGAACCACATTTAGGGAAATGTAAACAAAACCAAACTGAATAAGCAAAAGGAATGTATTGTCTGGTCAAAGGGTAGTACGTGTATAAGGGTTAGGGCAAGTACTTGACATAGTCAAATAAATAGGTGGTAAGGACCAATTGAACATTAGCGATTGGATGCATGGTAAAAAGAAACAATAGTAATAGTCATAACAACTACTACAATAATAAAAGAGAAAAGTCTGTCAGGTATATTTTACATTTAGACATTTAAAGAGACCTTGAGAATACACATAGCGTACAGATCAGATGACCAAATGAACCCGGATTTTTTTCTGCATTTTCTATTCTGTTCCTTTGATGTCTGTGACTCACTTGCATGTTCTGTGCCAGCATCATGCCATTTTATTATTGTATGTCTTATATACTTTCTCATTGATAGAGACAAACAACTAACACCCAAAGTTAAAGGAAAAAATGTTTGTGTGGCTCACAGTTTGTAGAAGTTTCAGTCTGTAATCATTTGGTTCCAAAGTGGGTGGCCCTGCAGACTGACATGGAGAAACATTTCATGGTGGGTAGGAGGTATCAAATCAGTCAAGGGACCTTAGCAATTTCTTTCTGCCACCTTGACACTCTATCTAGGCTACTGAGATTGGGGCAGTGTGAAACCAATTAGTGGACTGATTTAGTGATCTCACACCCTTAGTCCCAGGATCACACACTGTAGATTCAGTCACTTAAAAGTCTAACTACAACCTCATGAGGCTTTGGGGGACATCTAGACACAAGTCACAACACTAGCTTTGTAATACAACTTGAAATCTTGGATTGTGATGCCTCCTGCTTTGTTCTTCTTGCCATAGCTCTTTTGTTATTCTAGTTCTTTTCTTGTTTCTTATGAATTTGAGCACTGTTTATTTCCAAATCTGTGAGGAATGCTTTTGGTATTTTGATTGGGATTGCGTTAACTCTATGTTCCTGTTTTGGTACTGTGGGCATTATGATAATGTTTGTTCTGCCTACCTAGAAGCAGGGATAGCTTTCCATTTTCTCATGTCCTCTTAGGTCTCCTTTTACAGGCTAAATAGTTTTACTTATAAAGGTCTTTGGCTTCCTTTGTTAGGGTAATTCCTAAGTATCTAATTTTTCTAAAAGCTATTTTGAATAGTATTGTTTTCTTAAATTCTTTTCCAGTGGGTTCATTATCGAATAAATATTTTTTGATTCATTTTCTTTTGCTACTAATTTTTGTGTGATTTTATATAATGCTACCATTTGTTTATTAGTTCTAGAAGTCCTTTAATGCAATTCTTTTGGAAATTCTACGTGAAGAACCATATTATCTGCCAATAAGTAATAACTTGACTTCTTTCCTCTTGTATGTGGACCCCTCTTACTTTCTCTTGTATGACTGCTCTGACTTATCCACTTATTTAAACTTTGATAAAGGGGTCAAAAAGTGTGCTGCAGAAAAGATAATCTCTTTAATAAATGATCCTGGGACAACAGGATATACACACATAGAAAATAAGATCTAGACTTATATCTCTTGCCAAATAGTAAAGTCAAATCAAAACGGATCAAAGATCTAAATATCTTTTACGTATCTTCCCAAAAGAATTAAAGATATTATATTACAGTGACACATGCATACTCCTGTGTCATGGTTTGTGTCTTGGTGGCTCCCCCAAGCTTCATGCAATCATGGATGTGGCTGAATCTAGCATTCATGATTGGTTCATTGTCTAGCACTGTCACTGGTGGTGTGAGTGCTGCACCCACCCAGGGATGGAGCCAGCATACAGTGTAAGGGCAGGAAAGGGGCATTCTTGGCTCCTCTTTTGCTCTGTTTGCTCTTGTTGTTTGCAGAGGCCCTGAATAGTGGCCCCACCACACCATTCTACCTTGGTGCTAGCTGAGTATGCACTGAAAGTTCCAAAATTGCAAGAAATAAACCTTTCCTTTCTTAATTTTGGGCATCAGGTATTTTGTCTCAACAATTAGAGAAAAGTAACTAAGACATCATGTTAACTTACATACAAGAGTATGACAAAACTGAAGTCAGAATTTTTTATTATTCTTTCCTCAAAAAGCAGACGAAAAGATAATTTAATTTTTGTTAAACCCGTGTGTTCTACATGCCCCTCCTAACCTTTAAGCTAACATTTTCTTTCTGACTGTATATCTGGTAGCAAAGTTTCTAAAATTCTTTGTGGCATGCTTCATTAACAACACTAGTTTGATCTGCATAGTACTAAGAAATTAATGTATAGTAACATCACTAAAATGCTACTTAAAGCCTATCCCAAGGTATAACAAACTCTCTGCTTTTATGAATTTTAACTTCTATACCTTTGTATAATAATTCACTACTCTCAATGCTATATGGATTTGAGCCTTTTACCTCAAAAATTTACCTTGATAAATATAAAATTACCTTATTTATACATGTAGCTTATTTTATATATATTACATTTCTAATAACTTTGCAAAACCTACATTTTTATCTCTGTTTGCCTGATATATTTTTGCCTACAATTTATATTTAATTTTGGCAATTTGTTCCATGTCTCTTTTAAATAAACAGCATCTGTCCAACTTTTGTATTGTGATCTAATTTAGTACTTTTTGTCAGTTAATGTGAATCAACAAACTCACAACTTTATTATAAGTGGTAGGTATATTTGATTTCTTCTCTCATGACTTGTTCCAATTTTGTTACTTCTAATCCTCATTATTTTTTCCAATTTGCTATTGGAATATATTGACTACAGCTTTGTCTTTCTTCCTTTTCCCTCTATTGTCTTCTAACTAACTGTGATGAAAATAGTACCTTGTTTTCATTCAATTATCTTAAAAGAATAAAACTCAGCATCATAACAATGAAACAAAATCTATTCACTACCTTTATAAAAGATAAAACTTTAGTTATTTCCTTCCCTTCCCAACTATTCTGTTATATAGATTCATATATAATGCATATATGTGTGTACATACGTATTTTGCATGTATACCATACGTACATGCATATATGTATACGTATACTATCGATGATGAACTAGGATATAGCTCAGTGCTAAGGAGGTTACCTAGCATTTTTAAGACCCTGGATTTGATTTCCTCTAGCACAGCAAAATAAATACATACATGATCAAAAAATGAACCATGTATCATTTAGTATTTCTTACTAAATTTTGAAAAATGCTATTTATAACTGTAATGCTTCATAATCATGGTAGCAATAATGATTTAAATGTAACTAATTGTAATTTCTCCAATTATTTCTATCATCTTAGAGCTCCAAATTCTTCTTAGAACCTAAGAATCACATTTACCTGAAGAACATATCAATGACATAAATTTCTCACCTATTGCTGTGTAAGGAAGTTTCTCTAACACCCTCATATAAGGGCAATTTCAGTGGGTACACAAATATTTTCTTTTAAAATATCTCATTCTTTTAATCTCAGACATTTAGTATAGGGTAAGACACTATACAGTCAGAATTTTGGTTTTATTCTCTCTCTCTTTTCATAAAAGCCTTTTCTCTCTACCATAAACTAAGTAGACTTTTTTCCTTTATTTTTAAACTCTTCTAGATCAACAGGCTATGTGTACATTTGGAAGGGTTTCATTAATGTGGGAGTTATTTGATGAAACCTTATGATTTAAGATTCCATTCTTGATAACAAGAACTATTGCCACTACTATGTTTGGTTACACTGGTATTCAAATTATTGTCATCAGTTAGCGCATCATTTACATTTGTCCCTTTTGTGTCTTTATGTTTCTTTTAATTTTATTTAAGGAGAAAAAGAAAAAAAAAAACAGAAAAAGGATATAAGTTATAAAGAATTTCAGAAAAAAAGTAGGAAATCACTAGTTAATAGATTACATATTGTCATCTTAGAAATATTTGTTCAAGTTACAAAATTGAAGCATATAAAGTGGACATTCAAACAGTGAAACGGCAAACAGTTCTGTTCAATGATCCAACAAAACTCAGTAATATGGTTATCTATCTTATACACTTAAATATACATGCAGTTATATCCTTTAGAGCACTTTCTTTTCCTCTCTTTTTTACAATGACAATTACACATTTTGGGTTTTATTACTCCCACAGTTCTTATTACTTTTTTTTGAAAGAAAGTAAAACCAAATGTGACATGACAGAACAGAGTCAGTCAAACCAAAAGGATGGACATAATACATACTGTAAAAACAAAATACAAGGTGATCAACATTGGTTACCATAATGCCTCTTGCTATCTTAAAAAGAATTGCCTATATCATCAGTTATAATAAAATTGAACAAAACAGTAAAGAACAAAATCAGTAAAACCAAAACATTGGAGACATTGCCGGACTTCAAAAGAAGATAATAATCAAACCAAAAATGGACATCATAATGAATCTTATTGTCTTCACAGTTGTTGCCTATACTCTCGAACTTGGTAGTATCAAGCAAAACAGAATAGAGGAAAATCAGTCAAAACAAGATGGTGAGAGCAATACAGGGTTTCAAATCAAGTTAATAGGAAATCAAAATGGGTTACTATATCCTGCTATTTTTTATTTTTCCCTTAATTAAAACAATAAAATTTAAAAAGTAAATAATAAAAAAGGAGATTGAGATAAAAGAGGACACAGCAACAAAACAGCACAGGTCAAAACATAACCATTTAAGCAAAATAGTGTTTCACCACCAGATATCCCGACATAAAAGTAGTTACCATAGTGTCTGTTTCCTTGAAATCTTTGAGTATAACTTCATATACTGTTGCATCAAACATATCAAGACAATGTAAAACCATTCAAGAGAATGATAGTATTACAGAGTATTTAGAACCAACTAACAGAAAATGAACAATGGTTTCTGTATAATCTCCTTGCCTATAAAAGTTTTTGTTTATACTGTCACATATAATAAAATCCAGTAAGATACAACATGTTAAGACCGAAGGAGACAGAAGAACAAAAGCTTGATGGGACTTCAAAACAAGATGATATTAAATCAGCACTAGCTATTATGATGTCTTGTTTTCTCCAAAATAGCTGTTCCTACCATCCAACCTTCTCTGCCTCATTTCTGTTGAGCTCTTTTTCTGTCATTAGTTGTCAGTTTGTCTTCTTCATATCGCTTTCTGCTTCATTCATTGTGGCCTCTCTGCCACTGTTTCTGGAATATTGGTATTTTTCTTTTTTTTTTTTTTTTTTTAGAACGTCCTGCAGTATTCTCTGTAGAGTCAAATTGGTGAGTCCAAATCCCACTAGTTCCTCTTTATCCTGGAAGCACCTTGTTTTTCCATCAATTTCTAGGAACAGTTGTACAGGATATATTCAATCTATTAAAACTTGAATTATTTCCCCCCACACTCTTTGCAATTTGATGGTTTGTGCTGAGAAGTCTGCTGTAATTCTGATGGGAGTTCCCTTCTAAGTGATCTGTTTCTTGTCTCTGATGGCTTTTAATATTCTGTTCTTATATTGGATTTCTGGAATTTTGATTATTATATGCCTGGGTATTGTTCTGTTTGGGTTGTAGGTGGCTGGGGTCCTGTATGCCTCATACATCTGAGTATCTTTACCTTTTGATAAATTAGGGAAATTCTCTTGGATTATTTCTGTGAATAGCTTTTGTAGTCCATTTGTTTGTGTCCCTACTTCTTCTTTTGCATTCTTAATTCTTAAGTTATAGATCCTCTTATCATCTTCTAGCCTTTGTATTATTGCTGTTTGTTTTCTTGTTATTTTTAAGATGTTTTTCATTTCATGCTCCCATATTACAAATCTGCCCTTCAATTCAGATAATCTATCCTTAGTTTCTTTCAAGCTGTTAGGCCAGCTTTCAATAGAGTTTTTAGTTTTCTGGTAGTCTCTTTGAGCCTGTTTCATGTATTCTATGTTTTCTCTATTTTCTCCATCAAATAATTCTCCCCTTTTTTTTCTGTTCTTCCATTCCACCATCTGTTTTTTCTTGAGTGGGGCTTATCATTTCTCTAACTATTCTACTTATATCTTGCTTTATTTCGTTAAATACTTCATTTTTAAACTCATCTATGAGGCTCTGGAGATAGCTTCTTTCATTTTGTTTTCCCCCATAAAATTGCGATGGCATCTCGAGGAAATACACTTTCAGCAAAGTAATTAATAAGAGCCAGTAAAGCCAGAGAAGTTTCTGTTTTTCCTGTATGAAATCGCCAACCCGGAGAGTGGGCTTCAGCTTCTCCAGCTTCCTCTCCAGTATGTGGTGAAACTTCACGCTTTGTTGAAGGAGCCTCAGAATGCTCCGATCACTTTGCTATCCCCATTATGTGTGCCTTGTCATAGTTTCAGAGATGGCAGTCGGTATTCATTTGACCCCAGGTCTGTTAGCTTGTTACAAAGAAGTACAACCTGAAAGGAAGTATACAATAAAGCAACCTGCTCACCTTATGGTGGCAGGGAAGCAAAGAGAGAAACAAAGGACAAGTCCAGGTCCAAATCCCTCCAAAGGGCACTTGTCCAGGAGAGTTTCAGATGGACCTCATCTCTTAAAGATTCTACCACCCTATGAGTGCCATGGTTCGGAGACACACCCACACATGCACATCTGAGAAACACTAGCCAAATCACAGCACACAACACATCATGTTCTCTTATACTCAAATGAAAAATAAAAGTCAATGTGTTTTTTATTTTAACATTTTACTTCATATCTATTAGCCAACAAACCTCCATTTTTTACCAGTGATCACAGCATTATTCTTGCTGGAATTTTTCAATCTCAGCTCTTTTCTTCCAACTTCTTTTAAAGCAGGAGCTTGCACAATATTTCATTGAAGTGGTCAGATAAATTTAATGTTCTCTATTTTTAAAAAATTATCTATGTATTCATATACTTCAAGTTTTTTCTAAGGCTAAATGTAGTCCCCTTGATTTCCAAACTTAATATTTTCTTCTTTGCTTTTGATCTCATCCAATCCTTCTTATTTCAAGAGAAAGTGCGGTTAAACAACTTTTCCTTTCATATCTTTAATTTCTTATTTTTCATTACTGTTTTTTTCTGCTTTCAGGAAAGCATGGCTCTTTCAACATTAGGAAATGTGCTGTTTGGTTCCATTTTATCCCTGTTTCTCTGCCCTTAACTAAATTTCTTAAATAGACTTATCTCATCTAATTTCTTTATTTCATTGTAACCTATTAATTATTTATCCACTCTTATAGGTATTAAAATTGCATTTTTAAACCCCAACAACAGTATTTTGTAATATTAATACCTTATAATATTTAATATACTATGTAATACAATTTGCTTAATACTTCATTTCCTTCTTAAAATCTTCAGCTAATTGCCACAGACCTTTAGCGTTCAGTTTGTCATCTTCTTTACTGTGCTGTCACCCTTCCCAGATACAATTTGCAACTTGATCTAAGCAAAAACCCCTCTTTTGCTTCCACTAGTCCTTGCATCTGCTACTGTCCTGATTTGTCTTACTTTCTCTTGTCAGTCAGAGAAAAGTCCCACTTGGAGCTTGAACTGTGCTCATGGTTTCCCTTTCAACTAGATGTGTTTTCACCCCAGAGTACTCTCAAAAGCTCAGTATAAATACTACTTCACCCTAAAAAAACTTTTATAATCACTTGCACTCTCAATACCCTTTATCTTTTAGAAACAACAATAGGTCTTTCTTTTCCTTTTCTTTTTTTGAGTAAAAATACTTGAGTTGCAGTTTTTCATATTTCATTTATTTGCTATAGTCAGTGAAATAGCTTAACATTTTAGTTTTTACATCTAAGAGATGATAATATTCATTCTTCCTTGATTTACCTCTCTGGACTGCTACAAATGAAAATAATGCATACAAAGTCATTCTCTAAGTGTTTACAAAGTGAATCAAGCACGCCATTATCACAAACTGTACTCTACCTTGCCGTCTTGTATTGCTTTTGTACATTATTCTTTTATATTGTTTCTAAGCCCAGTGTTGTCATCTAAATTTCAGTGCCTCTATTTTGCTACTTAGTAACATTTTGATTTTTTGAGATTAGGAAATAGTGACTTCTGTTAATTTTAAAACTGAATATTTAATGACATAATGAGTTTTTGCTTCCCATCGATGTATGAAATCCATTTCTGAGAAGTTTTCATTGTCCTTCTCGTCTCATGGGGATGGTAAACTAAACATAATTGATAGGAACATTGTTAACCAAAAAGATCAACATGAAAAACAAAAATAGATAGTTGATCTGTTTCAGATTTCCAGGACTATCTTGGTGTACTCACATAGATTTAAGGAAAACAGGAAGTAGATAAATGGTGAAGAAGCTTTGGTTTGTAACATGCATTTCACTGAAATATGCTCTTCAAAAAATAAAACAACCACGTTTTTCTAATAAGCACTAATTTGAAATTCAAATGTATTCTTCTGCTTAACCATTACTACATTAATATATAGGATAGTTCTATTACTCCGGTGTTTTTCCTAGTCAATTATTCCTATACTGAGATAAAGCTACTGTTGTGATTTCTTTATGTACATAGGACAATAAAGATGCACTCTTTCTTCTTGGTTCCTCTCAATTACAGTTAGTTTTTTTTTAGATTTAACCATTTTTTTTGCATATGTCAGTACTTCATTTTTGTTGTTGTAGAGTAACATTCTACTATGTATCTACTATTGATGAGCATTTGGATTGGTTCTTGGTTTTAGCTATTATAAAAAAAAGATTGCTATGAATATTCTAGAATGTCTAATGTGGTATACATTTTCAGTTTTTGAGATTGCCAGACTTAATAAAAAGCAAGGCCAATGATGCTCTGTTTTTAAGGGACATACTTTAAAAATAATAATAGAGACAGGTTAAAAGTAAAATAATAGCCAAAGATACAGCATTCAAACACTGAAAAAAGAAAGATGATTTGGCTATATTAATTTTGGATAACATATACTTCAAGATAAAGATACTAACAGATAAACAAGGTCATTTCCTCCAGGTGAAAGGGTTGATTTGTGCCAGATATAACAATCATAAAATTGTATAATAAAATCATAGTTTCAAAATCTAAGAAGAAAAAAATGGCAAAATTGAGTCAACCAATCTACCATTATTAGAGATTTTAAGCCTTTTCTTAGTAGTTGATAAAACAAAAAGATGAACATATTTTAATTATTTTTATCTCATTGCTCAAACAAAATACCAGACACTCAAAGTTAACGGAAGAAAGGTTTATTTAGCTCACAGTTTGTAGAGGTTTCAGTCCTTAATTGGTTGGCTCCAAGGCAGGGTGATGCATGACAGAGGGGTAACCATTCATGGCTACAGAAGATAATAAAAGCAGCAAATGAGGACAAGAAAACAAACCTCTTTCTGCCCCTTTAATCCTATTTAGACTGTTACAATTAGAGCACTGCCAATCTGATCTGTAATCATCTATGCTTGATCCCAGAACCTTTAATCCCAGCATTGAACCATGAATCAATCACAAACTGTATATTCATCTACCTCTAAAAAAGCCTACTTAAAAGTACATGAGGCTTTGGGAGCATTCTGCCCCTGGACTCTGAAGACTCATGTATTCACTGTTATATAGAAGGTATTTAGTTAATCTCTAACAGCTGCTAAAGTTCTTACAGTTTCAGCATTGCTAAAAGTTTTAAGTTTCAAATTTTCTCTGAAATGTAAGGAAAACTTTTAGCTGTGAACCCATTTACAAATGAAAAGAAAGTTAAAGATTTCCAACATTCAGTGACACAATATAGTAAAAATAAGGAGAATACACAAGAAGAGGACCAACTAAGTACACAATCCAGCAAGGCAGACATTAAGTCCTGTAGACATTAAGGCAATCTGTGGGAAGATGTGACTTCCAAAGGGTTTGAGTGGCTCTGCCTCCATAGTACTTCTTGTGGTAGTCACTCCCATAGTTTCTCTCTTCCATCCCTCCTTGATGTTTTTCTTAGATGATCCATGTTCCTAATGTCTTTAGACTTCTGGGATCACCAATGCACCTTTGACTTCATCCTCACAGCTTTACACTGCTGCTGTGTCCCACACAGCTCTAAATGTTCCCAGGATGTGGACAGTAAGAGGATGGAGAACAAAAGGACAAGAGTTGGAATACAGAAAACTGAGGCCAAGTGGAGGCCTCTCTCCTGATGAGAAGTAAGGATTAAAAAAAGGAGGAGGAAGAAGAGAAGGAGTGAGAGTTCCAGTGGCTGCAGTACATTTATTTAGTCACTTGGGAGATTTGAGTATCATGTGAAACCTCTCTGCCTAATATCTTATCCAAGCGGCTTGTCTCAGGTACCCTGTCTTATTTATATTAGAGCAGTTTATCTGTGTGAGTTGTCTTCAGTCATTCTCTGTGTTTGAGACTAGGGCAACTCATTCATGTGACTTTCCCCAGGCACTGTGTTCTTGAAGCTAACTTTGCTCAGACTCCACATATAACTGATCTCCAGCTTTAGCCACTCCCCACACTCTGCCCTCTCAGAAGCACACTGCCTGGCCTCCTAGGCCTTCTGAAATCTGGGTGGAAGCCTTCCTGACACCACAAACTCTTCCATTCTGCATGCACCTAAAACCAGCATGGTGTAGATGATGCTAATGTTTGCTGTCAGCTGGAGCAGTAACCAGGCCTCCCCCTTTCCTGGCTGTAGGGGTCAAGTGCCTGTTTCACTAAGCACTCCAAATTCATTTCTCAGGAACAAGTTTTCTATACTGCCATAATTCCAGAATATGGAGCACTGGGACTCTGCTCCCAAAGCAAGGTCCTTCACTTTGCATTTTTGAGTCTGTAAAAAGTACAGTCCTGGTTTTTTTTTATGATATCTTCTGATTATTTCTATTCTCCTGTTTCTTCTCAGCAATTAAGGTATTTACTGCTTTATCTTAGAAGTCCACAGCTTTACTGGAGCTTCCTCTTTGACCAAATTCATAATGTATTAAATTATTCTACTGGGCTCTTTGCTATTGACTCTCAATATAAACCTGGCTAAAATCCTGCAACAGTAACCATGCCACTGCCTCAACATTAGATTGCCTTGCAACTTAATCTGCCAGATTCATTAGTCTTCTAACCTTAATCTCAGTCTCAGGAGAAGTCTCTGGACACGAGTAAAATGCAGACAAACTTTCTTTCAAGCAATAATAATATCCTTTGTCTGGAGGTTCAACAGTCAATGCAGTTCTTCTTCCCAATAAAATCTTTTCAGCCTGTTCTTTACTGGCAGAATTTATATCAACCTTCTAATCTTTTGAGTCTTGACCAGAATCCCTCATAAAAAACCTCCTAAGGTGTTGTAGTTCTATTTTTTTCAGCTAGGATCTCCAAACATTTCCAGTCTTTTCCTACAAGCTATTCCCAAAGGCTTTTAAACTATGTGATCAGGTATAGTCACAGTGAGGACCCTACTTCACTGATACTAAATTCTGAGTTAGCTACTTTTCTCTTGTTGCTGACACAAAATGCCTGACATCCAAAGTTAAAAGGGGAAAGGTTTATTGAGCTCATAGCTTGTGGAGATTTCAATCCATACTCAGCTGGCTCCAAGATAGGGCAAGACTTAGCAGAGGAGCAACCATTCATGATGGTGGAAGACAGCAAAATCAGCAAGAGCAGAGACAGCCTCCTTCTGTCTCTTATATTGTATACAGTCTGCTGGACAGTACAAGTACTATCAGTGGACCATTCCAGGAATCACCTATGCTCAATCCCAGAATCTGTAATCCCAGTATCAAATTATGAATCAATCACAAATTGTAGATTAAGTGATCTTCAAAAAAGTCTCATCTAAAAATGCATGAAGCTTTGGGGGGACATCTAAACACACACCATAACACATTAGTAAAGTTACAGAATACTCAAATAATATTTTCAATTACCCTGCATGAAGATCTAATTGATATTTACAGAATATTACACCTAGCAACTGCAGAAAATGTATGATTTTCTAGCACACATGACCATATCTAAGCTATAAAATAAGTTTCAGTCTATTTCAAAGACTACTTGTCTACAATGAAATTAAATTAAAAAATAATGACATATGTAGAGAAATTGTTTTTAAAAAACCTAAGCGATTAATTTTGTAGTAATTTACCTATTTATCAAAGAAAGAATCATGAGGAAATAGAAAATATTCTAATCTCAGTGATACTTAATAAGAAACATTTAAAAAATCTGTACTATGAGGCAGAGACGGTAAGCTACAGTCTTTAGTATAGACAGCGCTGAAACTCTATAAAAAAAAAGAAAGGAAAAAGGCAGAGGTCATTGTTAATGGTGTATAAGGATCTAAAAGACATAGTAGTCTTATGGACATATTTAGTTTGAATTTAATATATACTGGTCTATCCATTCATGTCAGATTTGAGGGCACAGACATCTTGACCCAAAAATAGCAGGTTATACCATGGTAACTATCCTTACTTTCCTATTAACTTAAACTGAAATCCTATAAAACTTACATTGTCTTACTATGACTGAATTTAATTGAATCTGAATCATAAGACTATGGGTTGGCCATGGCTGATTTTATTTGAAATTGGTATGCTTGTCAGTATCAACCCTAAAAGTAGAGGCAACTACTCTGAGGATGACAAGATGTAAAGAATATCCATACTGGTATTAATTAGTAACAGCTTCCAAATCCTACAATGCTGTCAAAGTTAAGTTTTTATAAAAATAGGTGATACTATATTTAACTATAATAAGCCAGTGTGGTGGTCAAATCTATTGAAAATAACAAGAGGAAACATAGTAACTACGGAAGATCATCTATATTGTGGTCTTATATGTTTTATCCATTGCATGTTTTTCTAGGAAATTGTTTTGCTGTCTTGCTATGACTTGGTATTCCCTATAACACAGAGAGGATAGATATATATGTAGAAATTCACACATGGGTTCTTTTTTTCTTTTTAATTATTTATGGGAACAGATTATATAATGTAAGATGTAATGACAGATATTCTGAGGAAGAGACGCTAAGAAACCCGAGGCTAATTTAGTAGCATTATGATAGAAATTCTAGCAATACTAATGTTTGCTGATTAGAATGACATTGGACTGGTTTCTTGAGTTCAATTTCAACATATGTAGAGATGGGGACAGCTATCTCAAAGAGAATGAGAGATGCGTTGGTAGTTACTATTGTCTTCCCTAATTTGGTACTTGAGGACCTAAAAAGTCTCCAATGATTTGATTAGTTCTATAATATACAATAAGTATATAAGGTGGGTGAAGATGGGGACAACTATTTGTAAGAAACTAGAGACAGTTAGATAGACAATCAAGATCTCCAGTGGGCTTGCTACGAAATCTGTATTTCTTTAAATTGTTTTTTTAACTGCTATGTTCTGTTTTGATATGTTTAATCTTACCCTCTTTGAGAAGTAAAACAAATGTGTAGGACTGATAACCATATTACTGAGCTCTTGTTTGATCATAGAGCAGAAGGGTTTGTAGTGTCACTTTATGAATGTCATTCTAAATGCTTTAATTCTATAACATGAACAGCTATTTCTAAGATGACAATGTGTAACTTATCAACCAGCAATTTCTTACCATTTGTTTTTCTGTAAGTTTGTATCATTTCTACCCTTTTTTAAAAATCTCCATGTACTCTTTTGTTTCCTTTTCTTTAAATAAAAAAAAAAATCTGTACTTTCCTGCCTGTAACAATTTTGTCACTTTTGGTTAATCAATTAACATTTCATTCTCTTCAGAAGAAAAATAAGGAGCAATGAATGGGCAGAAAAACAGACTGAATGCTGCAAATGATGTGACTCATGCACCCTATTGGTCAATAATTTTATTCTATACAATTGTAATGAGGCCATTGGTTAAACCAATAGGGAAGCATCTTTTCACTGTGTCAATAAATAGAATGGTAAATAAACATCTTGACATTTTTTGGTAAGTCTCATTGAATGGTATATATTATGCTTCCATTTTCACGCAGTGAGATTCTAGTAGAAATATTTTGGATAGTGCTAGTATTACAGAGATTATAACTGAAGAATAAGTAAAATAGATTAAAGGGTTGAATAGGCAATCAAGGAAAGTTGTGAAATGTGTGTTGTGAGATATCAGACAAAACCATCTGCTTCTGATTTTAGTTTAATCTGTAATCCATATAAGAAGCATGACTAAATGATCTCTTGGGGGCTCCCTTCCAAATACAAAGCTCATTATTTTAATTAGTATTGATTATAGTGCCAGTGTAAGAAAAAAAAATCTCAAGAATTTATGTTGGATTTAAATCTATTTCTCTCCTGGATTCTAATTTATAAATTTTTATTCAGAAGAATAGTTTCTTCATAGAACTCAAACCATTACTCTACCACATGATCTGTCTTTTATGAAAAATCAAAAGGAAACTCAGCTTGCAATTTGTGATCATGATTTGAACTTTTCAAAAATGTGTGAGTCATATCTTGCTCTTTGATAATTCCAAAATGACAAGATTTTGCTTTTATGGATCAGAGATAGCTTTAATTTTTGGCATATTTTGTTTGGTTGATACCGAGAAAAATAAATGAGAAATGTCATTTATGAGTATGAACCCAATTATGAATATGCAGAAGGCAAATGGTCACTTTACAGAATGATGATAGTGACAGGATTTCCTGAACCTTTGTCCATTTCTCTTCTTCAGCCTGATCTTTTCCCTATGTCTTTTGCAGAGAAAACTAGTATAGCAATGTGGTGGGGTAGAATTCACTTAAATCTAACATATGTGGGCTTTTGAATCTGTGTACATGGATAGAGATGCTGTCCAAAATCTAACCATCTTACAAAATCCAGCAGTATGTTTAAAATTTACATACATGGAATTACATAGGGAAAATTTAAATATAGAATGCTGGAGATAACTTTTCTTTGTTTTAAATATCCTTTCTCCATTCATTCTTGAAGGCATATCTTGAAATTTAATAATATAAAGAAATATAAGAAAATAATTAAAGTGATAGCCCTTTACATTTTAAAAGACTATTTCACATCCAATGATTTGAATTCATTTCAAAAACAATGTTATAGGTTAATTAGGACTAAAATTACCCTTATTCTGAAGAGGAGAGAAAATAATATAATATTTTTAGTCCAATGTTTAAAAGATCAGGTGAATGAAGGTGTAGAGTGGCTAAGTCTTTCTTTGTGTTAACCGCAATATAGTAGGAATTGTTACATTAAAGGATTGTGTTGATGAAGGTACACGTCAACATACTCAATTGACAAAAGCATTGCCAACAACTCTATATCTTCACAAATGAAAATAATAAGAATTATGTAGTAACACCTGAGTTGTACTTATATCTTTTCAGTTTTGCAATTTATTTTTTAATAATGCATTTTGGTCAAAAAAAACCCCTCATTCTCTAGTCTTTTATGGTTTCTGAAAATATTTCTAGACATTGAGAAGTTTTGTATACGTCTCTGATATTGAGCTGTTTCTAGTTGCTGATTTTGACTGTGGTCCTCTCCTTTCTTGGGTCCACCAAGCAGCTATCCAGATTGAGGGTTTTCTGGGAAGCAGAAGCAGGCTTTCCTGCTTTCAATCTCTTCTTTCCATGCTCAGGCAGAAAATCACAAACGGCAATGAGGTTTCCTTTATTTCTAATGTGATTGCTGTATCTCAGGGTCTGGCTTGGGCTCTGATCTTGACATTAACATCACAGGTGTCACTGGTGAAACTGCTGTGAAACCAGATGGCAGATCTAACTGAGGCTGGCAGTATTTGTTATTGGCCTCACTGTCACTGCTGCCTGCTCTACTTTCTTGTTCCTGAGAATGTGTTATTGCCTGGTATTGTCATTTTATTCACTCAGTGTTATTTACCTTCCTCAGGCCTTTCCAAAAGCATTCTTCTGTAAGTCCCACGATGCATTAACCCGACTGGGAACCCTTTCATGCAGGAAGATAATGATGACTAAGCTGCTTCCTCATCTTTGTTCAGGGTTTCAGCCTAAATCTGATTTTCTCAGTAAAACTCCCCTGATCACCCTAAGTAAATAAGAAGTTCTTCCAAATTAATATTATTACAGGAATAAGCCATAGCCAGAAACTGAGTACCAAAAATGCTTGGTTCAAAGAAAGTCTGCAAATTAATATCAATAGGGAACAACTGGAAAGAAAGAAATTCCAAACATTTTGGGCTTAAGAGTTTCAACCTCAAGGCAACTCATTTACATAGGAAAACATGTGAGTGAGCACATATTTTAACATATTTGCTGAAAATACATTATTTGTAATGTGAATCCAAGAGACACAAAACAATTCATTGCTAATGCCAAAAAAGAGGCAAGAACTCAATAACTCAATAATAATCCTGAACGTTTTCTTTATTAAAGCTTAGGAAACTATAATTGGTTTCACTTTTTAAATTAGCTATATTTTATTGGTAATATTCTTCTTTTGCCTTCCACAACATTTGACCTGGTTATACAAATGCAAATTCATTATTAATTCAGCCCTACATATTATTAAGCCCAAACATGATGCACAAAGCACTAAAGACTCGAAAATCCTTAGTGAGTTCTGCAAACTTCCTGCCCTCTGGGGTCAGCACTAGCTAATGATTAGGAAAATGGAGCATCCTATGATCAACTCATTGATGTTGAATTATTACCAACACCAAAGTTTAAGCAAGTGATCTTAACAACTAACGTAATTAGGTCTTCATTTTTTCTTATTTAGCAAAAGAAAAATTACTGCTCTTTTTTGTTAAGGCAATCACAGAATCCAAGAATCAGAAACAATTTTAAAACTATACATTCCAATTATTTGCCTTGAAAAACATCCTTACTATGAATGTACTTGAATATCTGTAATTGAAGGTTATTTTTAAAATATTACTTAAAAATATTTATATTTTAAAAATATTTATTTTGCCTTGCATTGGTTTCAGAATTTGATCATTATGATTTATATTCACTAGAAAGTACACTGAGAGACAATAAAATGTCAAACAATTTATTTGAACAAATTGCACTTTTTTGAAGGAGACAACTCTAGACCAAAAATGATTTTGGGGCTCACCAGCGTAATTCAGCAAAAGGTTTTCATAAGGTGAACATGAAAATAAAGCAAAGAAAATATTTGACTGTCTATGACAACACATTGCCACATTTGGTCTATATTTCTGGAAACTTCATTAAAGATATGTTATACAGCTATTTTAATTGACAGGATCTTATTGTTGATCTTAAATTTCACTTTTCTTTAATAGAATCAATTATAAACAAGGGCTAACATTAAATTTTGCTTATTTTTGCAAATCAAGGTAAGGTGAGTTGTGAGGTCCAAAGGCTTTGTACACTCAAAGATTCATCATGACTATCCAAGCATGGTGGCACATTCCTATAATCCCAGCACCAGGGATGCTGAGGCAGGCAGATTGTTGCAAGTTTGAAACCAATCTGGGCTACAAAGTGAACCCAAGGCCAGTCTGAACTGCATAGTGAGACCCTGTCTCAAAAAGAAAAAAAAAAATTCTTTATTTCTGGTCTTGGTCTTAATTATGTTTAAAATATTGAATAAAAATTACTTTTACTAAATCTGCTACTTTCAGATTTAACTTCTAGAATCACAAAAATTTGTTGCATACCCACCCCTTCAACATAACAACTTGTTCAATGCCACATTTCTTAGAAATCTACTTTTGCTCAATTATTTGGAAGGTGCACTTTGTGCAAGGTGTTGCTTTATGATGTGCTTTGTAAGTTACAAGGAGGGATACAGCGTGGCCCAATATTTAGGTGATAGAGATAATTACTTTTATTTTCACAAATAATGTGCGAAAAACAAGTTCTTGATTTGGATGTAATCAGCTGGAAGAATGTGAAAATATTCATGGGAAATGTAATATATGAGATTTAAAGATGCTTGTCTTAGTGGCTTTCTTATGGCTGGAATGAAATACTTGATACCCACAGGGAAGGAAGCTTGTTTTGGCTCATGTTTTCAGTTGATGATTGGCTGCCTCCAAAGCAGGAAAAGCATGGCGTAGAGGTCTGGTGAAGGATAGTTGCTTACATTATGGCAGCCAGGAAGTAGAGAAAGAAGGGAGCGCTGTGGAGGGAGACACCCCTCCAGGTCAAGCTCCTAGTGGCCCACTTCCAACCAGGCCCTCCCTCCTTATGGTAAGTCAGGTACAATGCTCCCATGATTCAGTCAATTTCTGAGCACATGAGGGTTTGGGGGAAATTCAAAATCTAAGCCATAATATTTGGACTCTGATTCCCAAAAACTCGTGTCCATTTATGTAAAATGTGTTCACTTCAACTTTTATTTTTATTCTAAGAATGGAACTCAGGACCTTTTACTTGCCGGGTGTGATGCTGACCTATCTATATCCCCAACCATTTTAGGAGACTCAAGGCAGACTCTAAACTGTGAATCCCTATAAAAATCAAAAACAAAGTTAAACACTGCTAACCTACACGGTGTAAGCTTTCCCATTCTTAGAGAGAAGAATAGGAAGACCAAACCCAGCAAGGCAAGCATTCAGTCCTGTAGCTTTATATCCAGTACCTCAGGCAAGTTGTGACAAGATGGGAGCTCCACAGGACTCAAGCAGCCCCACCCCTATGTTACTGCTGCTTGCAGTTCTTATAGCCTCTCTTGAGGTGACATCACTCACTGTCTGTGGCTTTTCATTGCTGTTGGTAGGCACCATGGTGAATTGGAGAAGACATTATCACTGAAGTCATACTGAGAAAAGATAAGAGTTGCTAAGGGAATGAGCCATGCACATGTCTCTGGCAAAAGCATTACAGGCAGAGGGAAGAGAAGCAAGGAATCAAATGCCTGGGTTATGTCTGGAGTGCTTAGAGATGCTTACACACATGACAGTACAGGATGGGGAATATGTAGGAATGATGAAGGAGGTAGCTAATGCAAACCATTGTCTGCTTTGACTCATCATCTGAGTAAAATGGAGAATCGTTACATACTTTTTAAGATTTTAATGATTTGACTGTCTCGTATTTAAAAATAATCAGGTTTTTACATATAGTAGGCCAAGAATACAAGAGAGAGAATCATTACAGGATGTGGCTCCATAGGAATCACATAGGGCTTCATGCTTAGAAGTTCCTACATATGAAGTCTGATGCTCTGCATCAGTTTTGTTATTTTTAGTGGCCTATTTTTACATTTTCAGCCAAAGTCCACAGAACTGCAACATGATCTAGGTCCTGATGTCTAGCTCCACCTACTACCTCCCTGATGGGAACAGGGTTGCTACTACCTGTACTTATACGCTTATATCCTAGGATGATCACCATTCTGCTTCCTACATCTTTTCAATGATATCTGCCACTTTCCATTATGGAGAAGACAGGATGTTTCTGGGGATAGTCTGTGTCGTATTCCCACTAGCTGACTGGGGTTTGGAGACATGAGTGCAGGTCAGGTTTGAACTAGGATCCCACATACTGGTCTGACAGCACCAAGTCATGCAAGCCACTCAACCTCCATCCATTTCTAATCCAGATAAATTCAGGTGCAGAAATTTCAGTCCATTAGGGATCACACCTCCAAACTTGGTGCAACAGAATCATACAGTTGAGTGGGTTAATATCTGTGATACCAGCTGGATCAGGTCACCTTATTCCAACAATTGCTAGCAAGGGACAGCAGACAACCAGGGATGGAAAACATGGGTAGCTACACCTTACAGTGTAAATCAGGAGTGGGTATGTGGTATTATGTGTGTCCTCTTTCCTGTGTTAGGTGGTGGAACATTAAAAGAAAATTTAAGAAACGATAGCTCAAGAAAGAGAAATATCTTTATTTTAAATAATGAAAAAAAATTTTTTATAGTCTCACGAAGTTCCCTTTTTCTTGTGACTTAAACAAGGGACTTCATATTTTTCTTTGTGTTGTAATACATAAATTATGTTAGTAGCCCTGTAAATTGTAATATTCTAGTTAAAAATCAATCAAAAAATCTGCCTACTGTGGACAGTTTCAATACTACCTCACACCAAACCCCTTGCATCTGGGCTGATCTCTCTTTCCCTTATTACGTCTTTTCAATGATCTATACCACCTTCCATCATGGTGACTTAAACCAGGGTTTTGACAGTAGAAGAAATGAGAAATGGTTGGAATTATATATATATATGGGATATATATATATATATATATATATATATATATATATCTCCAAAAAGAATGTGCTAATGGATATGGGATATAGGGGTCATGAATGAGAGCAAGAGAAAGAAATAAAAGATGACTCTAAGGCTTCTCACCTAAGGAATTGACCATATTAATGTACAAATAGGTAGATAGATGGGAGATACATGGGGCCTATTTTGTATCTGTGCATGGAAAGATTAGTGATAATGATGGTACAGTGGTGAAAGTAAATCTTAAAAGTATTTACTGGACGTTGGAATATAAATATTCAGTGACAAATAATAAATAGAGAAGGAAACAAAATCATTTCTAATCAAAGAAATTAGAAAGGAATTGTGGCAATGAAATATTTAAGAAATGGCACTAAGGTCTAGGTTCCAATATTTGAAATGTTGACTTGAGAATATACATCCAAGGAGAGACCCTATACATGGAATAGGATCTTGGAATGTGTTCAGGCCTAAGAATCTAAACTAAGGCCATCACCAGACTGCTGTAAGCTGGAGTCAAAAAAATGGATGACTCATTGAAAAATGAGTCACGTTGATGTATGAGTTCCTAGTGAATATGTGAGCTCTTCCTGCATGTATACAAAAGTATTAGGGACTAGAGTACTCAGTATGCAAAAGTATTAGGACATAATTTCTGCTTTCCGTACAAGTCAAGCCAGCCTTACCACAGCAAGTTTATAATGGAAAGTAAGTTATTCTGATTTGTCTACTAGCAGTATGTCTGCTGGTCTACACAAATAACTTGGGCATAAGTGGGAATTGGGGATCCAGTGACTTATAACAATTCAGTTGTATTTCACATTGCACTTTAAAGTTTGTATCTTCATGGTACATTTCTCACTTATAAGAGAAAAATGGAACAATGAAATACATTTAGGATATGAGATTATAAAATATATTTTTAAACTTTTGTTCAACATGTTAATGACTAGTTACCAACATTCACAGACCTTGGTCACTGCTGCATTTGGAATGTAACAATACTACTTCCTTCACAGTCATTGTAAGGATTAAATAAGGTAATGGAATCAAGCATTAAGGGTGCCGGAATTTAATACAACATTAAGAAACAGACTCATATTTTTTATGATTTGCTCCTCTCCTCTGCTCTCTCTCTCTCTCTCTCTCTCTCTCTCTCTCTCTCTCTCTCTCACATACACATATGCACACGTGAACACATAAAGGTGCAAATTTTGTATGTAGGACATTATGAAATGAAACTATTATTTGGTCATTCTGTTTTCATTTCAAAGACCTTCTTCCATACTAATTCTGACATGGAGGAAATATCTATATTTCTGACCTACAGAAGAGGTGTGTTTACTCCCTCATGGAGAAGGATAAAGGCTAGAGGAAAAATTTAGGTAGAAGTCACCCCTAAAAGGGAGGGAATAATGAAAATAAACAAGATATATTCAGGAGAATATACAAAGAGAAATGTGTCACCTTTGTGGAGAGAATCATACTCTAGCAAATTTTTATTCTTTATCTGATTTTGAAGATCCAGAAATGGAATTTTATGATGCAATAATATTCCAATCATCAAACAAACTAATTTATCATCATATGAAATGGGCTTTCTGCTGATAAGCCACTTAGGAAGAGGTGAATTACTTCATGATAGATGATCTAGGCTCATAATGCAGAAATGAAGTACAGGAAATTTTGAAACAAAACTCATATTTAAAAAAAAACAACCATTTCTTTTATCAGTACATACTGAGTTTGAGTCTTTCACATTTTGGTTATTAAGAATTTTCTGATCCTTTTGGAAATGCTTATGGAAAAATACTGGTGGATTCAGGCTAAAAGAAGAGCTACACACCAAACAGCTGGTAATAATCAAAACCTGTATGAAGACAGCCTCAAATTTATGGAAGAAAAAGCCTGAAAATCTAGAAAATAAGTATTTAAATAATAGCATATCTTTTCTTAGCTGATATTTACATTATTCTAATGTAGGGAAAAAACTAAAAAGAAAGAAGGCAAAATTAAGAAATTACACCCAGAAGACACATGTCTCAGACTTTCTCATCTTTCTTCACTCATGAATATGAAAATCTCTTTTTGTAAAAATGTATGTACAACCATTATTCATAATATACATTTTACATACTATATATTTATCTCTAAGATTTAATTTCTCAGTGCGTATAAATTTATCTTTAAAGTATTTATATAATATCAATCTTCATGGAATGAAATTAGAATTATATAATAATTATTGTCTTACTTTTTTATTGCTCCTTCTTATAATTACATATTTTGTATTTAGATGCCATCATGTGTGCTAACATAGCTCAATTATTTTTTGCATTTTAATTTAGAGTATTAATATTCATTTTTAGAAGTGAGAAAACTAAAGAAAAGCAGTTATTGAAAGAGAAATATTATAAACATTAGAAACACAATTCTGAATGTTTTGTTTAGACTACTTCAAACAATTTTGGTTGTCTTTGCCATTATTCACATGTATTCCAAAGATTGGTGTTTGGTCTTAAAAGTTGCAACACAATCTGTCTGAAAAGTAATACAGTAAATACAGTTCAAAATCTTCAGGTTGTATATGTCATACAAAATTCTCATAAAGTATCAGTAAATTGCTAAAAGGACCTAAGCAAAGGAGAAAATTAAGTTCATGATTTCTCATATTTCATCCTGATAAATTGTTTCGAAAAGACTATAATTCTTATTTCAAATATATATTACACAGGAGTTTCTTTGAGATGGGAAATTCAGAGGTTGTTCATTTTATGTCTTGAATGTTTTGGTAAAACATTTTGTATTCAGCTTTTTAAATCCTAAGACATAATCACTGCTTAGCTTCAATGGGATAGAAAAGAAAATCCTTGAAACTAATATAATAGCAAAGAAACTACACACATGTCTTGGTGTGTTTATGATAATAGTGATTATGAAAAAATATTTAAGCATTACATAATCTTTAGAACATGGTTTTTATAACCAGAGGGCTCAGGTTTAAATTCTGCTCTATTACTGTATTTACATTTATAAGAACTTATACATGTTGCAAATCAATAATCTTATCAGTTTCCTCATCTTTTAAATACAAATGGTTACAGTAGCTTCTTTTTCAGGTTTTTTAAAGGATTAAATGTTCAAAGCTTTTAAAATATTATTTGACAAAAAGTAGATAGAATATAATACAGTTATAAACAATCTCTCCCTCAAGATATGTTTAGCAGATCATTTTGTAAAATTTTTATTATTCCATCTATTTTTTAAAATTAGAATCTTCTGAATAACAAATTAATCTATTGCCGAGCAAATCTGTAAAGATAGATGTGAATATTCACTTGATAAATGAGGCTGACCTTTATCATATACATTTGTGTGCTTCATTATTGTAGGGTAACTTACTTTGGTAAAAGGATTTTTAAAATATCTTGCCTAGTTTACAAGTTGGTATATATGGAATGTGATGTGTTATTGTCTAAATATTGAAACACTGAAAATGTCACTAATGAGAAACAAGAGCACATAATGATTTGGGATTTTTGCAGGATATATCTTGCCTTTATTCCAGTAATGTTCCCCGAATCTGTTTTCAAGAAACTTTGGTATCAGTGCTAAGATCTGACTTTCATGCATTTTAAGGGAGCCTTTCTCCTTGTCCCAACAGTGAGGCGGTGGCTGAGAAATGATTACAGGTGCTCGACCTTAACCTGGACACAGTGATTACATAGTTGGGCATGTGAGCTGACAGGAGCCAGGGAGAGACAATGGGAAATTTTCTAGGCCTTTTTTCCTATTAGATTTAATTTGGGTTGTTGGGCATTGGCATCAGTTATAGCATCATACCGCAATAAGAATCTCAAAAGCAAAAAAAACCAAAACCTGTCACTATGGAAGGAAGAACCAAAATATACAGCATGACAGTGTGCTGGAAACACCAGTGGAGCTCCGGAGTCATCCTCTGTTTAAAACTAGCCCTAGACTAGCCCTGAACCTATAAACAATAGATTACTTTTTCTCTTCCTTTATTTTATTTTTCTTTTTGCCTCAACTAGTTTGAGTCACTGCTACAGTGAATAAAACAGTTTTTCTGGTTAAATATTTTCCTTGTTATGCACAATGTTAGTTTTCTAATGAACATGATATTAAGATGAAGATAGAAAATGTACAAATATATAGGTATAATAGCCCTGTGTCTTATAATTGGTAGTATTGCTTAACTTTTATTTAATCTTTAGAGTTTACGTGATTTTATGACTGGGAAAGATCACAGATATTTGGCATTAGACATTGTTTGAGTCCTAGATATTTTATTTTATTGGACGTTTCCTAACCTCAGTGTGTCTCTTTAGTTTTCAAATAAAGGTGATGAAAAGATTTATTTGATAGGGTTAGGGTGAAAGATGGTTTAGCCTACTGACTGGCATTTAATTAGTCCTCAAATCTTAGAGTTGTAAATCAGAAGACAAATATTTAGGTTCTCACTCGCCTATTGGTTCTGTATTCTTGTTGTTTTCAGTGACTCAGATCAGAGGTAAAATATGTTCATGATGTATCATCAATTAATTTATTTCCCTAGGGAAAGGCAATTTGTGTGACAGAAAGGCTGTTTGTTTGTTAAATTAGCAAATAATTTTATTGGCTTTCAGATACTCTGGGACTGAGACTAATGTACTCTGTATGTAATATTTTCACTAATCTAATTGTTGTTTTATATAGAATTTTATTTTCAATCCTTCCCTGTTTGCTTTCTTTTTACTTTTCATTTAATTTTTTTTAATATTGGTTGAATGCCTTTCTGGCAGAGAAAATAAAAAGCATAGGTAGCAGCATTATGGGTTAACGAAGTTAATCATTTAAGTCACCAACGGTTATTTCTAAGACAAGCTTGAAGGATGAGAGTGCTCTGTTCCTGAAAGCTTTGGGCTGCTTCACATTTGTCTGGATGCACGGTTTCCGTGGTCCCTAGCCCTCTAGTGGCAGTTATAATAATGCCACTTTGTAGTCCCTGCACAGGAAACGACAGATCTTACTTCAGTTACCAGAATCCTTTCACAGGAAGTTAGGTGTGGTCTTTGAAGGAGAATTAAAAAAAAATAAAAAGAAAAGAAAGAAAGAAAAGAAAAAAAAATTTTTTTTAAAGCATGATGGAATTTTAGCGGCAGTCTTCTTGGTTCCAGCTTATCAATCTCAAACTCTGAGTGTAAAAGATTCAGCAGGGGTAATGTTTTAATATTCTTATTATGCTCATTCTCTGTGATGCTTCTCCACCTTACAGTAGAATCCTTGGGGGAATGTGCAGGGGGACCACTTTCATTTTGAAGCTACTGACTGTATGCTTGAGCATGTTTCTTGTGTTAGACCATCCAGGCATGACAGTTTCCTCCCTTCAGTGTGCAAGGACCATCTTCGTGTCTGTGTGTCGCTGAGCTGAGGGTCTCTGAGGATGAGCAAGAGATGTTTTGGAGATACTGTGTGATAGTGGGTGGGCAATCTGGTGGCTGAAATGTTCTGGTCAACTTCAAAAATAATTTATGGAACCTATATGGTAGCTTATGTAGGTTCCAATTTCCTTTGCTTTATCTGGTCTATGCTGCAGAAATGAAGTAGATATTAACATGTTACTCTTATAAAATGCATCGCATATATTTCAGCAGGAAATATATGTGGGGATTAAGTGGACCGATATGAAAAAGAAGGGAAAATAGATTAAATGATTTTGTGCAGGCAAAATGCATGAGTCAAGATTTCGATTGCATTGTTCAAACAGTACAGAAACTCCTGGTTCAGAGATTATATGTGGAATGATTTGTGAGTTTTGCTGAGTTATGTACATGAGTAAAATATGATTTGAATACTAATAAGAATTCATTTATGTTATCATAATGATTCGTGTAAGGGAGGATTGCTTAAAACTATCTTAAACTTATTTTTCAAGTTCAATTTCTGAAATGGATCTGTGGAATACTGAGCTAGATTTCGCAAAGTGGATCTATTTGAAAAAAATAGGTTATCCTTACAGTATTTCCTAAGGTATTGCAAATTTGTTAATTTAAGAAGCAATGCACTAGGTAGCAGCAGGTTGCTGAGCCAGGGGGTCCAAGCTGCAGACCGCGGATGCCAGTGACTTCCTGACTGGTTTGGCAAGAGCTAAGTTCCTTCCTGTGCAGCTTCTGAGCAATTCCAAACACAATCAGGCATCTCCGGCTCCTCCCCACTCCCTCGCTTTCAAGCAGTATCTACCTATGTTTCCATAGTCTGGCATTTCAGGATTTTCAGATCTCTTTACCAGGTGTGATGATGTTGGATAAACTTAAAGGTGATAATATAGGGCAAAAAGAACATAGAAAACAAATAGAGACATACAAGCTACTCAAGCTGCCCTTGTTCTAATTTTGTGATTTTATAAAATCTGTTTTGGATCTGCTATTTTTTCAGAAAAAATGCTGAAAAGATGGCTGCCAAAATAGTCAGACAAGTGAAACAGAAAGCACGAAACAGTATTCTCCATTTCCAAGCTCTGAATTGGGTATCTTCCCCCAAGTAGCACAATCCCTGAAAACATCTAGGAGTGGGAAATCAGATTACCTCATAGACACCTACTGAAAGTGCAAGATAGAGCTGTGCAAGCAAATGAATGTATGCATGAGATTCCCTGAATGCTAAATACAGCTTTCTTTGTAAATTATATGCTATCTTCACTTATATACTTTATGTCACAGCTCAGTGTTGTGTAATGTCCACAGCCACTTTTTATCCTAATGGTCATTGCTTTCTTTTCCTCCCCTGTTTCTGTAGCACTTTCTTATGCAAGGAGCTAAACAGTGATAAAGGAGCAGGATGAAAAGATGGCACAATCAGTGCTGGTACCGCCAGGACCTGACAGCTTCCGCTTCTTTACCAGGGAATCCCTTGCTGCTATTGAACAACGCATTGCAGAAGAGAAAGCAAAGAGACCCAAACAGGAGCGCAAGGATGAGGATGATGAAAATGGCCCAAAGCCAAACAGTGACTTGGAAGCAGGAAAATCCCTTCCATTTATTTATGGAGACATTCCTCCAGAGATGGTGTCAGAGCCCCTGGAGGACCTGGACCCCTACTATATCAATAAGAAAGTGAGTTTATAGTCAAGTTGTTTTTACTTCCTGTTTCCTAGTTTTTTCTGGGCTGGTCCCCGAGATGATGGTGAAGAATGTTGTTTTCCTCTCATCTGTCTAATGTATCACTAGGATGCAGGGTGGGCCTGAGCAAGTAATGGACAAATTATTCTAGAAGTTTTTGGAAGCATTCATTTAGCCCTGCACTCTTGAGACAAGCAGGGAACTGAAGAGGCATCATGCAGTGGGGTGATTGAGGGAGGGTAAAATTCCATTCACCTTCCTGCACACTAATTACACCTTAAACCTTGATTCTTTGGCAATGTGTGAAGTAAAAAGAAGAAATTGCAAGTTTACTTTTTATATCTCCAAGAGCAGTATCTCTAAGTTGCTCTTTACTATCTTTAGCACTATATAAATCACTTTAATCTTCAGCAGGTTAAATTATGATTCCAAGCCACAGACTTTCTCCTTTCTATGACTCTCTGAAGAAAAAATAATAGCAAGTAACTTGTAAATGCTAAAAAGTTTCAGTAAAGTATGTATCTGGAAAATCTCGAAGTCCTTTTGAGAATATTATCTAACCAAATCTTCGTTTTTGTACTTCATGTGAGTTATAAAAAGCAATTTGTTTGCTTATTCATTTGTTTATTTATTTGATATAGTGCAGGCTGGTCTCAAATTCCCAGTGATCCTCCTGCCTCAGCCCTGCTTCCTCTACTAGAGTTTTGGGACCTCTACTAGAGTTTATGCCAACATGCCTGGTTAAAAGCACTTTAAAAATAGTGATGTTAAAATTTCTAAAGATATTACAAATTCCTATGGTACTGACTACAAATTTTCTTTATATTCAAATCCTCATATCACTTATCAAACTTGTTAAGAGAGTTTATAATGCTCAGAAAGAAAAAAAGAGCACTGTTATTCTGTCATATGAATTAGTATATTACTATGTTATTTTAGAGAACAATGTATATTTCTAGATACATGATATCATTTTTCTCAAAATATCCTTATTGTATATTCTAAATTCTGTCTTATGAGGTTTTTGTTTGTTTTCTTTTTCAGACCTTTATAGTATTGAATAAAGGGAAGGCAATCTCTCGGTTCAGTGCCACCTCTGCCCTGTACATTTTAACTCCTTTCAACCCTATTAGAAAATTAGCTATTAAGATTTTGGTACATTCATATCCTTTTTCTAATAGGTACTTAGTGTGATATTTTTTTATCTTTGACCAAACTATTGATCTGAGCATTTTTAAATAAATGTGGTTGGCAATGTTATATGCTGTTTCTTTGTACTCAACAGTTAGCTTTTTGGAAAATGGAATCTTAAGTAAGTAAAGCACTTTTCTCCATATTTTAGGTATTTATCCTATCTCTGATTCACTACTTCTGCTTTATTTTTTCTATTCCCTTCTGAGGTTTTGCTATCTCAAGATTCGATTAATTTTATCTGTATCACTAGCTTCTTTTTGTATGTCTTCAAGTTTTATAGTGTCATATAATGGAATAATTTTCATGTACTAATTTTCTTTACTGCTTGAGAACTATACAATTTTTTCTTGTCTAGGTCTGAACTGTACCTTTTACTTTTTATTTCAACTTTGAAATTTTTGAGTTAATAAATGTTTATGGCTGTATTTGTATATACATCAATCTTTCCAGTATTTCTCCACGTTGTTTTCCAAATAGCATTCCATTGAAGTTCTTTTTTATTCTTTTTCTTTTGTTACTTATTTTTATGTTTCATTTCAAATGTTTATTTTCTTCCTGTTCTTTATTCTCTTTATGGGGGTATTCATTCCTAAAAACAGGATTGATGACATCTTGGTGAAATAGTGATTAGATTTCCTCCTTAAAGTTAAATAAAGGAGTTGGGGATGTGAGGTCTTATTCAAGGCTGGGGACAGCAGTGTGACTGATAGTTAGCCTTGAAAAACCAAGAAAGCAAAACTTTGGAAAATCAAGGGTGTGCCATGCAGAAACTTTTACAGAAAGAATACAGAAGCCTTGGGACAAGAAGTGTTATGCCTCTGGGAGCCAGAGGTATATAGCACGGTAAAATGAAGTTTAGCACAGCTTCAGGTAAGGCTACTTTTAGTGTCTTTTCCTCTTTAGAAAGACTCATGCCTTGGGATCCAAGTCCAGAGCCTATCTTTAAGGCTTACAGCATAAAAACTCACCACCTTGAGCAGGCACAGACAATATTGTAAATTAGATAAGGTAGGTATTCAATAAGGAAGGCACTCAAGCAAGGGGATGAGGCTGGTATGCTGTATTTGTCGCAATTCTGTGTGGAGGGAAGACAAAGCATGTTTGCAGGCTTGCCTGGCAATGTGGCAAATAATTTCTTTAGAAGCATGCCGTCTTCTGTGGTTTTGCTTCTCATTCATTCTTTGATCAAGTTTCATGTAGACATCAATATATTTTCACTAGAAACTTACGTTGTAGGTTTAAAACTGGACTGTGCATTTCTTTACACCATATTTTACATTGCTAATTTTCAAATAAGATAGCTCAATTGCACATAGAAAATAGTCATTGAATTAGCATTAAAAATGAATAATGAAGTTGAGATTTACAGTTGAGTGTCCCACAACTTGTGCACTGTATGATCTCTCCATAAATTATCCATTATAATTTTCCTAAAATTGCATTTTCCCTACATAAACATAAGTGATATGGGAAATTATGTGGAAAATCTAAACTTAGCTCAATATTCTAGACACTGGGAGAATGTGTATTAACTAAATGACTGTTATATCAGAGGAAAATCAGATACAAATAAGTAAAAAAGGGATTTGAATGAGTCAGAAAATCTACTTTGTTGTTTGAGTGATGCGAATTTTGAAAACTCATTGTAAAAGAAAAAAGGCCAACTTTTATTTTAAATACTTTCCAGAAGGATCACATATTTCATTGAAATCTAATTTTATCTGCAGTTTTTCTATTTTTTTCAATGCACAATATTAACAATATAAAGTTTATACCTACATTGTACTTATTCATATTTAAATATTTGTTATGATTATCTGGATCTCTACTATTCAAGTCACTTGTCAAAATTCAGGAATTTGAAAAACATGTGACTTATATAAATTAATAATTAATAATAAAATTAATGGATTTCAAAACTTTAGAGACACACTATGCTAAAGGTGTATAAAGCTAACTCTTGTTACTATTTTAGTTTAAAATCAATATACTTAATTTTTTAAGTGTCTGTCAGGACTTCTAACTGAAAGGAATATTTGCTTACTAAAATGAACTTAATGTGAAGAACAATCTATTTGAGTATAATATTTTATCACTTGGCCCTTACTAGAAAAGAAGCATTCATGTTATTAATATTTAAGTATATTCTGTTTTGTTTTATATTGTTAAATTCTACTGTTATAAAGAAAAGATTTTACAAAGAATCATAAAACTTTGGTTGCTAATTTTCACCTTATATGTATTTTATATCATATCTTTTTTGAAAAATGTAGAAAGTTATATGCATAATGTATGTGAAATTTATCACTGAAAGAATATTTCATGGTGCTAAATGAACATGTAATTTGCATACTAAAATGGTAGATACTATTCTATTGGGGTAATTTTATCTGATATATATATATGCCAGATTACATATATAAATATATGTAAATATATATGTATATATCTGATATATATATATATGCCAGATTAAAGCAGACAACATTTCCATGAGATTTGACATTTGAAAGGCCCTGTTTTGAGAAAATGTATAGAAAACTTTCATAGTCTATATTCTAAAATAATTACAAGGTTATTACAATGTACACAGTGTAATAAGAAGAAAAGAAGCTAAAGGTAAAGAAGTAAGCTATGTCATATTTCTTAGAATCTTTATTTCATTTTATCATTATCCTAAAAGTGGAGGAGCCAGGCATGATGGTGCACACCTGTAATCCCAGTATTCAGAAGGTTAAGGCATGAGGATTGCTGCCTGAACTGCACAGTGAAGTCCTGTCTCAAAACAAACAAACAAACAAACAAAAAAAAAAAAAAAAAAAAAAAAAAAAAAAAAAAAAAAAAAAAACACCAAACTCACTAAAATAGTGGAGAACTACCAAAATGACTCTAATTAGGTTTACAAAGATTATTATGGATCAGAGAGTGCAGAATAGATTGAAAGGAGACAAATGTGGGCTCAGAAAGACTAGTTTAAAGAAAACTATAATAATAAATTTGATGTTATTCTTGGGCCAACCAGCAATGTAGAGATGGAAAATAGTTTAGTGATTCTGTAGATAGTAGACAGAATTGACAGGATTTGGTGCCAAGATGAATGTGGAGGTTTAGGAAGAGAGAGAAAAACCTAAAATTCTAAATTCCTAGATCATGGAACATTTTATAGGATATGGAGATGTAGAAAGAGCAGAGGGAAAGATTGAAAAGATTTTTAGCTCAATTTTAGAACTCAGTAAATGTTAAATAATTTTGAATTTTGATGAGATCTTCAAACATAGATGTCACGTGGACACTTACATATGTACATAGACTTCAAAAAAGAAAGCTGTATCTGGTTTTCCAAACTCTGATTCGGTGGTCACTTACCTAATACACATTCCCCCAGTGTCTTTATGAACAGAGTATTGAACTAAGTCTAAGTTCCTGCTTAATTTCACATATCATTGCTTGGAGAGATGTGTTTCATAGGTGGCGCACAGACAGCACCCAGTGTTGTGTTTACTGATGAATGAGGCAGGATAGCAGAAGAGAAAAGGTGGCAACAATATGAATTCTTTTCAAAATGGAAATGCAGTATGTCAAAAGATTTGGAAAAATTGTTGTCCCAAGTCTTTAAGACTCCAGAGAGTCAGAACCTCATGGAAACAAACGGTAGAGAACTTAATGTAAAGGAGAGTGACACTGTCCTTGTCAAATGCTGCTGAAGGCAAATCAAATAACTCAGATTTTGTCTTGGAACAAAACATTGATATGCTTTCCTTCTACAGAAAGAAATGAAGGCATGCTGAGGATGCAGTAGAACATCAGTAAAAGACCAACAGTGCTTTCAAGAAGTTCATTTATGCATGGGAAGAATACATTTCAAGCCTTTTGTAGAAAAATAGATGCATCTTGAGAGCATAACGCTAAGTGAAATAAATGTTAAATATCACATGGTTTCTCTTATAAGTAAATTCCAAAATAGAAATAATTTGAAGGATAAAATGCAAGAGAAAGTAAAGGAAACAGAAAGGTAGATTTTGCAGAGACAGGAAGGGCGTCTGAGATTGGATAGGGAGAAGAAGCCCAGGGAGGAAGAGTAAAATGTTTAAAATGTAATATATATATATATATTAATGCCCCAAGATGAATGCAGTTGTTATGTATTGCAAACACACAGCAGTGGAAGGAAAATAAAATTTGGTTATGAGATGAAGAAGAGAGGTAGGGCTGTAAGTGCCAATAAAAGTTTACAGGGTTATAGGAGAGAATCTCCTCCTCCCTCAAGACAGGAGAGACACGACAATGTTCATGTTGACAAAAAGAGGGCACTAGGGTGAGAGACCCTGCAGGATAAGAGAAGGGAGGCTTGAGGGTTGCTAAAGGATCTTGGATGAGTGGAAAACATAGAAAGTGTGGATGGAGGCTTGAAAGGAAAGGTCACAGGCCAGTGATTTAGCTCAGCGGCACAAGCACCTCTCTAGCAAGTGCTAGGTTGTTGAGTTTGACCCCAGTTACAGTGAGAAAGAGAAAGACAGACAGAGAGAGAGAGAGAGAGAGAGAGAGAGAGAGAGAGAGAGAGAGAGGACAGAGACAGAGACAGAGACAGAGACAGAGACAGAGACAGAGACAGAGACAGAGAAAGAGCAGAGGCAGAGGCAGAGGCAGAGACAGGAAAGTTCCCAATGCAGATAGAATTTTCAGTCCAGCAGCAGGACATAAACCCTTGCGCTGTCTTCTTTCTCTGGGAAGTGAGAATAAGGTCATCTGTTTGGAATAGATGTGAGTTTGAGATTGGAGAAGAAAGGTTGAAATTGTCTTCTTAGGTAGGCAGAAAAACCAAATAGAAAAATTTAGGGCTGTGATTGGACCATAAAAGTTAGTGACCATTCACCTAGTTAATACCCCTCTACCAAAGGTGTTATGATTCCTTAGTAGGCCTTGAAGGTCAGAAAGCACAGAGGGAGATAATGTTCTGTAAGCTAACATTAATATATAGTGGCAAGGCAGTGTGTGTGCGTGTGTGTGTGTGTGTGTGTGTGTGTGTGTGTGTGTTTATTACTGGGATTGAATCCAGGACCTTACCTTGAACTACAATCCTAGTACAACGTCTCATTAAGTGACTAAATGGCCCCAACTGACCTTGAATTTGTGATCTTCCTCCCTCAGCCTCCCAGAAAGCAGGGTTTAAAGGCTGGATTAGAGGTGGAATGTGTAATCTCATATCTGGCTGCAAGGCATCTGAATTTTTTTGCTGTTGCTTTTTTTAGCAGTAAAGAAAAACTGTTTCTCTTTAAACTAGTGTTGTTCTGTGTTCTCTAGACTGTAGTGCCCTCACGTGGTTGATACACATCATTCTTTCCTGTTGCTATATTTTAAAAAGCTGAGCATTTAGCAGGGACCTTACAACACTGCTACTCGCAGCAAAACAAAACAAAACAAAAAAAATCAAGTATTGCTCTGACTACTTTGCATAGGTATTTCCTTAGAAGATTAATACAACACTGTCTACTCACTGGCCTATTGAATAGCATTTGAAGTTGAGTTACTATTTTATGGTACGTAAGTTATATGATGACATAATCAAAAGTGAAAAGTAAGAAGTCATTAAGAAAACCCACATTGATAAATTATTCACCAATGAATTCATTATCTGCTTTTAATCTTTTTAATTACAACTATCTACATAAATTGAAAGTAGATGATGAGTTGTTCTGAAGAAGGGTTCTAGATACGATGTAGTTGAATTACAGAACTAGGAAAGGGTCAATGACAAATAATTAGCTTGCAAGTTTTAAACTTGATGGTGGTAAAGGCATTGTAATGCATGAAAGTGAGAATTTTTTTGTAGTTTTGTCTTCCTTGACAATATTTTTTCACTTTATTCAATGTGCTCATTATGTGCACAATTCTCACCAACTGTGTATTTATGACCATGAGTAATCCTCCGGACTGGACGAAGAATGTAGAGTAAGTAGAGAATTCAAAAGTATCTTTCAACTTTGATAAGCCATTGTGTTTCAAATTGTGCCTCTGACATCTTGGGATCTTTTCAGTTTCCTGGATAAATCATGCCATTCTAAGTCAGATGCTAATTCAAATTCATTTCAACAATTAATTTCTTTTAGGACAAAACGTGCAGTGGGTTACTCAGTTGGTTACCTAAAGTAACTTGATATCCAGTAGTTTGATGGCCACTATCTCTAGCCCTTTCTGTTCCTTGCATGGCTTGTGTTCTTTTGAGGTTACCAATGATTCCTACTGTCTATGAATAAAAATCATACTTAATATGTACATTCTTTTCCCCTTAGATAACACAGTTCTATGCTTTAGTAGTATATATTTCAAGGCCTTCAATTGTTCATATTCTATGAAACACAAATACTTCATTCATTTTGGGATTATGTCTATTTGTTTAAATCAGACTGAAGTCCAGAGTATTCTAAATAGTACAATGTTTGATTATTTAATTTGATGAGAATTTCTTTTAGAATTAAATGGTACTTTTATGCAGTAAACCCTGCCTGGCCTGTATACTATAGGGATAACAGATAAATGTATCTTTAATGTGAGCTTGGCTATTTTCTCTTAGGTACACCTTTACAGGAATTTATACTTTTGAATCACTTATTAAAATACTTGCAAGGGGTTTTTGTTTAGAAGATTTCACATTTCTACGGGATCCTTGGAATTGGTTGGATTTCACAGTCATTACTTTTGCGTAAGTACCTTCATACATTTTCTCCTGGAGAGTAAATTACTGCAGGAAGCCTATTCTATATTTCTCCTTGTGGCTTCCCTTTTATAGATCAATCATTTTTCTTAGAAATCATTTAAATTCAAACTGTTTTTCTTCTAATTATATCATTCAGTTTGGAGAAATTAGGAACTATCATAATAAATTATATGGCTTTGATTTCAATTAGCACGCTACGGTAATAGTTTCCCAAATAACAGAGATTAAAATCAATAACGATGCCATTTTTCTCTTAATTGGGAAATATGATGGCAACACTCATTGAAGTTGAAAAGGTCTTGGTTAAAGACCAACATGAACTTAGATTTCTCTAAATTCTGAATAACTCTGATTTAATTCTACAGGTATGTAACAGAATTTGTAAACCTAGGCAATGTTTCAGCTCTTCGAACTTTCAGAGTATTGAGAGCTTTGAAAACTATTTCTGTAATTCCAGGTAAGAAGAAAGTGGTATAAGGTGGTAGGCTCCTTATATCTCCAACTGTTTCTTGTGTGTTATTGTGTCTGTGTGTGAACTCCCTATTACAGATATGTGACAGAGTTTGTGGACCTGGGCAATGTCTCAGCGTTGAGAACATTCAGAGTTCTCCGAGCACTGAAAACTATTTCAGTCATTCCAGGTGAGAGCTAGGTTAAACACCGAGGCTGACTTTAGTTGCATCAACGCTACAGTCCCAGCTTTCTTGCAAAGGGCTTATTGCTTGTCGCATATTGCAAATAACTGTATAAAGCAAGGATCGGTACATCAGGTTTTGGATGGATTTGATTCTTTGCTTTTTACTAGTTGCTTTCTTTACAGCTGTCCTAAATCAGCCTTTGAGTTTAACAAGTTTTGCATGAGACATTTGCAGCAGCAGGCTACCTGGTTTGCATCCTGTAACATCAAGCTTTCTGCGCAGAAGCTAAACTGTGACACTTTCAAACTGAAACAAAATTGAGCAAATAGGCCCAAAGCTGGCAGTGTTTCTAACTGCAGATATATGAAAGAGCAAGGGATAGCATGAGTGCTGCATGGGGCTCAGTTTTCAGATGTCTTCCTTTTTTTAAACCCATAGTCTAGCATCAGAATTCATCAACTAATAAACTCATAATTCAATGACATCAATATTTCTCCTTATGCTATTCAGATAGATTTTTCTAAAATGAATAAGGGGTTAGAGAGCAAGACATCTGCAAATAAAAGCTAAGTATTTACAGAAGGTCGATGTTTAAGCATGAATAACAAAATCATTTCTTTTGCTCTACAGAGTGTTTGGAAACACAATTGAGTCGTTTCCATTCACAGTTTTCTAATGAACATACAAATTCTGCTTTCATTCATTTTCACTGGCTAGCAGGCTTCTCATGAAATTGTTATTCAGTCACAAACATTAAACTAATATTTTTGGCATTCTGCATGACGTTTTTATTCTCCAGGACAAGTTCATGATATTTTTGTCAGTAAGTAGCTATTGGGCAGTCGGTTAAAAGTCTTCCCTCTGATTTTGTTTGCAGGCCTGAAGACCATTGTGGGGGCACTGATCCAGTCAGTGAAGAAGCTCTCTGATGTCATGATCCTGACTGTGTTCTGTCTGAGCGTATTTGCACTAATAGGCCTACAATTGTTCATGGGCAATCTGCGGAATAAATGTTTGCAATGGCCCCCAGACAATTCTTCCTTTGAAATAAATATCACTTCCTTCTTTACTAACTCATCCTATGGGAATGGTACTATTTTCAATAGAACAGTGAGCTTGTTTAACTGGGATGACTACATTGAGGATCAAAGTAAGATATACTTTTTTACCTTTAAATTAATTCTCTAAAAATCAATGACTCTATGAGGTGAAAATGATCTCAATTATTATGTGAACTAGACGACTTAGATTAATCTAAGATAACAGTATTTCTAGTAAGAAAATCAAATGTTACCTCACCTCTGTATCCTTATGCCTCAGTTTATATGATAAAAATTACCACTGGAGAATATGTTATCTTTTCTTACACAGTATCCACAACTATGCTTCTGTACTATGCTTCATAAAAAAGTATTTATTGGTAAACATTGACCAGAAGTTTTAAGTTATCTTCCTAAATCAGTAATTTGAATCATTTACTAGTTTGAATTTGTTGTGCTGAAATACATTAGTAAGAAGACTGGAGAAAATAATTTTGACCTATTTGGTTGACTCTGGAGTGTATATAATGTTTGTGGAAACAGAGAAACCATTCACCAGGGTGAAACCAGAACCTTGGAATTCTTGGTTCACTCATTCACTTACTTGTCTTCTAATTTATTTTTGGTATCAGTCCTTGTATTATAACTATTTGTCAGGGTACTTTATTTTATTTTAGGCAAGGACATCAGAATGGTCTTATGATGCCATATAATTCCACATTATCTCTCATCCCTGAGGCCAGAAGCTCTGCCATTTAGTAACCTAAACACCTTTCTTTCCATGTACAATTAGGTACTATTTTGTGATTTCTAGTGGTGTCTTCAGAATGTATACCCCACTGCAATATGTATTCTAGGATATCTTTCATGGTCTACATGTTCTTTAAAATTGGAAATTATATCACTTCTCCCATTATAGTATCATTTAAAATGTTAGCATTCTTACGAATTTTAATACTTGTAAGAGTAAAGTTCATTGGATCAATAGATAAATGAAACAAATTATTTCACTAATTATGAAGTTTCCCATCTACAATTGTAATGGCATAGTAACACACTTTACACACAAATCTTTTCCTTGTTTTTGTTTCTTTCAAATGGATTTCTCTTAGTATTTTGTGGAAGGAGTCAAAGGAATGGCTAGATTTAGGCTATATAGATATAGTGTCAAGCTGTTTATGACAAATGATACCACTCTATACTCCCTGCAGCAGTGATCGCTTTACTAAACTCTTACTAGCCTTAACTAGAAATGTATTTTAAGATACGGCAGAAGGAAACATTTTCTCTCCTGTTTTATTTGTTCCTTAATAATTAATGTAAATAATTTTTTAAAATGCTTTTACTAGTATCAATGATAAGTTATGTCTTACGAATTTTCTGTTGGTATTTTTGCTTACTATTTTATTAGATAATAATGTTTTGAGAAAATTCACATAGATTCTCCTTTTTTTCTTCAGTACTAAGAATTGAACCCGGGGCCTGCTAACTGAGCTATATCCCTTGCCCCTTTTTATCTTTTAATTTTGAGACAGGATCTTGGTAGGTCGCTGAGCTGCACAAACTGGATTCAGACTTGCAATCCTCCTGCCTCCCAGAGTCATACGGCCTCTTTAGTTTATTAAGAATATTAACAATTTATCCTTTATTTTGGCTTGTATGTTCTTAGTTTATTTTTCATGTTATTATTTGTCTTCAAAGCCAAAACAATTTTACATTTTAGGTAAGCAAATCATTAAAATGTCACTTTTCCCATTTTTGTATTTTAAAAAAATACTTGTTAACTATGACATAAAAATAATAACACAAATATTTTACATGCAAAAAAACTCATATATTTTTAATGTTGTATTAATAGACTGGCCTTTAAATCTACAAACATCTAGAATTGTCTTTCAATGTATATTTTAATGTAAGGATTTAAACTATTTATAAAATTATGACCCACATTTCCCTAAATAAAGTATTAGAATATCTTGGAATAGAACTTCAATATTCTTAAATATGAGTATATTTTGAAGGAAGGTATGTTTAAATTTATTCAGGTATATATGTTTGTATGTGCTTATGTGAATGTATAAAAGTGTATTTTTGAATATATGTATTCAAAAATACATATCAGATCATCTTTGCATTTATATATGTTATATAATTAGAATTAAGATGAGAACTACTTAGGATAAATATAGTCCTGGAGAAGATGTTTATTTTGTTTGTTTGAAAGAAAAAAATTCAGCAAAACCTCAAAACAAGACATATGAAATAAATATCTAATCTCAGTTCTCACAAAAAATTAAGCGACAATTGGCAGAAAAAAGTCTAAATCTATTTTAAGTTCAATTGAAAAAGTATTTTTAAAGTAAAATTCTGTTTACATGGAAGCAATTAGAAGCAACAAGGCTTCCCTCTCACTCACTTTGTGCCAAGAAAGTAGCTTTAATTTCACAGCTCTGTTTTGAAATATTGAAGCAGTTTAAGTTCATATTTGCAATTTATCTTGGTATGAGAATGATATAATAGTTATTCCTTCTAGAATTGTTGCTTGTTACAACAGATTTTCTAAATACAAGTTAGTTTTGAAGTGTTATTTTTTGCATTAAATGCATATGAATACTCAACAAGTATTCAATTACTTTGAAAATCTTCTCATTTAGCCATAATATTTATTAGGCTTATCCATTTTACTGTTAGTGAAAACACGTGTAAGCTTTATTACTTAAATCAGTGCCTGAAGTGTTTCAAAGATGTTTAATGATTCTATTCCTCGCTGTTTAAAATAGGTCACTTTTATTTTCTGGAAGGGCAGAATGATGCTCTGCTGTGTGGTAACAGCTCGGATGCGGGGTAAGTTATGCTCCCACTGAGTCTAAGACTGCACTGCCCCATCAGTCTCAGTAACCTGCCACCTCTCACCCACCTTCCCAGCTCACTCCTCATTCAAAACCCTTCACAAATTCCACTGCACGCTGCCTCTCAGAATAGCCAGGATAAGTGTGGATTCTCACCTCCTTCACACACTCATACGCAGAAACTATTTTTCTATACTAGGGCACATCTAATCTTCCAAATTAGCTCAGTGAAAAATACAAAAAGCAGTCCATACACATAAGAAGCTTAAGTTAATAGAATTCATAAGCATGTACTTGTAGAAGTGTGATATTTTATTTATGCTAATGTGGTCTCTATGGCTTGAAATGTAAAATCTCTCTGAAAATAATGTCAATATCTGAGGCATGGTGATTGCATACCTAGAATATTTAAACAAAGTGCCTGAAAATGAAAGCATCTTTTGGATAGTTGACTCCATCATATAATGCCACCCCTTCTTGCCTTAGTTTATGCATATAATGGTACTATAATAATCAAATGGTTGATCAAGTGAATTAGTGAATATATAGCTATATGGGACTTTTAATTATTATGAATGACATGGGCCAAAAGCCTAGGAAATTCCAGGAATTAGTCACATTCTCCTATTCAGAAATATTTTAGAATCATCAGATGTTCTTTTGGTAAAAGAAAAGATCATAGACATCAGTAAATAGTACCTATAGCAAAATTTTCAGTGGTAATAGTCTATGCATTTGGCTCCAATGGTAAAAATTATGCTGCTTGTATCTCCAGATTTCAAGACAAGAAAATAGACATTTTAACTCTTGTCTGTGCTCTACTAAACGTTATACATACAGTATCTCATTGAATGCCTGTCTGCTTTTGAGTTCTGTTATATGAGGTATCTGGAGATTAGCAAAATTAGCAAACTTTCCTAAGATCATTCAGCCCAGACATGCCAGGCACAACACTGAGGTTAGGCCACCTTGATCTTTAAGGTCAACTATACAAGGTCATTCTCTCCTCTGAGGTTACCACACTCATTAAATCCCCACAACCCCTCACAGACTTCCAGTTCCACTTTTGTCCAGTAGACTTGTTTGCCTGGTCATGTTCTCAAGTCCCAGAAGATGTTACCCAGGATATGATTGCTTTTATATGGAGATGTAGTAAACATAACTGGACAATTATGGATCATATCCACAAGATTGATGTAATAGATTGCATTAGGACATAAATGAATCCTCATGGTGCAGGGTTACACACTAGGTAATGTGAAAGAAATAGGTTTTCTCCAGTGCCTGCATAAAGTATGTTGGCATCTATGAAACTGGAACAGCCAGCTAGCAGAGTTGAAGCTACTGACCTCCTCTCTTCCCGCCTCACTGCAGTCAATGTCCAGAAGGATACATTTGTGTGAAGGCTGGAAGGAACCCTAACTATGGCTATACCAGCTTTGACACCTTCAGCTGGGCCTTCTTGTCCTTATTTCGCCTAATGACTCAAGACTTCTGGGAAAATCTTTATCAACTGGTGAGAACAGACATAATGATTCTTCTGGGAAGCATGAAATACAGATTATTTTTAAAAAATTCTGCATACTTTGTAACTCAAGAGTTTGAGCTCATAACAGTCTATATAAAGTATATCGAAATGTCTCCCATTTTTACAGACATTACGTGCTGCTGGGAAGACATACATGATATTTTTTGTGCTGGTCATTTTCCTGGGCTCATTCTATTTGATAAATTTGATCCTGGCTGTGGTGGCCATGGCCTATGAGGAGCAGAATCAGGCCACACTGGAGGAGGCAGAACAGAAAGAAGCTGAATTCCAGCAGATGCTCGAACAACTTAAAAAGCAGCAGGAAGAAGCTCAGGTATAGTTAACAAGTCCAAGACCTTTTGTTTCATCTTCATTTGCTGACTTAACTGTGGAGCTCAGTGGCATAGTAGTTGACATTAAAAAAGTGTTCTATATATGTGGTGTTAGGAGTGCATTTATTAGAAATTTATAATTTGATTGTGATGACTATTGTCAGTCATGTTGGTATTGAAACATGGAGAATTGTAACTCCTTTATTTGTCCCCTTCTCTTCTGAAGAAATTAGCTATTAGCTCCCTCATTTATTCAAGTTCACAAAGTGGGTAGATTTTTATACCTGATCCTAAAGCATTTTCTTTATATTCTGGAGAACAGGGATCTGGTTATAGTTGCACTTCTATCACAGTGTTACTAGTGGTGGGAAAGGGCAAAAAAATATAGTCAAAATGAGATTATTTCATAATGGCTGGAAGAGCTATTCAATACTCTTTATCTTGTATATGACGTATGCAAATGCAGTTCTGTGCATTATATGCAGAAATCCTCAAAGCACTCATATTTTCTGCCTCTTATTCTGTAATTCTTTTAATTTTGACTTGATGAGTCTACAAAATAAGACAAATATTTCTCTTGGCATTAAACCAATCCAATGTCTTATTTTTGTCTTTTCTTGAGTGCTGAATGTGGTTCTGTTCTATCACTCATTATCCTTAAATATATAATAAAGACTAGACAAATAAAGTACCCTGGGGTAGTAGCAACACTGAGTACTTTATTTTTTAAAAATTGTACTTTTATAATTTATAAACCCCTATAGATGTCATGATCCAGAATTCCCTAATACATAATCTGTAATAGGTCTTTTTTGTGTGTGTGCTTTTCCAGTGATGTGCTCAAAAACTAAAAAAAGAAAATTAAAATAAATAAATTAAAATAGTTGACTGACTCAAGTTCAGCAATTCAACCTAGCACTAAAAATTATTATCAAGTGGAAGTCTGATACACAGCCAGTGTCAGGCAGGTTTAAAGGGGATAATTTTAACTCTGAATTTTTTTCTAGAAATATTGCTGAAGTCATAAAAAATGTTATGATATTTGATGATTTTGACCATGTTAGTAGGTAATTAAAACACAGTTGTGAAGCTAGCTTGAAAGTCTTTGTCATTCACATGTGTCATCTTCTATCTGTATGTTGATTTTTTTCTGGGTTTACTGTAGTGAAAATGTAGCATTTTTCCAAAATATGGAAGAAAATAAAGAATAGTTTTTCAAGACTTTATTGATTACATTAAAAATAAATGAACTGGAAAACCAGATAAAATGTTGAAGTTTCCACATAGTTACCATTTGTTTTGTGCTTTTCTAGGCAGCAGCTGCAGCAGCATCTGCTGAATCCAGAGACTTCAGTGGTGCTGGTGGGATCGGAGTTTTCTCTGAGAGTTCTTCAGTAGCATCCAAACTGAGCTCCAAGAGTGAAAAAGAGCTGAAAAACAGAAGAAAGAAAAAGAAACAGAAAGAACAGTCTGGTGAAGAAGAAAAGGAAGACGTAGTCCGGAAATCTGAATCTGAAGACAGCATCAGAAGAAAAGGTTTCCGTTTTTCCTTAGAAGGAAGTAGGCTTACCTATGAAAAGAGATTTTCTTCTCCACACCAGGTAAAATAAAAAAAAAGTTAAACTTAGATTTTGTAAATTTCATTTTCGCGAGAGTTTGCTAGGATTTGGTGGTGATAAAGCTGTGCCATCTGGATGGCACAATGTTGTCAGCGTGGTACTGACCACACTGACAACAGTGTTTGGACCACGACCTCAGAGATTCTGTGGATTTTATGACTATTTTGAAATCCGAGGGGGGAGGTTTGTGGGTTTGAGGTTTTGTTAAAGACTTAAGCGTCCCCGGGCAGCTTTCCACAAGAGGAATGATCAGCAGATGGTCCCCATCCTTTCTTAGCTGCTATGCCTGGACCCAGTAACTGGGTTTCTTAGTGGCAGGTGCTCAGGCATGGACCATGAAGGCTTTCAGGCCATCTGTGCAGTTGTTCCTACCCATGAGCAAACTTCACATGCCGAATGCATTCTTCATGCCCTTGTTTCAAAGGGATCTGGAACAACACTTGTTGAAACGTGCAGCCAAGATTGTTGGTTAGACATGCACTGAGGAGGATTGTGACATCCAATAACCAGTGATGCTTAATTGTGTATGATTCTCTGTGCTGCTTGTTAAACACCAGACAACAAAGAATATGCTGATTTACATACTACAGTGTATGGCTGCTGAATGCCTCTGGTTTATGTACCACTACAAAATGTTAAAATTTACAATTTAGGTCCTTAATTGTAATTACAATTACCAAGAGAGGCTAGGTGTGATTATGCATGCCTGTAACACCAGCACTCTGTAAGGCTGAGGCAGGAAGATCAAAATTTCCACTCCCACCTGGGCATTAATGAAAACCTCTCTGTCTCAAAATTAAATATAACAAAAGTGTTGGGATATAGCTCAATGTGAAGGGCTGCAATCCCCAGTATCACAAAAATATATAAAAAATAAAATGAGAAAATATATGTATATGTATACATGCACATACACATTTGGGCTCAATTGATGGAGCAGACTTCTTAGATGTGCTTCTTTCGGTAAGTAATGAATAGGATCATGTGAAAGAGTGTCTAACACTTACAGATGTCATTGAGAAAAAGATTTATTATCTAAGAAGAAAACTGGAAACATACTTATGGAGCAGGAAATATGAAAATTGCAATCATGAATAAGTAATAATTTTAATGGAATATTCATTATTAATTGAATATAATTAATCAAATATTCATAATTAATTGATTTAAATTTTTTGGAGATAAAAAACCAAACTAATCATATCCTATGATGAAATTAATATCTTACTATTGATAATCATAGAAATTCAACTCAAGATGTCTTAAGCAAAATACAGAAGTATTAAATCAGATAAATAATGTCTGTGAATAGCACAAGGTGTGTGTCTCTATCCAGGGGTTGAAAAACTAATATTATCATGACCAACGTTTTCTCCATATCTCAGTTCAGTTTCTTCCAGTATAGTCATAAGAAGTCCACTGATGCTCCAAATTCATACCCAGTATTTTGGGCAATCCTAACTGAAGAGGCATCTCCTTCCTATCAGTTATAAAAGAAAGGGGTAGTTCTCAGTGAATCATGGAGGTACAATGCCTACCTTTAAACCATCAGGTGGGCTAGAATTTTGAAACAGTGATTGACATTGTCCCACTGAATTTAGTGCCTCCTAAATTAAATTATCTGACAGAATTCAGCAACAAGTAGAGTTCTGTCAGCAGTAGAGTTCACGAGTGAGATCACCAAAGCACATCAGTGACACACAGGAAGCAACTCCTCTCCGTGCTACTGTGGCTGACAAGCAAGCAAACTGTGCAATGCTATGGCAAGTTCGCTGACCAGAAGACAATCCCACTATTAGAGAAGACCAGGCTTTTACAAATATGTGCTTTTCCGAATTTATTAGATTTAAAAATCAAGGAATGAACATATGGTTGTTTCAGCTTGATTTAATTTGTTTGGGAAGACCATGATAAAATATGCAAAAAGGGGAGAGGTTGATCATTTTCCTGTAATTAAACAGATCTGCCAGCAAGATCACTTTTTATTTGCCTTTACGGTAGGTTTGCATCAGGGTGTGGTCACCTGTGAATTCTTAGTGACAATATTTTTGGCTTCAATGGATGTAAATGTAGGTGTGTATTTAGTAGCTTGGATTGTTAAGTGAAAATAGCTTCTAGAAAAGGGCACAGTAAAAAACAGGCTTCTGGGAATCAGCAGTAAGGCAAAACTGTGTTATGGGAATACTTCTGACCATGTTCCGGAGAAAAAGGAGAAACGAAGACCAAAAGCAAAACAGGTGAACCTTGTAAGTGTCAGGATACAACCAAAGGTCACCATCAGCGTCTTGGGAGCCACCTGCCCAAAACTCATCCTTAGGTCAGCAGTGGTGCTCTTTCAGGATGCCAGCCCTTCATGTCCCCATCTGCTTCACCCCTCTCCTGTCACTCACAGTCTCTGCTGAGCATCCGCGGCTCCCTGTTCTCACCCAGACGCAACAGCAGGGCGAGCCTTTTCAGCTTCCGAGGTCGAGCGAAGGACATCGGCTCGGAGAACGACTTTGCCGATGACGAGCACAGCACCTTCGAGGACAACGACAGCAGAAGGGACTCTCTGTTCGTGCCGCACAGACACGGAGAGCGGCGCCACAGCAACGTGAGCCAGGCCAGCCGCGCCTCCAGGGTGCTCCCCATCCTGCCGGTGAACGGAAAGATGCACAGCGCGGTGGACTGCAACGGCGTGGTCTCGCTGGTCGGCGGCCCGTCCGCCCTCACCTCGCCTGCCGGGCAGCTGCTGCCAGAGGTGAGGTGGCTGTAACTGCAGCCCACATGGGGAGGCCGTGGGCCGCTGCAGGCCGGAGGTCCACACGGGGAGGCCGTGGGCTGCTGCAGGCCCGAGGTCCACATGGGGAGGCCGTGGGGTGCTGCAGGCCCGGGGTCCACATGGGGAGGCCGTGGGCTGCTGCAGGCCCGAGGTCCACATGGGGAAGCCGTGGGGTGCTGCAGGCCGGAGGTCCACATGGGGAGGCCGTGGGCTGCTGCAGGCCGGGGGTCCACATGGGGAGGCCCTGGGCTGCTGCAGGCCCGAGGTCCACATGGGGAGGCCGTGGGGTGCTGCAGGCCCGGGGTCCACATGGGGAGGCCGTGGGCTGCTGCAGGCCCGAGGTCCACATGGGGAGGCCGTGGGGTGCTGCAGGCCGGAGGTCCACATGGGGAGGCCGTGGGCTGCTGCAGGCCCGAGGTCCACATGGGGAGGCCGTGGGCTGCTGCAGGCCGGAGGTCCACATGGGGAGGCCGTGGGGTGCTGCAGGCCCGGGGTCCACATGGGGAGGCCGTGGGCTGCTGCAGGCCCGAGGTCCACATGGGGAAGCCGTGGGGTGCTGCAGGCCGGAGGTCCACATGGGGAGGCCGTGGGCTGCTGCAGGCCCGAGGTCCACATGGGGAGGCCGTGGGCTGCTGCAGGCCGGAGGTCCACATGGGGAGCCCGTGGGGTGCTGCAGGCCCGGGGTCCACATGGGGAGGCCGTGGGCTGCTGCAGGCCGGGGGTCCACATGGGGAGGCCGTGGGCTGCTGCAGGCCGGGGGTCCACATGGGGAGGCCGTGGGCTGCTGCAGGCCGGAGGTCCACATGGGGAGGCCGTGGGCTGCTGCAGGCCGGAGGTCCACACGGGGAGGCCGTGGGGTGCTGCAGACCCGAGGTCCACATGGAAGACTCATCCTGAGCCTGTTCTTCAAAGGAGCAGGTTTTATTAATCTCTGAGTTTAGTCTATCAGTTAATTACCAGTATTGTATGGGTCTCATAGAACTGGTGAGAACTGTGCCTTCATCACTGTTACCACCGTCTGAAGTGTGAAAACAGCCAGATAACAATATATGAAGCATAATTTTCATCAATACAACTTACTTAGATGTAAGGAAACTAATATGTGCAAAATACGTAAATGTTCATCTTAAGGACTTCCTGTTATTAGTCCTGTAGAACACCTGTGTCTAACTTTTTGTTTTACCTGGGCCCTACTTAATGAAGACTGTCTGGCCCACATATAAAATATGGACTATATAACATAGTTTATGCATATATGCAACAAATTTCCCTTTTTAACATATGTTAACTTCCAAATTAACTTAGGAAACAACACAAGCCCAAATTTAATTACTAAGAAAAATTGTTCTTCTATTTAATAAAAATAAGCACCTGTTTTCACAGGTGCACATGCATGTAGCTAAGTTGAAATGCTCGAACATCGGTAACCTCTGGATTTCACTGGACAGGGCTCACGGGGGCGTAGACTGTCAGATACACATAGGTTTGCACTGGCCCCTGTGTGACATGTGCAGGGAGCAGAGGCAGCCCGCTCTGGGTCCTTCCCTACACAGCCTTCTGTTGCTGTCAATGTACTCCATGCTTGACCACCATGCAACTGAGCCATGAAAAATACCCCTGAAAATCACATAATAATGTTAACAGTTTAAGATCTTGTTGGGCTGCATTACTAGTTGTCCAGGGAAGCAGGGTGGCATGGCTATTGTAAATGAGAATTAGAAATTTCTGCTTCAAGTAGATGCTAATAGGAACGTATTTTGCACCACAGTGTAACATTCTCTCTCTTTGCAAGTCTAATGTCATACTTGAATGATCCTGGCTACTGGAAATTTCTATAGTAAAGAAATCCCCCCAAATTACCTACTAGGGTCATGTGTTGTTTGACTTTTATATTACTGTCAGGAATTCCTTTTATAAGCAAACTGGCTCCAAATCAGTACATGAAAATGACTTCAAATAAACAACACATCATATCATGGCAGTTACTTTTCTTCATAAGATGCTTTTTACATTGGGACCAAATGAAATTTCACTTGTTAATATACAAATATTCCAGCAATGCCATTTCAGGATGTTTTATAGATTTCTGAACCGTATTAAATTTTTCACAACTCCACTTCTTACAGTTAGACAAGCTCTTTAAGGCCACATTAAAAAGATAGGGAGTTAGTTTTCAGTTGCTTCACAAAGGAGCATTGTGCCTTGGATTATAAAATTAGTCACTGAGCTTCTTGTCTTTTTTGCATGGCTTCTCCTCACTTCTGTTTTCAGAGAAGTGTCCAGGTATCCTGGAGTAAAGCAAACCACAAAAAAGTAGAGTTTTGCAGTGAATGAGCCAGGAAGAATAGAAAATGTCAACTTAAAAATTGTAGCCAATTGTGTACAAGTGACAGTCCAGAACTCTTTACCTTATTAACTCAATTAAGCCTCACAGCAAGTCTTTTTGATAGCTACTAATATTATCCCCATTTTAAAGAGAAGGAAAGTGAGACCTGTGGCATGGTGGACATTTGACCCCAGGTATGCTGGCTATGAGAACTTCATTCTATTAATATTAAAATATTGCCATCTATTGACTTTTCTTAAATAGACACTAAAAAAGATAGCTAAAGAAATACTTTCTTTTAAAACAATATTCCTCATAATATATTTCCCTCTCATAATTCTTACATCAGAATATTATGGCTGCTTCTTTTTTTTTAATTGTATTTAAGGAGGAAAAAAAGCAGAGGAAGGGTACAAGTTATACAGATTTACAGAAAAAAATGAACAGTAGGAAATCACTAGTTAATGGATTACATATTGTCATCTTAGAAATAATTGTTCAAGTCACAAAATTAAAGCTTGTAAAGTGGACATTCCAACAGTGAGACTGCAAACAGTTCTGTTCAATGATCCAATAAAACTCAGTGATATCATTTTCTGTCTTATACACTTAAACATACATGCAGTTATATCATTTAGAGCACTTTCTTTTCCTGTCTTTTGTACAATGACAATTACACATTTTGGGTTTTGTTACTCCCACAGTTCTTATTACTTTTTTGGAAGGGAGTAGAACCAAATGTGACCTAACAGAACAGAGTCAATCAAATCAAAAGGGTGGACATAATAGATAATGTAAAAGCATAATACAAGGTGATCAATAATGGTTACCATAATGCCTCCTGCTATCTCTAATAGAATTGCCTATATCATCAGTTATAATAAAAATGAACAAAACAGTAAAGAACAAAACCGACAAAACTAAAACATTGGAGACATTGTAGGTCTTCAAAAGTAGATAAAAGTCATTGAGAATGGGTGTCATAATGAATCTCACTATCTTCACAGCTGTTGCCTAAACTTTCGAACCTGGTACTATCAAGCAAAGCAGAATAGGGGGACATCAGTCAAAAACACAAGATGGTGAGAGTAATACAGGGCTTTAAATCAAGATAATGGAAAGTCAAAGTGGGTTACTATAATATATGCTGCTATTTTTATTTATTTTTCCCTTAATTAAAAGGATAAAAATAAAAAAGTAAATAATGGAGTGGAGATTGAGATAAAAGAAGGCATAACAGCAAAACAGTGCAGATCAAAACATAACCATTTAAGCAGAATAGAGTTTCACCACAAGATAATCCTGACATAAAAGTAGTTACCATATTGTCTCTTTCCTTGAAATCCTTGAGTACAACTTCGTATATTATAGCATTAAATATATCAAAACAATGTAAAACCATTTAAGAGAATGACAGCATTACAGGGTATTTAGAATCGACTAACAGAAAATGAACAATGGTTTCTGTATAATCTCCTTGTCTTTAAAAGTTTTTGCTTATACTATCGTACATAATAAAATCCAATAAGATACAACCTGTTTAGACCAATGGAGACAGAAGAACAAAAGCTTGATGAGACTTCAAAACAAGATGATACTAAATCAGTATTACCTATTAAGACGTCATTTTCTCCAAAATAGCTGTTCCTGTCATCCAATCTTCTCTGCCTCATTTCTGTTGAGCTCTTTTTCTGTCATTAGTTGTCAGTTTGTCTTCTTCATTTTGTTCTCTGCTCCATTCATTGTGGCCTCCCCGCCACTATTTCTGGATTCTTTGTATTTTTCTTTTTTAGAATATCCTGCAATACTCTCTGTAGAGTTGAATTGGTGGTGCAAATTCCCCCAGTTCCTCTTTATCCTGGAAGCACCTTGTTTTTCCATCAATTTCCAGGGACAGTTGTGCAGGATATCTCAATCTTGGCTGGAGATTATTATCTTTCAAAGCTTGAATTATTTCCCCCCACGCTCTTCGTGATTTGACAGTTTGTGCAGAGAAATCTGCTGTAATTCTGATGGGTGTTCCCTTGTAAGTGGTCTGTTTCTTGTCTCTGACAGCTTTTAATATTCTGTTCTTGTATTGAATTTCTGGAATTTTTATTATTATATGCCTGGGTGTTGCTCTGTTTGGGTTGTAGGTGGCTGGGGTCTTGTATGCCTCATACATCTGAGTATCTTTACCTTTTGCTAAATTAGGAAAATTCTCCTGGATTATTTCTGTGAGTAGCTTTTGTAGTTCATTTGTTTGTGTCCCTACTTCTTCTTTTATGGTCTTAATTCTTAAGTTATGGATCCTCTTATCATCTTCTTGTCTTTGTATTATTGCTGTTTGTTTCTTTGTTACTTTTAAGAAGTTTTTCATTTCATTCTCCCATAGTACAAATCTGCCCTCCAGTTCAGATAGTCTGTCCTTTGTTTCTTTCAAGCTGTTATGCCAGTTTTCGATAGAGTTTTTAGTTTCCTGGTAGTCCCTTTGAACCTGCTTCACTAATTCTATGCTTTCTCTATTTTCTCCAACAAACAATTCTCCCTTCTTTTTCTGTTCTTCCATTCCACCATTTGTTTTTTTTTTTTTTGTTTGTTTGTTTGTTTTTTTTTTGGGGGGGTGGTGCTTAGCATTTCTCTAACTATTCTGCTTACTTCTAGCTTCAGGTCATTGATAACTTCATTCCTGAACTGATCTATGAGGCTCTCTAGATGGCGCTTTATGTCTATTGGTGTGGTGTCTGCTATTACCTGTTTCTCAGGATTGGGGGCCGAAGAGCCTTTCTTGTTGCTGCCTCTTCCCATATTCTTTGTTCCTTATGTATTCAAGCTTATATAGGAGGCCCAGCTTCCCTCCCTGTCAGCCACAGCCTGATCGAATTGCGCTGGCTAGGTGTTCCCGCCCACCGCAGCACACCAGGAAATTCCAGACCAGGCAGCCTATGTGGGGCCTGCCCCTCCAGGCCACCTTCAGGCTCTGGGATCTGGGTTGTGCCAGCCTACTGGGTCTGCACCAGCAGCGTCACGTAGGCTAGGCACTTCTCACCAATCCCGCTTGAGAGGGGGATACTTGGCTGAAGTCGCTGCAGCGCCCCGTTCCCGCAAGTCTGCCCAATCCCAGAATGTCCTCCGCTGGAGTCAAACTGTGGTAGAGTGTCAGTTTCTCTCACTCACCTCACCACAAGTCAGTGCATGGCTCCCAGCCCGTCCTGCAGAGCTTCTGTGCATCTCTCTCCTTGCCGAGCCACGCGGGCTCCATCCTCCACCCTGAGGCCCCTTTGTTCCTGTTCTAGCACCAGGACTGCATTCCAAGTTGGTTTCTCTCAGCCCAGTTCGTTCCTGAGTCAGCAGAGCATATCTCCACCTGCTTATGACTCCTTACTCTGCACCATTCCTGAATTCTGAGCCGAGTCTTTCAGAGAGCCTCCGTAGCTGCTGCTATCTGTCTGCCATGTTCTCCCGGAACTATGGCTGCTTCTTAAAAGTGGAAATTTTGGGGGCAATCCAGACCTACTTAGCCTGAAACACAAGGTAATATAGCCTGGGAATCTGTATCCATAACAAGTCCACAAGGTTCTTGCACATAATTATAATCATTGCTAATTTTGTTAATGTCAATGGAGAAAAACAAACAAATAAACAAAACACCAAATTCATAATTTCTTTGCATAAATACAAAAGAGAATGTCTGTCAGAAACTATCTGTACTTACCAGTGATCACCATCAACCTCCTGTTCTATCAGAGAGGACGGAGTAAATCTCTGAAGGCCAAGTTTGAAGCAAAGCCTGATAGAAACCCTGTAGTTTCCACCTTTTTTACCCAGCCAGGTCCTTCACTGCCTGTTTCACACAAGTGGGCAAATGTGCAGACAGACGCAAAGCAGGTGCTAGGGACAAGAAGAAAGGAGAATAGGAAATAAACAGCTGTGGGAAATGACACTTTGCAAAGCACACAATTTCCTAGACTTTACACTTAAATTCAATAGTTCTCTCAGTAATCTTGCAGGTCTTGGACTCTGAAAATTAAACAAATCAAGAGTTCTGTCTGTGGTCCTCTATAGAGCAGAAGAGACTATATAGCCTTCAAATGACTTAACTTTTTTTTTTTAACTTAAAGCTTTACTTCTTTTTAGCAAGGGCAAATATTTTAAATTGATCAAGAGGTCCCCTTTTGATTTAGAGTTTTATTTTAGAGAAGGTTATTTCTTTACCCATTTATTTTACTTCTCTTTTACCTTACAGTTAGTTTTACAGTGACTTGTTCATCATTATAACCATTTCAGTAGCATGTAAACTTTTGTTTGGAATATGTGTGCATTAGAAATGTACAGTTAATAATGATAATACATATATAATACTAATGGCTCAAATCACAAGAAGTTCAAAATAGATAAATAGTAGCACTCATATTGTTCTTTTAGAAATACTGAAAGTATTCAGAGAGCTGAGAGTGACTTCTTATTATTAGTAACATACTGAAACACATTTTCAATGCTTCAATGCTTCAAACCATAGCAAGACCAATGCTCTTGGTCCTATGATAATCAACTTCATTGTATGACAGAGTTATATATTAGTTAAAATTCAGTTTTACTCTTTGGATGTTAGAAAATGTTACCAATTCCTTGTTTGTTTGTTTGTTTGGTGTTTTTCTTTTCTTTTCTTTTTTTTTTTTTTTTGTACCAAGAATTGAACTCATGACCTTGTGCTTGCCAGACAGGTGCTGTGCTGCTGAGCTATAACCCCAGCCCTATCAGTTTTTAATAAATAGAATATTTTATATCTGGAATTCACATACTCAAGTAAAGCACATTGTAGAGTCCAACCATTTTTCAAATGTTAAGATAAATGAATAAATGTGTATAATAATATAATAACTGGACCTGGTTGTACATCAAGAAACAATATAGTTCAGTATAAAATCGTTTGCCAGATTGGTTGAAATGCTAAAACATCACCTGTGCAATAGTACACATGGTCCTTTTAGCCCATAGCTGAAGCAGGAGAAAATAGGAAAGTCTACTTTGGCAAGTACAGGTATCCCAGGAAACTGAGAATCTGATGGACTTTCAAACGCTCACCAGAAGAGGTAATTCCAGGAGTATTGCCATGAGTTGTTTACATCTTAGAAAACATGATGACCATCAATTAATTAAGTGATGCTTATTGCAGGAGTAATTAGGGTTTTGCTGCCCTCAATAATAAAAGTTATTTTGTCTGAAATTTTATTTCTAGGGCACAACTACTGAAACAGAAATAAGAAAGAGGAGATCTATTTCTTACCATGTTTCCATGGATTTGTTGGAAGATCCCGCGTCAAGACAGAGAGCAATGAGCATGGCCAGTATTTTGACTAACACCATGGAAGGTATGACAAGAGTTTTATGCATAGCTACTTGGTGGTCCTTTGGTAATGACCTAAAACCACTTCCTCAAATTCCATAGAATCACTGTATAATTTGTTACTGTATTATTATTAATTCTTTTTACTAAGTACAAGTAAAATCCATGCACAGCACATGGATTCTACGATCTCATTATTTTTTTGCATTTAGTCTCCTGGAAGCTGCTGCAAATTCAAGGTATATTTGGAAAGCTATTTTCATAGGTTAGATTCTAAATCCTGAAGATTGCTGCATGCATGATATTGAAGAGTGTAATGATAAATAATTGTCATTATGATGATGCTGACCCATTTGAATTATATTAACTGCTTAAGGTACAAGTTTTAAAAAGCCATTCATTTAAAAGAAAATGTAATCAAAAAATGAAAATTGCATTTTTATATTTTCATTTAAATAACTTTTTAAAATTCTGTACTCCTACATTTTCGTCTCTCTGACCAGAATATTATAATATGTCAACTTTCTCTTTAGTTTCAGATTATATCTAAGTGTTAACATAGTGCCTTGAAGTTTGGATATCATAATAACAAGGTCAAGATTTTTAGGTCAGCAAATTTGTGATCAATTCTTTAATCAACCACATGCTAATGTGTTAAATAACACTTTCAATTTGGTTTATCTATCATTGTAATGTGTAATATGAATGAGGATGGTCAGAAATGATGTTTTTAAAAGACCAAATAAAGCACCAGATATAAAGCACCTATGTATCGCATGCAAATTGATCAATAAATATTATAATTTTTAATTTCTCTATTGCATTATGTTGTTAATTCACATGTTTTTGCCTTTCTGTGCTCTAATTCAGTTCAAACAACTGTCAACTTCAACTAGTTGGAAAATACTTTCATGTAAACTGTATTATATCTTCCTTGTCCATCCCTTCCCTTCTTTCCCTATTTTCCCATGAAATGTATTCTATCTCTCCTTCTTTTGACCTTCCCTTGAACCAAACCCTTTCTTACATGAGTAAAAGTGTGTGTGTGTGTGTGTGTGTGTGTGTGTGTGTGTGCCTGCATGTCTCTGTCTGCGTCTGTATGGATGTGTCACAGAAGAAATACAAAAGAAGAAAAATGCAACCAAGGGAGAGCCTTTCTTGACATTTAGTATAGTTTTTCTTGAGATTAAGTAGATTCTTGGGATAATTATTTTCTAGTCTTAATGAAAAGATTCTACAAAGTCAGTATTAGCACCAAAAGCCTAAAAGTCACAGCCACAAAAAACTTACAGTGTAGATGACTATACACATCACAGACAGGACAGTGTCACATGACCCAGTTTTTGTAATGTCCTAATACAGTATCAGAAATCTCTTCCCTGATTTCAATGGAATATTAAACTCTAGTCCGTTCTTCTCCAACCTCGCCTGCATTAGCTTGCACTCCCTCTTCCCTCCCAGCTGCCAGTAGCTTGCTCCTCCCTATCCCTCCAGGTAAATCTTTTGAAGAGTGTCTGGTCTTCTGCTCCTTGCCATAGCAAAACCACTGAGAGGAAGCTGCCAGTGGTTCTGCTACCGATGTCAGCAGCATTCCTGCTCCCTAAAGCAGGAAGTAGAGAAGGAGACAGGGTAAGTCTAAATCAACAGTCATACTTTGCACTTCCAATAGCATTACGTTTGAACTAACGTAAGAAATTACTTATAAAACAAAGCCATAACAACATTGGACTTGAACACTAATTAGGAGACTGATTCAAAGTGAATGCACCCATATCTTTCTCCTCAGAAAAATGTCTCACAGGATGTTTTAAGAACAAATGTATTTTAGGAAATCACACACTAAGGGTGTTTTTTAATATCTGCAAAGCTTTTGACTTTATATTTTTGTGACAGTGACTAAGTTCTACTCTGATTTTTGTGAGTTAACAGAATGAAAGGCTGACTTTTCAATTATAGCTAAACATGGTGACACTGGTCAAGATTGGTTGGTGGCATCAATTAGCACATACGTGCATACTAAAGCTGACTTGAAGACTGTTCTTTTTTGGTCCTGACAATTGTGAAAAGTTTTCTTGGTTGATATAATCTGTTTATTTGGATATCATTTCTTCTAATATTTAATTTACTTTTCCTTTTGATGATCCAGGCTTTTTGATCCAGCTGGCAATTTTTGTTTTCCTTCCTTAAACTACAGCCAAGTCTTCATTGTCCAGAGTAATGAATAGGCTCATATTTAGTGAAGCAGTAGTGGATGAGCAAAAATGAATTGCTTACCTGTTTAGTTGTTTTTAAATGCAAAACCGTATGGAAATGCTTCCTGGTCACCTTAATTAAAGGATGGTGGGATGTGAGCTAAGAGCCCGAGGGAATCAAGGTGAGCCAGCAAGACACAAATGCAGTTGTCTATGGTTCTCAGTGTGGGAAGCCCACACAGGAGCATTGAAGGGGTGGCTGTAGTTCTCTGCTGATTGCTTTACTTTGTTTCGCAGTGTGAGATCCTTTTTTCTTTTTTTGGAATGAATAATTGAATGCTTTTATTTTAGAGTTTAAATAACTTGGCTTCAATTTTCCCTAGTGTCAAGACGAACGGCACCTGCTGAATTTCCCTGTTTCGACTTTTCTCTTGTTTGTTTTTCTGTTCTACTTCCATTTGTTTCTCTTTCTGACAGCTAGCATTAAAGACAAGAAAGCAAGAAAAAACTTATTCTGACAGTGCACAAGCAAAGTGAGATTTTCTAGTTTCTCTGTTTTATTTGTTGTAAATGATGTTATCTCTTTTTTTCTTCTTGGTTTGAACATGAGTTTGAGGGTTTTAAAACTAAAATTAAGCAGTGTTTAATAATATACTTTATTTATATATATTTATGTCTTTCCTTTATTTACAATTCTATTACATTGTTTACCAAATTACATATTAAAAGAAATGCAAATAAATTGTTCGGTTGAAGAATTTTAATATCCAAAGAGATAATTGAAATTTTACTTTTAATGGAATTCTGCTTTAAAAATAAGCAATTAATAAGTTTTCTTTAGGGGCATAATACACTCTATAGCATTAATTTGTGACAAATGTTAAGCAGTTGAAGAAAAATTATTACTTATGACCATAATTCACTTCATATGCTAATTCCTCCCTTACAAAATTTAGTTCATAGTAAATTATACTAGATGTGGAGGGATATTCCAGTTGCCAGAATACTGATACTAAAGTGACTAATCATGGATGGTAAAGGAAGAAATGTTTCCTTTAATTCTAAGAGACGGTGGTCTCATGTCTGGTCACAGTAGATAATAAGACATGCAGCAATGATATTGGCATAAAACAACGAACTCTGCCTCCTGTCCCACTGATGAGTTCATTAAGAGATCATTTTATCAAAAGAAGATGGTAGACAGTTTTCCACTTTTCAGTTCTTCCAAATTCTTTGCAATGTTTACCAGACTTCAGTGTGTGGGATAAGGCCCTAGAGATCTGCTCATTTCTGCCTTTTCTCTCATCTTAATGTGGTTGGAAATCTTGAAAGTTTGTATCCTTTTCTTAAAAATTTTAATATGAATTTTTTTTTTCCTGTTTATCAGTATCAGGGATTGAACTCACGACTGCCTGCTTGCAAGGCAGGTGCTTATGCTGCTGAGCTAAATCTCCAGCCCCCTTAATATGAAATTTCATATCATAGGTTTACAGAGAATTAAATTCCAGTGTATTAAAATAGTGGCATGCTGTGAAAATTATTAATTCTAAGTATATTCTCCTAAAATTTCCTTTGATTTTTGGCAATGCATAATTACACTTTGAGAAATGTTAATTTATGCCAACAATAACGATGCCAAATTATTATTTGGTAACTCCTTTTGTGCCCTATAGTTAAATAGAGAAATATATAGAAAAATAAAAATTTATATTGATATGCTAACCTGCATAGAATGAAGTTTAATTTTAGTGAAATACATTTTACCTGAAACCTTGACAAAATTATCTCACTAAAATCCACCAATGCATGTATCCAGGAACCTGAAATTCAGTATGATTGGTAAGGTTTTGAGAGACCTCTTTAAAATTTCTGTTAACATATATACTTCTTGAGCTTCTATCTCGAATATAGCTGAGCTTCGAGTGTACTTACAATATAAACCCTAATGTTTAGTTTCTAGTAGATTTGAAGACAACAGTTTAATATTGCAGACAGAATCTTGGAAACCATGATTAGCCATGAAAAATTTCAGAAGTTTACTAGTCTTTCTTTGCCAGCGATTTTATGGCAGAAAACCCATTGAAAGTCTTTTTCTTGCTCCACCATGAAATTAACCTGTATCTTTTTACAACCATGGAGCTTTTGAAAGTTACTTTTAATTTAAACCAAGGACTACTTTTAAAAGTATGCAGTTTTCATGAGGCTTCTATTTTTTTTTCTTCTAGAACTTGAAGAATCCAGACAAAAATGCCCACCCTGCTGGTATAAATTTGCTAATATGTGTTTAATTTGGGACTGCTGTAAACCATGGTTAAAGGTGAAACATCTCGTCAACCTGGTTGTGATGGACCCCTTTGTTGACCTGGCCATCACCATCTGCATTGTCTTAAATACGCTTTTCATGGCCATGGAGCACTATCCCATGACAGAGCAGTTCAGCAGTGTGCTGTCTGTCGGGAACCTGGTAAGACTTCTTGAGAGCACCTCTTCCCACTGAAAGAGTTCAGGAGTGCCTTGGTGAGCTTCACATATCACTCTTAAAATAGGGACTATTGGCCTTGGCCATCAGACAACAAAAGTTTAGCATCCTTTTGTCACTTTTAGAAGTTTAGACATCATACAAGAAGAATCAGATCACATGAACACTTTGAAGTAGAACTGAATTTAAATTGCTCATTCATTAAAAGGTGACTAAAACATAGAGAAAATTAGTCCGTGGTAAGAAAATCCTGACACATTTCTTAGATATTTAGAATAAATTACTTAGGACATGCCTAAATTTGTAAAACTGATTATAAAATATAACAACCAAATAATTTTGTATTATCATTTTCAAATGCCTGAAGATGGGTCATTCTAATATGGGGATTACTCTGTTTAAATTTCTCTTATAATTTTAGGAATGCAAGTGATAAAATTTTATGTTTTCACTTTAAAAATTGATGTTAATATTACATAGTAGAGTGATAGAAATGAAACTACAATGGTCTTATGCAGAGAAATCAGATAAAATCATGCAATAAAAATATTATTACTAATGAAAACTATTTTACAACATTATTAATGAACATATAGACAGGTTATATATATATATATATATATATATACACTATAGTACATATTTTCAGCCTTGAATTAGCCCCTATGAGTTTTATTAATTTGATTTTTATTATATTTCACATAGATCCTTAACTGAATCAAGTGATAAAGTTAATTTACATTGAGCAGTTATTTTGTATCATGGACTGCCCAAATGGTTTACATGAAATCTCTCTCTAGGTTTCAACAAAGTTAGTTCTAAGGAATCAGATACTATGATTTTTCTTTATTTTAAAATTGGAGAGACCATATCCATGAAAAACTGACAGAGCAAAGAAAGGCCAGGAAGCTTTTCCAGTTTTACCAGAAACCCTATAAGCTACTTCAGGTAATCCTGGTAGCCAATCACAGATACTTACAATAGTGTTAGTCCAAATTTTCACTTTCATAGAAATCTCTTCAAAATTACACCCAAAAATGGGCAAGGGATGCAAGAGAGATTTATGGAGGTGTAGAGTAGAACATAGAGCAAATGATTTTAAACACATGTAAAGGGACTTCGTTGCGTCAAGTGACTAAGCTTTATGTGAGTCTAGGTCTGGGTTCCAATGTGACTGAATTCTAGTTCTTTGTCAGTGTCACTGGGAAGTAGCTCCTTCCCAGTTTTCCTCAGTATGTTTTCTGATCTCTGACTGTGCATTCCATTGTTGCCAATGTTTTACTAACTTTTTCTACCAATGTAGCTCCCGAGCCAGAAAGATGATGTTGCCAAACTATTAGATTTAACTCAGGACCAAGAATTGAGTAGAATTAACTTGATTAGAGTTATATGACCATTTCTACTTAGTCAACTTTATTTCCAGGACTAGAGTAACATATTTGTGTAAATTAGAATAGCGTCAGAGTAAATTAATGGAATTATGCAGCCAAAAATTAGGATATGATTATGTGAAGAAAAAAAGTGACTACTAGGAAGACACGAACAGTAGATAATTCAAGAAGGGACTTGGCTGATGTGTTAGAAAAGGTCGGATTTGTAGTGAAGGTGGATCCTGGAATAGTGAAACATACATAGACAGGACACTTGCTTCTCAAATTTGTATGAAGTACTTCCCAGGGTAAAGTGCATGTCCAATTATTCAAAAACCCTGAAAAACTGAAAAAAAATAAAACTTTGTGAAATATTTTTGGCAAACAAAAATGAAATTAAATAAGAAGCCAGAAACAGAAATAATTGCAGAAAGTTTATAAAGATGTGGAAATTAAACACGTTAGCCATAAATGAACAATGGGTTAAAGAAATCGTGAGAAAAATAAGACAAAAGCTTCTTCAGTTGAAGGAAAATTCTCTAAACTGAAACTAGTGGGGGAAGCTGAATCATTTTTAGATAGTAACGATAAGCTTAAATTATTGATTATAAAACATTGTCTTTTATTTTTATCATGGGCATTTATATTATAAATGGAGAGCAAGCTAAATTCAAAGTTAGCAGAAAGATGAAAACACTGAAAACCAGAAAAACACTAACCTCAAAAATTGGTCTCTTGAAATAATCAACAGACTCTATAAATTTTCAGCTAGAGTAAGCAAAATAAAAGACATTTAAATTACTAAAATCAAGAATGAAAAGACCATTATGAAAATAAATACAATTAACTACTATATAGCAACAAATTAGATAATTAAGATGGGATAGAAAAATTCCTAGAAAGTAAAGTACTGTTGATAGTAACTCTAGAAAAAAATAGGAATTTGAGTTCCTTATATATTCTAGACATAGATCTCAGTCATGTATAATTTATAAACACTTTCTCTCACTTAATAGATTATCTCCTCAGTTTTTGCTTTTGTTGTTGCTGCATAGTTTTTCAGTCTGATTTAATTCTATTTTTCTACTTCTGCTTTTGTTTCCTATGCTTTTGAAGTCCTATCTAACAAACCTTTGCCCATCCCAATTTTCCAAAGCATTTCCTTTATGGTTTCTTCTAGTAGCTTATAGTTCCTATATAGTTTGCAATTAAATCTTTAATTTGGTGTTGGTTTTGTATATAATGACTGATACAGATGAAGTTTCATTCTTCTGCATGTAGATATCCAATATTCCCAGCAGTGTATTTTGAAAAGACTGTTTTTTAATCAGCATTTCTCAAAAGAAGACACATGAATGGCCAACAAGTAAATGAAAAAAAAAAAAAAAGGTACATCATCACTAATCATCAGAGAAACACAAACCAAAGCTACGATTTGATGTTACTTCACCCCAGTTAGAACGGCTATTACTGAAAGAGAGAAGATGACCAGTACTGTCAGGGATGTAGAGAAAAAGAACGCTGATACACTATTGGAAATGTAAATTGGTCAGGTGTTGTGAAAACAGTACGGTAGTTTGTAAAATCAGTTTAAAGAACTACCATATGATCCAGTAAGCTCAGCCTTCTGGGCATTTAGTCTAAGGAAGTGAACACTGTATGTCAGAGAGAGAACTTTATTACCCTGTGTATTGCAGTACTGTTCACAGCGGACAATAGATGAAACAACTTATATATCCCTCAACCAATGAATGGATAAATAAAATGTGGCATATATACCATATCGTATAATGGTATATACACAGTGGAATACTACTCAACTACTAAGAGGATGAAATATTGTCATTTGTAGCAACATGCATAGAACTGGTGATTACTATGTTAGTTGAAATAAGACAACGACAAAAGTATGAACACTGCACGATGTCAGTCATATGTAGAATCTAACAAAATTGATCCAAGGAAGTTGAGAGTAGAATGCTACTTCCAAGAGGATGAGGAGAAAGAAGGGGCAAGAGGGAGAAGAAATGTTTGGTCAGTGGATACTGAATTATAGTTAGAAAAGAGAAATAAGTTTTGGTATATCACACAGTAGGGTGACTCCAGGCAATTATAGTATGCATTTCAGAAAAGCTAAAAGTAATTCTTAGATAAAGCACATTCTTGCCATGTGAAGGGCCCTGGATTTGACTCCAGCCCTGCAAAACAAATAAACAATCAAATTACAAGAAATAATTTTAATATTTTCAGTAGAAGCAACAGTGTATTTTAGAAGATAGATAAGCTTACCCTGAATGAGTACTACACAGTATATACATGTATTTAAATGTCACATGGCAATCCATAAGATGTGACATTTTTGTAGTTTTTAAAAGGATATTTACAAAATGAAATAAAACACTTACAGATGAAGTTTAAACAAAAAAGCTAAGTAAACCAGTGACAAGTAAAATTTTAACTAGTAATCAAAGGAAAAACCTGACAATATAATTTCATTGTGCGTCCTGTCAAATATTTCTTTGGTAGTTAACATCAATCCTTGAAAAAACTAGAAGATAAGGCAATACTTAGCAATTAATTTTATGATTTTAGAATTAGTTGACCGAAATTATCCTTGTATCAAAACTAGGGGAAAAATTAAAAGAAAGAAAACTATAGACCAACCATATTTCACTTGAACATAGATGTAAATGTTTTCAACAAAATAAATCACACAGAAAATTAGGATTTTGAACTATATATCTGACAAATTAAATTTATTCTGATAATTCATGGTTGGGAAAAACTAATAAGTTAGTTAATACAATATATCATATTAAATTTAAAACACATAATTTTCAATAGATGCAGAAAAATCACATTTTAAAAGACTCTACATATTCCATGATTAAAAAACAACTTTAAGATAGAAAATAATTTCCCCAACCTTATAAAGATCATTTGAAGATCTCATATCTATGTCATCATAGTTTATAATAAAAATGAAGAACACTTTCACTCGGAGATCAGAAATAACACAAAGATATCTGCTCTTGCCATTCCTGTTCAACACTGTACTGAAGGTTTAATGAGGGCAATGAGGTAAGAAAAAACAATAAATGGGATCCAACTGGAAAGGAAGATATAAAGTTCTTCACAGTTAGCATTATCTTATATTAGAATAGCCTACAAACTACACACACAAACACACACACACACACACACACACACACACACACACTCAATTAAAACTAATGTGTTCAACAAGGTTGCACAATATAAGGTCATTAGATAAAAACCAAATGCAGATCTAAATACTGGTAACAATCTTAAAATGAAATTGAGAATCTTTTATTTATAATAGCACCAACATGAAGAAAATAGAAATAATAAAGTTCAAGTCTTTGTAAACTGAAAAGTACAAGTTACTGTTGAAAGAAGCCATGCAATAAGTGGAAAGACATTTTATGTTCATTGATTAGAAGGGTATATCATTAAGATGATCATTCTCACTAAATTAATCTACACATTTAATTCATCCCGTCAATATTTCATCTACTTATGTTACAAAGATTACTAAACTGATTATAAATTTTACATGAAAATATAAGCCACCATATGCCAAAAGAGTCTTAACAAGAAAAATCACATTATAAACTTAGACTTTACAATTTCAAACTTACTACAAACTTAAAGTAAGCAGGAGAGTATGGTACTTGCATAAGATTGACCTATAGCTCAATGAATATTAAGCTATTAATAGAATAAAAGAAAACCATGGGAGCATCTCAATAAATGTAGAAAAAGCATTTGGAAACACTCTACAGACATTATAAAAATTTAATAAAATGGGAATTGAAGGTAATTTTCCTTAGTAAACTAGGAATAGAAAGTAAATTGGAAAAGGATATCAGAGAAAATTATAGTTAATATTTTGGCTATAACATAGTGTTACTCCTAAGTAAGCTTGAATGATTATTATCTATTTTTGTTGCTTATAGACACCATCAGGCTGGAAGTCTTATCAAGTCTGACAGACTGTAATGGGGAAAACAAAAATTGAAATGTAATGAAAATAGCTACACAAATTTTAAGTCAGCTCATCACTTTCTACAAAGAAAGTCTACCAAGATTTTGACCGGGAACAGATTAAACTGATAGATAAATTTGAGTAAAGCTGATTTCTTAATAATGTCTAATCAATGACATTAAATTCAATAATATTGTATTTTTATTCTACAAATGTACATATATTCCTTTTCTTTAAATTAAGTTACTCTCAGTTATACTTTGTAGTGTGCCATGAAGATAATTGTGATGATTTGCTGAATTATTATTAAGCAATTTGTGTTTTTTTAAATTTGCAAATAAAATATTGAAATTCATTGTTTGGTTCTGCAGATTTATTAGGATTTTCTACATTTATGGCCATTTGTTTAAATAAAGATCTTTTAATTACATTTCCTCAGTTCATTACATGTTTCCAGTTCTAAGACCATTTCTTGTTTCAGTACACTTTGTCAAATTGAAGTTAAGAATAGAAAATGGTGTTTTCATTTTCCAACAAAAAGAAATTTAGCATCCTTACTTTCTGCAGGATTTTCAATGACTGGGTTTATTACAGATTACATGGAATCTCCTTAGCCCCAGATTCACGTAAAGAACCATGAAAGAGCCCTTGGTCCACTGTACATGGTGACTGAAGTCTCTACTTCTGATAAACATTTGGTGAATTTTTGGAGGGCTAGAGAAAAGAGTGTCAGAGTTCAGAAGCTGTATCTTTAATGTGAAAATAAGTATATTAATTTTATTGTCTGAATCCATGTAGAGTTATAAATAGAACAAAAAATTAAACATTGACTTGGCTCTTGAAGACATGGATGTAGGCAAAGACTTTATGAACAAAATCCCAGTTGCATAGGGAACTATCTGAAAGAATCAACAACTAGGATCCCTTTTAAATCCCATAACAACTTGGATTTTTATTTAAAAGATTTTGATAGCAAGAAAAATCACCAACAGAGTGAAGAGACAGCCCAAAAGGTGGGGAAAAATTTTGGCAGCTATTTCTCACACTATTGAGAATATATAAAAGAAATCAGAGCCCCCAAATTTTAAAGACTCAATTAAAAAATGGGCATCTGAAATGAGTAGACACTTCTCAAATGAAGTCGTAGAAATGGAAAATAAATATATGAAAAAGTATTCGATGTCACTAGTAATTCAAGAGATGCAAATTAAAACAATGCAAGATTCCATCTCACCCCAGAAAGAATGACTATTATCAAAACATCCACCAATAACAGATGCTTATAGGGGTGTAAGGGAAAAGAAACCCTTTTCTTCTGTTGGTAGAAGTGTAGACTGGTGCAAATACTGTAGAAATCAGTGAGGAAATTCCTCAGAAAACTAGGATTAGAGGTCCCATTTGCCCCCGATATTCTTCTTGGTTTCATCTTGAAAGATTTAAAAGGACCATGCCACAGCAATATATCCACACTCTTGTTTATAGCAGCATGATTTGTAATAGCTAAAATCTTGGAAAAAGTCCAAATGTTCATAGCCAGTGAATGAATAAAGAAAATACAACAGAATATTTCTTTTATACAATGAATAGTTCTCAGCCATAAAGAAAGATAATCTTGAGACATTACAAGGTAAATAAATGCATCTTGAGACCATACTCTTAAGTGAAATAAATCAGACACGTGTAAATACTACTTCTCTAGTGTGAGAAATTGAAAGTGTAAATAAGGACGAAAATGTATAATAGATATTGTGAAATAGGTAGAAAATTTTCAAATGGGAGGAGGAATTAGGGACAGGGAAGGGGAAAAGAAGGAAGGGAAAAATGATTAAATAAGAAAAAAATGGAAACAACACTTTTGTAAATAAGGAGAAGAGGAGTTGAAGGGATAGAATGGGGGGAAAGAAAAGCATCAAGACACACCATGCACAAGTACAAATTTCCTATTAATGAATGTGATCACTATGTATCCCTAACATGTACCAATAAACTTAGTTAAAACTAAATAAATGAATAAATATTGACTTGGATGCAAACCATTTGAGAGTACTAATTTGTGGAAGCCAAATCGAATTTTGAAAATCAGATTTTAATTTTGAGTTGCTGTGAGTAAATTAAGTTTCTCAACAATTATGCATGTTTCAAGAGTATTCACTTATTTAATCAACTACATTTTTCATTTAGGTCTTCACTGGGATCTTCACTGCAGAAATGTTTCTCAAGATAATTGCTATGGATCCTTATTATTACTTTCAAGAAGGCTGGAATATTTTTGATGGCTTTATTGTGAGCCTTAGTTTAATGGAACTTGGTTTGGCAAACGTGGAAGGATTATCAGTTCTCCGATCATTTCGACTGGTAAGTCCATAATATTTATCTTTATAATTTATATGGTCATCATTCATAATATAGTATCAGAATTTTTCATAATTGTAATATTATCTGAATATGTTTATAAACAATCTGGGTTGATTCACCAGTGGATTGTGGGTCCTTCATCATAATAGTTTTGATTAACAAACTTATTCAAATTAGTATAACCATTCTTTCCTTAGTAACCAAATGGCAGATCTAATGAGGAAGGAGCAAAGGAGAAACACAGATAAATTCAAATCACAATTAAATGCTGTAGTCAATCAGTTACCTCAAGCTTGTGTTTCACAGGAACCAAGATGAGCTTTCTGTCCTATCAAGGGCCCAGCAGCTATGGAACTGCTCTTTGCCTGCTTTGTCCCCATCCTATCCAAGATAAGGAGCAAGAGACTGTACGAAGAAGGAGGAAAGGCAGATGAAGGTCCCCACACATTCATCTCTTCAACCAGATTAGAAACCTGCCAAGTCCACTCTCTGAGAAGAATTGCCAATCTTGCTATTTAAAAAGTTGTCTTTTATTTGATTTCTGCATAATTTCTTTCTATAGTGCTCAAGAATAGTCATGGATCTAATTTTGAGCTAGATATATGCAAAAAGTAGCACAAATATTAGAAATGATTATGTAGCAGTACCATGAACAAGGTCTTTTAAAAATGTTTGGTAAACTTTCAGGATAATATGGTGAGTTTAGAAAATAGGGAGCATAATATTAAATTCTTAGTGTGTCAGGCTCTTGGATAAATTATTCTCTGAAAATAAATTAGATACTTTAGTGCTTACATTCATACCTTCGTGTCTCCTTGAAACCACTAAATAATGCACTTTTTTCAGCCTTCCATTTACTGAATCATCAGAAATAACACACTGCTATTGTTTAACTGTAAATGGGTCTCTTTAGAGACCCATACAAGCAGTGCCACCAAATGTTAAGCACTTTTTACTTTTTACCTAAGTACGAGTATTGCTCCTCCAAATATAATACATGAGGAAATGTCCTAATGTTCCAGTAAGCTAATGATATAGCTAGATTAAAGGAATCTAAATACTAAACAAATTAGTTCACTTTTTAATATATTACACAGTTTATTAATATCATTTACAACTCTGTGCTTCAGCATTGCATTTCAAGTATACTGCAAAATGTATTTGTTTGAGGCTTTTAAATAATGAGAATCTCTAGTTCTCTGAAAATGTTTCTCTGTTAATTAAGCACCATTAAATTTAAGTATTTTTGTTCCTTAACAAAGAGCTTTATTTAATATACAAGTATATTATTTAAAATTTAGAGTATCTTATAAGCAATATGCTAAATCAAGAACTGGGTAATATTATTATTTTATTTATAATATGGACAATTTGAGAATGAAAAATACCCTGATAGCATCAACTATCTGCTACATTTGCTAGATAAGAGTTTGACACATAAATAACCTATCACTGTGCAATGGAGATAGTTACATTGTAGAGTTCAACTGTGAATAAATTATAGGTGTTTTAGAAAGATCAATTATTGACAAGCCTTCTTGCTTTTTTTTTTTTCCAGCTCAGAGTTTTCAAATTGGCAAAATCCTGGCCCACGCTGAACATGCTGATAAAGATCATCGGCAATTCCGTGGGGGCCCTGGGTAACCTCACCTTGGTGTTGGCCATCATCGTCTTCATCTTCGCCGTGGTCGGCATGCAGCTCTTTGGGAAGAGCTACAAAGAATGCGTCTGCAAGATTTCCAACGACTGTGAGCTCCCTCGCTGGCACATGCACGACTTCTTCCACTCCTTCCTGATCGTGTTCCGCGTGCTGTGCGGAGAGTGGATCGAGACCATGTGGGACTGCATGGAGGTCGCCGGCCAAACCATGTGCCTTACTGTCTTCATGATGGTCATGGTCATTGGAAACCTAGTGGTACGTAGCAAGAAGTTTATTTCACTTTCAGCAAGAGATAATGCAATCATGAAAATGAAGAGCATTTTGTATGTTTTTTGGAAGCTATTTTAAATCTAGGTCATTTCCAACTCTCTATTATTTATGATTGCAAGTGCCAGACATGATTTAGACTACTGTAATCTGTGCAAAATTTAAAGTGCCTCTCGTGCTGCGGTTTTGTTCAGTGTTATCACTCCTCTATTTCATGAGAGAAAAATCTCTAGTTATTTTTAATCTTTCAGTTCTTGTACTAAAGTAGGTAGCATCACCAAGCATAGTTATTCAATTAGCATGTAACTACAACTGTACTCTTTGAAAATCTTTTAAATATGGGTTTCTTACAAATTGAAGTTTAAAAAATTACTGATCATCTCAGTTCATTAAAATACATCAATTATTTGGTGCCCGGAAACTGCAGTATAAACCAGTAAAATTGATTCAAGAAACATTATCATTTCTCTTTAAAATCAGTCTTGCCCAGCACTATCATAATTAGTCCTGAAAACGTGGGAAAGATAACGGCAAGATCAATATAAGACAGTGTCATGACATTTACTCACATAAATAAACAATAGAGAGCTTCTAACACATGCCTAAAACGTTAAAACAAAGTGCTATGTGCCAGGTTCACTAAATGGAAATATAGCTATACTTTTACTATAGCAAAATTGATCATGGAAGTTTCTGTCAAAGAGTGAAATGGAAATATATCTAGTTGCAGTGTAAAATTTAGCTTGCCACAAAGAAAGATGATTATTGTAAACCAGGGTACAAGACACTCAGTACTTAGGGAACACAGAACGATAGAATTTTGTGAAAGGAAGTAGCTCTTATGCTTTAAATAAAGGAACTATACTACATTTTTAAACTAGCACTTGAACCAATGGGACAGAAAAAACACAGGCATAATAAATATTTTAAGTCTATATATAACTTTACACTTTATTTCCTTTCACAAAAAATAATCTCCAATTCCCTAAAGGAAAATAAATGGAGATAAAAGGCCAAAAGATTATCTTTTCTATTTTTAATCAGTGTCAGGTTTCAAATTCCTTAGCATTATATTAGATACTATAATTCTGAAGTCTGTTTGTTTGTTTATTTGCTATGGATTAAAATGAAACCTTCACACATGTTACGTGAGCCTCATGAGCTCTTTTCCAGCTGGCTTACAGGTCTCCACTGTTCTGCCTGTGAGTTATGACTGCTGGACCTGGTAAGAAAGAGGAGAGGCCACATTCAGCACTGCCCAAGGCCAGAATTCTTGTGAGGATTTTTATGATCCTTTTACGGGTTTAAGGCAAGGGTTCCAGAAAGTGAATGTGGTTTTTCCCAAGACAGTTCTGGAAGCAGTGAACACCATTTTCTATGTCTCTTAGTGTAGGAGAAGCAATAGACACGGAAAGAATGAAGGATTAGGGAACTCTTCTCAAGAATAGAGAAAGCATAAATACATGCTATAAGCTTCAATCTGAGACCCTAAGTTGAGATAATAATAATATCTTCCTTCTAGGCTACTAATTTGGCTTGTTAAAATTATGAGAAATTTATATGTTCTGAGAAATTTTTTTTCTGGAAAATGAAACTAACATTAAAGTTGTCAATGTATAATAAATTATAGAAACATTAAAATTAATAGTAAATTTTATGTTGTTGATTATATATGACAAGAGCAGAAAAAGGATATATTGATAACTGAGGAGGTAGTTCAGGTAGAGTGCTTGCATAACATGTGCAAGGCACTGAGCTCAATCCTTGACACTGCCAATAAATAAATAGATAAATAGTAAGTAAGTAAATAAATAAATGTAGATATCAATGAGCAAACATGAGGTACTATTTCATTTTTTTCTCCAAAAATAACAGTTAGCAGTTAACATCTCAGAGTTACTCTTTGAAAACAAAATGATACCATTTCTGTGCATTACCTATAATACTGGAAAGAGCATTTAAGGTATGCAAAAACCTCTCTCATCTGTAAAACTGAAAATCATAATTCCTTTTTTATGGATTGGTTGTGAGAATATTATTGTATAAACTTTGTAACATGGTTGGCATAAGGTCTGATACATATGGAGAGATTGGTAAAAAGCTACTTTTATTGTTACAATTACCTGCTCTAGAACCTGTCTTCAAACATGTTTAACTTAGCCTGTTTCTGAACCAATCTACTGATAAAGTTGTCTTTGTTTTAAAAATCAACTTTGGTGCTCTATTTCACAATAGGGTGACTGTAGTCAACAATAATGCATTGTAAATTTCAAAAGAAACAAAAACATTTAAGACAATGGGTATGTTAATTACCCTGAGTTGATCATTGCATAATGTATACATTTATCAAAACATCACAATTAACCCTATACATATATGTGTAATTTTTTGTACCAAATAAAAATACATTTTAAAATGTATAAAATATTGGACATCATAGAGGGAGGATTAATTGATGTAGACCAATAAAAATTTTCTAGTAGATAAAACCAAAACATTAATAAATATTAGAAAATGAAATATAGAAAATAATTATCACACAATTCATTTTTATTACATGAAATATTTAGCATTTAATATTTCTTTTATGTATTTTTAATTCACATAAAAATTCAAAGAAAAATCACAAAACACATAAATAAATTTTATTGTGATTATCAGAAGCCATGGAATAGCAATTCTTGGAATTAGGCAGTACAGACTCTTAAAATTTCATTTAGTGTTCAGTGGGCCTTCTTATATGTTTCACCTTCGTTTTCTTTGACATTTTCTTTACCTTCTTTCCCAGGACTTCTCCTTTATACCATTTACTTTTTACATTTAGTCCCCTTCACATCTGTGCCTGAATAAATAGGGGCCCATGGACAAAATTTTATGAGAGTCTTGTACCCTTGGAAATGTCTTATTCTTTAGCAAATGCCTCTTTACACTGAGCACGCCGGTTATTGTCAGTAATCTTTTCCCTTACTCATAGCAGTGTGGCTCATTTTTGAAGATCCATGGCAGTACCTTAATTCTCTAATTTTTAACTTAATATTAACATTATTATTTTAAAGCAGACATTTGTCTGTGGCATTTCTGTTGTTTAAAAATAGTGGCCATGATTTCCTGGCTCAAAATGTAAAATGTATGATCTAGCAACAAGTATATTTTTTCTCTAATTTAGCAAGTTATTTATATGAAAAATGATATAAAAGCATAAAAATGAAGTAGTACAAAAATATATCTGGAGGTATATTTGTTTTAAGAAATAAAAATTATTAACTTCCTAGAAAATGCAGATGACATGGCTAAAATGTCTAGCAACCCAAATAAAGGTTTTATTCCTTTGTCAGTGTATTGTTGTCTAGATTTCTCTTTGGAAATTGAAATTAATATAGATGTTCCATGCAACATCTATATCAGTGAGTTTATAATAACAAAAAAGGAAATAGTATGATATTGTGCTATTTGATGTTGACCAGGTATTTTTTTACTTCATTCACTATTTACTCAGGATACTTTATTGTAGACTAAAAGAAATATCAAGCATGAAATAAGCATAAGAGCAGTTTTGAAAAACTTAAAGTTAAAAGCAATTAAGAAACAGAAGGCCTTGATCACCTGCTTTCCTGCTCTGTTCTAGGTTCTGAACCTCTTCCTGGCCTTGCTCCTGAGCTCCTTCAGTTCCGACAATCTTGCTGCCACTGATGATGATAATGAAATGAATAACCTACAGATTGCTGTGGGAAGGATGCAGAAAGGAATCGATTTTGTTAAGAGAAAGATACGTGAATTTATTCAGAAAGCTTTTGTTAGAAAGCAGAAAGCTTTAGATGAAATAAAACCCCTTGAAGACCTAAATAACAAAAAGGACAGCTGCATTTCCAACCATACTACTATCGAAATAGGCAAAGACCTCAATTATCTCAAAGACGGAAATGGAACGACCAGTGGCATAGGCAGCAGTGTAGAAAAATATGTCGTCGATGAAAGTGATTACATGTCATTTATAAACAACCCCAGCCTCACTGTGACAGTACCAATTGCTGTTGGAGAATCGGATTTTGAAAATTTAAATACTGAAGAGTTCAGCAGTGAGTCAGATATGGAAGAAAGCAAAGAGGTAGGGATTTTTGAATAAGGAGATATTTTGGTATCATGTATTTTGTTGCCTTAAAACTATTATTTTCCCATTGCATGTCTCCTTACTATAAGAAAATAAAATGTATATTGATACATTTTCTGTGGCAAAGATAAGTTTAATAAAGTAATAGATTAAAATTTAGCTAGAAAAATGTTATGTTTATTTACATGTTCAGATAACTTTTTAAATCTCGATATATAAATTCATATCACAAATTATTTATTTATATATATATATATTTATATTTTAAATAACTTTAGATTTCTCAAAATGCCTCTGTTTGTGTGAACTGTTTTCTTATAAGTCTCCCACAATGGCAGTTTTTGTATGTACTTTTTTTTTTAAGGTACCAAAAATATCTTAATGGGAGGTAGTTTCATTTCTCATCTTGTTACATTCTTGCCTCTTACGAAATACTACATAAAATGTGATTTTATTTAGTTTTCCCAGACATATTAACTCATGGAAACTCTGACTGGGCTCTTAGCTTGATGTTTGCTTATAAGTTCATGCTTCCTGAAATGCAAAATTTTTTAAGGAAAAAGGTATATATAATAAGGAATGAGAGTAAACATTTTTAACTCTATTTAGTGTAGCATAATGCATGCAGTTTAAATAAACAAAAAGTCTTAATGTACTGCAGAATGTAAAATTCTGAGTTTAGTAACTCAGTAAGAATTGAATGTTGGTAGTGTAAAGTATTCTTTAAATTTATAAGAAACATATGTGTACTAAGGTATGACTTTGGTTTGTTTTGTTTGTTATGGACCTGAAGGTTAACAAGTTCTGAACTCAAAGAAAAAACAAGAAAGAATTCAAAATCTTGATATGTAATTTTTAACTATATAAAAATAAGAATTAGATTTACAATAATCAGAGATTACAAAAAGTAACAAAAATAATGCCCCCCAAAAGGCTTTCCCCTTACATTCTTGAAATATTTGAATGGAAGCTTTAGCCTTATATTACTGTTCTTAATCTAAAAGAGGTAGCTGGGAATTTGAAGCACTGAAATACATAATTTAAGAAGTATAACATTGCCATAATAATTATAGAATAAAGAAGGGTATATATATATTTTTTTTCATACCGGAAATCAAACTCATGACCTCATGATTGCCAAGCAGGTGTTTGTACCACTGAGCTATAACTCTAGCCCCTAGGAAAGGTATTCTTTAAAGAAGAGAACATTAGAACATTTCAGTCACTAGTCCTATATTTATTTGATAAAACTGCTAAAGTATATGATATGTTCCATTCTTCCTTATTGATAGGTACATAGTAATGATAATTTAATGGTTAAGTAGAAATAGATGCTAAACATGAAATCCAGGCAATGTTTATAGATACTAAAAACTAATAAGTAATAGGACTGTAGTTAACCAGTGTCATAAAATAGCTCATTAAATTTAATGGAGAAGTAGTAAAACCTTAGAGCCTTGAGTAAAGAATAGCTGCAATTAGATGAACTCAAAGTGTGTACTAGTTGGACTTGGGTTTTTTTTTCCTTTTTTTTATGATTCTGGGATTTAACCTAGGTCTTGCACATACTAGGCCAGTGCACCACCACCAAGTTACATCCCTGCCCACCACTTGGACTCTCACTTAAAGTCTGAATAATATCTTAAAATCTTTAAGATCTAAGATTATAAATTAATCAGTGTATTTAGTTATGTTCCTAGTTTTTAATTTTGTATATCACAGAAGTAGAGGTCAGTACTTTAAAAAGTAGAGTTGAATCATTAGAATTTCAAGGTATATTCTCTTCTCATTACTTTGACATTATATCTGATACTGGCTATTTTGCTTGAGGTAGAAAAAGTCAATTGTTTTTTGAAGTAGATCTAAGATTTGGGTATCATAGACTAATTGTAAAAATCACATGTTAAGATCATAAGCTACTTCAGACTTCTGGCTAAGTTTTAATGATTTTTAGGTGTGGTTACCTTTATATTCAGTCTTCCTAATTTTCAGAAATTTTAAGCTCTGATTCTTCAGTAGAACATATATTTAGTCTCATCTCAAACTATTACATTTGACCTAAGACATGTTAAAGGAGATATTACAGCAAGTCCAGTTTACTATTTTTGGTTTCTTGTTTTCATTTTTTCTATTTGAATTAACCTTGTTTGAGTTAAGTGTTCCATAATAATACTGTGGACTCAATATTTATTTTGAAATAGAAGCAGAAAATTGATCTACTTACTGTAAGTGGGCAGAATTATTCTATCAAGTTGTCCTTTTTATCAAGTTGTTCCATCCTTGTGTTGAGGTTTATTATTTGGAAGAACTGTTACTTATGACTTTATATCAAACTTTAGACACAAATTTAAAAATTAGTAAAGAATAGATTCATAGTCTAGGAAAGATTTCTATCCATATCTATATTTATCTCTATATGTGTCTATATCTGTTTTGATTTTTTTCAGAATTTTGCCCTATATTTCTACACTAGAAAATAATAGAGAATTAAAACAACCATTCAAAAATTTGAATTTTTCCCTTAAAATACCTTCTGGTGTCTGTTTTCTAGTTGCTTATGTTTGATCATTTGTTAACTGATGGGTTGGGATTGTGCTGTTTACTATTACACATAGAATAGTTAGAAATGATGTGAGGCTTATTATTATTCCATTCTAAGTAATTTCTAAGGCAGTATAGGACACTATCTTTAGAATGTATGAATTAATTTCTTTTTATTGAACAAAGTAATTGAAAGGATTCAGAAGTTGTTGAGGTGTTTGAGCTAATTTCTCTTCCATGTCTCTGTCAAATTTTTATGATTCTCTGTTAGCTTTCTGGAGGTATATTGTTTAAATTCCTACCATAATCATGTATGCTTTAACTCTTACCTATTAAGTTGGCTGTAGTAAATGTAATTCCTTTTATGATTTTGATTGACTTGTTTTCCTTTTAGAGTTGTAAATAATGTTGAAGCCATACTTGAATGATAATTTTTCAAAGTGAAATTGAGTAGTGTAATATGGTGACCTTCACTGCTTACCATTCTTACTTCTCACAGGGGTAAAAGTCAAGCTGGAGCCATCAAGAAAGCAGCTCTGGTGTTTTTTAACCAGCCAGAGGCTCGTGCCACCACTTTTACCCAGGTTACCCAAGCAAGTTGTGTATATATGTCTCTCTCTAAATATAACCAGTTTCTAAGTGACCTTTGACTGGCCTGCATGTTACTCAGCTATGTTCCTTGCCCATCCATTGGCAGTAAAATAAAAACATGCACAGCTGCTATTATGCTGAGTCATAAGAAGCATGGTCAGGCAAGTCTGACAACTCTAACCTTTAAAGTACACATATTTGTATTTAGCTGCTATTTTTGTTACATAGATCCTGAAAGAAATTATATTCAATGGACAGTAAAAATGCATGCCTTTATGGATGATTTGATTTCTAGTTAGTGTTAACTCAGTTTTAATTATACTAAGAATCTAGAGAAAAGTAATTTTTCTTTGAAAACCTGTTGCAAAAGCCTTTCTCTCCCCTGTCTCTCTCTCTCTCTTTTTTTTTTTTTTTTTTTTTTTTCTTTTTAAGCATAATCCCAGTGTACTTTGGGGAAAATTTGTTGTTCAGTGTCATGTTACGGTTTTCTGAAGGGTAATCTGCAAATTAAAGCAATCTGTTATCCATTTACAAACTTTCTAACTGATATTCTGTAAATTAATTGGAATGTTTGTGTTTTGGCTGCTAGCAGCAGTTTTTAATCTGCTTCTTTTTAGGGAAAAGAGCACCATTTCAGATAGCAATTGATCAAAATTATTTTGCATTAAAATTGATTGTATCCATATTTACTTCCAACATAGTGTGACAGAACATAAAATAAATTTATTTTGTACAAAAGAAAATAAATAAGAAAAGATATACATGAGTGTATACATTTAGGTGATTTGCTCATCCTGAAAATAGATCTGGAGGCCACTTTCTTCTTCCTCTTCTGCTGGCTACTCTATTTTGAGTGGACAACGCTGGAATACTGTTCAGAAGGATATTATTTAAATATACCTCCTTCTATTCCTACACAGAAAGAGCATCATGAGGTCTTGCTCCTTTGATGTTTTCAAAATAAAGGGATCTCCCTTATAATGTGATTATCACGATAGCTAAAACACCATTCTGCAAGCCTTATTTAGTGAACCATTCATTATATGCTACTAAAATCATTGTTTTGTGAACAGATACGTAAACCAAATTGTTCCATCCAATTTAATCATTGTTTTGAGAAATATTAATTACTTTTTCCCCCTCTCCTTCTGACATTATGAGGTTTAAAACAACATAAAGTAGTGTTTGACTTTTTGAGAGAAGCAATAATGATGTCATTCTTGGATATTCTTTTGTATTTTGGATCAAAATATTCAGTCAGTAGTACTCTAGATTCCTGAAAGACAAGACATTATGTAGCAGCAGAATGGTGTCCTATAAAAGGAGGTCCAAATTGTATAACTGTTTGGCGCTTAAATATAAATTCACATGTATATACACAGGGACTCAAAGAGACTATTTGGTACTATTATGCATTATTTCTTCAGAAAAGATTTTAGGTACGTTAGATAATGGCTTGCTTTTACAGTTTCTTAGAAAGAGGCAATGTTAGTTAGCTTAGCCTCTAAATATCCCATTTTCCATATTCCTGTATAGAAATGTATTTGCGGGAAATGGCATTCAAGCTATTATCTGCCATTGTATCTAGGAAATTTAGCTGGCATTAAGTGTGGTAGAACACCCAGGGGAAGCTGGACCATTCACTCTCAAGCTTCAATTATTATGCTTTCCAATTTTCTTTTAAAAATCTCTGATCCCTCCTTAAGAAACATTGTCCATTTCCTAAAAGAATATGCTAAGTCCACAATGCAGGGGACAGAAAGGGGAAATGTAGCTAGAAGATTTATGTAAGCATTAGTGGGATGAGCTCGATGGGAGCTTGTTTTTTATTTTATCCTAGAGAATAAGCAGTCCTTGTGGAAAAGGATTTCAGTGGAATAGTGATGAAGTAGGAAAAAGACTTTAAATATCTTTAATGTTAGGAAAAAATAGACCAGAAACTCTTTTTGCACTGATGTGTGCCGATGGATAAAACATCATGATGTAGCCATTCTTTCTTTCACCCAAGAAAATATTTAAGGTACTCTATTTGTGGTTAAATTTTTTATAATGTGTCCATTATAAACATTGGAATGATTTTCTGGATAATATGTGTGAGAATGAAGGTTCAGCTTTTACTGTCTTATTTAAAAGATCACATCAATCATTCCTTTCACATGTTGATGTGTCACTTTGGTCTGAAGCCCAACCAAAATCAAGCAACTCCATCCTTCCTCTTTTTCTTATGTTAAGATTCTTCATAAAAAATGACCCCGAGCACCATCAACAGTGATTAGCAACATTGTCCAAGAACAAAAGGCTATTTTTGTAGACCAAAATAGTCAAGTGTGGAGTACTTGATATAATTTATATTTGAATTTATTTCTTTTTAAGAACATACATTTTTATTAAATGGCATTAAAGCATATCTCCTCTCCCAAATTTTGTATATTTACTAATTACATTTTCTTAAAAATGTTCCTTTGCAATGAGAAGCAAGTGTTCTTGTGAAAAACTTAACAGGGAGTGTTTTCTCTCCTGTTTCTTATTTATGATTAACTACTTAACAATTAAATTACTTTCATTTACTTACTTTTGCATTCAGAAAGAGGTATTTCAGTTTGGCATCTTCATGCTTAGCAATAATGTATCATTAATGCAGAAGTACAAAGTGCAGAATTTTAAAATACAAGTGCAGTATTGTATTTTGGTATGCACTTGTTAGATTTAAAAAAAAATGTGACTCTGCCCTGCTTAAATCATATGACTATAATTAATTTAGCACATAGAAGAGTCCACGCAACCTGTCCTATGCAGTTACATGTTTCCATCTTAGTATTAATTAACTAATATTTCTATGTGAAACTAAATAGCTTCCAGTTCTGTTCATAACAAATAAAATTGGCTTACTTGTCTAATCATTTACCGTGTTGACATTTGAGTATGCCCATATTTTATTAAAGTGTAACTAGGCAAGGACTATTCTAACAATATCATTCAGTCAACTTTTCCAGTTTCCTGATAAATAAGAATGGTGATGAAAAAAAGAACCTAAATATCTAAATTTTACCAAACGCTAAATATAGAACTTGTCAAACTGGGTCTACTGATAGCCAGCTCATATTTTGGTTTTTTACTTGTGTAGCATTTTGCAGTAAATGATGCCTTTCCAGGCAACCTATATTTGAAAATCCTTTAAGTGGGTAAGTTGTGATAGTGCATTGATACTTCTGTTAGTGAATTTGCATTGTAGTTAAATTGAGCATAATTAATCACCTCCTCTGGAGCTGAAGAACCTTATTTTCTTAATTTGATTGATTTCATTTTTATGGGCTACTTATATATTTTACATGCTTTATCCAATATATCTTGATAATAGGTTATTTACCTTTTATGTGATTTAAAGAAAGACGTACTGATACCATAAAAGATTTTATGAACCAAAAATTTCATTCCTATATCTCAGGATTATAGTTTAAATTTTTGTCCATAAAATACTCTGCTGTATAGTTACCTTTATAAAATGCTACATACCAGAGATATGATATAATTTGAAGTAATACTAAGGTTCATGAATATGCAATATGAAAATCAACAATATCATACGTACTATCTTGAACCTATAGTACTTAATTAAAAATTCAGTCTACTAAAGTTTTAAAGTGATGAAGGTTGAATTTACCTGTTAATCATCAAAGCAATTCGCTGGAGATCCTGGCAGATTGCATCACAGATAACCTGGAGTTCGAGGTCATCTGTGACTATGACAAGGTGGTTAACCCACAGTTCTTTATCTAAAGAGATATTGATGGGTGGATACTAAAAATCAATAAATATGCTACTTAGTTTTTGTCATTTGTTAATTAAGTATAAGCAATGTAAAGATACTCAAGTAATACATGGAACAGGTACAGTGCTATTCCACTTCAGAGAAGTTGAGAAAAACTGAGATTAACTCTCCTTGGAGCAGTTCCATTCACCTGTAGAACTCCATGCAGACAGAGTAAAAAGAGAGAAAACAATGTCAAATAATTAAATAGTAATTTTCTTGATACCAGAATTAAAATACAGTTAATTTCATATGTTTATCTTATGCTGACTTATTGGTCATCTGGTTTTATAATTTAGAATCTGAAAGGATATTTATTACTTTGTAATTAAGAATATTATCTGTTTTCCCTTGCATGTGAAAGTATCAAACTGGAGATGTTAAAAGTACTTAGTGGTTGCATGAGAGTCTACATAATGTTCCATTTACTCAACAAAAGTATTGAAAATAAACTTTGATGATAGGTGCTAGGTATACAATGATGGCAAAAAACTGATCTTTTTTGAAAAAATAAATTTTGTCCAAAAAATTTCCTGTAGAGGTATGTCTTCTGGAAACATAAGGATACATTGTAAAAGTAACAACCTAATTATTAAAGAGATAGAAATATTTATCTTCAGGAAAAAAATGTGCCTATTAGTGCTATATCAGTATTAAGGCAGCCCACTAAAGTGAAAGGGAGATATGCTGGTTCTTTTATATTTAATATGATTTAAATTAAGGAAGACACAGAAGTGAGTGCTCTTGTCCTTAGAATTTCCAGAGATAATGCCTAAAAAAGTAATTTTTAAAAAACTTCTAGATGATTGATTTTGTAGGCTAAATATGAAAAACCAATTAATATTCTCTAAAATTTAACTTTGGGTCAAAAATATTGGGTAAAGTGTTAAACTGCATATGGAAAACAGATACATTACCTGACAATTTTTTCATTTGATTTATATTTAATGAAAAACATGTTTGCAGTGGAGAATCTGCTTCTTGGTAAGGCCTCAAATACATGGTTCCTCCCGCAAATGTCCAACAGGCAGAGAGATAAAAATCTGTCTGAAACAATTTGACCCATGCTTCATCAAGTATCACAATGCATTTTAAAACATAAAAATAATTTTTAAGAATCTGAGGTGCATATTGCAGGATGAAGAGAGGACAGAAGAAATTAGGAGCCTACATTTATTGGAAAGAAATTATAAAGAGAGGAAGCATGATTGTTTCCAAAATAGTGAAGAAGGGGAATGGTTGTGTGACACAAGTCTTCCCAAAGTCATTTGAAGCTGTAACAAGCCAGCTAATTGGCAACAGGAGTAATGAGTTGATGATATGGAGATCTTGTGAAAATGTGGGACTTTCATCCAAAATTTCCTGTAGTATTTTAGACACTCTTTTCAGTCATTATTTGAAAACTTTATTTCTTTGCTCATCTTTTCAGTTTTTACTGAGCACTTGCAACATACTGAGTACTGATACAGGCTCTGATCCCATCATTTGCCAATGCTTGGCTAAGAATGTGGAGAACCCTGAATATGGCTCCTTTCTTTTCCTATGGGTTTATCTCAAGAATTTGCTTATTCTGTGTTTTCAGCGTGATCCATTTCTTTAAGAAGAATATTTCCTATTTCTTTTGTGTGCTGTCTGCTAGGTCAGATGTGACTAAGCTTCAATTTGTCTGATTACCTGTTAAATTTGAACATCCTGTAAAGCGCAAGATTTATATTATCAGGTTCCTAATAAGTAACAGCTTCCTGTGAGTTGGGTGGATTGAAATGAGAGGATATTTTAATAATTTATGTTCAATTACATGATCAAAAAACAACTTTACAAAAGAATCTGACTTAAGGAGAAAAGATATGAAATCAGAGTCTTGAAAATCAAAATATTTGTAATAAATCTCCATACTTGGAGCTTCATTTTAGAACACCACACATTCAAAATTTAATTTTAATAACAGAATACTGTGATCATTTATTATTGACCTATACATAAAATTCACAATCTGCAGGCACCTTATAATATATAATGTTTCAGTTAAATATTTTAGAAAAATTTTAAACTAAGAGTAAAATTAACTCTAAGGCATAAATATCTAACGTTTATGGTTCTATCACTGATATTGTTAAATTACCTAAAACAATGCCATTTTCAATGTTATATACACCAGATAAAAATAGTTTCACTTCATCAGAACCAATATGCTAAGTAAATATTTCATACAAAGCTATTTTTATAATATAAAGAAGCTGGTTCTTAGGGGAAAATCCATAAAATTCTTAGCCCAAATGAGTAGTATCTTTTTAGTACTAACTACAGCACCCATTTTGTTGTATTTTAACGAAGTTCAGTGTGCATTTTATCATGTGCTTACCTCATCTTCTTTATAAAGTAGCTCTTTCAGCTCAACCATTTCCTAATGTTATGCACTAATGGTAATAACATTGTAACAGGTTCGAGAATGCTGTGGCCCAAACTACTCTGATTTCATGTGGCACTCACACCTGGCCCTACATCACTACTAAGGAATTTTTATCCTGAAGTTTAAGCCTGGGATCTCTTTATTTATGCTGGTCCCAAGAATGGCCTGACACGGCTAACGTTCATTGTATCTCAAGACATATTTAAACTAACTTCTTTGTACCGAATTTTTCTTTTGGACATATTTGGTTTATCTAAAGGAAAACAAATGACAACTAAAGCTTCATTTCTATGTGTTCTAATAGGGCAGGTAAGAGTGCCAGAGTAACAAGTAGTTTCCAAATGCACAGTGAATCACAGGAGTGCATTGGCCAAAGGGAATGCAAAGTATCAGCTCTTGCTATATAGCTAACAATGTGCTGCTCTTTTGGAATTAGAAATTATAGAAAATGTTTAATAGCAACCAGTAGCCTATGTTTTCATGTCAATGAAAAGTGGATAAATTTAGATTGTTGCTGTTTATTTGCACTTGATCAAATCTTTTCTACATTTGACATGAAAATACACTCGTGCAGCTTTTGTTGGTTGGGTCACAATTTTAGAATAAAACAAACTATACCATTTGCAAACTAAAAACAAAAGCAAGTTGACCGTGTAACTGTGGCAGCTTACATAAGCATTCTGCACCATTTTATTTCAGAATCTGTATACACAGGCTTTAACAAAAATTGTCTCAGTTGTTAGTGCCATAGTTTTTTTTTTTTTAAAAAAGCTATATAAGAGTGTTATATCTAATCTTGTGACCCCCCACCTCTACTAAAGCAGATTGGCATTATATTTAAGTTATTCTTAAATTACAGACGAAGACAATGCATACGGAAGACTGGGGGGCACAACTTAGGAATTTTAATGTATTAAAGAGAGTATTTAAAATATTTTCTGTGCGGTTGATTTTCAGAAGATAAACGCCACTAGTTCATCGGAGGGCAGCACTGTTGACATAGGAGCTCCCGCTGAGGGAGAGCAGCCTGAGGTTGAGCCCGAAGAATCCCTAGAACCTGAGGCCTGTTTTACAGAAGGTAAGTCAAACAGCAGGACATGTGGCCATTCATCCTCTCTCCTCCATCCAATCTCTGTCTGTCCATCTGCCTCTCTCTCTCATTCATCTATGTCTTATCTATCTAACCAGTGTCCATTTATTGGCTAATTTTGGCTTTTCCTACCATATTTTAAAATATGAGGTTTACTTTAATAAGTAACTGGTTTTATTTGTGAGGATGCCATTCAACACCAAGAAATGCTGCTAGCTGGTTTTGCTATGGCCTTCTAAAAAACAGGAAAGGAAGTCAAATCATTAGGTTCAAAAAAATAAAAGAAAGTGAAAGTTGGTATGCGTTATTTTTTTATGGTAGAGTGAGTACTAACAGATTAATGTACGTTTAAATCTTTCCTGGAGAAACAGTTTGCAGTATCAATCAAGGTCAAATATGTTTTATTATTTCTGAACAAAGATAGCAAATAATAAAATGCTGAAATGTATTACAAGTTATATGATACTGGCAACATGCCATTGGAAAATCTCAAAGGAATTTTCTGAGAAGAGTTAAAATTTTATGATTGAGGGATAAATCAGTTATCTATTATAATAATAATACTACTACTTACCAAACCACATGAAACCTTTTTTTCTCGCCTACTTTTCTGGTCTTGATTCCTAATTCTTCCTATATAGCTGTGAGACTTTCCTGAGTTTTGCTTATATCAGTGTCTTTATTCTTACCTTTTTATATCCTCAATGTGATTCTTACATATCTTTCAATATCTAGCCCCATGTACACTTTGTCCATAAAGTTCAGAAATTGTATTTATTGATGAACTCTTACAAAACTTTATTTTATGATATACTGCTTCTATAATTGCAGAATTTGTAGACAAATCATCGCTATGCAAACTTCATATTCTTTGAAGGCAGTGCTGTTTTAGATTTATAGTATTAAATTTTCCCAGTATGATTCTTTGAATATAGCTTTTGAAGAGCCTTTGATCTGATAGCCCATGAATTTCACAAAGAGGATTATTGTTACTGATAATGCAACATATGTATTCAATAATAGTAGAATAGTGATATAATTCTAATAACTTTATTTAAAGAAATACCATGAAATAGTTCATAAATCAATTTGGTTATGATAAGATGAGAAATATTTATATTATAAGATTAAATGAACTAATAGGAATGAAAATACACATAATTTCTATATGTAGTGGAATTATAAACGTGAGGTAGAAATATCAACTTTCGATTGTTTTATTTTTCTGTTTTTATATTTTGTATGTTTTATAATGTAACGTAATCTGTTACGATAGTCCAATGGACATAAAAATATATTTATATTAGATGAATGATAAAATATACATGATTTTAATGTGTAGAAATAGAAGTTACCTTTAAAAATAAAGTTATTGCTTATATCATAATGCAGTAATATAGATGAATGATCCAGCAACATAAATATTTGAAATTAAACAATATTTCTTATTCACTTACTCTCCTGTATTTTAGACTGTGTGCGCAAGTTCAAGTGCTGTCAGATAAGCATAGAAGAAGGCAAAGGTAAACTCTGGTGGAATGTGAGAAAAACGTGCTATAAGATAGTGGAGCACAACTGGTTTGAAACTTTCATTGTCTTCATGATCCTTGTCAGCAGCGGGGCTCTGGTAGGTGGACACCATCTCTCCTTCATCTTTTACCTCAAATCCTTTTCCTCTCCCTCCGTTGAATCTCATTATTATTCATTTTTAAAAGAAATTGCTTGTGACAAAAAGAAAACATGTCTGATACGTTTGGCATAGAGTGAGAAGCCTGATATATAGAAAATTTTAATGCTTTGTCTTGAGTTGTCCTTGAGCGGAATAAATTAGGTGGAATCAGAAGACTTAGACACAGTACAGTGAATGCATTACAAACCTAGTGTAGGTCTGGTTTCATTGAATGGAATGGTCAAGTTGGTCAAAATACTGAATGTAATGAAATAGAGCACCCCATTTGCTCATTTGCTAATACAAATGTGATGATATTTCTCTTATTTTTTCCATTGCTGAAATGTTCAGTGAGCAGGTTTCATCAAGAGGGTAACTAAATTGCATCTGAAGGCGTCTAAGCCTATGGCTGAGTTGACTAACAATCTATCACCCTGCGAGGCTCTCAGTCACCGAAGGGCACTGACCCGCTGACTTCTGAGCGACCTCCAGCTTCAGCTGCAATTGAGGTTCAAAGCCTTCAGACCTTGTCTTAAGAAACAAACAACACATTTTTTTTCCCTTTATCCTTGATCCAGACCACCAGATTGCCTTGATAATTTTCCCTGTGGAAGTACTGAATTAGATAAATGATGTTTTACTTTTAGAGGGCCCAGGGGCTTCTGCAAATGAGTGCTTCAGCTTTCCCCAGAACTATGCAAAATGATGACAGAGGATCTTCCAAACATATACTGCACCCACAGGAGGAGAGAGAGAGGGACCAAGAGAGGCAGAGATGGTGACAAAGACAGAGAAAGAAAAAGAGTGGTCATGAGAGGGAGAGGATAAGGAAGGAAAGGAAAGGGAGGAGGGGAGGGGATTTAGGGAGGAGGGGAGGGGATTTAGGGAGGAGGGGAGGGGATTTAGGGAGGAGAGAGGATCTATTTTGCTTTCTCCTGGGCAGAGTGAACTTCTTACCTTACATTGCTTTACTGGAAGAAAGTATCCCAGTGACTCTATAAATAAACAAAGCAAATCTTTTTCCAGATGACTCTTTGCCTTTTGCTTTAGAAAGAAGTAACTGGCAGGCTTTCAAAATTTTAAGCTCTTCTTGGCTCTCCTAATTCTCAAGTTTAAAAATTATTTGAGTTCTTGGATGGACTGAAATATCTAGTCTTTTGTATATAGATAACTTAACAAGCAAGATGGAGCCATAAAAAACATGCCCTTCTAGCCTTATTTACTCGATTAGAGGCTCACATCATTTTCTAAAGCTATATATTAGACACAATTAAATTAACAGAATGTTTTTTCACACAGGCCTTTGAAGATATATATATTGAGCAGCGAAAAACCATTAAGACCATGTTGGAATATGCTGACAAGGTTTTCACTTACATATTCATTCTGGAGATGCTTCTGAAGTGGGTGGCATATGGTTTTCAAGTGTATTTTACCAATGCCTGGTGCTGGCTAGACTTCCTGATTGTTGATGTGAGTATTCTATAGTTTCTTTTTTCCTTCCTCAGCAGGTGGTGGTAGGTAATAGTTCTAGCAATTGTGGCTGGCACATACTAGGTGTTCAGTAAACACTGCCTCAGTACAAATATAGATATGTTCTACTTTCCCAGTGATAGGATGCCCAAAAATTCTTGCCAATTTTAGTACTTACACTTTCCAAGATCCAACAGTCAAATGCCACTTTATTATAATTTATAGACTTAAAGTCAACATTTGAAATCCAGTCATGTGAGATAATACATTAATTTATAAATTCTGTTATTTTGTTCTCTCATTCACAAAATAGCACTTAAGTAATCCACAATCATCTTTGGCATTAGTACCTTTGCTGTCACTGTAGCCTGTTGAGAAGTAATTGTCACACGGATAGACTATTTATTAGTAGACAAATTCAAAGTCCAAAAAGTAAGAGATCATCACTTGACCATCATGGTTGAAATAGATTAGCTACTAACCAATTAGTTAAACATTTTATCAAGTACTGGTTTTGTAAAAAGTAACTCTGAGTACTAGAAGGCAGATGGGTTTTTAATAATTATCAAGCTAATTTACTAGCATGTATAGAATACATGTGGAATTACATTGAAAATCTTTCGACAGAAAAAATCCTGAAAGTTATATTTAAAACATATATATCTGAATATTACAAAATTATAATTATTCTTTTATTTGTATATTTGGATTGTACATGATACTTTGTTATTATTTTATACATGGTTATAATAGGTGGAAAATAATGCATTATATTTAATATGTAAGAATACAATCATTAAGTTAATATTACTTGAGTATAAAGAAATTCTTAAGAAAAAAATTAGTTTTCATGCACTCATATTACCTATATATTCTGGTTATATGTTGTACTCATACTACCTAATATATGCTGGAATCTTGTATTTTAGATTTAAGAAAACTTATGATTATATACTAAATAGATTAATACTTTGCTTTAAATCAAATGTATTAGTTGTTCATTTGTTCAATGGAAGTCATAAATATAAATCATTTTTTCTTGTTCTAAAGGAGCATTAGCCTAACATTAAAACAGATATGTCTGTAATAAGGTCTTGACACCTGTACTGGAAGTGATTCTAGCTTCACTGGAAAAGGGGGAAAGGCCTGCTATGGAAAGCACACTGTGAGCTGGAGTATGAGGCTATCATCAGTTCCAGTGAGAGAGGGATACTGACATGTTAGAACACTGATACATGATTGCAGGGCCAGTTCTAGAAACAAGAAGGGAAACATAAAGGGAATGAGGTAATAGGTCTGTAACTGGGTAATGAAGCAAGATACGTAAGGCAGAGAGGAGTTTGAAGAAGTCAAATTGTCATCCAAAAGAAATTGGTTTTAAAGAGGAAGAAGCTGAAAATTATTAATGAGGAAGTGGCATGACCGGCTTGCTATTTTAGGGAGAGAAGTTGACGGGGATGTGAATGATGTAATAGAAAGGGAATTACTTAGGAATCAAAAGACCAATTAGAAGATTGCTTCAGTGCCCTAAAAAGATTGAAATGTGTCTCCTTTTCATGTATACCTAAACAAGCTACATAGTTTATCAGTCCTTTTAATTAGCTAACAAATACTGTCCCTGTTTAGAGTATTTTTCATATGTGTAACACCTATCTTTTATCTTTAATGTGTGCTTATCTCTTTTTGGTTCTGTCTTCAGAGAATGTAATGTACTACAGATCTTCAGAACCTCAATTCATAATGATTTAGTTACTTGATTTTTCAGTTGTCTGCGGAGAGGAGACTTATAAAGCTTGAAGCCTTAGAGTGTTAAGAAAGCCATGCAAAAGTACTTAAGATAAAATTTCAAAGTATTTTTTCTAAATTCAGAGATTTTCCTTTTTGAGTGCATATACAAAAATAGTTTAAAGAAATAAGAGGTTTTTGCAATAATTTTCTATATGCTTCACAGTTCTCAAAAATACAGTTTTCAAATATCTATTAAAACATATGTTTGAAAACTATTACATACTTATTTCTGTTTATTTGCTTTTGAAATTCTGAGATTCTTTAGGATAAAATATCTTTTCTTAGCTTTTATAATTTTAATATGTTTTCATGGGAAAGCATGCATTTCTGTGACACTTACCACAATTTTTCTTTTCCTTGTTTAGCTAAGATTTTAGAATTTTTATCAGTTCCATTCGTCATCACATGAATGACAAAAGCAAACAGTACTTTTGTCATTTTTATAGTTATTTACTCATTTTATTTGATATTTCTCAAAATGTGGTTCATCGATCAGCAGTAATAATCTTACATGGGAACCTGAAGAAATGTAAATTCTGAAGACCTAGCAGCTCCCCTGGGGTGACTTTGGAACTCCTTGAAGTTTGATGGGTACTGGTTTATTGCATAGAAGAAGGCTGAATTATAGGCACTTTTATGTGTAAGTTAGAAAATCATGTGACTTTTTCTGTGTAGGTCTCACTGGTTAGTTTGACTGCAAATGCCCTGGGCTACTCAGAACTTGGTGCCATCAAATCCCTCAGGACACTAAGAGCTCTGAGACCACTGAGAGCTTTATCCCGCTTCGAAGGAATGAGGGTAAGAACTGATGCTTTAGAGAGTGTGGAAATTAAAATTGGAAGAATCTGACACTTTGTCTTAAAAATGGCAAATCCATGAGGAATTTGTATCTTCCACCTCGCACTGACACAACCAATCAAATTATGAGTACTGATCAGACACAGAATACAGTGCATAATCATTTCTAACAGCCTTGGTTTTTGCTTTGTGGGAAATCTTATGTTGTGAAGGCTGCTGGGCTCAATCAAGATTAGTTATCTTCATTTCATTTATAAATGTGCAGGAAAATCTACTTGCTGTAATTTGAGATTGCAAATCATTATTCATCATTTCCTCCTTGCTGTGTATGATGTATTTTAAGCCTTTTAAAAATCTAAATCTGGCCTTTTAGCTTTCAAACATAGGATGAGACATCTAAAAGGTCAGATGTGGAAAACTGATACTTGAGAACTTGATACCAAGGAACAGGGAAGAAATTGTACTGATATTTGTCATGAAAATACTTAGACTTCATGTGAATGTGACAAAAACAGAGATCAACGCTGAATGGAGATGTGTGTGTGTGTGTGTGTGTGTGCCCATGTACACAGTTACACAGAAAGGAATTGTTGCCAGTTAATTTCTTTTCACACTGTCATTTTGAAATCAATTGTTTGCACTAATAGTTCTAATAAACAAAGAGCGTGACACTCTTAGTTACAACTTTTAGTTTCTGCATAGAATTTGTTTCCTAGGTGTTCTATTTTACTCTCAAGTTTTGAATGGTATATTTTGTAGTCTGCATTCTTAAAAATTGTGATAGTCACATAATGGCTTTATTTATATACTCATGTACTTTTAAAAATGTTTTGTTAGTACATGTTTGCAGTACATGATAATCATGTTCATCATGGGGGACTTGTACACGTATATGGCATCCTGATTCATTTTGTTGCTCCCTGCTTCTCCTCCCCACTAACAAAAGCTCTATTTCCATTTTTTAAATTCTTTTTTTCTTTAAATCCCTTTTCCCTTCTTCCTTTCTTCTCCTGTACTTTAATTTTGCATTTTAGTTAGTTTCATTGTTTGATAAAAATTTGCTTTGTGTGTAAACTTACCTCTTAAGAAAGTCTGTAATATAAAATTCAGTTTGTACCCTTCTAAATCACAATTTCAAAATTTTAGTTAGTTGGAGCTATCAGATATTTCTAACACTCAAATTTGAGAACAGATATTTTCTATAATTTAACTGTTATTCTTTTTATAATGTTTAAGAATAGAGAATTGTTTATTGCTGGCATTTCATTTATGTTTTCCTTCTTATTCTCTGGCAGGTTGTGGTAAATGCTCTTTTAGGAGCCATTCCTTCCATAATGAATGTACTGCTGGTCTGTCTGATCTTTTGGCTAATCTTCAGTATTATGGGAGTGAATCTCTTTGCTGGCAAGTTTTATCATTGTATTAACTATACCACTGGAGAGATGTTTGATGTAAGCGTCGTCAACAACTACAGTGAATGTAAAGCCCTCATAGAAAGCAATCAAACTGCCAGGTGGAAAAATGTGAAAGTAAACTTCGATAATGTGGGCCTGGGATACCTTTCTCTGCTTCAAGTAGTAAGTAACCATTTCATTATTCTCTTGTGATATGTAATTAAATCTAACATTCTTGCCAATTAGATAGCAGTTACTGCTCTTCAAATGACTGCTATCAAAAAGAAGTATGACGTGTTGCCAAGAATGCAGAGTAAAGAATCCTGTAGACTGTTGGTGTGATTGTAAATTAGTACGGCCGTTATGGAAAACACTGGAAATTCTTCAAAAAATTATAAAATAACTACTGCATAATCCAGTAATTCCATTACTGGCAATATAGCTAAAAGAAATGTCACAGCCTGTACATGGAAAAGATATTTGCTCTCCTATCTTTTCACACAGTGAATTCATATTGCAGACAAAAAATACATTAGTTGCTGTTACAACATTATTCACAATAAGCAACTATAAAATCAGTGTAAGTGTCCATCAGTGGGCACTACACACACACACACACACAATATTTAATATTCAATCTAAAAAAGGACAAAATCTTATCATTTGAAACCACATAGGTGGATTTTCAGGACATCATGTGAAGTGAAATAAGCCAGGTACAGTAAGAGAAATATCACAAGATTTCACTTATTTTGTGTAATTTTTAAAAATTGAACTCAGAAGCAAAGTAACGGCTACCACGTTGGAGGGGGAAGGAGGAGGAGTAATACTGATTAAAATACATATGCCAGCTAGACAAGAAGAATACATTCTAAGATGTATTATAGAGTATATTGACTAGAGATAGTAAAACTATATTCTATACTTGAAAGTCACTAAGACAGTAGATATTAAGGATTCTCAACACTCACAAAAAAACCATATGTCAGGTTATGTATGCATCAATTAACATGAGCTAGCCATTCCATAATGTATTCATAGTCCATAACATTGTACTATACAACACATAGTTTTATATGTCAATTTTAAAATAAATAAAAAGTTTAAAAAGCAATTAAAACAAAAACACATGTAGTTTTAGGAGTGCTATATATATAGATGCAATTAAATGTGTAAAAAGAAAAGACAACTAAATAAAATGAGATGCTTCTTCCTAGTGCCTGCTAACTTCCTCACACACATCTGCCTCGTTCCTTTCTCGGTAACTGTTAAGCTGCCTTGTCTGCACCATGCTAGAAATAAGACATTGGCACGAATTCATTGTTTCTTAACATGTGATAGGTAGCCAAGCAAGGAGAAAATTAAATTATATGACCTTTTTTACAGGCCACTTTTAAGGGGTGGATGGATATCATGTACGCAGCTGTTGACTCACGAAATGTAAGTCTATTTAGAGAAGAATTTTAAAAATTTGATCAAGTGAATATTTTCAAAGTATTGTAGATTAGTGGTGTTGTCTGTAAAAGATCAGATCTGCATTATGACAAAATGTTCAATATTATATTGTTTTTTTTCAAAATTTGATTAGAATATTTTCTCTGTGTTCAGTGTGGTGCTAGGTATCAAGCCCAGGACCACACACATGCTAGGCAAACGTTCTATCACTGAGCCACATCCCTAGCTATCCTCATGAAACTTTTAATGTATCTTTTTTAGCATTTGGCATGGCAATTGTTGTTTAAAAGTTTATTATCTATATTTGCAAAATAAGATATATTTTCACCATGATAGTCCCGGATCTTTGTGTATTAGAAATTCGTCATAGGCCATTTTCTTCATCTGCTGTAGATTTTCCTCTAGTTTTTTTAATCTCTCTTATAATAGAAAGGATATGACTAATGGTACATAAGAAAAGCAAACCAAACAAACCAAAATAAAGTTAATTGTGAGTCATTCTCAGAAGTGTGACTGTGATAGGAGGGAGGAATTTCATAAAGTGCCTTATACACAGTAGAACATTTTTTAGAGAAAAAATAAACCAAAATTTCAAAATAAGATAATAAATAATACATTGTGTATTGTTATCTTCAAAGTAGTTCTCAGAGTACAACATACAGGCATAAAAGATTGTCCAAAAATATTGACATAAATTTTTCAAGGAACTAAGAGAAACTAGCAGTGTAGCTATCTGAACTATCTTTTTCCTTCCTTCCTTCCTTCCTTCCTTCCTTCCTTCCTTCCTTCCTTCCTTCCTTCCTTCCTTCTTTCCCCATCCCAGTTTCTCTTTCCTTTTGAACAGTTTCTTCCCATTTCACAGTACCTGTTGTACATTGTGTTCTGTATAATTTCTATTGCTTTCTCATTTTTTCACGAGAGAAATATTACCGGCTCAAAATGCTGTTTCCCTAATATCGATAGATGTGTGAATCAAAAATTCCTTAGTCATTTCTTTTACTCAGAAAGAGAGAGAGTGGAGAGAGAAACGGAGAGAGAGAGAGAGAGAGAGAGAGAGAGAGAGAGAGAGAGAGAGAAAGAGACAGAGACAGAGAGAGAGAGAGAGAGAGACAGGAACTAGACACTTGTATTTTATCAGGAATCTCTGTTATGAGCTTTACTAAATAATAACAAATAATAACAATTTGTTATTTATTAATACCCACTATGCACAGGTTTTCCTTACATTATCTCATTTAATCCTAAATGATAACTTTATATAAGTGATAATAACTTAAAACAAAGAGCCTGCACATTAGCTGGTAAGGCTTTTGGACTCTGACTACAAATGATGGGTCAAAACCACCTTATAATTCTAGCTTACCTCTCCTTGACTAATAATTCAGATCTGCCCACCTTCCTTATCACTGTCCTGTGTGATGTACAACTTAACTTCAGTTCCTTTTCTTAATAATTTAGTACGTTACAATTCCTCAATATGCAAGCACATCACCAAAGATGAAGTCAAATTACCCATTAAAATTAGGAATGTATTTTATGTTACACTGATATTTATGTATTACACATTTTTCTATACGTGTAGATTTTTAAAGTTTAAAAATAGAATTGTATGTTACTAAGCACAAATACACATAAATAAAATCAAAGTTGTCAAAGAGCCTCTACATTTTGTTTTACTCTATTTAGTTAGAAAAAAATGAGTCATTCATGATCTTCTGAATTTATTTCATGATACACTATTTCATAACCTTCATTCATTATCATCAATGACTTGGTTAACAATTGATTAAAATAGAATTCTATGAGACCTGCACATAAATTACAAAGTTCAAGTTAAGCATTGCCTCTTTTCCCAATTAAGTGTTGGTCAAGAGGGTACCTTATTAAGGAAATAGTGCCTTGTGAATAGAATGAATTAATTGCCTCATTTTTCCAGAAGAAAAAGATTCTTCCAAAATATTTATGTGCAGACATACAATGATTCTAGTTTACTAATGAAATGTGTTGTAAACTTTTCCACTTAGCAATTACTCTCAGCTATGCTCTGCTTAAGCACTTTTCATGTTTTAACCCAGTTAACTTTGACAACTATTCTACCAAGTATAGGCTACTTTATTTCCATTTCACAGATAAAATAGGAAGAAAAAGTAAATATTACTGATTTTTAAACAGCATCTTTTATGTATCTTCTGTAAGAAAAATAAATCCTCAATTTGCATACTGTTTTAGTATCTTGATTTACTAAGGGGAGAGTACATTCATTCTGCAGTCATTAATTTGATGAAATTCTAGGTAACTACTCAAAACTTTGTATGAAATATTTTACTATCTCAAGTCTGTGGGCTAGCTCTCAAAATTCTCCAACAAGCATGTTGTATTTGAAAGTTCATAAAATATATTTAATACTTGATTTCTTTTCATTCCAGTGACTGACATATGCTTAAAGAACTGAAAATTCACTGATGGCTTTTTTATGAAACCCATATTAAAACTGATGGTTATTATCTTTCATATTTTGTAGGTAGAATTACAACCCAAGTATGAAGACAATCTGTACATGTATCTTTATTTTGTTATCTTTATTATTTTTGGTTCTTTTTTTACTTTGAATCTTTTCATTGGTGTCATCATAGATAACTTCAACCAACAGAAAAAGAAGATAAGTATATTAAAATATCTTTGCTCTAATACGTGAGCTGAGTATGTAACACTATTTCATTTAGACTCCAAAATGCAACCATAAAAAATAAAATTTAAGAATTATTTTAAGATTTAGTAAACTGTAAATTGCCAGGCACGGTGGCACATGCCTGGATTCCCAGTGCTCAGGAAGCAGAGGCAGAAGGATTGCCATGAGTTCGTGGCCAGTCTGCACTACATAGTGAGACTCTGTCTCAAACAAAAAAAAAAACAAATCAAAAACAAATCAAAAACAAAACAAATAAGTTATCAGTTTTCAGGTAATTGATAATGCAAATAGTTTTTTTGTATTTCTAGAATATACATAATATGGGATAATTTATATGACTGTCTATTGTGGCATAGTTCATCTATTGAATATATGCATCGCCATTAATACAGATGTTAGCAACATCAGAATAGAATATGGGGGCCAATTTTCACATGATTGTTAAGACTAATTGTATAACTAGCAGAGAATATGATTTTAACAAGTTTTGCTTTTTTTTCTTTACTTTGGAGGTCAAGACATTTTTATGACAGAAGAACAGAAGAAATACTACAATGCAATGAAAAAACTGGGTTCAAAGAAACCACAAAAGCCCATACCTCGACCTGCTGTAAGAATAGTGTACTGTCATTGTCAGCCAAATCAATGTTATCTATCACTTTCAAAACTGCTAGAAAGTATTCTTGTGAATTTGCAACACAATAGTTTGAGCTTACTAATGTATCCAGTTAGTCTAAACAGAATGAATTTTACTTTTTAAATATACATATTATGTATAAATATTTAATATATTTCATATTTAAGCATGTAAAACCTATGCAGATAAAAATTTTGCCTTAATTGCAGTTTTAGCACATAGAATTAATGTCATTATAGAGATTCATAGAATGCAGATGCAAACATATACTTTCTTACATTTCCTATACATATAGAAAATAGTGACTATTCTCTGACTGGAGTAAGAACTGATCGGCATAATTAGTATGTCTCCGATAAATCCCATCTTCAGTCCGACTCTGCAAATCGAATGGAATTGTTAATGAAACAGACTCACAGGAGGTTTTTACTGCTAAAAAATAACTAATCTTCATATTATATGCTACTCTCCTTCCCATAAATGGGATAATAGTATGCTCTTTATGACATTTTAAGGCTCTTTTTATTGTTTATTTGCCATTGACTATTGTTTCTTTTTGACTGAAACACGGAATTGCTAGGAGAGTCCTTGAACTTTTTTCAGCATTTCTGAAAGAATAGCTCAGACATTAAGTCTCAGGATATCTTCCCTGAGGCACACGTGGGTTAAGGCAATCTAGTATTCCCCAAGAATCATTGGTGACAATATAAAACTAGCCATAATCAAGTGTTCAGCTTGTAAATCTGCCGGTTGCTCAAGAAAGTGTACAGCTACATTAAACAAGATATATACAATGAACAATTTGAACTTAACCTTGAAAGAAATAGTATAATTTGAATGAATGAAAAGAGGACAAAACAAATAAACATTTCAGGGGAGAACAGTGATGCCTTTGAAGTAGCAAGTAGTAGATACGAAATTTTTTCAGTTGAATAAGTCTGGATTATCACATGAATCTGAAGAAATTGGTCTTAATAAAATGAATTAAAGATAGTTAAGAGCACAGCATAATGTAAAGAAAAACACGGTAGATATTTTAACTTTAGAGATGAAGCTAGAGAAGAGGTAACAACTGGCCATACATGAAGATTAACATGTATGTGCAAAAGATAAATCTTTAATCTCAGTCAACAGACCTGAAATACAAGAGCTAAATTGGCGTATAGGAAGGTGATGCAGCTATGGAATATAGGAAAATAAGGAAGATGTGTAGATAACAGAGAACTTGAAACAGCTGGTGTCTTATAAAGTTGCATGTTCTGCTAATTATGCTATAAATTAACCTTGTAAAAACATATGGAAATACAGATTTAAGTTCTATGAGGTGTCCAGGCAGCGATAAGGATTTTAGAGTTTCAGAAAAGAACTCGGTTGCTCTCTGAAGCACAGAGCCGTTTTAAAAAAAGTTACAATAGAGAAAAATCAAATGACCTAAATATTTCCTGAGCACTTCACCAAGTTATATGGAGAAGTAAATCAATAACAGAATGAGATTCCCTAGGCATATCTGTGTCTTTATAGTTATCTATCCATATGCTGCTTGATTCATTTTATATATATATATATATATATATATATATATATATATATACTGACATTTTCATATGTATGTATATATATGAAATTTTAAAAACACTATTCATAGTGAGTGACACAGAGATGTACCTGGGTAGTGTAGGGATGCATAAATGCATAGAAAATGATTGGCGGACTTGTTTAAAATATTATTGATGATTATTTGGGAAGTCACAAAGTAATATGATCAAATCCATCTGTCGCCCCATTTACTGTTAAGCATACATCAAGTGCTGTGCTAGGTGTTTGGGATTAACTATGGAACAGTGTAAAGTCTAGTTAACAGAAGAGATTGCAATGAATTCCATCAACAAATATAAATATATCTAGTAAGAACCTATATCCAGGGGCTGGGGATTTAGCTCAGCGGCATAAGCGCCTGCCTTGCAAGCAGGCAGTCATGAGTTTGATCCTTGGTACCGATAAAAAAGAAAAAGATAAAAAAAAAAAAAAAAAAGAAGCTATATCCAGCTGTGAATGCTGATAAATAGAGTAGACTGATTAGCAAGAGAAATAGGATAATACTAACAGTAACTTGGAAAAAAGGAGCCTGTGGGAGAGAAATGTATTTGTGAAGGCCCTGAGTAGGAAGCCCAATGAGACTGGAGTGCAGGTAGTAGGCTTTCACTTGGGAAAGGCTGAAAACAAAGAAGTTAGGATCTGCCAACCTTTCTGAGGATTTTATCCTAAGAGCAGTGAGATGCCATCAAAGAGTAACACTTAGCTTGGGTTTTGTGATGGGCACTGAACCAGTTTGACAGATTGATGGATATGCATTATCGACATGTTTTCAAGTAACTGTACAGACGAATCTCGTAGTGAAAGAATGAAAAATGGATATAAATGAAAGTGCATAGACTTGTAAGCTGCCACTAAAGTGAGATTATAATATTTCTTAAATAATTAAATATGGAAAGGAAAGATTAAATAACAAGATTGATGACTTTTTGCCCTGTACAGTTGGATGAACAGTTCAGTTGTCACCAGATGACTTTCAAGGAGTTTCCTAAAGAGAATTTGGGAATCTGAACTCACCCTACTTCATGGGGTGGCTTGTACATTCACTTTCATCATAGAAAAAGACTTTAGAACCCATCAGTGAGAAAATAAAGGGAGAGACCCTCAGGAGAAGTGCATTCTGATCTGGAGCTGGGTGTATTAGTGTGGTGTCTTCAAGATAGGTCGTGGTCATGGTCACTTGACATTCCCAGAGCTTGTTAGGCTCCCCATTAGGTGATGTTAGTATGTAAACTATTTGAATGGGTTCAGAGTTGAGATCGACTACCTGCTTAACGTAGTGCTTCCCAAAGGACCAAGGTTTGTAAGAGAAAAAGCAGTTTATAGGTGAAAAGCCCAGACTCAATTTTGAGGCTTATTGTGTCTTTTAGGACATCTTTTGGACTAAGTTTCCTAGAAAGAAAAAGGGCATTGTAAACTTTAGTAATTTTGTATCCTGAAACTAGTTTTTCTTAAAAGTACAACTTTGCTATCACGATTTTCCTTGTCTCTTTCCTACCTGTATTAATTTTTGATCCTACCTCATTTGCCCAATAACACTTTGATCGCTTATTCTTAAGGGATGCTGAAACTCAGGCCCATCTTTTTAGGGATGCTTTGGGCTGAGAGGGGCATGACCTTGTCCATCCAGGAATGAAAAACCTTATTCTAACTGATGTAGGAAAACTGGATCTTGTGTAAAGAGCCATCATCTTTTGATAGTGAGGAAAAGAGAGTAAGGACATGTGTGTTTTAGTTTAAACAATAGATCAAGCAGCAGAGAATTCCTACGCATAGTATCACAACTTTAAAAATAAGAATTTTCTCTCACCAGTTTGTTCCAAAGAAACAAAATTTGTTCAGCAAGTCACTGAAATTTAAAGCAGAGTCTGACATTGTACTGACTTGTGAATGTAGGCTTTTAATGTAGAGAACACATTTGCAGAGTTTCCAGGAATATGCACACAACATTTTGGTTTTATAATGACAAAGGTTCTATCTTTGCACTGGTTAAACTGTCTAGGGGCATTTAGCTTTGTAGAAAAGCTTTTCTTATCATTTTTACTTTCGAATTTAATAGTGAAATATGCTAGAAAGTATCATGTGGAGCCTTTTGTATAAATGTAAGAAAAGACTCAATGTGCCACATGATGTCTTCAAGTTCTATTTGAGGAATGAAGATGAAGCCTACTGATCATAAAAGTGAAAAGTCTGACCTGGCCCATCCATTGTATAAGACTGGGGAATTAACTGGTTGGTACACAGTTTTAATCTAGCATCCTTGTTCCCATCGATATCCTGTTATATATTTCCCTATCTATCCTGAATCCAACTGTTGCTATAAGTTATTTGTTACTATTTGAGGTGGGCCATTTTATCCCAGCTCTCATTTTTAAATCAGGAGCCAACAAATCAGCATATCTTAACATACTGGTGGTTAGAGCTTGCAGTAAGAACTCATTCTATTTTGGTGTCATTGTTCTATTTACCATGAGTATGGTTATTTTTTGTTTGTTTGTTTGCAGCAAAGTGGTGCTAGCTGGCTGAGTTATACTATTATAGATATCAAACAGATATATTTGTCACAAATTTGAAAATACCTATCCACAAAACTGGGTTTTATATAGGAAATGTAAGAGTCTGAGATAGATCAAGCCTTGCGTATTGCCTCATCGGAGTATTTATTTTAGCAAGAGAAAGTTGTTTTCTTATGACCCTTTTAATGAAAAGTTTTATTTATAGGCCATTGGGAGACAATAGATCTGGTAGGAAGATTTAAAATATAGCAGTTCTTATGTAAAATTTTGAAGCTTCATGTAATCACTTCTGTGTAGGGGGGAGGTCCTCTAGGTGGTTACCTAAATGAGCCAGAGAAGACAATGTTCTGCAAATCCAGCATGTATCTTTACTAATGTCTTTCGTATGTTTTGGGGCCTAGTCATAAAAAAATGTTTTTCCACTGGAGAATTGTATAAGTTAAGAGACAAATTAATTGACAGATTTTGATTTGAGCAGACATAAGAAAGTTAAGAAAAGAGACACATTTAAGGTTTGGAGACAATAAATTAACAGTAAACAGGAAGCAGAATAAATTGCCACTTTATCCTGGATGAAACTTGTTTTTAAAAATAACATTAGCGTGGCTGGGAGTGGTGATGCACACCTCTAATCCTAGCACTCAGGAGGCTGAGGCAGGAGGATATTTGTGAGTTTGAGGCCAACCTGGGTTACTGAGTGTGTTCAAGGCCAGCCTAAAATACATAGCCAGACTCTATTTCCAAAAAAAAATTTAAGTAAACAAAAAATAGTATTTCCAAATCTTCCAAAGGCTCTCAGGTATATTGCTCCTAAGTATCTATCTCTTAATTTCTTAATCCTGTGAAGTCTGAAGAGGAACAGATTTAATGCTCAATAAGTGAATCCACAGTGCGTGTCCTTGTAATCTGACAGGTGTAGAGGTGCTTAGAACTTGGTAGAGGCCTTTTCACTAAGGAAGGGAGGTATTGACCTAAGGATGACTCCTTTTGACAAACTTTATGTATGACACAATCACTAAGCTGAATTTTAGGGGTGTGAATTAAAGAACCTGGCATTGAAAGGACTTCATTATCATATTTTAATAAATCCTTTCATGCCTGACATTGGACTAACTTGATATGAGATGTGCTTAATCATTTCTTGTATTTCAAGATCAGTGATTGGGTATGAGATCAGAAATGGTCTTCCACAGAACATTTCATGTGTGCTTAGTTGAAGAGAAGCTTCTGGGGCAATTTTGATCCTCACTAGAACAGTACATATCTATAGTTGTCTAGCCAAGGCTTGAGGCTTTTCTGGCATAGTTTTGTCAAGGTGGTTTTAATATGTAATTTAGCCCTTTAAGCTTTTCCTGATGCTTAAGGGTGCCAAGAAATGTGAAAATATTAAGGTATTATTATCTTGTGACACCTACTGTGACACCTGAGAGACAATAGATGGCCTGTCATCACTTTAAAGTGGTCAAAAAAGTCCAAACCTAGTAATAACTTCTTTCAATGGAGCCTTCATGACTTCTTGGTCATTTCCAGTCTGAGTGGAATGTATTTTTATCCACCCAAAAAAGGTGTCAACAAAAACTCAGCGGTATTTGTAACTCTGGTATGAAAGTATGTGGTGATAGTCCAGTTGCCCAATCTTTTCCAGGGAAAGTACCAGGCCTTTGTACAAGGCTAAGCAAAAGTGAAAGCTTTCTCCTGGATTGTTGCATAAGGGTAAGTCCTTGTAAATACTCTGATTGGAGGCTTCCTCCCATTCAGGGAAAAAAAATAAAAAAAGCAAAAACATGATTCACCAAATAGTCATTGTCTCCGTTCCTAACCAGCATCAAGTATGGATTACTTCAATAATTTTCCATTTGTGGGCTGGGGATTTAGCTCAGTGGCATAAACACATGCCTGGCAAGCACAAGGTAGTGAGTTCGACCCCCTAGTACTAAAATAATAATATTAATAATAATAGCTTTCCATTCAAAGGAAAATATTAATACTTTATGATGGAATAATGATACTTAATTACTTTTTTAACTCACTATCTTCTTTTATTGGTTTACATCCCTGCTGTCATTTCTTTTCAATCCCTAAGTAGAAAAAGTTTCCATTTAGGTTTGGGGTCAGGAGTATCACAGTCATCTCTGAGACACGCAGTGCTGGTTGTTTGGCACTGAGATCTCTCAAGTAATTTTCCTGGGCTATGAGAGCACTGCCCTTGTGATATTCTGTGCTGATGCATGACTGCTTACATGGGAAGGTAATCCTCCTGCTTCTAGGAAGGAAAGACTTTCAATCCCATGTCTGAGGAGTTTTTTTCTATGAAGAGTCACTTTCCCTCCACATGAAAGCTATAACCTGATGGACTAAGAAAGCATCCTGCAGTCAGTATAGGTATTGACGCCTGCATTTTCTCCCAATTGCAAGGTTCAGGTAAGGGTAATTATTTCAGCATTTTATGTTGAGGTGTTGAAAGAAGTGACTTTGCTTTTATTATTTCATGGAGTCTTAGCAAGTGAAGAGTATAACCATTTCCATCAGGGAACCATTTTGCTTCAGGGTTAGCTAAAGGCTGGAGTGAAAAGCAAGGTTGTGGCATTTAGAATTTGGTAGACCTCGAGAGTAATTCTTTGAGTTTCTAACAGATGGGCTTGGTATTTAGACAACCATCCTCCATTTAGCTGCTGATATCCTTTAATTTTAAAAATGCTTTGCATCTGATGGTAGGTTTCAATCTCTAGGGGTATCCTAATTTAATTTAGTTGCTTTGTCTACCAAGAACTATAGCAGGCACCACTCATGGGCTACCCACATGACGCAGAGTCTAATTGTTTAGAAAAATAAGTGAAACATCAAGGCATGTCTGCAAACATTTGTGTAAAGACTTCCAATGCTATATGCTATCTTTCAGTTACATGCAACGTAAATGACTTACATATGAGGTAAAAGTTAGGAATTCCAAAAACAGGAGCAGATAGTAACAAATCTTTCAACTTTTGAAAAGCCTCTTAACTTACAATCCCATCTAGAGGTTAATAATCAAGCCTTCACATGGCCTCTTAGAGTCATAGCTATGAGTCCAAAAGTGGTGATCCAAACTCTGCAAAATCCAGCCATATCTAGGTAGGTCTAGAGTTGTTTTATAGCATGAGGTGACCCTAATTATAGGAGGACTTCCTTTTTTAGGAGTGAGAGCTTTTTCCCTTAGTGTTAAGATTACCCTAATTATTTAATGTTTTGATGAGAGAGCTAACTCTTTTGTGGAGACACAGTGTCCTATAGCCCATAAGAAATGTGTAACTTTAAATTGTATTCTCATCAGAGTCCAATATTGAAGGCCTGAAGATCAGATCATCTACATATTAGAGTAGATGTACAATTTTTAAGATTAAAGGCCTTCCTTTTTTAACTGGGACTGCTCTTGTACCCCTGAGGCAGTACTATCCATGTATATTGGGCAATTTCCATAGTATCACAATCAATACATTTAAATGCAAATATATATTATGAATAAGTATAAGGAAATGCAGAAAAAATCTTTAAGCTGCAGAGCAATAAAACATAATGTGACTCAGTATTATATGGATTAATAGTAAATGGGGTTAGAATAGTAAGATGAAGTCAAATTAGAGCTTCATTAATAGCATACAAATCTTGCATTCATGGATATTGCTCACTTGATTTTAGCACTGCAAAGATGGCAGTGTTAGACGGAGACTGGCAATGGGCTGGAAGACTATGTTTGAAGAGTTTGTAAATAAAGGACTAAAGTCTTTGGTGGGCCTCTGGTTTAATGGGCTAATGTCATTTAAGAGGCTAAATATCTGAGTTTTTAAAGAAATGACAACTGACTGAGCATTCACTGCCTTTTCAGAAGTTTTAGTATCCCAGATGTGTGTGTCTATCTTTGATAAAATTTTCCTAGGAATATCTCTAAGTGTGTTGTCTACTGACTCTGAGATTATTGCTCCTAAGAGAGATGACACTCCCAGTGTGAGACAAAGAGTCTCTCATAATTATTGGAAGGCTGAGGCAGAATTGACATGAGATCTTGAGGCCTGGAGATATGAAAAGACTCTCCCCAACAATGGAGTAGGATGTTTTGAGGAAGTTAAGAAAGCTTGTTTGAAAGTTAACTCACCAAATATATAGGTTAAAGGCATGAAGAAATGTTTGACCTTAGGATACTTTCCACACCAATAGCAGCATACGTTTTATAAGAAAAGACTACAGGAAATTTGAGCAAGGTACAAACTGAAACCCCAGTATTTAAAAGAAAATTAATGTTTTTCACTTGCCACATCAGGAATTTATGAGTCTATTCTAGAGTGTTTTTACTTTATTGAGACGGCTTCAGAGGCCTTAGACACCTTAATATTCCAGAGCAGCCACAATGGGAGTGGATGGCTTTTCTGTCCTTTGGAGATGAGGACGGTCTTGCTTCCAGTGAGAGGGGGCATATCCCAGGTAAAGAGGGCCCCACTTACACAGCCCTCACTCCAGTTTCCAGGCTTTCCATAGTGGAGGCAGTGATCTGTTCTATTTTCTTTTTGTTTGCATAGGAGTTCTTGGGGTTTCTCTGTGGGACAAGGTTTTATTTTCTAATTCCAAAGAAATCTAATTGTCCCTGTTTTGTGCCTATAGACATGTTTTCTGGACCTCAGCAATTGTCTTCACTTTGCTCCTATTGTTAAAGTCTCCTAAGACCAAATTTAAAAGTTGATTAACAGGAAACTAGCCATAGTAGAATAAACATATAATCCCATCACTTTGGAAGGCTGAGGCAGAATTGACATGAGATCTTGAGGCCAGCCCAAACTACATAGTGAGTCCAAAAGCAGACTAAACTACATAATGAGACCTTGTCTCAAACCCACCCCACAAAAATTGATTAATAGTACTCTGAGGACTCAGGACTTGCTTGTGAAGTTTTTAACAAATGTCTGGGGCACTCTAATAAAATATGTCCCCAGTAAAATTTGTCCTGCCTGTTAGATCAATATAATTATATTTATGAGGAATTTCAGTTAAACATTGCAGAAACAAGGCAAGATTTTCTTTCCTGTTTTGTAATCCAGTTATATGACTGGATTATTTATGTATATTTTTATTCCCTCCATCAAACAAGTATCATGTGATTGTGTTTGTCATGACCCTTATCTGCAGTCTGATCTTGCCAATCAGGAGCTGGATGGGGGGAACCAGTCACATCCACATCCTCAGTATCATCCCAGAAATGATAATCAGCATAACTGCATGATGCTACCTACAAGTGGACTTTTTTTCCTCAGGGATGCAACAGGTAGAAAACAGTACTTGAAAATTATCCCACGTTAAATTAAATGCTATAATCAAAGTCTGAAATTCATCAGTGAGTTTTTTGAGTTCTCTGAAAAACCATGCCAATGTCTGTTTACATCGGGCCAAATTATTCCTGGAGAAGGGAATACATATGCTCATAATATCATGTTCCTCTCTAAAATGTCTCAAAAAGGACACATATTAAAATATTTTTGAGATGGGATAAAAAGTGCCACTGATTGTTACCCCATCAAGACAATGTTCTTGTGCTAATGAGGGCTAGAGTTTCATAAGGTAGTTATGGAGGCAAGTAGAAGACGGATAAAGGAGCTAACTGAACTGGGTCCAGAGCTTTCTCCTGGCTTCTCTAGATTCACTGTTGTTTTTGGTATTGGGGTACAAGCATCTGGGAACGTCTACTCACAACACTTAAGAGCTTGACTTCTACAGGGTCTGATGCTATCTTCACTGGTTTTAAGGAACATAACAGATTGTATAAGACCCATATACTTTTGGATCTCTATAAAAGACTGTAAAAAAAAAAAAGGATAGACATATGGACTTCTGTCTTTTTTTTCCTTCCTTCAAAAATCAAATTGAAGGATGTGTTAAAGTTTGAAATTCTCATTTGAAGCCATGTCTCTAATTTATATTGAGTTCAAGATAGGTTGCAAAGGAAAATTAACTTTTCCTTCAAATTCTTCAGTTTATAACAGTTCCAGTTTTGTAAAATACAAACTAGAAGTTATGTTTTGGACATAGGCATTGAGTTAACACATTTTTATAATTTGCATATCTTCCTGATTTGTAAAAATAAAGAGAAAAAATAAAAGATAAGATCCCTTTAGAGCCTCCATTTAAGATCAGCGAAGGTATTTGCTCTCCTGGTGGACATCACTGGCTTGTTTTTTCCCTTGAGGTCTAATAATGTTTGTTAATCACTTCTAATTTTCTTAAGGTTAGGCAGCAGACCCATCCCAATTTTCTGTCATTGCTACAGTCTAGATATCTCCAGCAATCATGCTATATAAGCTTGTTTGTATCTTCCACAATATATCAGAAAAATGGGGGAAAATGTCTCATACATTACTCAAGAGGTCATTCTCAAGATTTTAATATCTAGGATCTGCAATTTATATCTTGACTCATGGAGGGTTAAAAAAATATCTAGAGATACCACTCTAGTATCTAGAAACCACATGCTGGTTTAGATAGTGTGTTAAACAGGAAGTTCAGATTATTACAAGAAAGAAACATGCAAATTCACTCAAAAACAAACAAACAGGCAGACACCCAAAACAAACAAACACACACACACACACAAAACCCAGCCCAACAAGACCACAGAAGACTGTTGTGAGAAGCTACAGTGACATAAGTTTTAGAACTCAAGAAAAACCATAGCAGATATTCTGTTTTTGCAAGCACTGGGGCATGGTGGACAGCAAAACCTGTAGGGTTCACCCCTGGGGTACAGCCTAACCTGGGGCACAGTTCCCTGTGGCATGGAATTAATCATGCCTTTCATCTTGGCACAGACCCTCCCCAGAAGGGCATGACAGGGGAATGTTTATTCCCACACTGGTCAGTAGGAGGGAGGAAAGTACCATTATAAATGATGCATTAGTTAATGTTTCCATTGTTTAAAGGAAGAAATGGTTTAATTGGCTCAGGGTTCTTCTGGTACCCACTCAGACACAATCAGAAGTATGCTTTACAAGAATACTTTACTAATCCCTAAGTTAGATTTCAACCCAATCAAATTAACAATCCTAACCATGATGGATAGCAATATCTATCTTCCCTATCAACATCAACATGCCAGTGAAACACACAGGAAGTGTGTCCCCTTCCCTTCACCTGGGTAGATGAACAGTAATTTTCTCCTGAGGCTGTGAGAAAACTTGGCAGGACCTACCCTTGGCCCTTAAATGTCCCCGCTTATCTCCCTGCTAGTTAATATCACAAAGTTACAGGATTTGGGATTTCCATTTAAGAAAATAGAATTTTACAGAGTAGGAAGGAAGACAAAGAAGAGGGAGAAAGTGTTTTAGAGAAAAGAAGAAAAATAAAAATCCAATGGATTCCTTCTCAGTTTGTGTTTAGCCCTTGAGCCAGGGTAGCATCAGCTGTCACACAATTACCACTGGAATCTACATGTTGCAAGAGATTCCATTAGACATTCTGAAAACAGGAACTTCAGCAGTAGGAGAACTGAGTTTACACTGTTCCATTTTGAGAGTAAAAGAGGTGAGACAAGGAGAGATTAAGGAGAAATAAAAGAGATTTTACAGGATCTCCTTTAACCCAATGTGTTCAGGACCTAAAATGATTAAAGACACAGCCTCCTCAGATGTCACCTGGAGCTTAGTTTCATCAACTGTGTCTCAAGACTAGTTTCCTGCAATGGGTGTGTGGCGTGTTTTCTCCAGACAGTACGTGAACAGTCCTCTGGCCTCTCTGTGAGCAAGTGTTAGTTCCATTGATCCAGAAATGTGCTATGTTCGCCTGAGGCAGTTTCTGACTAGGCTATTGCATTTCCTGCGGTGAATTCCCAAGTGCTTCTTTCCATTTCTGGCAAGTGCCTTGCGTCTTTGGTGCTTTTGTGCATAAGCCCTCATGTTCTCAGGACTTAGGAGCCTCCAACCACTGAAAAGGACAGCAAAGCTGCTGAGGTTTGCAGAGATGAGAGAGAAAGACTGGGGGGGGGGGAGGCAAAGGAAAGAGAGAGGGAGAAAAAGAAAGAGAAGGGCAGGAGAAACAAGCCAGAGGGCAGAGTTGAGAAAAAAGCATTCAGCTGAACCCACCAAAATTGGTTCTTTAGTTTGTTAAGTGGTTGATTTGAAAAACATGCTACTACACAGGGTCAGAGGATGGTCCTCAAAGAGGGTATGTCAACCTGAGCTCACTTTACTAATATACGAATTGTCAGATTGTAAACTTCAGTCATAGAAAAAAGAATTTTCAGGATGCATTGGTGAAAGCCTTAAAGAGATTTATTAAGCAGAAAGAAGAAGTACATACTCAGAATAGTGTGGGATGCCTGAGAGCGAGGTGCAGTATGGCCCGGGGCTTTTTATGTGATTGTGAGGGTGACCTCAGGATGCATTATCGGGGGTGTGTATTCTTAGTGTCAGATTATCCGCTTGGTGGGCTGTGCAATCACGTAAACCTTTTGAACGTGTTTGGAGTGGAGACATGCTATCCACTCAGTAGTGCTGCTTTCTCCAGGATAAAGATCAGTAGGGGGAACTGTAGTTTTACAGATGAAAATTCTAAGTGAGATTTCAGGCTTATTGTCTTTAAGATCTTTAGGGAATTCTTTTTTGAGGAATTTGACTGGAAAGGAAAAGATATTTTAAACCTAAGTAATTTTTGTATTCTGTAGCTGTAGTTTTTCTTAAAAGTACAATTTTAAATTTCTGATTTTTCCTTGTCTCTTTTCTATCTATGTTAATTTTTTCTATCCTACTTCAGTGTGGCGAAGGACGTAGAGAAGGCACATGAGTATTAAGAAATTTGGAAGTGTTGATTTGCAAAATTTTGCAATCAAAAGCAAGAGGAATTGGGAAAGAAATGATGGAGACAAGGGTCTCTTAAGATTGAGAGATTAGGTTGGATGCAGAGTAAAGGGAAATCTCAGTAAGAAGGTGTTTTAAAAAAGAGAGTCCACAGACACAGCTCCAGAAGAGAATCATCTAGATCAGAAAAGGGGACTGGGTCCAATAATGACTTGTGAACGTGTATGGTAGGAATATGAAATATGATGATGTGAAATGGATAAGGAAGTACAATGGTTGCTGGTTAACTTTGAGTTTCTCAAGAAAAGAAACTAGTACAGGGAACAGAAGAGTGGGAAATGTCTGAGAAGTTCGGAATTATTGTGGCAGTAAAATGGAGGCAAAAGATGGCTAACTATCCTAACTAAGGCCTTCAGGCTTATGCAGATTCTTCCAGCATATTGCACATTCTAGCATTTGAAGTGGGATGACAAATAGTGACTATTGGAATTGTACTTTGAAGTGCACTGCTCTAAAATGACATGGGAAGGGAATCTAAGGAACTTTTGATTGATCACATTGATATAAAATTTATGACCAATTTCTACTTTTAAGGCAGCATAAAGTTCCTGGACCCTAGGGTAGTAGTGGCACACCAGTGGCAGGTGTGCCACAGCAGGCTGTTTGTATCATGGAAATCTCTAAAAGGTTTGCCATCACTGGTCTGTGGGATTTACCTGTGAGAAAAAAAAAAAATGACACTGCTTTGTCCTTGAGGAGCGTCTAGACATGTGAAAGAGAAGGAAAACTAAAATTAAATATTTAAGGACAAGCCATTTGCAATACAACTTCCCTAAGTTTTGTGACAGATGAAAGAACAAAGTTTTCTTAGAACACTGAGCACTTAAAACATAAACTGAATTTTTAATTCTCTAGGCAGAAAAAGGATAGGATTTATTTTAGACAGGGGACAGATAAACAAAGTAAAATGATACGGCAGAATCTCACATTTTGCTAAGAGTGGTAGACATAAAAAAAAGATGCAAGACTTGCAAACTCATGACAGTAAATAAGAATTAAGAAGCGACCATTGGAAATAGAATTAGACACACTTGATGGAAGGATGGAAAGGAAAGATTCAGCTAGAGCAATAGAAATCCAGTCCAGTTGGCCAAATTGTATTAAGCAAAGAGAGCAAAATGTAAACAAAGTGCTCTTTGATACCCAAGAATTTCTATTGGAAATAATAGAATTTCTTCAACTCAAGACAGAGCACTAGTATGGAGAATTCAGACCAAAGAAAGTGTCCGGATCTGGAAAAGTCAGCTACTCAAATCAGAGCATCCTTAGTTCTAGTTGGGAAAATAAAGAAAGACAAACCAAAAGGTTAACTCAAGCCCAAGAGTGTCTGAAATACTAACAGATACAGGCAAATGAGTCAAAATAGAATCCAGAGATCATGTTAGTTTACTTAATTTCATAAACAAGACATAAAAAGTAATTGAAAATGAAGTCCAGACTGACTAAAGCAAGTTGATTTTCTGAAATGTGAACTATAACTTTTTCAAAGAAAATTTCTTACAAGTCACTCTATATAATTTTCACAGATTTCCCTATCTGAAAGGAAGACCTCACACTAGCAATAGATAAATTATCAAAACTAATAAATAAACCTTGGCACAGTACCATGGCAGAAATACAGAATTTGATGCAGAGTCATTGGTTTTCCACTAATGTTTTTTCTTAGTTATAAATTTAAAATGCAATAAAAATTATAGTGAAATTTTACATGTTGTGGCAGAAACTACAAAAAACTAGAAGAGTTATTACAGAAGTATTTATTGGATCTTTAAAAGTAATCTTAATACTCACTGTCTGTTGCATGGAGTAAAAATATTTATTATGAAATATTTATTCACTGTCCATCACTTATATGATGATGCTTAAGGGAATGAGAACACAATATGTGGTTCTTGACATAATCAGATTATAAAATCTGTATCATGAATAGTATACAAATACATTTGACAAGAGTTAGGCATTTTAATACACATTATCTACCGTGTATTGAACAAATATGGTATGTTCTTATAAAGGCACATTTTCTTATGGCTATATAATATCATACAAAGTAAATTATAATTCTTAAGATTTTAAGCAAACTTTTGTGTACTACTTGTTTCAGAACAAATTCCAAGGAATGGTCTTCGATTTTGTAACCAAACAAGTCTTTGACATCAGCATCATGATCCTCATCTGCCTCAACATGGTCACCATGATGGTGGAAACAGATGATCAAAGTCAAGAGATGACAAACATCCTGTACTGGATTAACCTGGTGTTCATTGTGCTGTTCACTGGAGAGTGTGTGCTGAAGCTCATCTCCCTTCGTTATTACTATTTTACCATTGGATGGAATATTTTTGATTTTGTTGTGGTCATTCTCTCCATTGTAGGTAAGAAAGCATCCTTTACAAATTGAAAGTTTGTGGCTACCCTATATCGAGCAAGTCCATTGGAACTGTTTTCCCAACAGCTCACAATATTTTAATTAGGAACATGTATCATTTAGGCAAAATGCCACTGTACACTTAATAAACCACCATGTAGTATAAACACAACATAGTATGCCCAGTGGAAAATCAAATACGATGAATGTGCCTGAAGGGCGTAGAGTAGCACAGCAGGACTTCTTGGTAGTTCTGTGACCCCTGGGCACTTTATACCAGCTTCCCAATTCCTGTTTCTCTAAGGAATCTTTCTGTAAAGTATTGACATGAGAATTAAAGCAATTGTGTAAATAAAAGTAATTAACACTGTGGCTAGCTTGAAGAAAACTCTCAGTAGTTGTTGTTTAACAAGAAGTTGGCATTATCGGTTAGTGGTGCGTGAAACCAAGAGCCAGAATTCAGTTTGAACTGTGTTTGTCCCAACCTTTAATTTTTCCCCATACATCATTCTGCTTACTACCAAAAAACAAATAACTACAATCTCAAAAAAGATGATAACCCTCATATTAATGAAAAATCACTTGTTTTGTCATTTAGGTCTTATGCAAACAATACCAGTATTTTGGGAATATAACCTTATTTCTGTGCTGGGCTACCGTACATTTTGTGACATTTTTAGACCTCTAATAGTTTAGCTTTCTCTTGATATATGCTTTTTAAATAGAGAAAATAACCACTATTTTCTACTTTAACATAAATATTTAAGTATTGTAACACCAAATATACCAGTTTCATTTTATTGAACAACTAGTACCGATTATTTGAATTGATAAGTGTGTACCCTAATTCTCATGTACCCATTTGTAAAACCAGCATGCATTTTTGTCAACTGTTCTCATTAACACTGTTTTTGTAACTGACGACTTTCTACAGGAATGTTTCTCGCTGAGCTGATAGAGAAGTATTTCGTGTCCCCTACCCTGTTCCGAGTGATCCGTCTGGCCAGGATAGGCAGAATCCTTCGCCTGATCAAAGGAGCCAAGGGGATCCGCACGCTGCTCTTTGCTTTGATGATGTCCCTTCCTGCCTTGTTTAACATCGGCCTCCTGCTCTTCCTGGTCATGTTCATCTACGCCATCTTTGGAATGTCCAACTTTGCCTATGTTAAGAGAGAAGTTGGCATTGATGACATGTTCAACTTTGAGACCTTTGGCAACAGCATGATCTGCCTGTTCCAAATTACCACCTCTGCCGGCTGGGACGGACTGCTTGCTCCCATTCTTAACAGTGGACCTCCAGACTGTGATCCTGAGAAAGATCACCCTGGAAGCTCAGTGAAAGGTGACTGTGGGAACCCATCTGTTGGGATTTTCTTTTTTGTCAGCTACATCATCATTTCCTTCCTGGTGGTGGTGAACATGTACATCGCTGTCATCCTTGAGAACTTCAGTGTTGCCACTGAAGAAAGTGCAGAGCCTCTGAGTGAGGATGACTTCGAGATGTTCTATGAGGTGTGGGAGAAGTTTGACCCTGATGCAACTCAGTTCATAGAGTTTGCCAAGCTCTCGGATTTTGCAGATGCCCTAGATCCTCCTCTTCTCATAGCAAAACCAAACAAAGTCCAGCTCATTGCCATGGACCTACCCATGGTCAGCGGAGATCGGATCCACTGCCTGGACATCTTATTTGCTTTTACAAAGCGGGTTTTGGGTGAGAGTGGAGAGATGGATGCCCTGCGAATACAGATGGAAGAGCGATTCATGGCATCAAATCCTTCCAAAGTCTCCTATGAGCCCATTACAACCACTTTGAAACGCAAACAGGAAGAGGTGTCTGCTATTGTTATTCAGAGAGCGTATCGACGCTACCTCCTGAAACAGAAAGTTAAAAAGGTTTCATCTATATATAAGAAAGACAAAGGCAAAGAAGGAGACGGAACTCCTGTCAAAGAAGACATCCTCATTGATAAACTAAACGATAATTCAACTCCAGAGAAAACCGATGTGACCCCTTCCACCACCTCTCCACCTTCGTATGACAGTGTGACCAAACCAGAAAAAGAGAAATTTGAGAAAGACAAATCAGAAAAGGAAGACAAAGGAAAAGATATCAGGGAAAGTAAAAAGTAACAATAAACAAAGAATAATCCATTTTGTGATCAATTGTTTACAGCCTGTGATGGTGATGTGTTCGTGTCAATGGGATTCTCACAGGAGGTCTATGCCAAACTGACTGTTTTTACAAATGTATACTTAAGGTCAGTGCCTATAACAAGACAGGGGCCTCTGTTCAGCAAACTGGGATTCAATAAATCAGAGAAATAGCACCAGGAGGTTTCTGTTTTCACAACCAGCTGACACTGCTGAAGAGCAGAGCGTAATGGCTACTCAGACTATGGGAACCAATTGAAAGAGGGAGGGAGGTAAAATTTTTATGTAAATTATGTGACACTTGATAATAGTCACTGTCACTGCTGTTTATGTTTCAACTGCCACACCTGCCATATTTTTACTAAATGTGTGCTGTGAATTTATCACCTTTTTTTTTTTATTCACAGGTTGTTTACTATTATATGTGACTATTTTTGTAAATGGGTTTATGTTTGGGGAGAGGGATCAAAGGGAGGGAATTCTGCATTACTCTATTGTATACCTGGATATATTTTAAATGAAGGCATGCTGCAATTCTCATTCACGCGTAAAAAATCACATCACTAATGGAAAGAGTTTACTTCTTGTTTCAGGATGTTTTTAGATTTTTGAGGTGCTTAAATAGCTATTCATATTTTTAAAGTGTTTCATCAGAAAAATTTTAATGTGCCTGTACATGTTCCATAGACTCACAAGCATTACAGAGTTTTTTTATTTTTACATAATCCATTATATGTATATGTATATATGTATATATGTTTATGTACATGTTTATACATATATATGTATACACACATGTGCACACAGAGTTTCACACATGCCATTATGTAGTCATTCACAGTCCTGGCAGCATGACTAAAACATTTTTGATAAGTGTCCTTTGGCATAAAAAAAAATCCTGTCAGTCCTTTCTAAGAAAACTGAATTGACCAAAAAGCATCCCCACTACTGCTTTATAGTTGATTCTGCTTTTTCCTGCAGTATTGTTTAGCCATCTTCTGCTCTTGGTAAGGTTGACATAATATATGTCAATATAAAAATATAAAAGTCTGCTTTGTAAATAGTAATTTTACCCAGTGGTGCATGTTTGAGCAAACAAAATTGATGAGTTAAGCACAGTATTTATTGCATCAAATATGTACCACAGTAAGTATAGTTTGCAAGCTTTCAACAGGTAATACGATGTGATTGGTTCCATTATAGTTTGAAGCTGTCACTGCTGCATGTTTATCTTGCCACTGCTGCCGTACCCTATTCCTTCCACTGTTCAGAAGTCTAATATGGGAAGCCATATGTCAGTGGTGAAGTGAAGCAAATTGTTCTATCAAGACCTCATTCTCCATGTCCTTGAGCAATAGGTTGCAGCACTCAGTAAAAGCTTCTTGCTTTTTCTTCTTCCAATCCAAATTGAACACTCTGTGGTAAAAAAGCCTGACTGTACAAACATGTTGCAAGCCGCTTAGATCTGTTGAAAATATATGGTTAGAGTTTTCTAAGAAAATATAAATACTGTAAAAAAAAAAGTTCATTTTATTTTATTTTTCAGTCTTTTGTATATAAAATAAGCAATTAAAAGTATCTTCAGGTTGATGTCACAGTCACTATTGTTCCTTTCTGTTCCTAGCACTTTTGAATTAAAGCACTTCACAAAGTAAGAGGACTATGATGCAGCGTAGGGTTTTGCTTTTTTATTGGTACTGTAAACTTGCACACATCTCAATGTGAAACAATTCTCAGACTAAGTGTAATGTTTATTTGCTTTCAAATAGTAATGCCTTATCATTGAAAGAGGCTTAAGGAAAGACTCACTGATTTTTCAGCATTGCTTGAATCAGATGTTTTCACCTAGTCTTTTTAATCCAGTAATCATCAATCTTTCGAATGTCTGTTTACACAGATAGATCTAATTTTACTGATCCTCATGGCACTAGGGCTTTATCACATGTGATATGGATCCAAGCTTTTTTATTTTTTGTTCACAAAACCCGGTAGTGAAATTATATTACCAGTTACAGCAAAACATTTTGTGTTTCACAAGCAACATTAAATGTAGATTCTTTATACTAAAGCTATTGACTTGTAGTGTGTTGGTGAAATGCATGCAGGAAAATGCTATTACCATAAAGAACGGTAAACCACATACAATCAAGCCAAAAGAATAAAGGTTTCGCTTTTGTTTTCGTACTTAATTGTTCTGTCTTTGTTTCTATCTGAAATGCCACTTAAAGGTAAATTCCTATCCTGTAAAAATGATCTATAAAAAGATAAATGTAAAGAATACACATTAGATATAATAATTCATCTTTAAATTTTTTCATGGAATGGAAACTAATTCAGAAGAGTGTATTGGATATCTAGTTTTAATATTGGCTGAAAACCAAGATATGGAATCAGGTAGAGTAGTGGAAAGTTACAAAAATTAATAAAGAATTGACTAACATTTTAAGTTGTGTATCCTTTCTCCTTTCTGTCTGTTTTTATTTTGTTTTGTTTTTCTATTAACTTTTTGCTTATATATTCCTGAATTGCTTTTATATGCACTCTTCCATCATTTTCTTGGGATGTTAGCATTTTTCAATATTGATGTCTCATTTCTTCTATTCACTTATCTCTTCCAGTCAATAAAGAATGACTCCATGGATTTAGGATCCTAAGAATTTTTAGTTACTCTAATAAAGTCTAGACAGCATATTGTCTTTATATTTATTTTGTACAATTTCCTTGATGAAAATTCTAAGGAAGTTTAGATCTGAGTTATTCATGACATGGAAAAAGAACTCATGAATTAGACTTAGTTTGTCCATTTAGCTATGAATATTCTCAATTTTGATTGCATATTGGAATTACCTAAGAAGTATTTTTCTTAATGTCATGTGTGAATGAGGACAAGTTCAGCTGAATTGATTCACCTGCAGGTAAGACTCAAGGATCTAATAATATCGGTAAGGCTCATTGGCCACTGATGCTGGGATTCTTGAGAAGCTCAACCTTTAGCACCATGTTGATGAGCTAAGGTCTCCAAGATAGATAGAAAAAGAAATTAGACAGGAACTGTATCTGTTCCCTGCAGAACTTTACTATGTGAATTCATTATGTTCAGAATGAGAATGTCAGCATGTTTTGTAATACTTATCTTTTGGTGTGAGGAAGTGACTTTAATCTACTTACCTTGAAAGGTTTTTTTTGGAATATTGTATTTTTTAGAAAAGAAAAATGTGTTAGGATGGTTGGGGAACCTTTTTCAAATTACACATGCACACACACATATACACACACGTGTACCCCAACTATAATGTATACTGAGTGATCTGAATATGGGAGTAAAAATCCTATGAATTTATAAACAGGTATGGGTGATTCTATATGCCCTATTTATGAGAACTATTAATTTGGGCTCAGAGTAGCCAGTAAAAATATATATATTCAATTTTTCATTATTATTCGTAGAGAAAGATAAAACTCCTATTTTGAAGTGCTCCATTCTTGGGGTACATATCGTAATCAATTGTTTTCCTAAACTCTGTATAATACACACCAGTTTACAACAAGAAGGGGAGGAGAGTAGAGAGGAGAAAGAAAAAGATGAGAAAACAAGGGAAGGAAGTATAGGAAAGGAGAGAGGATGCTTCATAAATTATCTCCTGAAAAAAGTTTGCTCTCAGTAGCTGCAGCCCTGTCGGGTGAGGGGAAGGAAAGAGCATAAGAAGAAAATATATTGTTGGTTGGCAGTATGTTAAATATGTAATGTAAGTATGTTTCTTCTCTCTTTTTATTTAAGAAAAAAACAGTATCTGTGAAAACGATGAAGATGGCATGACGCAATGAAATGACCCAGTGATGCCATGCATTCGTGGGTGATGGTGTTTTTCCTCTTTCATCTGAACTAAATAAGTTTTGGGCATCTAGTGTCTGTCAACTCTGTGGTAGGAGCTGTGAGATCAAAGTCAGAGTCGCAGGTGAAACTTCAGTACCATGCTAAAGTGTGGACACAGAAGGGTGACTGATTAATTAAGAGCAGATGTAATCTGAGTACATCTTGGTTACACTAACCAATCTTTGTATGTATTTTACAAATATCCCAGTTTCCATCTGTTTGTTTTAGAGAACTCATCTACAGTTTTTTAAAAGATAGTCAATCTGACATTTTCTGATAATGACCTATTTTAATTGACATGTATTTTTTATTGTATTTATGGACATATTTGATTTTACTTCTACCACCTATTTGGGGCTTTCTAATTTTAAAGCTTTTTCTCTTACATATCCTCCACATTTTTTGTTTTTAAGACAAGATCTTGTTAAATCGTTCAGTCTGGGCTTCAACTTGCTACTGTTCCAGATTCTTTGAATTACAGGTGTGCTGCACCATCTCTGACTTTCTCCTGCCTTCTTGTCCTCTTTTATATGAATTTTTTTCTTAATTTCCCCCTTCGTATGCTGGTTAGGAAGTCGTTCTCTTCCCCTTCTCTGCTTTCCTTTATTCTTTCTTTTTTATATATTATAAATGATTACTGTAACATTTTAGCCATATACTTGAAATACAATATGATCAATATTTGTGTCCTTATCTAAATAGTGAAGTTTCCTAGAAACTTCTGTTTCCCCGTTTCTTATGTGTTATTGTTGTCTAGTATTGTAACTTTACCTTGATCGACACTGACCAAGTTAAACAGTATTTTATTGCAGATGTATATGGAAATGCTTAAACTTATGTGATGGTTCCTCTCTTCCCTCAAATCTACTGCTTCTGTTTACTTCTTCATTTTGTATTCTTTCTCCTCTTTGGATATATCCTTTAGAAACCTTATTCATAAGGTCAAAGGAGAGCAAGTTAACTCAGTTTTTCTTTTATTGAAATTGATTTTATTTCAGCAACATTTTAATAGATTATCTTAAATTGTAAGTATTTTTGTGTGTTTCCATTTTATGACCTTAGTTGTTTCTTTGTTTTTTGTTTTTGTTTCTATTTTTTTGAGACAGGCTATTGCTCTGTAGTCCAGGATGGCTTCAAATTCATGGCAAGTGTCCTGCCTCAGCCTCCCAAGTGCTGGAATTAAAGGTGTGTGTTATCATGCCAGGCTAGTTATGAAATTATTTGTGCTAGTTTATGCTAACATAATTTGAAGATTCAAGATATACCGCTACACTTAATTTAAAATATTTCTGAGAAATTATAAGTTTTTAACTCTTATAAATTTTTTGTACTCTGCATTTCTATTTTTTCCATCTGGGGCATCTGAGTGTTACGTGTTGAATCATCTAAGTCTCCCATAACTCAATATCTTTTTCTTATATTTAGTGCTACTTCATGATCATTTGTAGGTGTTGATACCAGGACAGTGTTGATGTTATAAATCTTCATTCAGAGAATATTCTTCCTGAAAGAATTTCTGTAAGGATGGGATTATTTCTTCCTGAAACATTCACAGAATTCACCACTAAGGCCATCTGGAATTTGAATCTTCTTTGTGGAAGAATTTTTACTTGTATCAATTTGTTTCACAACTATAGACCTAAGACTTTTTCTCTTTTAACTTTCATGAAGTGTATTTCTAATAATTTCTCCATCTCATTTACTGAGTTCACTACATAGACTGCTCATATTATTCTATCTTTTATTTTAATTCCTGTGTCATATCTACTCAATTTCCTTCTTTCATTTCTGTTGTTAAATTTTTAAAACCTATCTACTGCTCCTCATTAGCTTGTCTAGGAATTCTTTAATTTTATCAATTTACTCAATAAACAACTTAGATTATTTTTCTACAAGTTTTTAATGTTCTATTCTATTGATTTTTGTTCTTTCCAATCCAACTCCCATCAATCTCATTTTCTTTTTAAATTTTGTTAGGCTTGCTATATATTTTCAGTTTTAGCCAGTTATTTGACACTTTTTAGCTGGCTAAACCTCATAATTACTGCATTTTCCTTGTAGACTCGCCCAGAATTATTATGAAAAATTATTTAAAATTCCTTCCCTAGTTAATTGCTTTATGCTTGCTTGCTGTGATATACTATACCTAAAATAGTCTTTAGTGGTGATCTCACAGAATAACTTCATTGCTTTATTTTTAAAGTTTCTGTAATCTCATAGTAAACACTGAATACTGGGAACTTTATTTTGTGTCTAATCTGACAATTTTAACACACACACACACATACACAAACACACGCACAGATCACCTCACCTCACATCACATTTGGATTTTAATTTCTAAATTCTTTTGGATTGTTTGTATATTATATTTTACACATTTGTAGGTCTATTATCTGTAGTTATACCAGCAATCTCCACATGCTTCCATAACCGATGAAATATTTTAAAAAGAAAAGAAAAGAAAAAGAAACTATTTTTCAACTCTCTGGACATTACTAAGACATGAGAATGTTTTTACTACATTTCTCCTCTTTTGCCTTTTGTGCTATTAACATTATCATATGTTTTCATTTTATATACAGCTTACTCTCTAGAAGGTATTACTGTTGCTACTATCTTTATGCAGTCAACATTCTCAGCTCGCCAGCCATGGTGCTGTGCATCTGTAACCCCAGCATTTGGGAAGCTGAGGCAAGAGAATCATTATGAGTTCCAGCATAGCCTGGACTACTTAGTGAGACTTTCTCAAAAAGTAAAACAAAACAAAAATATTCTCACTTAATTTTCCTAAAATGTTTAGTTTTATGTTCCTTCTTGCAATCCCTTCCTTACCTGCAAGACCTCTTCTGTATTTCCTTTAATGTCTTCTTGAGGCTTTCTCAGCTTAGGTGCCCAACAGTATCTCTCTTTTATTTTCAGTTCTGAAGCATATGTTCACTAAACACACAGTTCTAAATAACAGTTTTCCAGCTTAGCATTTAGGTGGTGACATTCATTTTCTTCTATAAAAAGTCCATTTCAAACAAACCAAAACACATTTAAAAACCTCACATTTTCTCATATATGAAAAACTAAATATGCCAGTTTTTACCAGACTTATTAATTAGTAAATGCATAAGAACCTAAACAAGAGGGTCATAGGAGTACATGGTCTTAACCTGACAGCGCCTTCTCATGCTGCCATAATAAGCAGGAACGTCCTGCTGGCCACTGGTTGGTTTCATAGAAAAAGAGACTCTGTTACCACCTCCTGTGAGTTCCTTCTCCAAGTGTTGCTTCTAGAAGTCTCTAGTCAGTTGGTATTTTTTGTTATCTTTCTACATCACCACCAGAGTTTCAAGGAAATTCTTTATCCTCCTTCAAGCCAGAACAGCCCAGTGACACTGCAGCTCCTCCCAGTGATTCTCCCTGTCTACCCCTGACAGCACCACACTGCTCCAGGCAGCACTAAACAGACACAATTCCTTATCTGGCAAGCTTTCTGGTCTATGCCCTAAAAATTGCAGAATGTAAAAATATACCCTCTGGGATTTGATTCTATCTTCCACTGTGTGCTTGCCACCACTTCCCTCTATCCTATTTTCCACTGTGAGGGAGGGAGATCACCTGTCCCTTTTTTTTTTTTTTTTTTTTTTTGTCTTTTTCCTTTTTATCGGTACCGGGGATTGAACTCACGACTGCCTGTTTGCAAGGCAGGTGCTTATGCCGCTGAGCTAAATCCCCAGGCTCCCTGATCCTTTTTTTCTTAAGCTTTTCTCTCAGTTTCCACTGATCAGGAAATGCCTTCATTTCCAGCAAGAAAATTTCTTCATACAATATACTATTCTTCTTCTACTGCAGTGTTACAGTTTATATCAGGATTATGCCCCCAAATTCTCATCCACCTAGAAGTGGGCCTTTTAAAAAGAGATTGAAAGACTCACGGGAGTGCTATAGCTAAATTTGATGTGAGGTGTGGGACTTGGTGGGAAAAGCTGGGTCACTGAGGGTAGGACCTAAAAAGGAAATAGCCCACCTCCTTCTCTGTCTCTACTTCCTGGCCTCCACGGTGTGAGCAGCTTTTCCTGCAATGTGAGCCTCTGCCATGCCATTCTGCCTTGAAGCCAGCTGAACACGGACTGTAAACAGCCAAAACAAATCCATGCTCTAAATTGCAGATAGCAGGTATTTTTGCCTCAGTGATGAGGAAGTGATTAAGAGATCAGGTCTATACTTTGTTTGTTTTTTAAATCTCAAAGTCTTGATACACAAAAGCCTGACATTTCTTGTGAAGTTACATGTATTTGAAGGTGAATACTTTTTCCCACTGCTGAAATTAGTGGGCCTCTGAATTTCTATTATTTGACACACAAAGGCCCATAGACTTCTTGATGGTAGGGATTTAAGAAAAGGAGAGAAAAGTAAGTACAGAGAAAGTAAAATGCAATAGGGGACAACTCAAAATTTATCTTTATATGTGTAAATAAACCCACAGAATTTCTAGCTTGATAAATTTTACAATATATTATTGGAGTCAAATTTTAGAATCCCCATAAAGGATAGTCTTTATTAGAGGCAACTATGATGAATTTTAACAACTCAGTCATTTTTTTCTTATTAACAAGAGTTCTGGAAAATCTGTCAATGTTTTAGGAAACTGCCCTGATAACGTCTTGGTTGACCTCTTTGGGCGGCTCTGCAATGAGTTGAATGTAGCATTGCTATAACACTCAAACTACTGCTAAGTGGGTTCCCAACAGAAGCTAATTTGTACACAAATATTTATAATAGCTTTACATATAGCAGTAATAAGTAGAAACAATCCAAATGTCCATCTATAAATAGACAAATTTGGCCATATGTACATATCATAGGATGTTACCCAAACATGAAAAAGTACTGATGAAATACTAACACATACTACAACTTCAGTGAACTCAAAAACAAATGATACGTAGAAAAATCCAAAAAAGTCACATATTCTGTAATTTATTGTATATTTAAATCCAGAATAAATAAACTGATAGAATGCAAATTGAATGTTTTCAAGGAACAAAGGGGCAGTAGCGTAGGAAGTGATCTTTTTCCTGTTTATGGGGGGTTATGATGAGGTGATGTAACTCTTGAAAACAGATAGTGGCCGCACCACACTGCAAAAATACTAAATGTCACTAAACTATACACTTTAATTATGTGAATTTTTGCTCAAATAAAATTTGATACTAAGCACTATAGTCATTTTATCCACCAGAGGGCGTTGCTTTCATTGGGAAACCGGCCTGGTATTTTCATTTGGGTAGAAGGGAGAGGTTTTTCTTACAAATTCATTTTTTTCCTGCTTACTTTGCATCAATTTTAGGTATAAAAAAGTAGATCCAAAACTACATTTTAGAAACTATTGGAAAAGCAATGTTTGCATTTGAATGACTCTCATGAGAAACAGTATGTGAAGTATTTATTTTTAGAAAAGCTCTCTTTCCTTGAGTATACATTTTATAGTTCAAAAATAATCCAATGAGAATAAATTATGAGACTAGAAAGCTGGGTGTCATACTACAAGACTATAATCCCAGCACTTAGGAGGCTGATGTAGGATGATCATCATGAGTTTGAGGCTACCCTGGGTTACACAGGGTTGAAGGCCTTGACTATATAACAAAATCTGTTGCAAAATGAAATGGCTAATGGAAAACATTTCAAAGACTTCTTTAAAACTGAATGATCAAAGTACTATATTCATACCTATAGGGAGTCCCAACTAACTTTTCATTTTTATTGTAAATGAGGGGTTCTTGAAAGTGTGTATAAATATTTCTATGACCACACACACAAATTTGATATACAATTAGGCATTGTTAAATTCTTTCTCCAATTTGTGACTTAATTTGCCATTAAATAAATCATCTTATCATTCAGTTACTGTGGCCAAGAGTTTTAACAGTATAATACAAGAAGTACCATGAATACCTGTGTCCACAAAATATATTATTCTTCCCACAATGGAACTATTCTACTGCTATCATCCACAAGAAAATTCTAAAATAGCAGTGAAAACTTAACCAAAGAAAACGTAGTTCCCAAAGTAAACGTGAATCAAATTATTTAGATTAGAGCCTTAATTATGAAGTAATTCTTGAATTATATTTAAGGTCAGCAGTCACCAGTTTACAAGGCAAATTAATAAGAAGAAAAGGATTTATTTTCACAAACAAGCTGACATACTATAAAGACAAGAAAATCCAAAAAATATCACTTGAAATCTTCCTTGAAACAAGAAACAGCATTTTAATATAAATAACCTGAAACAAAACTCAATGAGATATAAGTACAAGAAGAGTTAAGAAACATATGATTAATCCTGGTAACTTTTTTAGAAAGTTTTGGAGACAATACCAGAAAAGAAAGTACACAACACACACACACACACACACACACACACACACACACATTTTTAGTAGTGTGCCTTCATTTAAAACACAAATGACTATATGCCTATCATCTCCACAAATTAATCTTCATACTTTGTTATTATAGCATGTTGGTTGTCAATTTCTAAGTAATCAATAACCACGAATACAGGTGGTCATCACACATATGTGGCAGTTTCTGTGAGTTAGTGGTCCATGCCCAGTTTCTCTGGATCCTGGCAGTCAAGATGTTGGCTGGAGTTGGGGACCCCCTGAAGCTTGGAATTTTTCCCCCAGACTCTGTGCTAGTTGGTAGAATTCATCTTAATTGCAGAATCTATACTGCTTGTTTCCTCAGACCAATGGGAGATGGAGTTTTTGCTCCTTCAGATGTCTAACCCTTTTCTCATTTGATTGGGTCCAGATATTTTCTTTCAGTTAGCTCAACATCAAACTGATTAAGGACTTTAATTACATTTGCAAAATCCATTCACCTGTGTCATATTCTCTGGGTGAGAAGTAAGTCATAGGTTCTGTCCAGAGTCAAGTGGACCAGATCACATTAGGGTGTCACGACTTTCAGGAGAGAAGGCTCATTCTAAGGGTTATCCACCACGTATAATGAAGGCTGATATTGGTGAATCCTGTCCTGACTATCTGAATCAAAATTATATTGCCCACAGAGGACAAGCCAAGAAGAAACCAACTTTTTCTGCACTGCTCTCATCATTATAGAGTAATAAGACATTTCTGTCTGGAAGGCTACATATATCACACAAACAGCACTTCTCACCAGTCCTGATACCTCATTCACAGAATAAACTTACCTATTTGTATCCCAAATAAGTTTTTTCTTTACTCAAAAAATAAGACTTTAAACAATTCATGATTTTGACTGTATAGGAGAAAATTTTAGGTTGCATTAAAATCTAAATTTTAGTAATTGCAATTTATGTGAGTACACTAATAGAAAATCAAAAAAACACACATACTTACAGTTTTGACTTTGCTTTTTTATTCAGGACATGAGAAATCTCTGTAGCTTTTTTTCTTTTACAGTTTTTCCTATTAAAAGAAACCAAGCATAGAGAACTTGTTCTAGTATCACCTTTGCATGTAACAGCTCCCTCAAGGTAGTACCGAAATAAGCCAATAGCTAAATACTCATTACTGTGTTAGTGTAAAGAAGAAATTACTCCATAGAAATAAATACAAGGCAGAAAAAAATCAGAAAATTGGGACAAATAACATAAAAAGAGATTCCTTTCATTTAAGCCACAAAATAATAATAAAAATAATAGAGTTATTTTAAAACAATATTAAATCCAAAGACTCTTCCATGAGGCAGTGAAGATCTTGGAAAGAGGGATATTAGGGAGCTTGCAGAATGAGCATGCTTCGGGTAGATTTTAAATCCTACCAGCAAAATTTTGCATAATTTGTTAGTCCTAAGAGTGACACTGTTTTCTCATTTTTTTCACTTTCAAGCATGAAATCTATCAAAATTAATTATTATCTGGTATAGAAACTCTTATTTGAAGATCCCTTGTGAGCCATGTATAGTTACTAAAACTATGAAACTATCAAGTCAATCATTCAATGAGTGTTGGCTTACGACATGTATTACATTTCCCATGGGTTCTGGGATTTTCTGCGGAAGGCTTGAATTTTCTACCTTTGGGCAAATGGGGGAATGTCTAGGAATCCTAACTGATCATCTTTGGTAGGGTTACCAACTGTAGAGTCATCACTGCATCTTGCTCCCTTCTAGAAGGTTCTAGTATCTGTGGCTCAAGAATAACAGACCATTTGTGTCAAAATTAGGTAAGGTGTTTGGGCATTATGCCACTGCCTATATACACAGAATAGTGTCAGGCTTATGGAAGATATGTGTTAGACATTGCTGAAAAGCTAAAATGAATTACAATATGTTTACAGGATTTCTGAAGGGTTTGAGGGCAATTTGGACTTTGTAGCAGTGTGTGCAGCCCTAACATCTGCTTCATAGTCTCTCCCCATCCGCAAATCCCCCGAGTAAGCACACATTTCTCCACCTTGCGATCGAACCCTACTGTTCACAGCGGATTGGATGTACATCTGTCTCAAACTGGATCAATCAGATTCTCAGCCTTAAATATTTGAGTCACAGACAGAGAGACTATTGCAAGCTGAGCTATTGAACAGCAGAGCTGAAAACATCTCTAATCTTACTGAGGTCTGAGAATTAAACATTTCTTTGAATTCTGTGAAACATCTTTTCAAGAAATCTCTTTTTCATTCTTTTGTTTGTTTGCTTGCTTGTTTACTTGGGGTGCTTTGAAGATTATATTACTTTCACCAGAGTATTTAAGAAAAAAACATCAATTGCTTTTGGAATGTGTTGAAGACCAAGGAAAGAAATGTGAAATGTTTGAGCACGACGCACCATGTTTTCTCATTTTTTTCACTTTCAAGCATGAAATCTATCAAAATTAATGCTTCTAAAACTATATTATCACTTCCCTCACATTACAGTATTTCAAGGATGCAACATGTTTAAACCCAAATATGTTTCTTTTCTGAGAAACATTTTTATGTGAATGCATTGAAAGTACCAACCATAGCTCCCCGTCTTAAAACAAATAAAGACAAAAGCACAAATATTCTCAGCAGAAAAAAGTTTAACCTGAAAGTGATGGGTGTGTTGTGAGGATCATAAAGAGATTCAGCAGCACCAAAATGATTTTATTGAGCATTCAGAGTAACTTTTCAATCATAAATCATAAGTTATAAGCTTCTGTATTTGTTCAGAGATAAAAATAATGTTCAAGGAATGTATACATATATTTAGTAAAATGCAATTAAGTTTTACCTTTAACACTGTATCTTTTGTTGATTTTTCACCATCACAAATCCCTACTAGTATGAGGAAAGAGGACATGCCATTTTTAAAAATTTTTACTGAATATTATCTACATTTTCATAACATACTTAGAAAAACACTTGAGACTGTCTTAATTTTTTCCTTGAATTTTTTATCATACTTTTCAATATGTTTAAAATATTTTTTAAAGGCAGATTTTAAAACTATAACCTACAAGAATCTCCTACTCCAGAAAATATGCAACTGAACTGATAATATGTGGCTGATTTTTGCTCTTGTTTGCTATTTGTAACTCAAATAGTCTGTAAAGGGTAATTAAAAACAATCACTTGCATGGATTGGTGTTTTGAGCTATCTTTAAGCCACTGGAACAGTGACTGCTAATATAACACAGCACATCTTTCACTAGATTTCTGATCTGCTGTGGGCAGCAGAGACCTCCAGGCTCCTTACTGTTTGTCGCTCCTTACCCTCATTCTCTGTGGATATCATTCCTGTAATTTTTCTGGCCAAACTTTAGCTCAACACATGGCAATGACTCAAATTTCCTGTTGCTCCTCATGTCTCATGCCAAAATTCAATAGGGAAAGCATATACATTCACAGATGTAAGTTGGCAACAGGACGAATCTTCCGAGTCTGAGATCTTGTCACTGTTAGGTGATCATCTGGGTACACAGATATTGCACACTCAGCAGCTGAAGTATGGTATCTTTTCCAATTTGGTAGTACAAAAATGACAAAGACATAGTTCTCTAAAGAATCTTGGCCTTATAGTAAGTATGTCCCCTGCAAAGCCTTCCTTGTCCCTCATTAAAACATCACTGTATCCAAAAGCAAACAGTAAGGTCAGGGTCTTCTTTGCCTAATAAGCTCTATTGTTCTTTCTGCAACTTACACATCTATGCATGATTCTTTTGAAAACAGTCTCAACGTATTCTCAGTTCTGCAAATTGTTGAACTATTACTTATTTAAAGTGAATGACCCCGGGCTAGAATTAAGCCATCTGGACATTATGATGTCAACAAGTAGAGCTAAATAGAGGCACAAGTCAAAGGAAAGCATCTTTCAATAGGGACTCTAGTAGTGTTTACCTTTCTTTGTGATTTTTATCAGCTGAATTTGCCTTGGGTCTCAGAGGAGGCTTTGGACTTAGACCTTTCATCAGTGGTTGAAGTTGCTAAGACTTTGGCAATTCTGAGCAATAGATTAAAGGGATTTGCTCATGGGAACAGACACGAGTTTTCAGGGTCAGGAGTGGAATGTTATGATCTGGGGTGTTCTCCAAGACCTCTTGAGTTCAGTAGGTTAGTGGATAAGGAGCTGCTATTCTTACCAGTGAACTGATCACTAAAGAATTCAGTAGCTAAATGTGATGTTAGTGTAGGGACAGATTAGTGGGGTGTAGGCAGAGATGATGTAGAGTCTGACCTGTGTGGCAACAGTTATCAAAAATGACCACATGCTTATTATATATCATGTGTTCAAGTAAGCTAACCCTGGTGAAATTATTACATGCATTCAATATGTGCCTTTAGGCTCCTGACCCTTACCTAGCCCAGAAACAAAGACTAAAGCTCTGATTGGCCTAGATTACATCAGTCAGTGAAACAGTTGATTTTATAAATCAGTTCATCCCCTGACCTTTGGGGAAACTAAGTGGAGTTCCCCCTACTTTGTTGCAAGGTAGCTTTTCTCTGCATGTGCAATATAAATAAACCTCTGCTTAGCACCACTTTCATTTCCGACTACCTCATCCTCTGCTGGACCTGATTTCTCCATTCTCCACCCAAGGCTTTTGGCTTTGAGCCAGTTCTTAGTCCAAGCCTTCATTCTTTGTCAGAGAGAGGACATGAACCCCGTAGATGAGCATCATGGAGGGCCCCTAGTGCCCAGATCCCTGCTACAGGCAGGACTTGGTTGGCGGCAAGTCAGTTGAGATGTTACCCAGGAGGGGATAAGGTCCTTCTCGGCTCTTCCTGCTTCCTTGCCACCATGATGTTAGCAAGCTTTTCTCCACAATAAACTTTCCACCATGCCTTCCTACCTTACAGCTACTTGACTACGGACTAAAACTTTTGAAACTATAAAACATTCACCATAATTTGTATTTAAAAATATGTGTGGAGTGGTGTGTATGTTTAGCTGAATATACAAAAATTGTATCATAAGTAGGTTTATTAGAAAATATTAAAGAAAAAAGTTATAAACACAATAGTAACTTCTAAATAAGTAGTTAACAAAAAAGTGCAAATGAACAATTGGTACTTTGACATTATTAATACTGAAAAAAGAACAATTGAAATAACACAGTATTTTTAACCCATAATATTGGCAAAGATGAAAAGATCTTATAATTTTTAGTCTATTATGGATATGGAAAGATGGGACTTTTAACAAGGTATTCATGTATTGTAAATACTATTTGGGGATGGCAACTTCATAATATTTATGAGATTATACATCAACATATCAATCAACAAATCCATTGTTATATATGTATAAATTTATTTCCACAAATATACAAAGATACATGAAATAATGTTCACTATTGAATTATTTATAAGAGCTAACAACTCAAAATAATCCTTATGCTCATCAGGAGAATTACGGCTAAATAAATGATGTGATAATTACTCAACATAATATAGTACAGATGTTAATAGAAGGAAGCAGATTTGTATTTTTAAAAAGAGAAGAACATTTCATATAAATTTGTTAGCACAAAAATGTATACACAAAAAAAGAAATATTCTAGAATATAGACAAAGCAATCAAGAATCTTTATTTCTCTTAAGTACAAAGAAGTGATAGAAGTTTGAGATGGAAATTTTAACTTTTCATTTTATACTGTTCTGTAAGATTTGTATTTTTGAACACAGGCATGGATTTTTGAAGTATAGTAATAATAGATTTTTTAAAATTACAAATCTGTTCTTAACCTGTTTGCCTATTTTTGCAATAATTTTCCCAACAAGAATGGGTGCTGTTTCCTGAATGATGTTCAGATTGACCAAGGTTGAACTTCAAGGAGAGAAGGAAGGACACTGGCTTGTTGCTGACTATGATATTTATTCGATTTGTCCCTGCTCTGTGGATGTTTTTATACCATCGTAAATCAAAAGTATATCCCTCCAATTCAGTAGTAGAACAAACCTCTTAAAATTGGTGGTGGTGGGGGGGGATTCCTCATCCCCAGTATCTGTATCTTTTCTCTGGATTTTTATTTTTCAGGAGCTAAATCATTAAGAGATGGTCTTGGAAGGGGTTAGGAGAATGCCATTCATTGATCAGGGACAGAGCTCAGCCTACTTTTTTACTCATAGGATACATGTGGCAGATAAAAGAGTGAAAGACTCAAAGGAGCCCAGGAACCACCAAGTGGCTGAGGTTCAATTCATGTAGCCAGGTAGCAGAATGATCTACACCACTGGAGGGTTCTGTCGATTGATTTCTCATGAGACTAAGCGCCCCCGTTCTTGCCCCTACCCATCCCCATTAACTCACTCTTTTCACTTGTAGCTCCTTTCTGTCTCCGTCTCCCTGAGAGCTTGCCAAAACGGGGCCTTCTGGATGCCTTCTCAGCTTCTGTTCCTACATGTTCTGCTCCTGAAAATTGCTGCTTTCCTGTAAGGTTTACGAGATGAAGGGTCATTTCTTTGGTTCATTCATTGCTTCCCATCTAGCACTGGAACCACATTCAGAACCTCTTGTGAGTCAGATCAGGTATTATTTCCTTTATTGTATTCCATAATGCAAAGGTCCATGTACTTTGGAATGGAGTAAATTGCTAGAATAATCAAATACATCAACAAGAGTAGTGCCTATAGTGATATGAGATAGAATTAGTGTAATCCTGTACAAAAAAATCAAATCATGACCAACTGGTGTACAAGTGCAGAACACACAGCATACAGCTGAGCCGAGATCTGTAATGGAATGAGAAAGCACTCATAACAATAACAACAAAAAATACCCACTAGCATTCTAGAAGAGTAATCAGAGCTAAGGAACTGATAATTTCTTGTCCCAGTATAACTGAGTTAATACCAGGATTGACTTTAATTAGTCATCTGGCTATGTGGGATTGTAGCGTCATAAGCAGACTAAGCACACTGAAGGGTTAGTGTAACCATGATGGCCTGAAATTCAGAAGGCTATTTCAGAGGTAAGTAAAAAAACCTGGAATCCTAGAAAACAAGACAGTGTCAGTGAATAGGATAACTGATGAAGAAGACAGGTAAAGTCCCGGGTTGAAGCCACATAGCCATTAAGACCTGGGAAGTCAAATACTGACTTACACAGATTAACAGCAACTACATCAAGTTTTTGATAAACACCTTATGTTTATGCAAATTTTTATTAGCTGAATAGGAAAGCATTTATAAGTATCACGTAGGTTTTTTAGAAATATTCTCCCTGTTAAAATTTCCTGATATGCTATAGTCATACTATAATAGAAGTAATTCAGGTTAAAAAAAAGAGAGAGAGAGAGAGATACAACTATATATAGAAAGTTATTTGCTATTATCAAAAGGATAAAATCCTGATGGGCACAGTGGCTCAGACATGCAATCCCAGCACTCAGGAGGCTGAAGCAGGTAGATAGCCATGAGTTCAAGGCCAGCATGAATTACATAGCAAAATCATGTATCAAAAAATGAGACAAAGAAACAAAGGATAAAATTCTTGAGCTATTGTCAAAGAATCTGAATATATTGTCCAAAACTTTTTCTAAAATAATTTATTTTGTTTCAAAGTATCTCTGGAGTCAGACCAACTTTCAATACCCTATAGTCATATTTATTGCATTAGAAATTTAAATTGCAATAGTTTTAAGATATTGATTTAAATATTATATTAAATAAAAATCTATTTAACATAAAAATAATAAAATGAAAACATGTTCATGCTGAGTTATTTTCCTAGCCTGCCCTTCCTTCTTCCTTCCTTTCTGTTTTCTTTCTTTCTTTCTTTCTTTCTTTCTTTCTTTCTTTCTTTCTTTCTTTCTTTCTTTCTTCTTTCTTTCTTTCACTCTTTCTTTCATTTGAGACTGAATCTCACCAAGCTGCTAAATTGTCTGGGCTGTGCTCCAGCCACTGTCCTGCCTCATGGCTTGTACTTTCTACAAATCTCTGGGGTATTTGGCTTAACAGAAGACAGCTGAAGTCACATCTATGTTTCTATATTTAAAGTAGTCAAATATGTTGGTTGGGTCAAAATGTATGAAAAATTTGACCTCATGCAGATATAGGAAGCATGTTAACAATCATTTTAGATTGTTATGGTTTTACTTTACTGAAAATTAACAAGAGTAGTTCTGAGGTCTTTTTATTTATTTATTTATGTGTTTATTTATTTAGCTATTTTGTTGTTCTGGGAAGCAAACCCAGAGTCTCGTGCATGCTAGTTAAGTGCTCTACTGTATCCCTGGCCTAAACAAAGCAGATTTTAAGAGGCAAGTTGTAATGTGAAATTTGGATTAATATCAATATTGTCTTTGTACTCTGATAACATTATTGTCTCTGTGATATATCTATTGGTCTCTGTATGGTTTTTTTTTAGTGCATTAGTTTTGTAACATTACCCACTGGCCACTAAGAGACTATTTGTTCTGATGAGTTACGTATATATCCCAAATGTTGATACATTGCATTAAATAATAAAAAAATTGCATTTGCTAATGTCACCATCTATCTCAGAAAAATCTTTAGATGTTGGAAAACTCTCAAGTTAATGGAGGTAGAAAAAAATTCTAATTTTGCTTCAGAGCTTACATTTTACCATTGGCAACAAGCACTGTCAGTTTTCTTTGAAATGACAGACTCATTTCCTTCATATTCAAGGAACTGCTGCCAAACACCCAAATCTGAAAAACTGTAGTTTATCTGCCAGCCATTCTTTCAAGTAAAAATGGCTTTCCACGAAGAAAAGAAAATAGCTTATTTTTCTTGAGAAAATTATAATACATTGTCTTGAAATAGAGGTAGTAGATTCATTAGTTTATTCACATCATTTAATCACACAGAATATTTAAACACTTCTCAAAGATGAAGATTTAATAAAATTAATTTTTATCATTCCCTCAGAGGCAAAAATGAAACTACCCTTCCTCTTCCCATTTTCTTCTTTCTTTCGTCCTTCTTTCTTCCTTCCTTACTTCTTTCTTTTTCTTTCTTTAAGTGTACAGATATAAGAATAGAACAGACTGCACAGAAAAATATGGTGTGTCTGAGAAGACTCAGGCTGAAACACCAGCAGCTTTACACATCCCAGCTTCTACAATGTGTAGGTAAATGTCCACACAAACAGAAAGACAAATAATGACTTTCTGTAATTATGTGAGGTCTCCCAAGGACATGTAGAGCACACTTTTAGAACCACCAATCCAACAGAGTTTTCTTTTTCTTACTATTACTTATAAGCCTCTTAGGGTCAAAGAGCCTTCTCATCTTGTTTATCATTTCATTTTCAGCATCAACAAAAGGACTCAGCACAAATACTGACAAGTTAATATGTATGTAACCAGTGATATGTGAAGTCTGCACAGCATTGCAATGCTTTGAAGGCTCCCCAAAAGATGTCTATCGGCCTCTCTGTTTTATAGGAAAATCAATTAGCCAAGCAACCAGTCTTAGAATGCTTTCCCTTGCATGTGGAAATACTCTTATAGGTATAACTATAAAAGTTTGTCTCTAACTCAGAGGAATTTTACCAAAAAGCAGTAGAAGATGCCCCTTAGGCACACTCTGGTAAACTCCCATCACTGAGCTGCTCTGAGATTCAGCTTTTCCATGGCAACCTATTCAATAAATCTTACAAATACATTTTTCTCTTTTCCTTTCTTTTTCAAAATGCAGTATAGAGAGTAATTATAAGACATTTGATGCCTGCTTACATTTTCAAGTACCTATTTTTCCAAAAAGTATGTACTTCTTATTTCAATTAATATTCACTGACTAGTACTTCTCACAGTTATTCTACTTTTTCTACAATGACAAACTTGTCCAATGGAGAAGAGTGTGCCACTCACCATCAAAAGCCACCATGCTAGGGTACATGCCTGCAGTCCTTTGTGTGTGCTGTTTCCTCTGCACAGGATGTTCTCTCCTCCTTCCTGCAAGACAAAACTTATTAATCATTCAAACCCTGTGTTCCTCACGTTCCTGTTCCTATAACGAAGACCTGAGAAGATCAACTTATAAAGGAAAAAAGACCTATTTAGACTCACAGTTTTGAAAATTCAGTCTCCAGTCAGCCAGCCTATTGCTTTGAATCTGTGATTAGGCAGTACATTAGAGATGAAGAGAGAAAGAAAAGACCTGGGTCCCTCAGTCTCTCAAGGTACTCACTCACAGTGACATGGTGACCTCCCATGAAGCCTCACTTCTTTAAGGATCCGTCACCTCCCACTGCAATAGCTCTAGTCTGCCACCAAACCTGTAACACTTGGGCCCTAGAAGGCTCTTAAAGAGTCTTATGGTATGAGAAGGTATGAGAAGCCCTGGCTCAAATTTTGTTTCCTTTCTATAGTATTTCTTTCCCATTTGCAACGTAAATGATGCCCCCCACTGGCCACTCATTACCCCGTCATGTATGCACACTCTATGGTAACACATCACAATAATCTTAGTGAAATCTTTATCAGAAAAGATTGTGTCATTTCCAACTTTCAATCCCCAAAGCCTGATACAGTGTCTAAAACAGAGTAGATGCCAGTCTATAGATTATAGGTTTTTACAAAAGCAACTTGATTATCCTATGAGAGAATGTTTTATAATCTGATTATCAATAATATGACATGATACATGCTACAGTGCAACATTAAAAATAAAATGTAGAAAACAGATTTAACAGATACTGTACTAACCTTTCCTACCATAAATGCAAAAAAAAGCAGTGAGAAAAAATAGTGAAAATATATTTAAATCTTTAAAGTTGTTCAGGAAAGGAAGGAATACATTCATAAAGTAACCAGTCTGGCTCCTTGTAAACTCAGAGTATTGCCTGAGACAACAGATTCACTAGGAATTTTTTTAAATGCATAATCTCAGATCACATACTCAAAATCCATATTTTATCAAAGTTCTAGGAGAAACATATATTAGTAATTACTGAAAAACACTGTTGCCACACCTATAATGCCTGGGAGCCTGAGGCAAGAGAATTGCCACAAGCAGAGGTCTGCCTGGGCTACAATAGTGAGTTTTTCAAAGCCAGCTTGAACTACATAGCAAGACTCTGACTCAAAAAAAGAAAGAAAGAAAAAAAAAAAAAAACAGAAAAGCATTGCTGTAATTTCTTTTAAAAACTAGAGACAGAAGGGAAGATCTAGGGACAAAAATACACCTTTTTGGGTCATGGCCCCAAGACTAACCTCTTTCAGCTAGGGCCCACCTCCTAGCAGTGCATTTTGCTATGAACTCATCAGTGTAATGAATACTGCACTACTGTGATCCAATCATAAACCAAAAGTCTCACTTATGAACACATGGGGCTTGACAGGACTTTATATACCTAAACCATAACACCACTGAAAATCAA